>NW_028262349.1:4468917-5107334 GCF_047370975.1 Nipponia nippon
TTGCAGCTGCACTGGGCACATGGTGCCAGCAGCTCAGCCCCACAGGTGCAGCCCCGTCCTCAAGTGCATCCCTGGGGAGGCAGCAGCCAGCAGTTGTCCGAGGCTGGGAGTGCCGCTGTGGGCTTACAAGAGCTGCTTGTTCCTCCCAGGCAGCCCAGCATCTGCGGCCTGGGTTTCTAGTGAGATAAGAACTTGTTTTCTCCGGAAAGTTTCAGGGGAAATGAAGTGGCTAGTTTGAGTCAATTTGAGAGCCAAACACTCTTTGCTTGTCAGAGAGCCGTGGGAAAGTGTCCTGCAAGGTGCCTCCTGCATCCCTGTGGCATCCCTGTGGCATCCCTCCTGCATCTCTCCCGTGTTCCTGCACCATCCCTGCAGCATCCGCTCTGCACCGTTGCAGTGTCCCTGTAGCATCCTTCTTGCATCCCTGCAGCATCCCATATCCCTCTCACATCCCTTCCACCAAACCCCGTGTCAGCTTCAAAAGGTCAGGGGGAATTTCTCAAAAGTTTGTTAAATTTGGCATGATTTCTTTTGGGGATTGGCTGAGGGAGGGTTTGTTGCTGACCTTGACACAGTTTGCGATATTTACTGTGGCTCCTGCTCCTCTCTGCAGGGAGCAAATCACTCGTGTGCAGGTTTTCGTGTTCGCAGGCAACAGCCACAGGGGGGGGACCGAGACTGCTCCAGCCCGTGCGTGTTCTCAGTGCTGGAGTGGGGAGCAGATACCTCCGCTGCATTAAAAGGAAATTAAATCCGCCGTGTTGCCACTCAAGATCGGTGATGAAACCTGCCGCAGTACCCTTAACTCTGCCCACTGGAGTGCGTTAAATAAGGGGTCTTCACAGCATATAGAGATCTTGGGGCTGAACAGAGAAGAATGAGTACTGGGAGAGGATGACAAATGTGGGCGCAGGTCCCCCGTACCCAGTAGGAGACGAGGAAATCTTGTCCTTGATACCAAGTGCAGCTGTGGGGAATTTAGCCTCTCCCACCTGTGAGCTGACTCCAAGCCCCAGTGCTGGGGGATGCTCCCGGTTCCCTGCTGGGGATCGCAGCTGATGGTGATCGGGTCCTGAAGAGCTGTGAAAGGTGGTGGAGGAGCTGCAGCTGCAGCAGATAAACCCTCAACCCTATAAATCCCGGAGGGGTGGGAGAGGTCTCCTTTCTAGAAGAGTGTACTGGGGTGGGAAGCTGGTACCTTTCCTCCCCATTGGGCAATACCTGGCTCGTGGCAGTGCCTTTCCCAGCCTTCTAGTCCAGGTATGAAAATACTTTGTATGGTTTGGGAGAGGGGTCACGACGTTGTGGGTTTCTGCTTTGCTTTCTCTCCCGCGGTTTGATCTGTGCCTTTGGCAGGTTGCTCTGAGTACCTGTTTTTTGCATGAATATAGGTGTTTGTGGCCACCTTTCTGTGTTTGGGAGTGACTGCGAGGGCTGGTTCCTTGATGGGAGCCCCGTGGGGTCATGCATGGAGAGTGAAGGACCCTTGCAGGGTACATAGGCTGCAGCCCCAAGGGAGCAGCTATGTTGCAAACCATGGCATGAAATTCTGGTACTAGCCAAGCCGTTGTACAGATCTGCTGGAGGTGAGCCTGGGCTGGTGTGGGATTTAGTGATGCTGTCCTAGGGCTGGGGTCAAGGTCCTGGACTTTAGCGAGGCTCTTCAGGCCTGGTAAGATCAGCTGGAAAGTGACAGTTAAAGAGAGTGGGCAGGCACCTCTGGTCCCTGCGGCAGGGGATTTTCTGCCTCTGTGTCCCAAGCAAGATTAGTAATGCCATGATGCTTGATGCTTATCATCTGCTTTTTCACAGGAGTGCAGTGGAAAAGCGAATGGTGCTGCTTACCCGTGCCACCAGTGTCCTGGGGGGTTTCATGGTTTGCTTTTGGGCTTTTTTTGTTGCTGTTTCTCGTAATGCTGTTTGGCCAGAAGCCAGCACCTCAGGGGATCCCTCATCAGGTACAGTGTGCCCAGAGCTGCTCCTTTGTGGCTGTGGTTACACACACCCAAGGAAAACAGCTCCTTGTTTCCTGCAGGGCTCATCACTTTTTTGTAAAATCCTGCTTAATGCTCTTCAGAGGTGACAGCCTGCGATGGGCCAGCTGGCACCGTGCAGCCTCAGCCCGTGGGTGTTGACCGCTGCTCGAGATGGGCATTGCTGAGCTGCTGCGATTGGACTGTGTTTCCCTTGGGGCTGTTTGAATAATGTGTAGGTGACACCATGCAGCAGGACTGGATGGCTCTGTGGTGTAGCTGCTGTCTGATGGTTTGCAGCATGGAGCCAGCTTGCTTTCGCACCAGGGAGGCCGCAGCGGAGTGGGGGACGCTGGGCTGTGCTGCAGGCACAACAGCCGATGAAATGTTGCGTTGCCTCAATGCTCCTTCTTTTGCTGATGCATCAGGCAAACTGCAAGCTGAAGCAGAAAAATATAATTTCCTAATTTTCTTTCTCCTGCTGCCCTTAAATTAGGTGCTTTTTACTGGAGAGAAGCAGGCGTGCTTGTGCAGAGGGAAGAGGAGCCATCAGGCCCAGCAGTGGCTCAGAGGGAAATTTGTATTTGCTTCTTGCAGGCTGGTGGGGGGGAAACAAAATTCAGCAATTGTGGTGCTGACAAAATAAAGCTTTTTCTCCTGATAAAGCAACCACTTTACAAATTCAATTCCTGGTTGGGTGCAATGCGGCTTTCCTTCTGGCTGCCTCAGGCTAAGGCCCCCAGTGGAGCAGGGCAGGAGAAAGGCTCATGAGACTCAATTAGTGATGAAGCAATGAGGGAGATGAGCAGAAAGGATGTGCCCTTGCCTATGGAGCTGCAAATCCCAGCAGCAAAGCTGGGGCTAGGCGCTATTGCTGTATGCGCGTGGGGTGGGTGGCCTGGATCCTGCTCTGGACAAGGCAGCTCAGGTTGTTCAGGATCTCCTCTCCATCAAAGGTGGAACAGGATGGAGTTCTGCTGTTGGGAAATGGTGCTGGGTCGATGCTGACAACAGGAGGTTAAAGAGGTGTCTGAATGGGTGCCCTTGCTGAGTGGTGCCCTTGCACAAAAGGCTTTTTGACTGTTTCCAAAGCAGATGGAGCATTTTTCTATCTATAAGAGCCAAATTGAATAGGAATTGCTGGGGAGAATGATGAGAAGCAGCTGAATCTTTATTGTTGCAGTTCAGCCTTGTTTCCACTGTTCAGCACAAGATGTTTAAAGAGCTGAAAAGGAGACTGTTAAACTGTCTCTTACTAAGCATCAATTACCAAGGCAGGGCTGGGTACATCCACCTAGTGCTGTGCTGGGATAAGTGGTGACTGGGTGCTGCCAGACACCAGCTTGCACACTGGTAGCAGCGGGGGAACTGGGTTGAGACATATGAAGAAAGGACAGAAATGCTAAGGAATGGCCCCCGTGCATCTGCAGTGCAAGGGGAGAGTAGAGGCAGTGGAAGGCTGAAGATTGTGCTGGGGGGGGGAAAGCAACCATGGAGGATGGTGCTACAGGTGGGTGTTGATGGAACTGGGTCCAGGACAGATCCCTGAGGTCAAGCTGAGCCTCTTTGCTTGCTTGCTCTGCCCTTCCCCAGCCCCTGCCTGGGGCCAGGTCACTGTGCCAGAGGCTGAGCCACCTGCGTCACTGCTGAGCTGGCCTGACCCCAGCAGCCTCACCAGGGGCCCCTGTTTGGAAACAGTGGCTCCATAGCAAAGGCGGGCAGGTGTCCAACCATAACATGAAGTGCATTGCGACATGGCGTAGGGGATGCTGAGAGGCACCGTGGTATGTGAGGGCTCCTTCCTCTTGGAAAGCAGCCCTGCAGGGAGGCTCACAGGCACCGGCCATCCCCATAGCATGCTCGAGCTTGGCCCTTTCTCCTTGCAAGCTGCTTTCTCAGCCCCTTTTCCCCTTTCAACTGCCTTGCTGCCCCTTCCTCAGTGTATTTCAGCTTTAGTTTTGGCTCTTTAGTTTTGAGGGTTGGGTATGGGAGACCAGCCAGCAGGGCTGGGGTTTGACTCCCCTGCCTGAGGTGTCAGGCTGGGGGCTGCCCATGGTGGCAAACATGTGTGGGGTTGGATGTATGTGGCTTGTCCTTGTCTGCCAGTGAGTGCTGGTGGCTGCACCAGGGAGAAAAGGATCATCAGCATGTGTGGCTGCAGCTGTTCCTGCAGAAAGGTGTTTGCAACAACCCCTTAAGATACAGGGTCTCACGGTATTGCTGGGGTGGTTGTCTTGGCTCTTTGGAGCCCCTGCAAGCAGGTCAAGCAGAGCTGGGTGATGCTGTGCTGCATCTAAAGTTTTTCTAAATTAGGTCAGCTATGTGTACCTTTCTGTTGAGCAGACACAAATTTGCTCTGCTGCTCTCAGGTCTGTCCTGGGACTCAGGTGCTGCCTGGAGCTCCCCTGGGAAGCCACTGGTTTTTCTGCCTTCCCTTTTGTCCCCAGGGCTGGAGAGGACAGCGGTGCCAGCGTGGGAGCTGCTGGTTTGTGCTCTGCAATGTATGTTGGGCCTCTCCTCCTGTTCCCAGCAAACCCATGGGGAGAGCCTGGGGGAGGAGGTGGTGTTGGTATGGCTCATGGTGCTGAGAGGCAGGTCTCCTGTGGCCATGGCATAAAAAAGAAAATTCAAACCCCCTATGAAACAGCTCCATGAAATAGCACCTTCCTGTCCCAGCACATTCTGGCTGTCACACCTCCACACCCTGCACTGTGCTGTTGTTAGTGTCACTTGTGTCTTTTTGAGAGTAAGAGATGGGGCTCCATGGTGAGAGGGGAGCAGGGCACTGGGGTACCAGGACGAAGGAAACAGAGGCGCAGCAGGGACAGTTGGCTGAAGATCTGGGGGCTTGCCCAGGTATGCCAAGGCAGGAGCTGGTGCTCTAACAGCTGGACCCCACCAGCCCTGCTCCGTTGTGCAGCTTTTCTTGAGCACCTGCCATCAAAGCCCAAGCCGGGAAGTCCTTTCTGCTCACAGCGCTTCTGTCATGTGATGGTTGTTGCAGCTGGGGCACACTGGGTGGCATGGAAACCTGCAAAGGTCTTTTGCAAGCCGCTGTGAAAGCTTTTAATCTGATGTTGCTGACATAATATTGGGTGTTTGAAAACCTTTGTTTGATCAAGCAAACCGGTTTCTAATCCTCTGCATAGGAAACTTCACTCTGCACTGAGGAACCTGACCTGGGGGACGAATTGGTCCAACCTGCCACTGAGGAGCTTTACTGTGAAACTAAAAAGCCAGTTTGATTGTGTGGAAACATTGCCTGCAGTGGAAGGATTGATGACTTGGTGGTTTCATTAATTCTAATTCTAGTGCTTTCACTTTCAGTAGAGAGTTCATCTAATGATGGTATCGAATAATTACCTAGAGATCAGCACCACATCCTGTGCTCTGCAGGAAACTGAGGCATGCAACAGGGCAAGTCTGGCTCAGGTGGTCTTGAGGGGCAGTGAAAGGTCCTGATCTCTGTAACATCAGACCCTATGGGATGCCCAGGACACCTGAGGAGCAAAAGCTCAGGGATTTCAGTAGGGCAAAAGTATTTTGATTTGAGGTGAAACGTGTCACTACAGAGGAAATACAAGGAAATACAGTTTCATGGCAATAAACATGGCATTTATTCAACTGAAATCAGTATCAATCTCAAAAGACACAGGGTGACTGTATTGCACTCAGACTTAACAATGTAGTGTTACACAATCTCTTGACATCATTTTAAATATATGAAATGTTTCAATTAGTTTGACATTTATATTTTAAAAGATAAATCGGGGAAAAAGTTAAAATCTAGGTGAAGTTTTCAAGTTTATAAGTTAGTCCCCCCCCCCCCAAAATCTATAAATTAGTACAATTCTAAGCCTTTTTCAGAAAACTGGCATTAACACTGAAGAGCCTTGCAAACTGCAGTTCCTGTTAGTCTTTACTTTCTGTTGGTTGTGTAATATTTATATAAAATACCCCAGTGCTTTAAAAAAATATTTTCCTCAACATCTGCATTGTTGGCAGTTTCCCCACACTATGAAAATAGTTGTGGTAATAGTACAAAGATTTGCCTCAATACAAGAGAATGCTAAACATAATTTTTTAAAGAAACATTTTTTCTAGTACTTGTAAACATTTTTTCCTTCATCAATGGACAAACAGGCCTGTGAAGACAGGCTTCATCTCTTATGTCAATGCACTTTTCTTGTGTTCAGATGTGGGAAGTACACCCCATACATGCCCTGTTGAACCTGGTATAGTTGCGACTTTCTTCTTAGGCAAAAGACGATCTGGTGGGAAAAGAACAATGTCAATGGCAAAAAGCCCAAGTCTGCACTTTGCCCTTAATTAGATGCCCCTGAACCACATTGTCAGGTGGGGATGGAGGGACTCTGTGAATGAGATGCTTGCCTAAAGCTGCATAGGCAGACACTAGCACAGCCCCCAGTTTTGAATCTGAGGTTTTTCCTCTTCTAAATCTTGCTGACTGTAATTTTTACTCTTGAACCTCCAAGGACAGTAATCCATGTTCTCTGTAAATTTACTGTTCTCTTCTAGCTGGTGCAAAGCAAACACAGCTGCTTTGGAAACAGTGCTATTAAGATGCTGTCCTCTATTAAATCAGCACCAGAGACCAGAATAGAGGTTTAAGAAATGCTGTGGGAGATCCCCTAATTCAACCTGCTTGTCACCTTGGTGTTTGCCTTACCTTTGGTTTTATATTTGTCTCTCTGCAAAGGTCTCTATCTCATTTGTGATCCACTGCTTCCTTTCCTAGAAACCTCCTTAGCTGACTATAAATACCCTTCCCCATCTTCCTGTGCACAAGTCCTTGAAAGAGTTGGCAGTAACTGAAAGAGGATTTGGCATGCTATTTGCTGTTACCATGCATGTCAGGTACTACTTCCATCGGGCTTCTTGTGGATGTGTCTGAATGTCCCTCCTGCAACTCCCCAGATGGCTGGGCCCTGCCGTACTCAAGTTAGAGGTAGGACAGCAAAGGGGCCACTTACCAGGAAGCATAACAAGATGAGGAGAATGAAGCCAAGCAGGGTGAAAATGCAGATAAGGATAATTGCCCAGAACTGAAGCTCTGCAAAGGCAAAATAAGGGCATGTCACTTTTTTGGATTCCTGTGCATGGGACAGAGAGGGAGATCTTGCCCTGGAAAAGTTCAAAAGTACTGTACAGAGCACAGGTGAGGCAAAATTGCTGAAAGGCAGCATCTGGCCTTCCCTGGCTGCGGGGCAAATGTGTCCCAGCAATGTGAAGATGGGTGGGATGTACAGAAACTTTGGTAAAATGGAGTGAGGGTCTTGGGCTCTTTAATGCTGCCTCAGTGTCAGAGCCCTCAAATGGTTTCAGGGATGTTCAGAGAGACAAAGTTCTCTCTTAGCTGCTGGCTGGACTCAGGGAAGGGGACAGGGCTAAGGGTGTCAGCAAAAGCTGTAGTTACTTTTGCCAGCATGTTTTGGTGCATGGAAAAGCAACAGTTAAGAGTATTTTTTTTCTCCTGTTTACTGTCAGTTCTCGTTTTGTGGCTATGCTCACAACACCATACCTGGATTTTTTGTAAATACTGCAGTTATCAAAATTTATTGGTGCCAGAGCTCCAAAACAGCTTCCCAAATTGCATTGCTTTTGCTTGTCCTTCACTTCCATTTTCCTCAGGCTGGCTGGCTCTGATGGCACCTGCTGTTTGCTGCCAGACTCCTGAGAGTCCTAGATTTCTGGGCTCTGGCACAGGTCTAGTTTCTGTTTCAAGGTATGTGATGCTAATTTGCTGTAGTTCAAGTATTCCGTGGTGGTAGGGTGAATCCCTCCTAAAAAGCACTTACCAGATCTTTCAGACTCCTGTTCATCTGTGGTGAGTGGAGAGTAACCTGGAAATAAAGGGTGGGACAGGTGAGAAGGAGTGCTCTAGAGGTGATTAAAACAAAACTAATAAATGTGCCCACAAAGTTATCTCGGGAACTCTCACCTTCAACAGTTAGACTCCGATTGTCCAGCTCGTAGCTGGGGCCCAGCTTGGTGAACCCGTGTGTCAGGCGTTTCAGCTCCTCATACACCTTTTCCTTTTGTAAAGTCCATGAGAAGGGGTCCAGTGTGAATTTGCAGACAGAGGCAACGCTTGTGTAAGCTTTTCCACGGATGGGCCTGGAGGAGGAGAGCCAGAGTTGTCATTAAGGGACAAGAGAAAAAGTAGAGCTGAGTAGAGGCAGGGAGGAGGGTTCAGAATCAGGCTCAGGTTTGCAGATGTCTAAGCAATGTTTTATTAGCATGGGATCAGTTTTTGCAGTTTATGCTAGATGAGGCAGGAACTCATGTGGCCTTGTGAAATCCCCCCACTGACTTAATGCCAGGCAAGGCTAAGGGTTAAATCAGCTCAGCTTTTTTTGTTCCTCTAAAGGGGTGTTGGAGAAGAGACATAGAAGTAGATTCTATTCTCAGGCTGGTCAGTTCTCATGATCGTTTTGGTCATGTCTTTCAGTGGAGTTCTAACTTATTTGAATAAGCTAAATGAGAGAATGAATGTATTTGTTTTACTCTGGTATTATTTATGCATGAAAATAGCTTCACTAGGATGGAAACAAAACCACCTCTCATTTGGACAGAAACCTTTTGTGGTAAAGGCAAAACTGACTGCGAGTGAATGAAGGTGTGTCCTATGTGTCATCCAGAGCACGAAGGTTGGCAATGAGGCATAAACACCATGCTGTGGCTCTGAATGCCTTTTCTGCTAAGTGCTCTCTTGGGGCTCAAGAAAAAAGACACTTCCAAAGCAGGACATACCCAAAGCTCTCAAGGGTACAACCAGCAAAGTGGTCCTTCAGGCTGCTAGCTTTGAATACGTCAAGCTGGTGGGGAAAAAACAAAACAATTGAGGAAAATTGAGTAAATTTAATACATCTTTAATTTGGACAGGGAAATCAAGATATTGCTGTTAGTTTTACCTCTTTCTCAATTTTCTCTTTGTTCAGTTGGTACATCTGTGACCTGGAGTCCTGCAGTTCTGGGGAGTAGGGAAGGTTGGAGATTCTGAAGTTTAATCTGAAGCTTTCTTTCCCAGACTTGAGGGGTGTTTTGTAAGTTACTGCCTCAATTGCCAGTTCCAAGCCTGGAAATCGAGAGGAAAAGTCAGTATAAATTCTAGCAGAGAGAAACAGAGGCTCTTTTACCAAGCAGCATTCATCTGCAGACTTTTAGCCGGGAAAACCTGAAGTCTTAATAGATTAACAGAACTTGAGTTGCATTTGGGTCTGACAGCAAATTCCCAGTCTACCCTTTGAATCAGTCCTTCAACAATGTACTAGGCCACTCATTTCTTTGGGAAGTTGTACATTTGAAAAAAACCTAGAAGTCTGTTTATACCTAAATGCTTGAAGTTATGGTGAGTAGTTACCACTTTGTTTTCTTATTAAACACTGAGTAACACCTTAAGCCATTGAGGACTAAAGGGCTACACTGAGCCAGACTGAATGTAGCAAAGGACTGGCCCAACTCTGACCTGAGTTCAGTGATTCAACTTGGTAAATTAGATATATTTCCACACCACCCCCCCACACACCTTCTGATAGACCAGAAATTGGGAAATTTTGAGTATGCCATGGCAAAGTGGGTTGATCTGGGTGGAAACTGGGCAGCTGTGATTTGAGCTCTACGTACTGTCTACTGAGAATCCTTGCAGCTGGTAACTGCTTCCCAGCCATAGTCCGGTTGCATTTGAAGTTCCATCCTGAAAAGCCCTTTCAACCACAGCCCTGTTGATGCTGGGCTCTGGCTGGAAGAAGCACTTGCAGTCAACCACTATGGATCCAGTCCTGTAGATGAGAAACAGAGGTTCCGAGATAAATAGGGTGATGATCATAAAACTTCTTCATGTGGAAAAGGGTTTCCTGAAGGGTTCCTGCTATTCTGAGTGTTAAATGTTTTAAGCTAATGTGGTGCTATTGAGAGATGTGGAACAGGCTACTTTCGGCTTTTCCTTTGGCCAGGCACAGCAAATGCAATACCACTACCTCTTCTCTCTGCAAACTTAGGTTATAATGCATGCATACAATGAATGATCAGTACTTTCTTTTAAAAGCTTTTACCCTGTGTGAGGGTCACTTGTCCAAGTCTCTTCCCATCTAGAGCAGGACACTACAGCTATACCTAAAGCCCACTTTTAAAACCTAGTGGAGTCCAGGTTAGGAGGAGGAGGAGGAGGGCAGAGGTTGCAGGGTCACCATTTGGTCCTCATTAAGAAGTAACTTTGCTGATGGTAATTAGTAATTAATGGGATATTCAGAGACCTAAGAGTGCCTCACAGAAATCCTGACTGAGACTTAGAAAAATGTCAGTCCATACCAAGTCAGAAAATATTTAAACTGATGAATTCTGGGAAGCCTGGAAATGACTACTTAGGGCATGAACCAAATAATTTCCAACATGAGAATGGAGGGGAGGAATTCTGCAGAGGACAATGGCACTGGGCCACTGGGGAATGGTGCCAGGGTGTGGCAACCTTTCAAACAAAATCAGATTGTATCACAGACCTCAGCCTTGTGATACTGCAGTTCAGGAACTGGTCTCGCAGGTTGCTCTGACGGTATAGTTGATTCATCTGAAATAAAAATGTCATGTTAAATATTAATGAGTTCTGGGCCTCATGGTAGATGCTTTAGGGCAGCAGAAGGGCCTCTAACTTTGGAGAAACACCAGATTTTTTTTTGGCTAGTTGGATTTCAAGGGAGTTGTTTTTTACTTCAGAATATGCCTTCTGGTGATGGAGTCTCACTTCCAGCTTGGCAAGCCTTTCTGTCTTATCTGAGCAAGCTGCCAGCGTTAAACAGCACAATCTGCTGACTGACAGCTGTCATCTTGATCCACATTTCACAGACAGTGCGGACTCGGAACTCAAAGTATGGAATGTTATGGCTTCATCTAAAAAGCAGAACCTACCTAATTAGGGCTTTATTGGGTTGATATGTTGGTGGATTGGTGCTGAAGAGAATGTGTTGGATTCTTAGCAATGAATTATGTATGCGCTGACCTCTGAGCTGGCATCTTTTCTAGAGATGGGACTGAAATGCTAAGTGAGTGTGCATTTAGCAGATGACCTAAACCTCTTGCATTTTGTAGTGCATGTCTTTGGCTGGAGATAATTTCTTAAGACCACATGTAACAAACAAAATCAAAAGTGATTCAAAGGTCAATCTCATCTTCTAGATTCTAGAAATATTTGTTCCAAATATTGAATTTTTTTAATTAAAAAATAAGTCTATGGCAGTTGCTGCAAAAATTGACCAGTGCAGACATGATGGTATTTGAGCTGCAGCTCCTTACCTTGTTACTGATGCTTTCCACTGCTGCTTTGTATTCTGGAGACTGAGAGTCTGGGTTAGTTAGCTTTTCATTGACTATTCTAAAGCTCAATCTGTAGCCCAATTTGGCTGGAGCTTCAGTCAAGACAGGCTTTCTGGTGATAGCTGTGTCTGTGAGGGGGAAACCTAAATAGAAAAAGGTAGAGTGTGTTTATTTTTACATCAGATCTATCCATACCACAAAAGCAATATAGGTATGTCCCTGTTTAGATTCTGTAATGTAACAATGCAATTCCACAGGAATTTGTATGATTTAAGGGACAGAAATGTTTCTAGAATGGCAATATCATGCTGGATTGGTTTTGTCATAGTGTCAAAACCTACAGAATACCAACAAGCCAAAGGTGAAGTTCATTTGTGCTGAAGCCCCAGTGGAGTGGAAGAATGAGGACTGATCTCCAAGTGATCCCAAAATCATATCTTGATACTGTTCATGGATGCTTACCATTGACGTACAGGCTGTTCTTCTCCAGGCTGTAGTGCCCTAGTTTGGTGACACCATTTGTCATGGCGCTCAGCTCATGATAAACCTTTTCTCTGTCAAACCTGGCAAGGCTGACATTGGTTTTGTAGCTGCAGACAGCGTCTACGCCTGTATCATCCCTGTCTCTCCCAGACCTAAGTAAAAATGTCAGACACGTTCTTTAGGATACTGCTGATGCTTACAGAACACCCTGTGTAATTTGTATGACTAGGAACAACAGGCACTGAAACCTATCAGTGCAACTGGGCTCCTACATCTTTCAACTGATTCTCAAGAATTGTGGCAATGACATTTAAATACCAAAATGATTTTACCAGCAAGAAAATAATGAATGGACAGGGAGGTGTCACTGGCTTCTGTTCTCTGGCATCAGAACGACTATGGTAACTTATGCAAATTTAAGGTGTACGTGAGCAGATAAACAGTTAATTGCAGTTTCAGGAATCTTACCTAAATCTCATCACTTTACATCCTATGTAGCCAGAGCTTATGCTGCTTCTTTTGAAAAGAGGGTCAATCTGTCAAAAAAACAAAACAAAACCAAACTGAGAACTTGAGAGCATGTCCTAAGTTTAATGCAGGCAGATTAAGATCACCACCATAACACAAAATGGGCAAAACCAGAGCCAGACTTACATAATGGTTGATAACTTTCACTGTAGAAATGAATTTGCGGGAACTTGGTGCATCCAGATCTGCAGTGTACTGGAGGTTGGTCAAGGTGAAATTAAGTGTGAAATGGCTGGATGTTGGGCTTGGTGCAGTAGTTATGCTCAGAGCTGTAATCAAAGAGGAGGAGGATTATGGTCTTATACAAAAAGCTATCTTCACTTTCAAAGACATTCCCAATCCTAGCACACTTCAAGGCTACTCTGAAGAATCTCTTCCCCTCTTATTTTTCTGAGTGCACCACTCCATTGATAGCTTTCCCTCGAATGAGGCTGGCAAAACACTTACATGATCTCTCAAGTGGTTCGTTGTAACCTGGGAAGGAAATGCAAGAGAAACATTATGTAAGAGAACTAAACACTTAAGAGAAGGAAAGAGAAGAGGGGATGATTAAATGGATGACTTGGGAATGAATCATCAGAACCAGTCCTTGGGTGTGAATCTATTAACCTACTGCTTAAGCAGAACAATGTGCTTTTATAATAGTGAAGCCTACAATGAGAAAATGTATGTGCCACTGTTAAAATTAAATACTGGTGGGATAAAAATCAGGTGAAGTGTTCATATGCAGGTGAATGACTGAGGTCAAGACTAAAATCAAGTCACTCTTCAATGTAATATAGAAATTAAAATCTGCCAAAATGTCTATATGAAAATGTTCTCGGAAGCATACACTCTGTGTTACGCACCTAAGGTATGCAGTAAACTACAGTGGGACCGCCTTTTCCTTAAGGTCACTGTTTTGTTGGGGTTTTTTTGCATTGATGTGCTCCCTAAGGCCCAAGGTAGCCCCAAACTGCTCTAGTGCCTGGAGGAATGAGGAAATCAAGCACTTACCATTGATATAGAGGCTCTTGTTGTCCAGGTTATAGATTCCTAATTTGGTGATGCCATTTGTCATGCTCCTTAGTTCTTGGTAAACCTCAGCTTGGTCAAACTTGGGCACTTGGGAGCTGTTTCCATAGTTGCAGATGGCGTCTACTCCTGTGTTATCTGTATTCCTCACTGACCTGAGGAATTGAATATCATGAAGCTTCTGTTAGTTATGCCAAAAATCTGTTTGTTTTTGATGTGATTAAAAAAAAACCCGGAACAATTAAAATCTGTCCACAGTTCTCAGATGAACTGCAGAAATCACTGAGATATGGTATTACAAAGAAAAAGGCTTTGTAAAATAAGGACCATAAAAATGTGCATAGAAGCTTTATTATAAAGATACTGACTTGAAAAAGGAACTGTTATTAGTTATTTAGGTGTCAGTCAAACATAAGGAAATCCATTTGCTAAAGTTCAAAGTTAATCTTTCAGCTATGTTGCTCACCTGAATCCTATTACTTTGCAGCCAGTGAAATAGGGGCCAATGCTGCTCTTCTGAAGCAGGGGGTCAATCTGACAAGGAAAGGTCTTTGTGAGTATGGGAAACCCAAAATACTGGATGATTTCAATGGAAAACAATGTGATGCTGGCTTACGTAATGTTGCATTATTTTCTCAGTAGAATTGAATTTAGCAGAATTTGGTGTCCCTAGGTCTGTTGTGAACCTGAGGTTGATTATTGTGAAGTTCAGTATGAATTGCTCTACTATTGGTCCCGGGCTTTGTGTGGTGGTTGGCTTCGCCACTGTAAGAGAGAACAATTTACAGATAAAATAAGAATAGGATCTTCATAAAACACAGTATTGTTACTATTTTTCTTTACGCTTAGAGCAGAAAAACACATGAACGTGATCACACACTTCAGATACTTAGCAATCTTATGAGCATTGCCAAATCAGGGGGAAACAAAATAAACTTATGCCTTTGAGTAGCTTTAATATGTATCTGTTTTTAAATGTACTTACGTGACAGACTATGCAGTTCACTGTAACCTGAAAAAGAAACGGACCATTATTAGGAAAATATTCCAAGAATGTCTCAGCAGGACTAAACACATGGTCTTTATTACAAAAGATTCAGGGTCATGGTTACTAAATTAATGTGTGTTAACTTAGTGACTCTGACAGTTTTTTGCCCTCTACTTTTGTTATTGGTTTTGAGAGGTGTATTTAATCCTTTTCATTCTCATTCCAAAACAGTCTGTGTCAACATAAGGAATAATGCCTTGAGGTGGTCTCATTACCATTAACGTAGAGGCTCTGGCTGTTAAGGCTGTAGTGTCCCAGCTTGGTGATGCCATTTGTCATATTGCTCAGCTCATGGTAAACTGTCACTCTGCTGAACTTGGGATCTGAAGGCTCATCTCTATAGCTGCAGATGGCATCTACTCCTGTGTCATCCCTGTCCTTCTTTGACCTAGGAAAAGAGGCATTGTTTTAGGATGTTTTAGTCATTATTGAGAAGGCCATCTTAACTTTTAGTACACCAAAGACGCATATAAGAAAACCACTCAGTGACATTACATTAATGTGGTGAATGCTGAGAAATGGGAAACAACTCTTTAAGAAGCAGGTAATGCAGACTTTTCCCAGACATGACTCTTACCTGAATGCTGTTACTTTGCAGCCAACATAAGCAGGGCCGATGCTGCTTTTTTGGAGTAAAGGGTCAACCTAGAAATTTAATAATATTTAAGTAAAATGTCATGGCAAAGATAAGAGATTAGAGATATTAAAAGAACTGTGCCCCAGCAGGGCATCATTTTGCCGGACTTACGTAATGGTACATGACTTTTTCTGTTGACTTGAATTTTTTAGAATTTGGCATTGCCAGATCTGCAGTGAACTGGAGGTTTGTTATAGTGAAATTCAATGTGAAGTTCCTCACTGCTGGTGACAGAGGTTGTGTACTTTGATCAACAGCTGTAACGAGCAAGGCAAATTATTGCTTGAAAATACAATTTATGATCATCCTCCCTATAGAGAAAACACTATAGGAAAAATTCTCAAATATTCTAGTTGGCTTCAGGGTCATAGCAGCTGTGGTTCCCTAACATGCTCCCAAATTCTCTTAACACTTTAAGTCTAGTAGTGCTCTTGGTTAGTTAGTCCAACCTTCTTTTTTGGCTATTGCTAACTAGCAAAATCTTCTTGCCCTTTCAATTGCTATTTAAAGGTACTTACATAGTCCAGGCTGCAGTTCATTATAACCTGGTGGGGGGAAGAAAAAGGACAGTATTTGAGAAACTGGCTTACAACTTGTGGAAGGTCTGGCATGCAGTGGAAAACAACTTCAATTGTTTTTGTCTGAGAGATCCTGTGTAAATATTTACTAGGAAAGACTGATTTGATGACTGTCTAGGCATAAATGCACATTCACACTGCTGTATGTTGTTGGCAAACTGCTGCTTTGCTTAGAGAGCAGTGCACAGAGTTCTCCATTCCTTAGGGATGTTGAGAGGGAATTTATCCATTCCCCAAATCCAATTTAACTTCTACATTGAAAATTTAAGTATGACTTTTGTTAAGTGCTGTCCAGTTCTAGTGCTGATCCTCTGCAGGGAAACACATTCCATAGTGCACCTTGAGAGGTCAATCCTTTTCTGGAGAATGACCTATGGTGTATTATGATATATTGTATTTGGCTAAGTTACTTAGTTCAAAGGAATAACAAGGTGCAAAGGCTATGAATGACAGTGGCTCCTCTGCTTTGGTTAGCATTTGCTCTTGCTCTCCCTCTGGGTTTTATTGCTTCTGTAGTTACGTAGTAGCTCAATTCCTCCTAATATCAAATAGGCAGTTAGAAGAGGATTCCCTCCTGACATCAGCTCAGCCACTTACCGCTAACATAAAAACTAGCTGGATCCAGCCTGTAGGGTCCTAGCTCAGTGCTGTTGGTGGTCATCTTGCTGAACTCACGATAAACCTTGATTCGGTTGAATTCAGCAGTGGTAGCATTGGCTCTGTATGTGCAGACTGCATCCATGGCAGTGCCCTCTCTGTTCTTCACAGGCCTGAAAAATCAAACATGGTTTGCAGGCCTGAATGACACTTCTGTGCATTTGTTTGAGTTTGCTTGCACACTACTGTGGAATTGGATTTCCCCTTAAAATACTGTGAAACAATGTTATTAAATGAAAGAATGCCCTCAAATTCTGGAAATCTAGTATTATGCTGTTTTTTATAATTGGAACAGCACTCATGATCTAACTGAAATGCATTTAAAATTAGCCAGGTTACTGTCTTTATGTAGTGCAAAATTGGTGTGAAATCAATGAAAGCATAATCAGAAGAAATTACGTAATAACCACCCCATGACAAGGGGTCATAAATGAGGTGTAATTCTACTTGCCACTCTCTAGAACTCAACAGGCTCTACCAGGCTAGGAGGAAACAAAATTGGGAAGGAATTATATGCAAAAGAAAGATATCTGCATAATCCTATTGTCAGCCAAAATTTGAATTGCCCTTGTGTTCTGTAACACTTTGAGGATGTGCCTACCTTAGTACCTCCACTGTGCATCCAGTGTAAGCAGGGCTAATGCTGCTGTTCTTGAGCACATGATCAAGCTGCCAAGAAAAAAAGCCAGCTGATAAGTCACAGTGAATAAATAATAAAACCAAAAAGAAATAGCCACAAGAGGAACCTGACTGACACTCACCAAGTATGTCAGAGTTTTTTTTGTAGCAATGTATTTTTTAGAATTTGAATTTCTTAATGCTGATGTGTATAGGAGATTGGTCACAGTGAAGTTTACGGTGAAATGTCCCTCTTGTGCAAGAGGAGGAGCTGGAGATGTTGCTGCAAGAAAAGCACAACATTTGTTGCAACAAGAAAACAAATACTCATGAACTTGCCAAAACTAGGGATAAAAAAATTCCTGTCAGCTGGAATGGATGGGCAGTACACTGAACAGCTCTGTATGGAATGATGATGCCAGCAACAGCATAGGGCATACAGCTGTGGAGCAGATGAGGGCTCTCCAGCTCATCCAGATTCCTACAGAAGGCCAGTCATAGCTGAGCAGGCTGTAAACAGGTACCTGACCACTTCAGATGATGAGCTGAGGTTAACTCCATCTCCCCTTTTATCCTGCTGGGTACAAAACCTAATGTCCTTTAACCACACTGGCCTGATAGTCCAGTTTTTTCAACCTCGGATTACTTTTACTTGTAGTGTTGCTGTTGGAAAAGACTGAACTGCATGTCAACATCAATTATGCTCTAGCCTTCCAAGAGTGTTATTCTGTGTTTTTGCAAACAGGTTTCCTCACACAGTCTCCTCTGACCTCCTATGTAATCCTGATCTAATTCAAATGCTTCATGAGACATTGATACCAATGGTGCTTAGTAGCTAATTCTTCTCACTGTTAAATGTTTGCACCTTATTTTTGCTTCTAGTTCCATTAAAAGGCTAAAAAAGAAGATATCTGAATAGGCATTCATCTGTCTTGCATATTGACACTTAGGGCATCGTGGCTTTTTAATTACTTAAAAGTACTTACGAGGCACGAGATGGGCTTCATGGTAATCTGGAAGGAGAAAGGATGAAGTAGTGAATTATGCTACTAATGAGACACAATAATTGAATCAGATATTTGTATGGGTGAACAATGCCACAGAAGGACAATAAATTTGCTGTTTATGAGCAGTCACTTAAACTATTTGTGATAGTGTGGTGAGGTGTTATTTTGAAGAAAGCTCCATTGTAAATGGTGGAGGAAGGTTCCTAATTTATGCTGAAATTAGTTGCCTTTACTTCTTTTAAGATTTATATGCTGCTTTGCATTTTTCGTAATGTATCAGATGTTATTTAAAATTTAAAAAAAAAAGCTGCAGCTGATGATCCAAAACCTCTGAAGGTAAATGGTGCCAGTTTGAGGAGAATTTGTGTAGATGATGGAGCCTTGCAAATTATCTAGCACATAGGTTGAGCCCAAGTATACATGTTGCAAATGCTGTTCCATCTGCACGCTAGTGATTACTGTGCTCTAACTACAGGACAGCTATGGACTATTAGCCAATTAAATCTCCACATCCACATGGAAAACAATACTTTACCATTGATATACAGGCTTTCCTGGTCCAGGCTGTAGATTCCCAAGCTGGTGATGCCATTTGTCTTGTTACTGACCTCATGGTAAACAACCACTCGATCAAAGTGGGAAGCAGCAGAATCAGTTTTGTAGGTACACACAGCATCTACTCCAGTGTCTTCATTTTTTTGTGCAGGTCTAGAGAAATCAGGATATATCCTGTTCTGTTCCAGAATTCAATATTCATGATACATACTGGTGAAAATTTTTTATTTCATTCAACCATATTGGCAGGTAAAAAGACAATATGATTTTTTTCCCTGTGATGATCCTTTCAAGTGTGTTATCAAAATGGTGAGATGCTGCAAGCATGAATTCCAGTAAAATTATAAAGACATAGTAGGAAAAAAGTGTAATGATTTCTTGGGCTTCTTTAATCAGGTGATCAATTAAAATACGTAAAAATGAATTAAGGGCTTAGGATCCATTTGTGTATCACACTAAATTATGAAAAGGAAACACATATTTTCTAAATCTAAATAATTATGCTTACCTGAAAGCTATCATTTTGCAGCCTATATACACAGAATGAATACTAGTCTTTTTGAACAGCTGGTCAAGCTGAAAAAGAACGCATTTTACAAGTTAACCATGTTTAGATGAGCACAATACCACAAAAAAAAATAGCAATATATCACACTAACCAGAGCAGTCAGGACTCTTGCTGTAGCACTAAATCTGGCAGAATATGGATTTCTGAGACTACTAGAGTACTGGAGATTAGTTATGGTAAAATTCACTGTGAACTTCCCAGTTCTTGGAGGTATAGCTGTAGCTGGAAGCAAAACCAAAGGAAAAGTGAATGACAACATGGAATTAATTGAGCTTATGTTTCTTCTGCAGTCAAGGAGTAAGATATTCTAATTAAAAAACACATAGCTGTATTTTAATTCATTTTGGAAGAAGTGTCACTGTTAGACAATGCATTATACATGCTGATATTTATATGTGCTATTATTGGCTTATATTCAGATTATAAAAAATTTCATAGATTTACCTGGCAAGAGATGTGCTTCAGTGTACTCTGAAAGGCAAACACACATTAATTAAAGGAAAATATATAAAGAGAAGAGTGATAATGGGGAAAGAACACCAAAATCACAACACAATGAAGAAAAACTTCATAGTTAGAATACTTACAAAAAGTGTAAGAAATAAAGTATACTCCCACAAGGTTAATTTCCCTATTTAAATATTAAGATATTTCGAGGAACATGGAACTATATACCAGTATATGACATATCCTATAAAATAACCTAGAAAAAACTAAAGTCAATATGGACTAAAACAAAAATTAAAAAAAGTACTCCTTAATGAATGAATATAACAAAAAATGAAACCGTGTACCTATATAATAAAAATTACGAAAAATAAAAACAGAAAAATTCACCGTTGACGTAGAGGCTGTCCTTGTCCAGGCTGTAGGGGTCCAGCTGCGTGATGCCTCTGGTCTTGTTGCTCACTTCGCGGTAAAGGCCCACCCTGTCCAAGGGTGGGGCGGAGGGCTCCTTCCTGTAGGTGCAGACGGCGTCCACCCCCGTGTCGTCCCCTTGCCTCACTGGCCTGCAAAACACAGCGCCGTGCCTGAGCACCCCTCCTCTGGGCCCTCTCGCTGCAAGGCCAGGCCTTGGGGCTTCCGCAGCCCTCTCTGCGCGGGAACGCAAGCTCTGCGCTCCCAAGCCGTGCGTGCGTGGTGGCCCGCCACTGCTCTCCTGCCTCCGCTAACGCCCTGGGGCTGTTGAGGAAGCACGGGGCCAGGCAGGCCTTTGGAGTCGTCTTGGGGTTACGCGCTGTCAGTGCCCCGAGGCCAGAGGGCAGGCCCTAAGGCAGGAGGGTGTCAGGCAGGAGTTCTTGAGGCAGGAGGGCGTCAGGGAGAAGGTCCTGCCTGGGTAGTCTAGGCGGCAACAGAGCAGGAGCGTGACGGGCCCCCTGATCTCATCGTGGGACCTGCAAAGGGACACTCGGGTGCGACCCTTACCTGAAGGCTGTTGTTTCACATCCAAGGAAAGCGGGGCCAATGCTGCTTTCCTTCAGAAGGCGGTCGAGCTGCCGAGGAGAGAGGTTTCACAGTTAAGCCCTGGCCATCTCCCTGCACTCCCCCCAGGCTTACGGGGCTACGGCAGGCATGGCCGTGGCCGTGTGGTGGGCCACGTACCATGGTGGTCATGACCCTCCGCGTAGCGTTGAGCTTCGCCGAGTCAGGAGTCGCCAGGTCGGAATTGTAGGGGAGATTGGTGATGGTGAAGTTGATGGTGAAACGCTCGAGGGCTGCCGCTGTCGTTGGTGGGTGGCTGGGAGCTGCAAGAAGCACAGATGGGGAGTGACAAGGTGCAAGAGACAGGGCGTCAAGGCCCTGGGTGGACAAACGCAGAGGTTTCCTGCCAGCCACCCCTCCTTCGCGGCCCCGGTCTCGATGGGGAAGGCTGGCAGGCTCCCCGCTTCTCCCAGGGATCGCGAGCCCTGGCCCCCAGCCCCTCTGCCTGCGAGAAGACCCCCGCGAGGCACTTGCTGCCTTCTGAGCGCAGCCCGCTCCCGCCAGGTACTCACCGGGCAGGACTGGCTGTTCGTTGTAACCTGGGAAAAGAGGCAGAGAGAGAGAGAGGGTCAGGAGCTGGGGACGTGGACGGGGCAGGGCTGGAGAAGGCTGCCGCGGGACAGCAGAGGAGGCGGGGAGAGGAGCATAGGTCACCGTTGACGTAGAGGCTGTCCTTGTCCAGGCTGTAGGGGTCCAGCTGCGTGATGCCTCTGGTCTTGTTGCTCACTTCGCGGTAAAGGCCCACCCTGTCCAAGGGTGGGGCGGAGGGCTCCTTCCTGTAGGTGCAGACGGCGTCCACCCCCGTGTTGTCCCCTTGCCTCACTGGCCTGCAAAACACAGCGCCGTGCCTGAGCACCCCTCCTCTGGGCCCTCTCGCTGCAAGGCCAGGCCTTGGGGCTTCCGCAGCCCTCTCTGCGCGGGAACGCAAGCTCTGCGCTCCCAAGCCGTGCGTGCGTGGTGGCCCGCCACTGCTCTCCTGCCTCCGCTAACGCCCTGGGGCTGTTGAGGAAGCACGGGGCCAGGCAGGCCTTTGGAGTCGTCTTGGGGTTACGCGCTGTCAGTGCCCCGAGGCCAGAGGGCAGGCCCTAAGGCAGGAGGGTGTCAGGCAGGAGTTCTTGAGGCAGGAGGGCGTCAGGGAGAAGGTCCTGCCTGGGTAGTCTAGGCGGCAACAGAGCAGGAGCGTGACGGGCCCCCTGATCTCATCGTGGGACCTGCAAAGGGACACTCGGGTGCGACCCTTACCTGAAGGCTGTTGTTTCACATCCAAGGAAAGCGGGGCCAATGCTGCTTTCCTTCAGAAGGCGGTCGAGCTGCCGAGGAGAGAGGTTTCACAGTTAAGCCCTGGCCATCTCCCTGCACTCCCCCCAGGCTTACGGGGCTACGGCAGGCATGGCCGTGGCCGTGTGGTGGGCCACGTACCATGGTGGTCATGACCCTCCGCGTAGCGTTGAGCTTCGCCGAGTCAGGAGTCGCCAGGTCGGAATTGTAGGGGAGATTGGTGATGGTGAAGTTGATGGTGAAACGCTCGAGGGCTGCCGCTGTCGTTGGTGGGTGGCTGGGAGCTGCAAGAAGCACAGATGGGGAGTGACAAGGTGCAAGAGACAGGGCGTCAAGGCCCTGGGTGGACAAACGCAGAGGTTTCCTGCCAGCCACCCCTCCTTCGCGGCCCCGGTCTCGATGGGGAAGGCTGGCAGGCTCCCCGCTTCTCCCAGGGATCGCGAGCCCTGGCCCCCAGCCCCTCTGCCTGCGAGAAGACCCCCGCGAGGCACTTGCTGCCTTCTGAGCGCAGCCCGCTCCCGCCAGGTACTCACCGGGCAGGACTGGCTGTTCGTTGTAACCTGGGAAAAGAGGCAGAGAGAGAGAGAGGGTCAGGAGCTGGGGACGTGGACGGGGCAGGGCTGGAGAAGGCTGCCGCGGGACAGCAGAGGAGGCGGGGAGAGGAGCATAGGTCACCGTTGACGTAGAGGCTGTCCTTGTCCAGGCTGTAGGGGTCCAGCTGCGTGATGCCTCTGGTCTTGTTGCTCACTTCGCGGTAAAGGCCCACCCTGTCCAAGGGTGGGGCGGAGGGCTCCTTCCTGTAGGTGCAGACGGCGTCCACCCCCGTGTCGTCCCCTTGCCTCACTGGCCTGCAAAACACAGCGCCGTGCCTGAGCACCCCTCCTCTGGGCCCTCTCGCTGCAAGGCCAGGCCTTGGGGCTTCCGCAGCCCTCTCTGCGCGGGAACGCAAGCTCTGCGCTCCCAAGCCGTGCGTGCGTGGTGGCCCGCCACTGCTCTCCTGCCTCCGCTAACGCCCTGGGGCTGTTGAGGAAGCACGGGGCCAGGCAGGCCTTTGGAGTCGTCTTGGGGTTACGCGCTGTCAGTGCCCCGAGGCCAGAGGGCAGGCCCTAAGGCAGGAGGGTGTCAGGCAGGAGTTCTTGAGGCAGGAGGGCGTCAGGGAGAAGGTCCTGCCTGGGTAGTCTAGGCGGCAACAGAGCAGGAGCGTGACGGGCCCCCTGATCTCATCGTGGGACCTGCAAAGGGACACTCGGGTGCGACCCTTACCTGAAGGCTGTTGTTTCACATCCAAGGAAAGCGGGGCCAATGCTGCTTTCCTTCAGAAGGCGGTCGAGCTGCCGAGGAGAGAGGTTTCACAGTTAAGCCCTGGCCATCTCCCTGCACTCCCCCCAGGCTTACGGGGCTACGGCAGGCATGGCCGTGGCCGTGTGGTGGGCCACGTACCATGGTGGTCATGACCCTCCGCGTAGCGTTGAGCTTCGCCGAGTCAGGAGTCGCCAGGTCGGAATTGTAGGGGAGATTGGTGATGGTGAAGTTGATGGTGAAACGCTCGAGGGCTGCCGCTGTCGTTGGTGGGTGGCTGGGAGCTGCAAGAAGCACAGATGGGGAGTGACAAGGTGCAAGAGACAGGGCGTCAAGGCCCTGGGTGGACAAACGCAGAGGTTTCCTGCCAGCCACCCCTCCTTCGCGGCCCCGGTCTCGATGGGGAAGGCTGGCAGGCTCCCCGCTTCTCCCAGGGATCGCGAGCCCTGGCCCCCAGCCCCTCTGCCTGCGAGAAGACCCCCGCGAGGCACTTGCTGCCTTCTGAGCGCAGCCCGCTCCCGCCAGGTACTCACCGGGCAGGACTGGCTGTTCGTTGTAACCTGGGAAAAGAGGCAGAGAGAGAGAGAGGGTCAGGAGCTGGGGACGTGGACGGGGCAGGGCTGGAGAAGGCTGCCGCGGGACAGCAGAGGAGGCGGGGAGAGGAGCATAGGTCACCGTTGACGTAGAGGCTGTCCTTGTCCAGGCTGTAGGGGTCCAGCTGCGTGATGCCTCTGGTCTTGTTGCTCACTTCGCGGTAAAGGCCCACCCTGTCCAAGGGTGGGGCGGAGGGCTCCTTCCTGTAGGTGCAGACGGCGTCCACCCCCGTGTTGTCCCCTTGCCTCACTGGCCTGCAAAACACAGCGCCGTGCCTGAGCACCCCTCCTCTGGGCCCTCTCGCTGCAAGGCCAGGCCTTGGGGCTTCCGCAGCCCTCTCTGCGCGGGAACGCAAGCTCTGCGCTCCCAAGCCGTGCGTGCGTGGTGGCCCGCCACTGCTCTCCTGCCTCCGCTAACGCCCTGGGGCTGTTGAGGAAGCACGGGGCCAGGCAGGCCTTTGGAGTCGTCTTGGGGTTACGCGCTGTCAGTGCCCCGAGGCCAGAGGGCAGGCCCTAAGGCAGGAGGGTGTCAGGCAGGAGTTCTTGAGGCAGGAGGGCGTCAGGGAGAAGGTCCTGCCTGGGTAGTCTAGGCGGCAACAGAGCAGGAGCGTGACGGGCCCCCTGATCTCATCGTGGGACCTGCAAAGGGACACTCGGGTGCGACCCTTACCTGAAGGCTGTTGTTTCACATCCAAGGAAAGCGGGGCCAATGCTGCTTTCCTTCAGAAGGCGGTCGAGCTGCCGAGGAGAGAGGTTTCACAGTTAAGCCCTGGCCATCTCCCTGCACTCCCCCCAGGCTTACGGGGCTACGGCAGGCATGGCCGTGGCCGTGTGGTGGGCCACGTACCATGGTGGTCATGACCCTCCGCGTAGCGTTGAGCTTCGCCGAGTCAGGAGTCGCCAGGTCGGAATTGTAGGGGAGATTGGTGATGGTGAAGTTGATGGTGAAACGCTCGAGGGCTGCCGCTGTCGTTGGTGGGTGGCTGGGAGCTGCAAGAAGCACAGATGGGGAGTGACAAGGTGCAAGAGACAGGGCGTCAAGGCCCTGGGTGGACAAACGCAGAGGTTTCCTGCCAGCCACCCCTCCTTCGCGGCCACGGTCTCGATGGGGAAGGCTGGCAGGCTCCCCGCTTCTCCCAGGGATCGCGAGCCCTGGCCCCCAGCCCCTCTGCCTGCGAGAAGACCCCCGCGAGGCACTTGCTGCCTTCTGAGCGCAGCCCGCTCCCGCCAGGTACTCACCGGGCAGGACTGGCTGTTCGTTGTAACCTGGGAAAAGAGGCAGAGAGAGAGAGAGGGTCAGGAGCTGGGGACGTGGACGGGGCAGGGCTGGAGAAGGCTGCCGCGGGACAGCAGAGGAGGCGGGGAGAGGAGCATAGGTCACCGTTGACGTAGAGGCTGTCCTTGTCCAGGCTGTAGGGGTCCAGCTGCGTGATGCCTCTGGTCTTGTTGCTCACTTCGCGGTAAAGGCCCACCCTGTCCAAGGGTGGGGCGGAGGGCTCCTTCCTGTAGGTGCAGACGGCGTCCACCCCCGTGTTGTCCCCTTGCCTCACTGGCCTGCAAAACACAGCGCCGTGCCTGAGCACCCCTCCTCTGGGCCCTCTCGCTGCAAGGCCAGGCCTTGGGGCTTCCGCAGCCCTCTCTGCGCGGGAACGCAAGCTCTGCGCTCCCAAGCCGTGCGTGCGTGGTGGCCCGCCACTGCTCTCCTGCCTCCGCTAACGCCCTGGGGCTGTTGAGGAAGCACGGGGCCAGGCAGGCCTTTGGAGTCGTCTTGGGGTTACGCGCTGTCAGTGCCCCGAGGCCAGAGGGCAGGCCCTAAGGCAGGAGGGTGTCAGGCAGGAGTTCTTGAGGCAGGAGGGCGTCAGGGAGAAGGTCCTGCCTGGGTAGTCTAGGCGGCAACAGAGCAGGAGCGTGACGGGCCCCCTGATCTCATCGTGGGACCTGCAAAGGGACACTCGGGTGCGACCCTTACCTGAAGGCTGTTGTTTCACATCCAAGGAAAGCGGGGCCAATGCTGCTTTCCTTCAGAAGGCGGTCGAGCTGCCGAGGAGAGAGGTTTCACAGTTAAGCCCTGGCCATCTCCCTGCACTCCCCCCAGGCTTACGGGGCTACGGCAGGCATGGCCGTGGCCGTGTGGTGGGCCACGTACCATGGTGGTCATGACCCTCCGCGTAGCGTTGAGCTTCGCCGAGTCAGGAGTCGCCAGGTCGGAATTGTAGGGGAGATTGGTGATGGTGAAGTTGATGGTGAAACGCTCGAGGGCTGCCGCTGTCGTTGGTGGGTGGCTGGGAGCTGCAAGAAGCACAGATGGGGAGTGACAAGGTGCAAGAGACAGGGCGTCAAGGCCCTGGGTGGACAAACGCAGAGGTTTCCTGCCAGCCACCCCTCCTTCGCGGCCACGGTCTCGATGGGGAAGGCTGGCAGGCTCCCCGCTTCTCCCAGGGATCGCGAGCCCTGGCCCCCAGCCCCTCTGCCTGCGAGAAGACCCCCGCGAGGCACTTGCTGCCTTCTGAGCGCAGCCCGCTCCCGCCAGGTACTCACCGGGCAGGACTGGCTGTTCGTTGTAACCTGGGAAAAGAGGCAGAGAGAGAGAGAGGGTCAGGAGCTGGGGACGTGGACGGGGCAGGGCTGGAGAAGGCTGCCGCGGGACAGCAGAGGAGGCGGGGAGAGGAGCATAGGTCACCGTTGACGTAGAGGCTGTCCTTGTCCAGGCTGTAGGGGTCCAGCTGCGTGATGCCTCTGGTCTTGTTGCTCACTTCGCGGTAAAGGCCCACCCTGTCCAAGGGTGGGGCGGAGGGCTCCTTCCTGTAGGTGCAGACGGCGTCCACCCCCGTGTTGTCCCCTTGCCTCACTGGCCTGCAAAACACAGCGCCGTGCCTGAGCACCCCTCCTCTGGGCCCTCTCGCTGCAAGGCCAGGCCTTGGGGCTTCCGCAGCCCTCTCTGCGCGGGAACGCAAGCTCTGCGCTCCCAAGCCGTGCGTGCGTGGTGGCCCGCCACTGCTCTCCTGCCTCCGCTAACGCCCTGGGGCTGTTGAGGAAGCACGGGGCCAGGCAGGCCTTTGGAGTCGTCTTGGGGTTACGCGCTGTCAGTGCCCCGAGGCCAGAGGGCAGGCCCTAAGGCAGGAGGGTGTCAGGCAGGAGTTCTTGAGGCAGGAGGGCGTCAGGGAGAAGGTCCTGCCTGGGTAGTCTAGGCGGCAACAGAGCAGGAGCGTGACGGGCCCCCTGATCTCATCGTGGGACCTGCAAAGGGACACTCGGGTGCGACCCTTACCTGAAGGCTGTTGTTTCACATCCAAGGAAAGCGGGGCCAATGCTGCTTTCCTTCAGAAGGCGGTCGAGCTGCCGAGGAGAGAGGTTTCACAGTTAAGCCCTGGCCATCTCCCTGCACTCCCCCCAGGCTTACGGGGCTACGGCAGGCATGGCCGTGGCCGTGTGGTGGGCCACGTACCATGGTGGTCATGACCCTCCGCGTAGCGTTGAGCTTCGCCGAGTCAGGAGTCGCCAGGTCGGAATTGTAGGGGAGATTGGTGATGGTGAAGTTGATGGTGAAACGCTCGAGGGCTGCCGCTGTCGTTGGTGGGTGGCTGGGAGCTGCAAGAAGCACAGATGGGGAGTGACAAGGTGCAAGAGACAGGGCGTCAAGGCCCTGGGTGGACAAACGCAGAGGTTTCCTGCCAGCCACCCCTCCTTTGCGGCCCCGGTCTCGATGGGGAAGGCTGGCAGGCTCCCCGCTTCTCCCAGGGATCGCGAGCCCTGGCCCCCAGCCCCTCTGCCTGCGAGAAGACCCCCGCGAGGCACTTGCTGCCTTCTGAGCGCAGCCCGCTCCCGCCAGGTACTCACCGGGCAGGACTGGCTGTTCGTTGTAACCTGGGAAAAGAGGCAGAGAGAGAGAGAGGGTCAGGAGCTGGGGACGTGGACGGGGCAGGGCTGGAGAAGGCTGCCGCGGGACAGCAGAGGAGGCGGGGAGAGGAGCATAGGTCACCGTTGACGTAGAGGCTGTCCTTGTCCAGGCTGTAGGGGTCCAGCTGCGTGATGCCTCTGGTCTTGTTGCTCACTTCGCGGTAAAGGCCCACCCTGTCCAAGGGTGGGGCGGAGGGCTCCTTCCTGTAGGTGCAGACGGCGTCCACCCCCGTGTTGTCCCCTTGCCTCACTGGCCTGCAAAACACAGCGCCGTGCCTGAGCACCCCTCCTCTGGGCCCTCTCGCTGCAAGGCCAGGCCTTGGGGCTTCCGCAGCCCTCTCTGCGCGGGAACGCAAGCTCTGCGCTCCCAAGCCGTGCGTGCGTGGTGGCCCGCCACTGCTCTCCTGCCTCCGCTAACGCCCTGGGGCTGTTGAGGAAGCACGGGGCCAGGCAGGCCTTTGGAGTCGTCTTGGGGTTACGCGCTGTCAGTGCCCCGAGGCCAGAGGGCAGGCCCTAAGGCAGGAGGGTGTCAGGCAGGAGTTCTTGAGGCAGGAGGGCGTCAGGGAGAAGGTCCTGCCTGGGTAGTCTAGGCGGCAACAGAGCAGGAGCGTGACGGGCCCCCTGATCTCATCGTGGGACCTGCAAAGGGACACTCGGGTGCGACCCTTACCTGAAGGCTGTTGTTTCACATCCAAGGAAAGCGGGGCCAATGCTGCTTTCCTTCAGAAGGCGGTCGAGCTGCCGAGGAGAGAGGTTTCACAGTTAAGCCCTGGCCATCTCCCTGCACTCCCCCCAGGCTTACGGGGCTACGGCAGGCATGGCCGTGGCCGTGTGGTGGGCCACGTACCATGGTGGTCATGACCCTCCGCGTAGCGTTGAACTTCGCCGAGTCAGGAGTCGCCAGGTCGGAATTGTAGGGGAGATTGGTGATGGTGAAGTTGATGGTGAAACGCTCGAGGGCTGCCGCTGTCGTTGGTGGGTGGCTGGGAGCTGCAAGAAGCACAGATGGGGAGTGACAAGGTGCAAGAGACAGGGCGTCAAGGCCCTGGGTGGACAAACGCAGAGGTTTCCTGCCAGCCACCCCTCCTTCGCGGCCCCGGTCTCGATGGGGAAGGCTGGCAGGCTCCCCGCTTCTCCCAGGGATCGCGAGCCCTGGCCCCCAGCCCCTCTGCCTGCGAGAAGACCCCCGCGAGGCACTTGCTGCCTTCTGAGCGCAGCCCGCTCCCGCCAGGTACTCACCGGGCAGGACTGGCTGTTCGTTGTAACCTGGGAAAAGAGGCAGAGAGAGAGAGAGGGTCAGGAGCTGGGGACGTGGACGGGGCAGGGCTGGAGAAGGCTGCCGCGGGACAGCAGAGGAGGCGGGGAGAGGAGCATAGGTCACCGTTGACGTAGAGGCTGTCCTTGTCCAGGCTGTAGGGGTCCAGCTGCGTGATGCCTCTGGTCTTGTTGCTCACTTCGCGGTAAAGGCCCACCCTGTCCAAGGGTGGGGCGGAGGGCTCCTTCCTGTAGGTGCAGACGGCGTCCACCCCCGTGTTGTCCCCTTGCCTCACTGGCCTGCAAAACACAGCGCCGTGCCTGAGCACCCCTCCTCTGGGCCCTCTCGCTGCAAGGCCAGGCCTTGGGGCTTCCGCAGCCCTCTCTGCGCGGGAACGCAAGCTCTGCGCTCCCAAGCCGTGCGTGCGTGGTGGCCCGCCACTGCTCTCCTGCCTCCGCTAACGCCCTGGGGCTGTTGAGGAAGCACGGGGCCAGGCAGGCCTTTGGAGTCGTCTTGGGGTTACGCGCTGTCAGTGCCCTGAGGCCAGAGGGCAGGCCCTAAGGCAGGAGGGTGTCAGGCAGGAGTTCTTGAGGCAGGAGGGCGTCAGGGAGAAGGTCCTGCCTGGGTAGTCTAGGCGGCAACAGAGCAGGAGCGTGACGGGCCCCCTGATCTCATCGTGGGACCTGCAAAGGGACACTCGGGTGCGACCCTTACCTGAAGGCTGTTGTTTCACATCCAAGGAAAGCGGGGCCAATGCTGCTTTCCTTCAGAAGGCGGTCGAGCTGCCGAGGAGAGAGGTTTCACAGTTAAGCCCTGGCCATCTCCCTGCACTCCCCCCAGGCTTACGGGGCTACGGCAGGCATGGCCGTGGCCGTGTGGTGGGCCACGTACCATGGTGGTCATGACCCTCCGCGTAGCGTTGAGCTTCGCCGAGTCAGGAGTCGCCAGGTCGGAATTGTAGGGGAGATTGGTGATGGTGAAGTTGATGGTGAAACGCTCGAGGGCTGCCGCTGTCGTTGGTGGGTGGCTGGGAGCTGCAAGAAGCACAGATGGGGAGTGACAAGGTGCAAGAGACAGGGCGTCAAGGCCCTGGGTGGACAAACGCAGAGGTTTCCTGCCAGCCACCCCTCCTTCGCGGCCCCGGTCTCGATGGGGAAGGCTGGCAGGCTCCCCGCTTCTCCCAGGGATCGCGAGCCCTGGCCCCCAGCCCCTCTGCCTGCGAGAAGACCCCCGCGAGGCACTTGCTGCCTTCTGAGCGCAGCCCGCTCCCGCCAGGTACTCACCGGGCAGGACTGGCTGTTCGTTGTAACCTGGGAAAAGAGGCAGAGAGAGAGAGAGGGTCAGGAGCTGGGGACGTGGACGGGGCAGGGCTGGAGAAGGCTGCCGCGGGACAGCAGAGGAGGCGGGGAGAGGAGCATAGGTCACCGTTGACGTAGAGGCTGTCCTTGTCCAGGCTGTAGGGGTCCAGCTGCGTGATGCCTCTGGTCTTGTTGCTCACTTCGCGGTAAAGGCCCACCCTGTCCAAGGGTGGGGCGGAGGGCTCCTTCCTGTAGGTGCAGACGGCGTCCACCCCCGTGTTGTCCCCTTGCCTCACTGGCCTGCAAAACACAGCGCCGTGCCTGAGCACCCCTCCTCTGGGCCCTCTCGCTGCAAGGCCAGGCCTTGGGGCTTCCGCAGCCCTCTCTGCGCGGGAACGCAAGCTCTGCGCTCCCAAGCCGTGCGTGCGTGGTGGCCCGCCACTGCTCTCCTGCCTCCGCTAACGCCCTGGGGCTGTTGAGGAAGCACGGGGCCAGGCAGGCCTTTGGAGTCGTCTTGGGGTTACGCGCTGTCAGTGCCCCGAGGCCAGAGGGCAGGCCCTAAGGCAGGAGGGTGTCAGGCAGGAGTTCTTGAGGCAGGAGGGCGTCAGGGAGAAGGTCCTGCCTGGGTAGTCTAGGCGGCAACAGAGCAGGAGCGTGACGGGCCCCCTGATCTCATCGTGGGACCTGCAAAGGGACACTCGGGTGCGACCCTTACCTGAAGGCTGTTGTTTCACATCCAAGGAAAGCGGGGCCAATGCTGCTTTCCTTCAGAAGGCGGTCGAGCTGCCGAGGAGAGAGGTTTCACAGTTAAGCCCTGGCCATCTCCCTGCACTCCCCCCAGGCTTACGGGGCTACGGCAGGCATGGCCGTGGCCGTGTGGTGGGCCACGTACCATGGTGGTCATGACCCTCCGCGTAGCGTTGAGCTTCGCCGAGTCAGGAGTCGCCAGGTCGGAATTGTAGGGGAGATTGGTGATGGTGAAGTTGATGGTGAAACGCTCGAGGGCTGCCGCTGTCGTTGGTGGGTGGCTGGGAGCTGCAAGAAGCACAGATGGGGAGTGACAAGGTGCAAGAGACAGGGCGTCAAGGCCCTGGGTGGACAAACGCAGAGGTTTCCTGCCAGCCACCCCTCCTTCGCGGCCCCGGTCTCGATGGGGAAGGCTGGCAGGCTCCCCGCTTCTCCCAGGGATCGCGAGCCCTGGCCCCCAGCCCCTCTGCCTGCGAGAAGACCCCCGCGAGGCACTTGCTGCCTTCTGAGCGCAGCCCGCTCCCGCCAGGTACTCACCGGGCAGGACTGGCTGTTCGTTGTAACCTGGGAAAAGAGGCAGAGAGAGAGAGAGGGTCAGGAGCTGGGGACGTGGACGGGGCAGGGCTGGAGAAGGCTGCCGCGGGACAGCAGAGGAGGCGGGGAGAGGAGCATAGGTCACCGTTGACGTAGAGGCTGTCCTTGTCCAGGCTGTAGGGGTCCAGCTGCGTGATGCCTCTGGTCTTGTTGCTCACTTCGCGGTAAAGGCCCACCCTGTCCAAGGGTGGGGCGGAGGGCTCCTTCCTGTAGGTGCAGACGGCGTCCACCCCCGTGTTGTCCCCTTGCCTCACTGGCCTGCAAAACACAGCGCCGTGCCTGAGCACCCCTCCTCTGGGCCCTCTCGCTGCAAGGCCAGGCCTTGGGGCTTCCGCAGCCCTCTCTGCGCGGGAACGCAAGCTCTGCGCTCCCAAGCCGTGCGTGCGTGGTGGCCCGCCACTGCTCTCCTGCCTCCGCTAACGCCCTGGGGCTGTTGAGGAAGCACGGGGCCAGGCAGGCCTTTGGAGTCGTCTTGGGGTTACGCGCTGTCAGTGCCCCGAGGCCAGAGGGCAGGCCCTAAGGCAGGAGGGTGTCAGGCAGGAGTTCTTGAGGCAGGAGGGCGTCAGGGAGAAGGTCCTGCCTGGGTAGTCTAGGCGGCAACAGAGCAGGAGCGTGACGGGCCCCCTGATCTCATCGTGGGACCTGCAAAGGGACACTCGGGTGCGACCCTTACCTGAAGGCTGTTGTTTCACATCCAAGGAAAGCGGGGCCAATGCTGCTTTCCTTCAGAAGGCGGTCGAGCTGCCGAGGAGAGAGGTTTCACAGTTAAGCCCTGGCCATCTCCCTGCACTCCCCCCAGGCTTACGGGGCTACGGCAGGCATGGCCGTGGCCGTGTGGTGGGCCACGTACCATGGTGGTCATGACCCTCCGCGTAGCGTTGAGCTTCGCCGAGTCAGGAGTCGCCAGGTCGGAATTGTAGGGGAGATTGGTGATGGTGAAGTTGATGGTGAAACGCTCGAGGGCTGCCGCTGTCGTTGGTGGGTGGCTGGGAGCTGCAAGAAGCACAGATGGGGAGTGACAAGGTGCAAGAGACAGGGCGTCAAGGCCCTGGGTGGACAAACGCAGAGGTTTCCTGCCAGCCACCCCTCCTTCGCGGCCCCGGTCTCGATGGGGAAGGCTGGCAGGCTCCCCGCTTCTCCCAGGGATCGCGAGCCCTGGCCCCCAGCCCCTCTGCCTGCGAGAAGACCCCCGCGAGGCACTTGCTGCCTTCTGAGCGCAGCCCGCTCCCGCCAGGTACTCACCGGGCAGGACTGGCTGTTCGTTGTAACCTGGGAAAAGAGGCAGAGAGAGAGAGAGGGTCAGGAGCTGGGGACGTGGACGGGGCAGGGCTGGAGAAGGCTGCCGCGGGACAGCAGAGGAGGCGGGGAGAGGAGCATAGGTCACCGTTGACGTAGAGGCTGTCCTTGTCCAGGCTGTAGGGGTCCAGCTGCGTGATGCCTCTGGTCTTGTTGCTCACTTCGCGGTAAAGGCCCACCCTGTCCAAGGGTGGGGCGGAGGGCTCCTTCCTGTAGGTGCAGACGGCGTCCACCCCCGTGTTGTCCCCTTGCCTCACTGGCCTGCAAAACACAGCGCCGTGCCTGAGCACCCCTCCTCTGGGCCCTCTCGCTGCAAGGCCAGGCCTTGGGGCTTCCGCAGCCCTCTCTGCGCGGGAACGCAAGCTCTGCGCTCCCAAGCCGTGCGTGCGTGGTGGCCCGCCACTGCTCTCCTGCCTCCGCTAACGCCCTGGGGCTGTTGAGGAAGCACGGGGCCAGGCAGGCCTTTGGAGTCGTCTTGGGGTTACGCGCTGTCAGTGCCCCGAGGCCAGAGGGCAGGCCCTAAGGCAGGAGGGTGTCAGGCAGGAGTTCTTGAGGCAGGAGGGCGTCAGGGAGAAGGTCCTGCCTGGGTAGTCTAGGCGGCAACAGAGCAGGAGCGTGACGGGCCCCCTGATCTCATCGTGGGACCTGCAAAGGGACACTCGGGTGCGACCCTTACCTGAAGGCTGTTGTTTCACATCCAAGGAAAGCGGGGCCAATGCTGCTTTCCTTCAGAAGGCGGTCGAGCTGCCGAGGAGAGAGGTTTCACAGTTAAGCCCTGGCCATCTCCCTGCACTCCCCCCAGGCTTACGGGGCTACGGCAGGCATGGCCGTGGCCGTGTGGTGGGCCACGTACCATGGTGGTCATGACCCTCCGCGTAGCGTTGAGCTTCGCCGAGTCAGGAGTCGCCAGGTCGGAATTGTAGGGGAGATTGGTGATGGTGAAGTTGATGGTGAAACGCTCGAGGGCTGCCGCTGTCGTTGGTGGGTGGCTGGGAGCTGCAAGAAGCACAGATGGGGAGTGACAAGGTGCAAGAGACAGGGCGTCAAGGCCCTGGGTGGACAAACGCAGAGGTTTCCTGCCAGCCACCCCTCCTTCGCGGCCCCGGTCTCGATGGGGAAGGCTGGCAGGCTCCCCGCTTCTCCCAGGGATCGCGAGCCCTGGCCCCCAGCCCCTCTGCCTGCGAGAAGACCCCCGCGAGGCACTTGCTGCCTTCTGAGCGCAGCCCGCTCCCGCCAGGTACTCACCGGGCAGGACTGGCTGTTCGTTGTAACCTGGGAAAAGAGGCAGAGAGAGAGAGAGGGTCAGGAGCTGGGGACGTGGACGGGGCAGGGCTGGAGAAGGCTGCCGCGGGACAGCAGAGGAGGCGGGGAGAGGAGCATAGGTCACCGTTGACGTAGAGGCTGTCCTTGTCCAGGCTGTAGGGGTCCAGCTGCGTGATGCCTCTGGTCTTGTTGCTCACTTCGCGGTAAAGGCCCACCCTGTCCAAGGGTGGGGCGGAGGGCTCCTTCCTGTAGGTGCAGACGGCGTCCACCCCCGTGTTGTCCCCTTGCCTCACTGGCCTGCAAAACACAGCGCCGTGCCTGAGCACCCCTCCTCTGGGCCCTCTCGCTGCAAGGCCAGGCCTTGGGGCTTCCGCAGCCCTCTCTGCGCGGGAACGCAAGCTCTGCGCTCCCAAGCCGTGCGTGCGTGGTGGCCCGCCACTGCTCTCCTGCCTCCGCTAACGCCCTGGGGCTGTTGAGGAAGCACGGGGCCAGGCAGGCCTTTGGAGTCGTCTTGGGGTTACGCGCTGTCAGTGCCCCGAGGCCAGAGGGCAGGCCCTAAGGCAGGAGGGTGTCAGGCAGGAGTTCTTGAGGCAGGAGGGCGTCAGGGAGAAGGTCCTGCCTGGGTAGTCTAGGCGGCAACAGAGCAGGAGCGTGACGGGCCCCCTGATCTCATCGTGGGACCTGCAAAGGGACACTCGGGTGCGACCCTTACCTGAAGGCTGTTGTTTCACATCCAAGGAAAGCGGGGCCAATGCTGCTTTCCTTCAGAAGGCGGTCGAGCTGCCGAGGAGAGAGGTTTCACAGTTAAGCCCTGGCCATCTCCCTGCACTCCCCCCAGGCTTACGGGGCTACGGCAGGCATGGCCGTGGCCGTGTGGTGGGCCACGTACCATGGTGGTCATGACCCTCCGCGTAGCGTTGAGCTTCGCCGAGTCAGGAGTCGCCAGGTCGGAATTGTAGGGGAGATTGGTGATGGTGAAGTTGATGGTGAAACGCTCGAGGGCTGCCGCTGTCGTTGGTGGGTGGCTGGGAGCTGCAAGAAGCACAGATGGGGAGTGACAAGGTGCAAGAGACAGGGCGTCAAGGCCCTGGGTGGACAAACGCAGAGGTTTCCTGCCAGCCACCCCTCCTTCGCGGCCCCGGTCTCGATGGGGAAGGCTGGCAGGCTCCCCGCTTCTCCCAGGGATCGCGAGCCCTGGCCCCCAGCCCCTCTGCCTGCGAGAAGACCCCCGCGAGGCACTTGCTGCCTTCTGAGCGCAGCCCGCTCCCGCCAGGTACTCACCGGGCAGGACTGGCTGTTCGTTGTAACCTGGGAAAAGAGGCAGAGAGAGAGAGAGGGTCAGGAGCTGGGGACGTGGACGGGGCAGGGCTGGAGAAGGCTGCCGCGGGACAGCAGAGGAGGCGGGGAGAGGAGCATAGGTCACCGTTGACGTAGAGGCTGTCCTTGTCCAGGCTGTAGGGGTCCAGCTGCGTGATGCCTCTGGTCTTGTTGCTCACTTCGCGGTAAAGGCCCACCCTGTCCAAGGGTGGGGCGGAGGGCTCCTTCCTGTAGGTGCAGACGGCGTCCACCCCCGTGTTGTCCCCTTGCCTCACTGGCCTGCAAAACACAGCGCCGTGCCTGAGCACCCCTCCTCTGGGCCCTCTCGCTGCAAGGCCAGGCCTTGGGGCTTCCGCAGCCCTCTCTGCGCGGGAACGCAAGCTCTGCGCTCCCAAGCCGTGCGTGCGTGGTGGCCCGCCACTGCTCTCCTGCCTCCGCTAACGCCCTGGGGCTGTTGAGGAAGCACGGGGCCAGGCAGGCCTTTGGAGTCGTCTTGGGGTTACGCGCTGTCAGTGCCCCGAGGCCAGAGGGCAGGCCCTAAGGCAGGAGGGTGTCAGGCAGGAGTTCTTGAGGCAGGAGGGCGTCAGGGAGAAGGTCCTGCCTGGGTAGTCTAGGCGGCAACAGAGCAGGAGCGTGACGGGCCCCCTGATCTCATCGTGGGACCTGCAAAGGGACACTCGGGTGCGACCCTTACCTGAAGGCTGTTGTTTCACATCCAAGGAAAGCGGGGCCAATGCTGCTTTCCTTCAGAAGGCGGTCGAGCTGCCGAGGAGAGAGGTTTCACAGTTAAGCCCTGGCCATCTCCCTGCACTCCCCCCAGGCTTACGGGGCTACGGCAGGCATGGCCGTGGCCGTGTGGTGGGCCACGTACCATGGTGGTCATGACCCTCCGCGTAGCGTTGAGCTTCGCCGAGTCAGGAGTCGCCAGGTCGGAATTGTAGGGGAGATTGGTGATGGTGAAGTTGATGGTGAAACGCTCGAGGGCTGCCGCTGTCGTTGGTGGGTGGCTGGGAGCTGCAAGAAGCACAGATGGGGAGTGACAAGGTGCAAGAGACAGGGCGTCAAGGCCCTGGGTGGACAAACGCAGAGGTTTCCTGCCAGCCACCCCTCCTTCGCGGCCCCGGTCTCGATGGGGAAGGCTGGCAGGCTCCCCGCTTCTCCCAGGGATCGCGAGCCCTGGCCCCCAGCCCCTCTGCCTGCGAGAAGACCCCCGCGAGGCACTTGCTGCCTTCTGAGCGCAGCCCGCTCCCGCCAGGTACTCACCGGGCAGGACTGGCTGTTCGTTGTAACCTGGGAAAAGAGGCAGAGAGAGAGAGAGGGTCAGGAGCTGGGGACGTGGACGGGGCAGGGCTGGAGAAGGCTGCCGCGGGACAGCAGAGGAGGCGGGGAGAGGAGCATAGGTCACCGTTGACGTAGAGGCTGTCCTTGTCCAGGCTGTAGGGGTCCAGCTGCGTGATGCCTCTGGTCTTGTTGCTCACTTCGCGGTAAAGGCCCACCCTGTCCAAGGGTGGGGCGGAGGGCTCCTTCCTGTAGGTGCAGACGGCGTCCACCCCCGTGTTGTCCCCTTGCCTCACTGGCCTGCAAAACACAGCGCCGTGCCTGAGCACCCCTCCTCTGGGCCCTCTCGCTGCAAGGCCAGGCCTTGGGGCTTCCGCAGCCCTCTCTGCGCGGGAACGCAAGCTCTGCGCTCCCAAGCCGTGCGTGCGTGGTGGCCCGCCACTGCTCTCCTGCCTCCGCTAACGCCCTGGGGCTGTTGAGGAAGCACGGGGCCAGGCAGGCCTTTGGAGTCGTCTTGGGGTTACGCGCTGTCAGTGCCCCGAGGCCAGAGGGCAGGCCCTAAGGCAGGAGGGTGTCAGGCAGGAGTTCTTGAGGCAGGAGGGCGTCAGGGAGAAGGTCCTGCCTGGGTAGTCTAGGCGGCAACAGAGCAGGAGCGTGACGGGCCCCCTGATCTCATCGTGGGACCTGCAAAGGGACACTCGGGTGCGACCCTTACCTGAAGGCTGTTGTTTCACATCCAAGGAAAGCGGGGCCAATGCTGCTTTCCTTCAGAAGGCGGTCGAGCTGCCGAGGAGAGAGGTTTCACAGTTAAGCCCTGGCCATCTCCCTGCACTCCCCCCAGGCTTACGGGGCTACGGCAGGCATGGCCGTGGCCGTGTGGTGGGCCACGTACCATGGTGGTCATGACCCTCCGCGTAGCGTTGAGCTTCGCCGAGTCAGGAGTCGCCAGGTCGGAATTGTAGGGGAGATTGGTGATGGTGAAGTTGATGGTGAAACGCTCGAGGGCTGCCGCTGTCGTTGGTGGGTGGCTGGGAGCTGCAAGAAGCACAGATGGGGAGTGACAAGGTGCAAGAGACAGGGCGTCAAGGCCCTGGGTGGACAAACGCAGAGGTTTCCTGCCAGCCACCCCTCCTTCGCGGCCCCGGTCTCGATGGGGAAGGCTGGCAGGCTCCCCGCTTCTCCCAGGGATCGCGAGCCCTGGCCCCCAGCCCCTCTGCCTGCGAGAAGACCCCCGCGAGGCACTTGCTGCCTTCTGAGCGCAGCCCGCTCCCGCCAGGTACTCACCGGGCAGGACTGGCTGTTCGTTGTAACCTGGGAAAAGAGGCAGAGAGAGAGAGAGGGTCAGGAGCTGGGGACGTGGACGGGGCAGGGCTGGAGAAGGCTGCCGCGGGACAGCAGAGGAGGCGGGGAGAGGAGCATAGGTCACCGTTGACGTAGAGGCTGTCCTTGTCCAGGCTGTAGGGGTCCAGCTGCGTGATGCCTCTGGTCTTGTTGCTCACTTCGCGGTAAAGGCCCACCCTGTCCAAGGGTGGGGCGGAGGGCTCCTTCCTGTAGGTGCAGACGGCGTCCACCCCCGTGTTGTCCCCTTGCCTCACTGGCCTGCAAAACACAGCGCCGTGCCTGAGCACCCCTCCTCTGGGCCCTCTCGCTGCAAGGCCAGGCCTTGGGGCTTCCGCAGCCCTCTCTGCGCGGGAACGCAAGCTCTGCGCTCCCAAGCCGTGCGTGCGTGGTGGCCCGCCACTGCTCTCCTGCCTCCGCTAACGCCCTGGGGCTGTTGAGGAAGCACGGGGCCAGGCAGGCCTTTGGAGTCGTCTTGGGGTTACGCGCTGTCAGTGCCCCGAGGCCAGAGGGCAGGCCCTAAGGCAGGAGGGTGTCAGGCAGGAGTTCTTGAGGCAGGAGGGCGTCAGGGAGAAGGTCCTGCCTGGGTAGTCTAGGCGGCAACAGAGCAGGAGCGTGACGGGCCCCCTGATCTCATCGTGGGACCTGCAAAGGGACACTCGGGTGCGACCCTTACCTGAAGGCTGTTGTTTCACATCCAAGGAAAGCGGGGCCAATGCTGCTTTCCTTCAGAAGGCGGTCGAGCTGCCGAGGAGAGAGGTTTCACAGTTAAGCCCTGGCCATCTCCCTGCACTCCCCCCAGGCTTACGGGGCTACGGCAGGCATGGCCGTGGCCGTGTGGTGGGCCACGTACCATGGTGGTCATGACCCTCCGCGTAGCGTTGAGCTTCGCCGAGTCAGGAGTCGCCAGGTCGGAATTGTAGGGGAGATTGGTGATGGTGAAGTTGATGGTGAAACGCTCGAGGGCTGCCGCTGTCGTTGGTGGGTGGCTGGGAGCTGCAAGAAGCACAGATGGGGAGTGACAAGGTGCAAGAGACAGGGCGTCAAGGCCCTGGGTGGACAAACGCAGAGGTTTCCTGCCAGCCACCCCTCCTTCGCGGCCCCGGTCTCGATGGGGAAGGCTGGCAGGCTCCCCGCTTCTCCCAGGGATCGCGAGCCCTGGCCCCCAGCCCCTCTGCCTGCGAGAAGACCCCCGCGAGGCACTTGCTGCCTTCTGAGCGCAGCCCGCTCCCGCCAGGTACTCACCGGGCAGGACTGGCTGTTCGTTGTAACCTGGGAAAAGAGGCAGAGAGAGAGAGAGGGTCAGGAGCTGGGGACGTGGACGGGGCAGGGCTGGAGAAGGCTGCCGCGGGACAGCAGAGGAGGCGGGGAGAGGAGCATAGGTCACCGTTGACGTAGAGGCTGTCCTTGTCCAGGCTGTAGGGGTCCAGCTGCGTGATGCCTCTGGTCTTGTTGCTCACTTCGCGGTAAAGGCCCACCCTGTCCAAGGGTGGGGCGGAGGGCTCCTTCCTGTAGGTGCAGACGGCGTCCACCCCCGTGTTGTCCCCTTGCCTCACTGGCCTGCAAAACACAGCGCCGTGCCTGAGCACCCCTCCTCTGGGCCCTCTCGCTGCAAGGCCAGGCCTTGGGGCTTCCGCAGCCCTCTCTGCGCGGGAACGCAAGCTCTGCGCTCCCAAGCCGTGCGTGCGTGGTGGCCCGCCACTGCTCTCCTGCCTCCGCTAACGCCCTGGGGCTGTTGAGGAAGCACGGGGCCAGGCAGGCCTTTGGAGTCGTCTTGGGGTTACGCGCTGTCAGTGCCCCGAGGCCAGAGGGCAGGCCCTAAGGCAGGAGGGTGTCAGGCAGGAGTTCTTGAGGCAGGAGGGCGTCAGGGAGAAGGTCCTGCCTGGGTAGTCTAGGCGGCAACAGAGCAGGAGCGTGACGGGCCCCCTGATCTCATCGTGGGACCTGCAAAGGGACACTCGGGTGCGACCCTTACCTGAAGGCTGTTGTTTCACATCCAAGGAAAGCGGGGCCAATGCTGCTTTCCTTCAGAAGGCGGTCGAGCTGCCGAGGAGAGAGGTTTCACAGTTAAGCCCTGGCCATCTCCCTGCACTCCCCCCAGGCTTACGGGGCTACGGCAGGCATGGCCGTGGCCGTGTGGTGGGCCACGTACCATGGTGGTCATGACCCTCCGCGTAGCGTTGAGCTTCGCCGAGTCAGGAGTCGCCAGGTCGGAATTGTAGGGGAGATTGGTGATGGTGAAGTTGATGGTGAAACGCTCGAGGGCTGCCGCTGTCGTTGGTGGGTGGCTGGGAGCTGCAAGAAGCACAGATGGGGAGTGACAAGGTGCAAGAGACAGGGCGTCAAGGCCCTGGGTGGACAAACGCAGAGGTTTCCTGCCAGCCACCCCTCCTTCGCGGCCCCGGTCTCGATGGGGAAGGCTGGCAGGCTCCCCGCTTCTCCCAGGGATCGCGAGCCCTGGCCCCCAGCCCCTCTGCCTGCGAGAAGACCCCCGCGAGGCACTTGCTGCCTTCTGAGCGCAGCCCGCTCCCGCCAGGTACTCACCGGGCAGGACTGGCTGTTCGTTGTAACCTGGGAAAAGAGGCAGAGAGAGAGAGAGGGTCAGGAGCTGGGGACGTGGACGGGGCAGGGCTGGAGAAGGCTGCCGCGGGACAGCAGAGGAGGCGGGGAGAGGAGCATAGGTCACCGTTGACGTAGAGGCTGTCCTTGTCCAGGCTGTAGGGGTCCAGCTGCGTGATGCCTCTGGTCTTGTTGCTCACTTCGCGGTAAAGGCCCACCCTGTCCAAGGGTGGGGCGGAGGGCTCCTTCCTGTAGGTGCAGACGGCGTCCACCCCCGTGTTGTCCCCTTGCCTCACTGGCCTGCAAAACACAGCGCCGTGCCTGAGCACCCCTCCTCTGGGCCCTCTCGCTGCAAGGCCAGGCCTTGGGGCTTCCGCAGCCCTCTCTGCGCGGGAACGCAAGCTCTGCGCTCCCAAGCCGTGCGTGCGTGGTGGCCCGCCACTGCTCTCCTGCCTCCGCTAACGCCCTGGGGCTGTTGAGGAAGCACGGGGCCAGGCAGGCCTTTGGAGTCGTCTTGGGGTTACGCGCTGTCAGTGCCCCGAGGCCAGAGGGCAGGCCCTAAGGCAGGAGGGTGTCAGGCAGGAGTTCTTGAGGCAGGAGGGCGTCAGGGAGAAGGTCCTGCCTGGGTAGTCTAGGCGGCAACAGAGCAGGAGCGTGACGGGCCCCCTGATCTCATCGTGGGACCTGCAAAGGGACACTCGGGTGCGACCCTTACCTGAAGGCTGTTGTTTCACATCCAAGGAAAGCGGGGCCAATGCTGCTTTCCTTCAGAAGGCGGTCGAGCTGCCGAGGAGAGAGGTTTCACAGTTAAGCCCTGGCCATCTCCCTGCACTCCCCCCAGGCTTACGGGGCTACGGCAGGCATGGCCGTGGCCGTGTGGTGGGCCACGTACCATGGTGGTCATGACCCTCCGCGTAGCGTTGAGCTTCGCCGAGTCAGGAGTCGCCAGGTCGGAATTGTAGGGGAGATTGGTGATGGTGAAGTTGATGGTGAAACGCTCGAGGGCTGCCGCTGTCGTTGGTGGGTGGCTGGGAGCTGCAAGAAGCACAGATGGGGAGTGACAAGGTGCAAGAGACAGGGCGTCAAGGCCCTGGGTGGACAAACGCAGAGGTTTCCTGCCAGCCACCCCTCCTTCGCGGCCCCGGTCTCGATGGGGAAGGCTGGCAGGCTCCCCGCTTCTCCCAGGGATCGCGAGCCCTGGCCCCCAGCCCCTCTGCCTGCGAGAAGACCCCCGCGAGGCACTTGCTGCCTTCTGAGCGCAGCCCGCTCCCGCCAGGTACTCACCGGGCAGGACTGGCTGTTCGTTGTAACCTGGGAAAAGAGGCAGAGAGAGAGAGAGGGTCAGGAGCTGGGGACGTGGACGGGGCAGGGCTGGAGAAGGCTGCCGCGGGACAGCAGAGGAGGCGGGGAGAGGAGCATAGGTCACCGTTGACGTAGAGGCTGTCCTTGTCCAGGCTGTAGGGGTCCAGCTGCGTGATGCCTCTGGTCTTGTTGCTCACTTCGCGGTAAAGGCCCACCCTGTCCAAGGGTGGGGCGGAGGGCTCCTTCCTGTAGGTGCAGACGGCGTCCACCCCCGTGTTGTCCCCTTGCCTCACTGGCCTGCAAAACACAGCGCCGTGCCTGAGCACCCCTCCTCTGGGCCCTCTCGCTGCAAGGCCAGGCCTTGGGGCTTCCGCAGCCCTCTCTGCGCGGGAACGCAAGCTCTGCGCTCCCAAGCCGTGCGTGCGTGGTGGCCCGCCACTGCTCTCCTGCCTCCGCTAACGCCCTGGGGCTGTTGAGGAAGCACGGGGCCAGGCAGGCCTTTGGAGTCGTCTTGGGGTTACGCGCTGTCAGTGCCCCGAGGCCAGAGGGCAGGCCCTAAGGCAGGAGGGTGTCAGGCAGGAGTTCTTGAGGCAGGAGGGCGTCAGGGAGAAGGTCCTGCCTGGGTAGTCTAGGCGGCAACAGAGCAGGAGCGTGACGGGCCCCCTGATCTCATCGTGGGACCTGCAAAGGGACACTCGGGTGCGACCCTTACCTGAAGGCTGTTGTTTCACATCCAAGGAAAGCGGGGCCAATGCTGCTTTCCTTCAGAAGGCGGTCGAGCTGCCGAGGAGAGAGGTTTCACAGTTAAGCCCTGGCCATCTCCCTGCACTCCCCCCAGGCTTACGGGGCTACGGCAGGCATGGCCGTGGCCGTGTGGTGGGCCACGTACCATGGTGGTCATGACCCTCCGCGTAGCGTTGAGCTTCGCCGAGTCAGGAGTCGCCAGGTCGGAATTGTAGGGGAGATTGGTGATGGTGAAGTTGATGGTGAAACGCTCGAGGGCTGCCGCTGTCGTTGGTGGGTGGCTGGGAGCTGCAAGAAGCACAGATGGGGAGTGACAAGGTGCAAGAGACAGGGCGTCAAGGCCCTGGGTGGACAAACGCAGAGGTTTCCTGCCAGCCACCCCTCCTTCGCGGCCCCGGTCTCGATGGGGAAGGCTGGCAGGCTCCCCGCTTCTCCCAGGGATCGCGAGCCCTGGCCCCCAGCCCCTCTGCCTGCGAGAAGACCCCCGCGAGGCACTTGCTGCCTTCTGAGCGCAGCCCGCTCCCGCCAGGTACTCACCGGGCAGGACTGGCTGTTCGTTGTAACCTGGGAAAAGAGGCAGAGAGAGAGAGAGGGTCAGGAGCTGGGGACGTGGACGGGGCAGGGCTGGAGAAGGCTGCCGCGGGACAGCAGAGGAGGCGGGGAGAGGAGCATAGGTCACCGTTGACGTAGAGGCTGTCCTTGTCCAGGCTGTAGGGGTCCAGCTGCGTGATGCCTCTGGTCTTGTTGCTCACTTCGCGGTAAAGGCCCACCCTGTCCAAGGGTGGGGCGGAGGGCTCCTTCCTGTAGGTGCAGACGGCGTCCACCCCCGTGTTGTCCCCTTGCCTCACTGGCCTGCAAAACACAGCGCCGTGCCTGAGCACCCCTCCTCTGGGCCCTCTCGCTGCAAGGCCAGGCCTTGGGGCTTCCGCAGCCCTCTCTGCGCGGGAACGCAAGCTCTGCGCTCCCAAGCCGTGCGTGCGTGGTGGCCCGCCACTGCTCTCCTGCCTCCGCTAACGCCCTGGGGCTGTTGAGGAAGCACGGGGCCAGGCAGGCCTTTGGAGTCGTCTTGGGGTTACGCGCTGTCAGTGCCCCGAGGCCAGAGGGCAGGCCCTAAGGCAGGAGGGTGTCAGGCAGGAGTTCTTGAGGCAGGAGGGCGTCAGGGAGAAGGTCCTGCCTGGGTAGTCTAGGCGGCAACAGAGCAGGAGCGTGACGGGCCCCCTGATCTCATCGTGGGACCTGCAAAGGGACACTCGGGTGCGACCCTTACCTGAAGGCTGTTGTTTCACATCCAAGGAAAGCGGGGCCAATGCTGCTTTCCTTCAGAAGGCGGTCGAGCTGCCGAGGAGAGAGGTTTCACAGTTAAGCCCTGGCCATCTCCCTGCACTCCCCCCAGGCTTACGGGGCTACGGCAGGCATGGCCGTGGCCGTGTGGTGGGCCACGTACCATGGTGGTCATGACCCTCCGCGTAGCGTTGAGCTTCGCCGAGTCAGGAGTCGCCAGGTCGGAATTGTAGGGGAGATTGGTGATGGTGAAGTTGATGGTGAAACGCTCGAGGGCTGCCGCTGTCGTTGGTGGGTGGCTGGGAGCTGCAAGAAGCACAGATGGGGAGTGACAAGGTGCAAGAGACAGGGCGTCAAGGCCCTGGGTGGACAAACGCAGAGGTTTCCTGCCAGCCACCCCTCCTTCGCGGCCCCGGTCTCGATGGGGAAGGCTGGCAGGCTCCCCGCTTCTCCCAGGGATCGCGAGCCCTGGCCCCCAGCCCCTCTGCCTGCGAGAAGACCCCCGCGAGGCACTTGCTGCCTTCTGAGCGCAGCCCGCTCCCGCCAGGTACTCACCGGGCAGGACTGGCTGTTCGTTGTAACCTGGGAAAAGAGGCAGAGAGAGAGAGAGGGTCAGGAGCTGGGGACGTGGACGGGGCAGGGCTGGAGAAGGCTGCCGCGGGACAGCAGAGGAGGCGGGGAGAGGAGCATAGGTCACCGTTGACGTAGAGGCTGTCCTTGTCCAGGCTGTAGGGGTCCAGCTGCGTGATGCCTCTGGTCTTGTTGCTCACTTCGCGGTAAAGGCCCACCCTGTCCAAGGGTGGGGCGGAGGGCTCCTTCCTGTAGGTGCAGACGGCGTCCACCCCCGTGTTGTCCCCTTGCCTCACTGGCCTGCAAAACACAGCGCCGTGCCTGAGCACCCCTCCTCTGGGCCCTCTCGCTGCAAGGCCAGGCCTTGGGGCTTCCGCAGCCCTCTCTGCGCGGGAACGCAAGCTCTGCGCTCCCAAGCCGTGCGTGCGTGGTGGCCCGCCACTGCTCTCCTGCCTCCGCTAACGCCCTGGGGCTGTTGAGGAAGCACGGGGCCAGGCAGGCCTTTGGAGTCGTCTTGGGGTTACGCGCTGTCAGTGCCCCGAGGCCAGAGGGCAGGCCCTAAGGCAGGAGGGTGTCAGGCAGGAGTTCTTGAGGCAGGAGGGCGTCAGGGAGAAGGTCCTGCCTGGGTAGTCTAGGCGGCAACAGAGCAGGAGCGTGACGGGCCCCCTGATCTCATCGTGGGACCTGCAAAGGGACACTCGGGTGCGACCCTTACCTGAAGGCTGTTGTTTCACATCCAAGGAAAGCGGGGCCAATGCTGCTTTCCTTCAGAAGGCGGTCGAGCTGCCGAGGAGAGAGGTTTCACAGTTAAGCCCTGGCCATCTCCCTGCACTCCCCCCAGGCTTACGGGGCTACGGCAGGCATGGCCGTGGCCGTGTGGTGGGCCACGTACCATGGTGGTCATGACCCTCCGCGTAGCGTTGAGCTTCGCCGAGTCAGGAGTCGCCAGGTCGGAATTGTAGGGGAGATTGGTGATGGTGAAGTTGATGGTGAAACGCTCGAGGGCTGCCGCTGTCGTTGGTGGGTGGCTGGGAGCTGCAAGAAGCACAGATGGGGAGTGACAAGGTGCAAGAGACAGGGCGTCAAGGCCCTGGGTGGACAAACGCAGAGGTTTCCTGCCAGCCACCCCTCCTTCGCGGCCCCGGTCTCGATGGGGAAGGCTGGCAGGCTCCCCGCTTCTCCCAGGGATCGCGAGCCCTGGCCCCCAGCCCCTCTGCCTGCGAGAAGACCCCCGCGAGGCACTTGCTGCCTTCTGAGCGCAGCCCGCTCCCGCCAGGTACTCACCGGGCAGGACTGGCTGTTCGTTGTAACCTGGGAAAAGAGGCAGAGAGAGAGAGAGGGTCAGGAGCTGGGGACGTGGACGGGGCAGGGCTGGAGAAGGCTGCCGCGGGACAGCAGAGGAGGCGGGGAGAGGAGCATAGGTCACCGTTGACGTAGAGGCTGTCCTTGTCCAGGCTGTAGGGGTCCAGCTGCGTGATGCCTCTGGTCTTGTTGCTCACTTCGCGGTAAAGGCCCACCCTGTCCAAGGGTGGGGCGGAGGGCTCCTTCCTGTAGGTGCAGACGGCGTCCACCCCCGTGTTGTCCCCTTGCCTCACTGGCCTGCAAAACACAGCGCCGTGCCTGAGCACCCCTCCTCTGGGCCCTCTCGCTGCAAGGCCAGGCCTTGGGGCTTCCGCAGCCCTCTCTGCGCGGGAACGCAAGCTCTGCGCTCCCAAGCCGTGCGTGCGTGGTGGCCCGCCACTGCTCTCCTGCCTCCGCTAACGCCCTGGGGCTGTTGAGGAAGCACGGGGCCAGGCAGGCCTTTGGAGTCGTCTTGGGGTTACGCGCTGTCAGTGCCCCGAGGCCAGAGGGCAGGCCCTAAGGCAGGAGGGTGTCAGGCAGGAGTTCTTGAGGCAGGAGGGCGTCAGGGAGAAGGTCCTGCCTGGGTAGTCTAGGCGGCAACAGAGCAGGAGCGTGACGGGCCCCCTGATCTCATCGTGGGACCTGCAAAGGGACACTCGGGTGCGACCCTTACCTGAAGGCTGTTGTTTCACATCCAAGGAAAGCGGGGCCAATGCTGCTTTCCTTCAGAAGGCGGTCGAGCTGCCGAGGAGAGAGGTTTCACAGTTAAGCCCTGGCCATCTCCCTGCACTCCCCCCAGGCTTACGGGGCTACGGCAGGCATGGCCGTGGCCGTGTGGTGGGCCACGTACCATGGTGGTCATGACCCTCCGCGTAGCGTTGAGCTTCGCCGAGTCAGGAGTCGCCAGGTCGGAATTGTAGGGGAGATTGGTGATGGTGAAGTTGATGGTGAAACGCTCGAGGGCTGCCGCTGTCGTTGGTGGGTGGCTGGGAGCTGCAAGAAGCACAGATGGGGAGTGACAAGGTGCAAGAGACAGGGCGTCAAGGCCCTGGGTGGACAAACGCAGAGGTTTCCTGCCAGCCACCCCTCCTTCGCGGCCCCGGTCTCGATGGGGAAGGCTGGCAGGCTCCCCGCTTCTCCCAGGGATCGCGAGCCCTGGCCCCCAGCCCCTCTGCCTGCGAGAAGACCCCCGCGAGGCACTTGCTGCCTTCTGAGCGCAGCCCGCTCCCGCCAGGTACTCACCGGGCAGGACTGGCTGTTCGTTGTAACCTGGGAAAAGAGGCAGAGAGAGAGAGAGGGTCAGGAGCTGGGGACGTGGACGGGGCAGGGCTGGAGAAGGCTGCCGCGGGACAGCAGAGGAGGCGGGGAGAGGAGCATAGGTCACCGTTGACGTAGAGGCTGTCCTTGTCCAGGCTGTAGGGGTCCAGCTGCGTGATGCCTCTGGTCTTGTTGCTCACTTCGCGGTAAAGGCCCACCCTGTCCAAGGGTGGGGCGGAGGGCTCCTTCCTGTAGGTGCAGACGGCGTCCACCCCCGTGTTGTCCCCTTGCCTCACTGGCCTGCAAAACACAGCGCCGTGCCTGAGCACCCCTCCTCTGGGCCCTCTCGCTGCAAGGCCAGGCCTTGGGGCTTCCGCAGCCCTCTCTGCGCGGGAACGCAAGCTCTGCGCTCCCAAGCCGTGCGTGCGTGGTGGCCCGCCACTGCTCTCCTGCCTCCGCTAACGCCCTGGGGCTGTTGAGGAAGCACGGGGCCAGGCAGGCCTTTGGAGTCGTCTTGGGGTTACGCGCTGTCAGTGCCCCGAGGCCAGAGGGCAGGCCCTAAGGCAGGAGGGTGTCAGGCAGGAGTTCTTGAGGCAGGAGGGCGTCAGGGAGAAGGTCCTGCCTGGGTAGTCTAGGCGGCAACAGAGCAGGAGCGTGACGGGCCCCCTGATCTCATCGTGGGACCTGCAAAGGGACACTCGGGTGCGACCCTTACCTGAAGGCTGTTGTTTCACATCCAAGGAAAGCGGGGCCAATGCTGCTTTCCTTCAGAAGGCGGTCGAGCTGCCGAGGAGAGAGGTTTCACAGTTAAGCCCTGGCCATCTCCCTGCACTCCCCCCAGGCTTACGGGGCTACGGCAGGCATGGCCGTGGCCGTGTGGTGGGCCACGTACCATGGTGGTCATGACCCTCCGCGTAGCGTTGAGCTTCGCCGAGTCAGGAGTCGCCAGGTCGGAATTGTAGGGGAGATTGGTGATGGTGAAGTTGATGGTGAAACGCTCGAGGGCTGCCGCTGTCGTTGGTGGGTGGCTGGGAGCTGCAAGAAGCACAGATGGGGAGTGACAAGGTGCAAGAGACAGGGCGTCAAGGCCCTGGGTGGACAAACGCAGAGGTTTCCTGCCAGCCACCCCTCCTTCGCGGCCCCGGTCTCGATGGGGAAGGCTGGCAGGCTCCCCGCTTCTCCCAGGGATCGCGAGCCCTGGCCCCCAGCCCCTCTGCCTGCGAGAAGACCCCCGCGAGGCACTTGCTGCCTTCTGAGCGCAGCCCGCTCCCGCCAGGTACTCACCGGGCAGGACTGGCTGTTCGTTGTAACCTGGGAAAAGAGGCAGAGAGAGAGAGAGGGTCAGGAGCTGGGGACGTGGACGGGGCAGGGCTGGAGAAGGCTGCCGCGGGACAGCAGAGGAGGCGGGGAGAGGAGCATAGGTCACCGTTGACGTAGAGGCTGTCCTTGTCCAGGCTGTAGGGGTCCAGCTGCGTGATGCCTCTGGTCTTGTTGCTCACTTCGCGGTAAAGGCCCACCCTGTCCAAGGGTGGGGCGGAGGGCTCCTTCCTGTAGGTGCAGACGGCGTCCACCCCCGTGTTGTCCCCTTGCCTCACTGGCCTGCAAAACACAGCGCCGTGCCTGAGCACCCCTCCTCTGGGCCCTCTCGCTGCAAGGCCAGGCCTTGGGGCTTCCGCAGCCCTCTCTGCGCGGGAACGCAAGCTCTGCGCTCCCAAGCCGTGCGTGCGTGGTGGCCCGCCACTGCTCTCCTGCCTCCGCTAACGCCCTGGGGCTGTTGAGGAAGCACGGGGCCAGGCAGGCCTTTGGAGTCGTCTTGGGGTTACGCGCTGTCAGTGCCCCGAGGCCAGAGGGCAGGCCCTAAGGCAGGAGGGTGTCAGGCAGGAGTTCTTGAGGCAGGAGGGCGTCAGGGAGAAGGTCCTGCCTGGGTAGTCTAGGCGGCAACAGAGCAGGAGCGTGACGGGCCCCCTGATCTCATCGTGGGACCTGCAAAGGGACACTCGGGTGCGACCCTTACCTGAAGGCTGTTGTTTCACATCCAAGGAAAGCGGGGCCAATGCTGCTTTCCTTCAGAAGGCGGTCGAGCTGCCGAGGAGAGAGGTTTCACAGTTAAGCCCTGGCCATCTCCCTGCACTCCCCCCAGGCTTACGGGGCTACGGCAGGCATGGCCGTGGCCGTGTGGTGGGCCACGTACCATGGTGGTCATGACCCTCCGCGTAGCGTTGAGCTTCGCCGAGTCAGGAGTCGCCAGGTCGGAATTGTAGGGGAGATTGGTGATGGTGAAGTTGATGGTGAAACGCTCGAGGGCTGCCGCTGTCGTTGGTGGGTGGCTGGGAGCTGCAAGAAGCACAGATGGGGAGTGACAAGGTGCAAGAGACAGGGCGTCAAGGCCCTGGGTGGACAAACGCAGAGGTTTCCTGCCAGCCACCCCTCCTTCGCGGCCCCGGTCTCGATGGGGAAGGCTGGCAGGCTCCCCGCTTCTCCCAGGGATCGCGAGCCCTGGCCCCCAGCCCCTCTGCCTGCGAGAAGACCCCCGCGAGGCACTTGCTGCCTTCTGAGCGCAGCCCGCTCCCGCCAGGTACTCACCGGGCAGGACTGGCTGTTCGTTGTAACCTGGGAAAAGAGGCAGAGAGAGAGAGAGGGTCAGGAGCTGGGGACGTGGACGGGGCAGGGCTGGAGAAGGCTGCCGCGGGACAGCAGAGGAGGCGGGGAGAGGAGCATAGGTCACCGTTGACGTAGAGGCTGTCCTTGTCCAGGCTGTAGGGGTCCAGCTGCGTGATGCCTCTGGTCTTGTTGCTCACTTCGCGGTAAAGGCCCACCCTGTCCAAGGGTGGGGCGGAGGGCTCCTTCCTGTAGGTGCAGACGGCGTCCACCCCCGTGTCGTCCCCTTGCCTCACTGGCCTGCAAAACACAGCGCCGTGCCTGAGCACCCCTCCTCTGGGCCCTCTCGCTGCAAGGCCAGGCCTTGGGGCTTCCGCAGCCCTCTCTGCGCGGGAACGCAAGCTCTGCGCTCCCAAGCCGTGCGTGCGTGGTGGCCCGCCACTGCTCTCCTGCCTCCGCTAACGCCCTGGGGCTGTTGAGGAAGCACGGGGCCAGGCAGGCCTTTGGAGTCGTCTTGGGGTTACGCGCTGTCAGTGCCCCGAGGCCAGAGGGCAGGCCCTAAGGCAGGAGGGTGTCAGGCAGGAGTTCTTGAGGCAGGAGGGCGTCAGGGAGAAGGTCCTGCCTGGGTAGTCTAGGCGGCAACAGAGCAGGAGCGTGACGGGCCCCCTGATCTCATCGTGGGACCTGCAAAGGGACACTCGGGTGCGACCCTTACCTGAAGGCTGTTGTTTCACATCCAAGGAAAGCGGGGCCAATGCTGCTTTCCTTCAGAAGGCGGTCGAGCTGCCGAGGAGAGAGGTTTCACAGTTAAGCCCTGGCCATCTCCCTGCACTCCCCCCAGGCTTACGGGGCTACGGCAGGCATGGCCGTGGCCGTGTGGTGGGCCACGTACCATGGTGGTCATGACCCTCCGCGTAGCGTTGAGCTTCGCCGAGTCAGGAGTCGCCAGGTCGGAATTGTAGGGGAGATTGGTGATGGTGAAGTTGATGGTGAAACGCTCGAGGGCTGCCGCTGTCGTTGGTGGGTGGCTGGGAGCTGCAAGAAGCACAGATGGGGAGTGACAAGGTGCAAGAGACAGGGCGTCAAGGCCCTGGGTGGACAAACGCAGAGGTTTCCTGCCAGCCACCCCTCCTTCGCGGCCCCGGTCTCGATGGGGAAGGCTGGCAGGCTCCCCGCTTCTCCCAGGGATCGCGAGCCCTGGCCCCCAGCCCCTCTGCCTGCGAGAAGACCCCCGCGAGGCACTTGCTGCCTTCTGAGCGCAGCCCGCTCCCGCCAGGTACTCACCGGGCAGGACTGGCTGTTCGTTGTAACCTGGGAAAAGAGGCAGAGAGAGAGAGAGGGTCAGGAGCTGGGGACGTGGACGGGGCAGGGCTGGAGAAGGCTGCCGCGGGACAGCAGAGGAGGCGGGGAGAGGAGCATAGGTCACCGTTGACGTAGAGGCTGTCCTTGTCCAGGCTGTAGGGGTCCAGCTGCGTGATGCCTCTGGTCTTGTTGCTCACTTCGCGGTAAAGGCCCACCCTGTCCAAGGGTGGGGCGGAGGGCTCCTTCCTGTAGGTGCAGACGGCGTCCACCCCCGTGTTGTCCCCTTGCCTCACTGGCCTGCAAAACACAGCGCCGTGCCTGAGCACCCCTCCTCTGGGCCCTCTCGCTGCAAGGCCAGGCCTTGGGGCTTCCGCAGCCCTCTCTGCGCGGGAACGCAAGCTCTGCGCTCCCAAGCCGTGCGTGCGTGGTGGCCCGCCACTGCTCTCCTGCCTCCGCTAACGCCCTGGGGCTGTTGAGGAAGCACGGGGCCAGGCAGGCCTTTGGAGTCGTCTTGGGGTTACGCGCTGTCAGTGCCCCGAGGCCAGAGGGCAGGCCCTAAGGCAGGAGGGTGTCAGGCAGGAGTTCTTGAGGCAGGAGGGCGTCAGGGAGAAGGTCCTGCCTGGGTAGTCTAGGCGGCAACAGAGCAGGAGCGTGACGGGCCCCCTGATCTCATCGTGGGACCTGCAAAGGGACACTCGGGTGCGACCCTTACCTGAAGGCTGTTGTTTCACATCCAAGGAAAGCGGGGCCAATGCTGCTTTCCTTCAGAAGGCGGTCGAGCTGCCGAGGAGAGAGGTTTCACAGTTAAGCCCTGGCCATCTCCCTGCACTCCCCCCAGGCTTACGGGGCTACGGCAGGCATGGCCGTGGCCGTGTGGTGGGCCACGTACCATGGTGGTCATGACCCTCCGCGTAGCGTTGAGCTTCGCCGAGTCAGGAGTCGCCAGGTCGGAATTGTAGGGGAGATTGGTGATGGTGAAGTTGATGGTGAAACGCTCGAGGGCTGCCGCTGTCGTTGGTGGGTGGCTGGGAGCTGCAAGAAGCACAGATGGGGAGTGACAAGGTGCAAGAGACAGGGCGTCAAGGCCCTGGGTGGACAAACGCAGAGGTTTCCTGCCAGCCACCCCTCCTTCGCGGCCCCGGTCTCGATGGGGAAGGCTGGCAGGCTCCCCGCTTCTCCCAGGGATCGCGAGCCCTGGCCCCCAGCCCCTCTGCCTGCGAGAAGACCCCCGCGAGGCACTTGCTGCCTTCTGAGCGCAGCCCGCTCCCGCCAGGTACTCACCGGGCAGGACTGGCTGTTCGTTGTAACCTGGGAAAAGAGGCAGAGAGAGAGAGAGGGTCAGGAGCTGGGGACGTGGACGGGGCAGGGCTGGAGAAGGCTGCCGCGGGACAGCAGAGGAGGCGGGGAGAGGAGCATAGGTCACCGTTGACGTAGAGGCTGTCCTTGTCCAGGCTGTAGGGGTCCAGCTGCGTGATGCCTCTGGTCTTGTTGCTCACTTCGCGGTAAAGGCCCACCCTGTCCAAGGGTGGGGCGGAGGGCTCCTTCCTGTAGGTGCAGACGGCGTCCACCCCCGTGTTGTCCCCTTGCCTCACTGGCCTGCAAAACACAGCGCCGTGCCTGAGCACCCCTCCTCTGGGCCCTCTCGCTGCAAGGCCAGGCCTTGGGGCTTCCGCAGCCCTCTCTGCGCGGGAACGCAAGCTCTGCGCTCCCAAGCCGTGCGTGCGTGGTGGCCCGCCACTGCTCTCCTGCCTCCGCTAACGCCCTGGGGCTGTTGAGGAAGCACGGGGCCAGGCAGGCCTTTGGAGTCGTCTTGGGGTTACGCGCTGTCAGTGCCCCGAGGCCAGAGGGCAGGCCCTAAGGCAGGAGGGTGTCAGGCAGGAGTTCTTGAGGCAGGAGGGCGTCAGGGAGAAGGTCCTGCCTGGGTAGTCTAGGCGGCAACAGAGCAGGAGCGTGACGGGCCCCCTGATCTCATCGTGGGACCTGCAAAGGGACACTCGGGTGCGACCCTTACCTGAAGGCTGTTGTTTCACATCCAAGGAAAGCGGGGCCAATGCTGCTTTCCTTCAGAAGGCGGTCGAGCTGCCGAGGAGAGAGGTTTCACAGTTAAGCCCTGGCCATCTCCCTGCACTCCCCCCAGGCTTACGGGGCTACGGCAGGCATGGCCGTGGCCGTGTGGTGGGCCACGTACCATGGTGGTCATGACCCTCCGCGTAGCGTTGAGCTTCGCCGAGTCAGGAGTCGCCAGGTCGGAATTGTAGGGGAGATTGGTGATGGTGAAGTTGATGGTGAAACGCTCGAGGGCTGCCGCTGTCGTTGGTGGGTGGCTGGGAGCTGCAAGAAGCACAGATGGGGAGTGACAAGGTGCAAGAGACAGGGCGTCAAGGCCCTGGGTGGACAAACGCAGAGGTTTCCTGCCAGCCACCCCTCCTTCGCGGCCCCGGTCTCGATGGGGAAGGCTGGCAGGCTCCCCGCTTCTCCCAGGGATCGCGAGCCCTGGCCCCCAGCCCCTCTGCCTGCGAGAAGACCCCCGCGAGGCACTTGCTGCCTTCTGAGCGCAGCCCGCTCCCGCCAGGTACTCACCGGGCAGGACTGGCTGTTCGTTGTAACCTGGGAAAAGAGGCAGAGAGAGAGAGAGGGTCAGGAGCTGGGGACGTGGACGGGGCAGGGCTGGAGAAGGCTGCCGCGGGACAGCAGAGGAGGCGGGGAGAGGAGCATAGGTCACCGTTGACGTAGAGGCTGTCCTTGTCCAGGCTGTAGGGGTCCAGCTGCGTGATGCCTCTGGTCTTGTTGCTCACTTCGCGGTAAAGGCCCACCCTGTCCAAGGGTGGGGCGGAGGGCTCCTTCCTGTAGGTGCAGACGGCGTCCACCCCCGTGTTGTCCCCTTGCCTCACTGGCCTGCAAAACACAGCGCCGTGCCTGAGCACCCCTCCTCTGGGCCCTCTCGCTGCAAGGCCAGGCCTTGGGGCTTCCGCAGCCCTCTCTGCGCGGGAACGCAAGCTCTGCGCTCCCAAGCCGTGCGTGCGTGGTGGCCCGCCACTGCTCTCCTGCCTCCGCTAACGCCCTGGGGCTGTTGAGGAAGCACGGGGCCAGGCAGGCCTTTGGAGTCGTCTTGGGGTTACGCGCTGTCAGTGCCCCGAGGCCAGAGGGCAGGCCCTAAGGCAGGAGGGTGTCAGGCAGGAGTTCTTGAGGCAGGAGGGCGTCAGGGAGAAGGTCCTGCCTGGGTAGTCTAGGCGGCAACAGAGCAGGAGCGTGACGGGCCCCCTGATCTCATCGTGGGACCTGCAAAGGGACACTCGGGTGCGACCCTTACCTGAAGGCTGTTGTTTCACATCCAAGGAAAGCGGGGCCAATGCTGCTTTCCTTCAGAAGGCGGTCGAGCTGCCGAGGAGAGAGGTTTCACAGTTAAGCCCTGGCCATCTCCCTGCACTCCCCCAGGCTTACGGGGCTACGGCAGGCATGGCCGTGGCCGTGTGGTGGGCCACGTACCATGGTGGTCATGACCCTCCGCGTAGCGTTGAGCTTCGCCGAGTCAGGAGTCGCCAGGTCGGAATTGTAGGGGAGATTGGTGATGGTGAAGTTGATGGTGAAACGCTCGAGGGCTGCCGCTGTCGTTGGTGGGTGGCTGGGAGCTGCAAGAAGCACAGATGGGGAGTGACAAGGTGCAAGAGACAGGGCGTCAAGGCCCTGGGTGGACAAACGCAGAGGTTTCCTGCCAGCCACCCCTCCTTCGCGGCCCCGGTCTCGATGGGGAAGGCTGGCAGGCTCCCCGCTTCTCCCAGGGATCGCGAGCCCTGGCCCCCAGCCCCTCTGCCTGCGAGAAGACCCCCGCGAGGCACTTGCTGCCTTCTGAGCGCAGCCCGCTCCCGCCAGGTACTCACCGGGCAGGACTGGCTGTTCGTTGTAACCTGGGAAAAGAGGCAGAGAGAGAGAGAGGGTCAGGAGCTGGGGACGTGGACGGGGCAGGGCTGGAGAAGGCTGCCGCGGGACAGCAGAGGAGGCGGGGAGAGGAGCATAGGTCACCGTTGACGTAGAGGCTGTCCTTGTCCAGGCTGTAGGGGTCCAGCTGCGTGATGCCTCTGGTCTTGTTGCTCACTTCGCGGTAAAGGCCCACCCTGTCCAAGGGTGGGGCGGAGGGCTCCTTCCTGTAGGTGCAGACGGCGTCCACCCCCGTGTTGTCCCCTTGCCTCACTGGCCTGCAAAACACAGCGCCGTGCCTGAGCACCCCTCCTCTGGGCCCTCTCGCTGCAAGGCCAGGCCTTGGGGCTTCCGCAGCCCTCTCTGCGCGGGAACGCAAGCTCTGCGCTCCCAAGCCGTGCGTGCGTGGTGGCCCGCCACTGCTCTCCTGCCTCCGCTAACGCCCTGGGGCTGTTGAGGAAGCACGGGGCCAGGCAGGCCTTTGGAGTCGTCTTGGGGTTACGCGCTGTCAGTGCCCCGAGGCCAGAGGGCAGGCCCTAAGGCAGGAGGGTGTCAGGCAGGAGTTCTTGAGGCAGGAGGGCGTCAGGGAGAAGGTCCTGCCTGGGTAGTCTAGGCGGCAACAGAGCAGGAGCGTGACGGGCCCCCTGATCTCATCGTGGGACCTGCAAAGGGACACTCGGGTGCGACCCTTACCTGAAGGCTGTTGTTTCACATCCAAGGAAAGCGGGGCCAATGCTGCTTTCCTTCAGAAGGCGGTCGAGCTGCCGAGGAGAGAGGTTTCACAGTTAAGCCCTGGCCATCTCCCTGCACTCCCCCCAGGCTTACGGGGCTACGGCAGGCATGGCCGTGGCCGTGTGGTGGGCCACGTACCATGGTGGTCATGACCCTCCGCGTAGCGTTGAGCTTCGCCGAGTCAGGAGTCGCCAGGTCGGAATTGTAGGGGAGATTGGTGATGGTGAAGTTGATGGTGAAACGCTCGAGGGCTGCCGCTGTCGTTGGTGGGTGGCTGGGAGCTGCAAGAAGCACAGATGGGGAGTGACAAGGTGCAAGAGACAGGGCGTCAAGGCCCTGGGTGGACAAACGCAGAGGTTTCCTGCCAGCCACCCCTCCTTCGCGGCCCCGGTCTCGATGGGGAAGGCTGGCAGGCTCCCCGCTTCTCCCAGGGATCGCGAGCCCTGGCCCCCAGCCCCTCTGCCTGCGAGAAGACCCCCGCGAGGCACTTGCTGCCTTCTGAGCGCAGCCCGCTCCCGCCAGGTACTCACCGGGCAGGACTGGCTGTTCGTTGTAACCTGGGAAAAGAGGCAGAGAGAGAGAGAGGGTCAGGAGCTGGGGACGTGGACGGGGCAGGGCTGGAGAAGGCTGCCGCGGGACAGCAGAGGAGGCGGGGAGAGGAGCATAGGTCACCGTTGACGTAGAGGCTGTCCTTGTCCAGGCTGTAGGGGTCCAGCTGCGTGATGCCTCTGGTCTTGTTGCTCACTTCGCGGTAAAGGCCCACCCTGTCCAAGGGTGGGGCGGAGGGCTCCTTCCTGTAGGTGCAGACGGCGTCCACCCCCGTGTTGTCCCCTTGCCTCACTGGCCTGCAAAACACAGCGCCGTGCCTGAGCACCCCTCCTCTGGGCCCTCTCGCTGCAAGGCCAGGCCTTGGGGCTTCCGCAGCCCTCTCTGCGCGGGAACGCAAGCTCTGCGCTCCCAAGCCGTGCGTGCGTGGTGGCCCGCCACTGCTCTCCTGCCTCCGCTAACGCCCTGGGGCTGTTGAGGAAGCACGGGGCCAGGCAGGCCTTTGGAGTCGTCTTGGGGTTATGCGCTGTCAGTGCCCCGAGGCCAGAGGGCAGGCCCTAAGGCAGGAGGGTGTCAGGCAGGAGTTCTTGAGGCAGGAGGGCGTCAGGGAGAAGGTCCTGCCTGGGTAGTCTAGGCGGCAACAGAGCAGGAGCGTGACGGGCCCCCTGATCTCATCGTGGGACCTGCAAAGGGACACTCGGGTGCGACCCTTACCTGAAGGCTGTTGTTTCACATCCAAGGAAAGCGGGGCCAATGCTGCTTTCCTTCAGAAGGCGGTCGAGCTGCCGAGGAGAGAGGTTTCACAGTTAAGCCCTGGCCATCTCCCTGCACTCCCCCCAGGCTTACGGGGCTACGGCAGGCATGGCCGTGGCCGTGTGGTGGGCCACGTACCATGGTGGTCATGACCCTCCGCGTAGCGTTGAGCTTCGCCGAGTCAGGAGTCGCCAGGTCGGAATTGTAGGGGAGATTGGTGATGGTGAAGTTGATGGTGAAACGCTCGAGGGCTGCCGCTGTCGTTGGTGGGTGGCTGGGAGCTGCAAGAAGCACAGATGGGGAGTGACAAGGTGCAAGAGACAGGGCGTCAAGGCCCTGGGTGGACAAACGCAGAGGTTTCCTGCCAGCCACCCCTCCTTCGCGGCCCCAGTCTCGATGGGGAAGGCTGGCAGGCTCCCCGCTTCTCCCAGGGATCGCGAGCCCTGGCCCCCAGCCCCTCTGCCTGCGAGAAGACCCCCGCGAGGCACTTGCTGCCTTCTGAGCGCAGCCCGCTCCCGCCAGGTACTCACCGGGCAGGACTGGCTGTTCGTTGTAACCTGGGAAAAGAGGCAGAGAGAGAGAGAGGGTCAGGAGCTGGGGACGTGGACGGGGCAGGGCTGGAGAAGGCTGCCGCGGGACAGCAGAGGAGGCGGGGAGAGGAGCATAGGTCACCGTTGACGTAGAGGCTGTCCTTGTCCAGGCTGTAGGGGTCCAGCTGCGTGATGCCTCTGGTCTTGTTGCTCACTTCGCGGTAAAGGCCCACCCTGTCCAAGGGTGGGGCGGAGGGCTCCTTCCTGTAGGTGCAGACGGCGTCCACCCCCGTGTTGTCCCCTTGCCTCACTGGCCTGCAAAACACAGCGCCGTGCCTGAGCACCCCTCCTCTGGGCCCTCTCGCTGCAAGGCCAGGCCTTGGGGCTTCCGCAGCCCTCTCTGCGCGGGAACGCAAGCTCTGCGCTCCCAAGCCGTGCGTGCGTGGTGGCCCGCCACTGCTCTCCTGCCTCCGCTAACGCCCTGGGGCTGTTGAGGAAGCACGGGGCCAGGCAGGCCTTTGGAGTCGTCTTGGGGTTACGCGCTGTCAGTGCCCCGAGGCCAGAGGGCAGGCCCTAAGGCAGGAGGGTGTCAGGCAGGAGTTCTTGAGGCAGGAGGGCGTCAGGGAGAAGGTCCTGCCTGGGTAGTCTAGGCGGCAACAGAGCAGGAACGTGACGGGCCCCCTGATCTCATCGTGGGACCTGCAAAGGGACACTCGGGTGCGACCCTTACCTGAAGGCTGTTGTTTCACATCCAAGGAAAGCGGGGCCAATGCTGCTTTCCTTCAGAAGGCGGTCGAGCTGCCGAGGAGAGAGGTTTCACAGTTAAGCCCTGGCCATCTCCCTGCACTCCCCCCAGGCTTACGGGGCTACGGCAGGCATGGCCGTGGCCGTGTGGTGGGCCACGTACCATGGTGGTCATGACCCTCCGCGTAGCGTTGAGCTTCGCCGAGTCAGGAGTCGCCAGGTCGGAATTGTAGGGGAGATTGGTGATGGTGAAGTTGATGGTGAAACGCTCGAGGGCTGCCGCTGTCGTTGGTGGGTGGCTGGGAGCTGCAAGAAGCACAGATGGGGAGTGACAAGGTGCAAGAGACAGGGCGTCAAGGCCCTGGGTGGACAAACGCAGAGGTTTCCTGCCAGCCACCCCTCCTTCGCGGCCCCGGTCTCGATGGGGAAGGCTGGCAGGCTCCCCGCTTCTCCCAGGGATCGCGAGCCCTGGCCCCCAGCCCCTCTGCCTGCGAGAAGACCCCCGCGAGGCACTTGCTGCCTTCTGAGCGCAGCCCGCTCCCGCCAGGTACTCACCGGGCAGGACTGGCTGTTCGTTGTAACCTGGGAAAAGAGGCAGAGAGAGAGAGAGGGTCAGGAGCTGGGGACGTGGACGGGGCAGGGCTGGAGAAGGCTGCCGCGGGACAGCAGAGGAGGCGGGGAGAGGAGCATAGGTCACCGTTGACGTAGAGGCTGTCCTTGTCCAGGCTGTAGGGGTCCAGCTGCGTGATGCCTCTGGTCTTGTTGCTCACTTCGCGGTAAAGGCCCACCCTGTCCAAGGGTGGGGCGGAGGGCTCCTTCCTGTAGGTGCAGACGGTGTCCACCCCCGTGTTGTCCCCTTGCCTCACTGGCCTGCAAAACACAGCGCCGTGCCTGAGCACCCCTCCTCTGGGCCCTCTCGCTGCAAGGCCAGGCCTTGGGGCTTCCGCAGCCCTCTCTGCGCGGGAACGCAAGCTCTGCGCTCCCAAGCCGTGCGTGCGTGGTGGCCCGCCACTGCTCTCCTGCCTCCGCTAACGCCCTGGGGCTGTTGAGGAAGCACGGGGCCAGGCAGGCCTTTGGAGTCGTCTTGGGGTTACGCGCTGTCAGTGCCCCGAGGCCAGAGGGCAGGCCCTAAGGCAGGAGGGTGTCAGGCAGGAGTTCTTGAGGCAGGAGGGCGTCAGGGAGAAGGTCCTGCCTGGGTAGTCTAGGCGGCAACAGAGCAGGAGCGTGACGGGCCCCCTGATCTCATCGTGGGACCTGCAAAGGGACACTCGGGTGCGACCCTTACCTGAAGGCTGTTGTTTCACATCCAAGGAAAGCGGGGCCAATGCTGCTTTCCTTCAGAAGGCGGTCGAGCTGCCGAGGAGAGAGGTTTCACAGTTAAGCCCTGGCCATCTCCCTGCACTCCCCCCAGGCTTACGGGGCTACGGCAGGCATGGCCGTGGCCGTGTGGTGGGCCACGTACCATGGTGGTCATGACCCTCCGCGTAGCGTTGAGCTTCGCCGAGTCAGGAGTCGCCAGGTCGGAATTGTAGGGGAGATTGGTGATGGTGAAGTTGATGGTGAAACGCTCGAGGGCTGCCGCTGTCGTTGGTGGGTGGCTGGGAGCTGCAAGAAGCACAGATGGGGAGTGACAAGGTGCAAGAGACAGGGCGTCAAGGCCCTGGGTGGACCAACGCAGAAGTCTCGTGCTAGCTGTGCCTCTGTTTTGGCCCTGTTCCGTCTGATTTCATGTAATGACGTACTACTTGCTCCTTCTTACAACTGTTACAAATTTTTGCATATTATCAGTTTAAGAAATTATTTTCTTTTTTTCTGTAATATTAATGTGTTTGCTTAACCATGATATGAATGTAACATTTGCCTGATTATTTTTCCAAATTACTCCAGTCAAGCTAAGTAATTGCCTGAGTGAATAACTTCAATTTTTTTAAGATTCATATGATTTGCTTTGTCTTTCCACACCTTTTAAGATACAGATTTCTTCTGTATGTAATTATCAGGAACTGTATTTCAGGTTAAAACACTTGGGCTATAAATGATCCATCAAATCAAAGAGGGGAGCATACAATCTGCATAACATTTGTAATTTATGGATATGGAATTAAATACATTTAAAAGTGAAAGAGAGATAGAGTTTACATTTTTCTCATGACATTTATCTCAAATAACTTACTTAGTTTTGGCACACTACTATAATTAATTATTGCTCGTGTTTCAGAAGAGATAGTAGTTCTAACATGAGGAAAGGTGAAGAATGATGTCTGTATTGACTCTGTAGCTGTAGTGGTGCTGAGAGCAGCAGTGGATGTTCCAGCTGGGCTGGAAGTGCCTGCAGTGGTCGTTGGAGCAGCTGGGCTGGAGGTTTCTGTGGTGGTGGAGAGGAGTGTGGAGGTCGTCTGAAGAGCAGACGTTTGTGCTGGAGTGGAAGAGGGTGCAGGCGTAGTCTCTGGAGGAGATGTGAACTGGGTAGCCGTGCTGGAGGTGGCGACGGTGGTGGAGGTGGCCACAGTGGTGGCCCCAAGGGTTGACGTGCCTGTAAGCGTAGCAGTGGAGGTTGTTGCCGGAGTAGAGGTGGGTGTAGGTGTGGTCAGAGTTGGGGAAGAGTTGCCCGGAGTCGTGCTGGGTGTAAGAGCCGAGGTGGTGGCAGGAGGTGGGCTTGTGCCAGGAGCAGAGGAGGATGGTTCTGTAAGGAGCGTGGTGGGAGAGGCTGTTGTGCCCGTAGCTGTGGTGGTGGTGAGAGCAGCAGTGGATGTTCCAGCTGGGCTGGAAGTGACTGCAGTGGTCGTTGGAGCAGCTGGGCTGGAGGTTTCTGTGGTGTTGGAGAGGATTGTGGAGGTCGTCTGAAGAGCAGACGTTTGTGCTGGAGTGGAAGAGGGTGCAGGTGTAGTCTCTGGAGGAGATGTGAACTGGGTAGCCGTGCTGGAGGTGGCGACGGTGGTGGAGGTGGCCACAGTGGTGGCCCCAAGGGTTGACGTGCCTGTAAGCGTAGCAGTGGAGGTTGTTGCTGGAGTAGAGGTGGGTGTAGGTGTGGTCAGAGTTGGGGAAGAGTTGCCCGGAGTCGTGCTGGGTGTAAGAGCCGAGGTGGTGGCAGGAGGTGGGCTTGTGCCAGGAGCAGAGGAGGATGGTTCTGTAAGGAGCGTGGTGGGAGAGGCTGTTGTGCCCGTAGCTGTGGTGGTGGTGAGAGCAGCAGTGGATGTTCCAGCTGGGCTGGAAGTGACTGCAGTGGTCGTTGGAGCAGCTGGGCTGGAGGTTTCTGCGGTTGTGGAGAGGAGTGTGGAGGTCGTCTGAAGAGCAGACGTTTGTGCTGGAGGGGAAGAGGGTGCAGGTGTAGTCTCTGGAGGAGTTGTGAACTGGGTAGCCGTGCTGGAGGTGGCGACGGTGGTGGAGGTGGCCACAGTGGTGGCCCCAAGGGTTGACGTGCCTGTAAGGGTAGCAGTGGAGGTTGTTGCCGGAGTAGAGGTGGGTGTAGGTGTGGTCAGAGTTGGGGAAGAGTTGCCCGGAGTCATGCTGGGTGTAAGAGCCGAGGTGGTGGCAGGAGGTGGGCTGGGGCCAGGAGCAGAGGAGGATGGTTCTGTAAGGAGCGTGGTGGGAGAGGCTGTTGTGCCCGTAGCTGTGGTGGTGGTGAGAGCAGCAGTGGATGTTCCAGCTGGGCTGGAAGTGACTGCAGTGGTCGTTGGAGCAGCTGGGCTGGAGGTTTCTGTGGTGGTGGAGAGGAGTGTGGAGGTCGTCTGAAGAGCAGACGTTTGTGCTGGAGTGGAAGAGGGTGCAGGTGTAGTCTCTGGAGGAGTTGTGAACTGGGTAGCCGTGCTGGGGGTGGCGACGGTGGTGGAGGTGGCCACAGTGGTGGCCCCAAGGGTTGACGTGCCTGTAAGCGTAGCAGTGGAGGTGGTTGCCGGAGTAGAGGTGGGTGTAGGTGTGGTCAGAGTTGGGGAAGAGTTGCCCGGAGTCGTGCTGGGTGTAAGAGCCGAGGTGGTGGCAGGAGGTGGGCTTGTGCCAGGAGCAGAGGAGGATGGTTCTGTAAGGAGCGTGGTGGGAGAGGCTGTTGTGCCCGTAGCTGTGGTGGTGGTGAGAGCAGCAGTGGATGTTCCAGCTGGGCTGGAAGTGACTGCAGTGGTCGTTGGAGCAGCTGGGCTGGAGGTTTCTGTGGTGGTGGAGAGGAGTGTGGAGGTCGTCTGAAGAGCAGACTTTTGTGCTGGAGTGGAAGAGGGTGCAGGTGTAGTCTCTGGAGGAGATGTGAACTGGGTAGCCGTGCTGGAGGTGGCGACGGTGGTGGAGGTGGCCACAGTGGTGGCCCCAAGGGTTGACGTGCCTGTAAGGATAGCAGTGGAGGTTGTTGCCGGAGTAGAGGTGGGTGTAGATGTGGTCAGAGTTGGGGAAGAGTTGCCCGGAGTCGTGCTGGGTGTAAGAGCCGAGGTGGTGGCAGGAGGTGGGCTTGTGCCAGGAGCAGAGGAGGATGGTTCTGTAAGGAGCGTGGTGGGAGAGGCTGTTGTGCCCGTAGCTGTGGTGGTGGTGAGAGCAGCAGTGGATGTTCCAGCTGGGCTGGAAGTGACTGCAGTGGTCGTTGGAGCAGCTGTCCTGGACGTTTCTGCGGTGGTGGAGAGGAGTGTGGAGGCCGTCTGAAGAGGAGACGTTTGTGCTGGAGGGGAAGAGGGTGCAGGTGTAGTCTCTGGAGGAGCTGTGAACTGGGTAGCCGTGCTGGAGGTGGCGACGGTGGTGGAGGTGGCCACAGTGGTGGCCCCAAGGGTTGACGTGCCTGTAAGCGTAGCAGTGGAGGTTGTTGCCGGAGTAGAGGTGGGTGTAGGTGTGGTCAGAGTTGGGGAAGAGTTGCCCGGAGTCGTGCTGGGTGTAAGAGCCGAGGTGGTGGCAGGAGGTGGGCTTGTGCCAGGAGCAGAGGAGGATGGTTCTGTAAGGAGCGTGGTGGGAGAGGCTGTTGTGCCCGTAGCTGTGGTGGTGGTGAGAGCAGCAGTGGATGTTCCAGCTGGGCTGGAAGTGACTGCAGTGGTCGTTGGAGCAGCTGGGCTGGACGTTTCTGCGGTTGTGGAGAGGAGTGTGGAGGTCGTCTGAAGAGCAGACGTTTGTGCTGGAGGGGAAGAGGGTGCAGGTGTAGTCTCTGGAGGAGTTGTGAACTGGGTAGCCGTGCTGGAGGTGGCGACGGTGGTGGAGGTGGCCACAGTGGTGGCCCCAAGGGTTGACGTGTCTGTAAGCGTAGCAGTGGAGGTTGTTGCCGGAGTAGAGGTGGGTGTAGGTGTGGTCAGAGTTGGGGAAGAGTTGCCCGGAGTCATGCTGGGTGTAAGAGCCGAGGTGGTGGCAGGAGGTGGGCTGGGGCCAGGAGCAGAGGAGGATGGTTCTGTAAGGAGCGTGGTGGGAGAGGCTGTTGTGCCCGTAGCTGTGGTGGTGGTGAGAGCAGCAGTGGATGTTCCAGCTGGGCTGGAAGTGACTGCAGTGGTCGTTGGAGCAGCTGGGCTGGAGGTTTCTGTGGTGGTGGAGAGGAGTGTGGAGGCCGTCTGAAGAGCAGACGTTTGTGCTGGAGTGGAAGAGGGTGCAGGTGTAGTCTCTGGAGGAGTTGTGAACTGGGTAGCCGTGCTGGAGGTGGCGACGGTGGTGGAGGTGGCCACAGTGGTGGCCCCAAGGGTTGACGTGCCTGTAAGCGTAGCAGTGGAGGTGGTTGCCGGAGTAGAGGTGGGTGTAGGTGTGGTCAGAGTTGGGGAAGAGTTGCCCGGAGTCGTGCTGGGTGTAAGAGCCGAGGTGGTGGCAGGAGGTGGGCTTGTGCCAGGAGCAGAGGAGGATGGTTCTGTAAGGAGCGTGGTGGGAGAGGCTGTTGTGCCCGTAGCTGTGGTGGTGGTGAGAGCAGCAGTGGATGTTCCAGCTGGGCTGGAAGTGACTGCAGTGGTCGTTGGAGCAGCTGGGCTGGAGGTTTCTGTGGTGGTGGAGAGGAGTGTGGAGGCCGTCTGAAGAGCAGACGTTTGTGCTGGAGTGGAAGAGGGTGCAGGTGTAGTCTCTGGAGGAGCTGTGAACTGGGTAGCCGTGCTGGGGGTGGCGACGGTGGTGGAGGTGGCCACAGTGGTGGCCCCAAGGGTTGACGTGCCTGTAAGCGTAGCAGTGGAGGTTGTTGCCGGAGTAGAGGTGGGTGTAGGTGTGGTCAGAGTTGGGGAAGAGTTGCCCGGAGTCGTGCTGGGTGTAAGAGCCGAGGTGGTGGCAGGAGGTGGGCTTGTGCCAGGAGCAGAGGAGGATGGTTCTGTAAGGAGCGTGGTGGGAGAGGCTGTTGTGCCCGTAGCTGTGGTGGTGGTGAGAGCAGCAGTGGATGTTCCAGCTGGGCTGGAAGTGACTGCAGTGGTCGTTGGAGCAGCTGGGCTGGAGGTTTCTGTGGTGGTGGAGAGGAGTGTGGAGGTCGTCTGAAGAGCAGACGTTTGTGCTGGAGGGGAAGAGGGTGCAGGTGTAGTCTCTGGAGGAGCTGTGAACTGGGTAGCCGTGCTGGAGGTGGCGACGGTGGTGGAGGTGGCCACAGTGGTGGCCCCAAGGGTTGACGTGCCTGTAAGCGTAGCAGTGGAGGTTGTTGCCGGAGTAGAGGTGGGTGTAGGTGTGGTCAGAGTTGGGGAAGAGTTGCCCGGAGTCGTGCTGGGTGTAAGAGCCGAGGTGGTGGCAGGAGGTGGGCTGGGGCCAGGAGCAGAGGAGGATGGTTCTGTAAGGAGCGTGGTGGGAGAGGCTGTTGTGCCCGTAGCTGTGGTGGTGGTGAGAGCAGCAGTGGATGTTCCAGCTGGGCTGGAAGTGACTGCAGTGGTCGTTGGAGCAGCTGGGCTGGAGGTTTCTGTGGTGGTGGAGAGGAGTGTGGAGGTCGTCTGAAGAGCAGACGTTTGTGTTGGAGTGGAAGAGGGTGCAGGTGTAGTCTCTGGAGGAGATGTGAACTGGGTAGCCGTGCTGGAGGTGGCGACGGTGGTGGAGGTGGCCACAGTGGTGGCCCCAAGGGTTGACGTGCCTGTAAGCGTAGCAGTGGAGGTTGTTGCCAGAGTAGAGGTGGGTGTAGGTGTGGTCAGAGTTGGGGAAGAGTTGCCCGGAGTCGTGCTGGGTGTAAGAGCCGAGGTGGTGGCAGGAGGTGGGCTTGAGCCAGGAGCAGAGGAGGATGGTTCTGTAAGGAGCGTGGTGGGAGAGGCTGTTGTGCCCGTAGCTGTGGTGGTGGTGAGAGCAGCAGTGGATGTTCCAGCTGGGCTGGAAGTGACTGCAGTGGTCGTTGGAGCAGCTGGGCTGGAGGTTTCTGTGGTGGTGGAGAGGAGTGTGGAGGTCGTCTGAAGAGCAGACGTTTGTGCTGGAGTGGAAGAGGGTGCAGGTGTAGTCTCTGGAGGAGTTGTGAACTGGGTAGCCGTGCTGGAGGTGGCGACGGTGGTGGAGGTGGCCACAGTGGTGGCCCCAAGGGTTGACGTGCCTGTAAGCGTAGCAGTGGAGGTTGTTGCCGGAGTAGAGGTGGGTGTAGGTGTGGTCAGAGTTGGGGAAGAGTTGCCCGGAGTCGTGCTGGGTGTAAGAGCCGAGGTGGTGGCAGGAGGTGGGCTTGTGCCAGGAGCAGAGGAGGATGGTTCTGTAAGGAGCGTGGTGGGAGAGGCTGTTGTGCCCGTAGCTGTGGTGGTGGTGAGAGCAGCAGTGGATGTTCCAGCTGGGCTGGAAGTGACTGCAGTGGTCGTTGGAGCAGCTGGGCTGGAGGTTTCTGTGGTGGTGGAGAGGAGTGTGGAGGTTGTCTGAAGAGCAGACGTTTGTGCTGGAGTGGAAGGGGGTGCAGGTGTAGTCTCTGGAGGAATTGTGAAGTAGGCAGCCGTGCTGGAGGTGGCGACGGTGGTGGAGGTGGCCACAGTGGTGGCCCCAAGGGTTGACGTGCCTGTAAGCGTAGCAGTGGAGGTTGTTGCCAGAGTAGAGGTGGGTGTAGGTGTGGTCAGAGTTGGGGAAGAGTTGCCCGGAGTCGTGCTGGGTGTAAGAGCCGAGGTGGTGGCAGGAGGTGGGCTTGTGCCAGGAGCAGAGGAGGATGGTTCTGTAAGGAGCGTGGTGGGAGAGGCTGTTGTGCCCGTAGCTGTGGTGGTGGTGAGAGCAGCAGTGGATGTTCCAGCTGGGCTGGAAGTGACTGCAGTGGTCGTTGGAGCAGCTGGGCTGGAGGTTTCTGTGGTGGTGGAGAGGATTGTGGAGGTCGTCTGAAGAGCAGACGTTTGTGCTGGAGTGGAAGAGGGTGCAGGTGTAGTCTCTGGAGGAGTTGTGAACTGGGTAGCCGTGCTGGAGGTGGCGACGGTGGTGGAGGTGGCCACAGTGGTGGCCCCAAGGGTTGACGTGCCTGTAAGCGTAGCAGTGGAGGTTGTTGCCGGAGTAGAGGTGGGTGTAGGTGTGGTCAGAGTTGGGGAAGAGTTGCCCGGAGTCGTGCTGGGTGTAAGAGCCGAGGTGGTGGCAGGAGGTGGGCTTGTGCCAGGAGCAGAGGAGGATGGTTCTGTAAGGAGCGTGGTGGGAGAGGCTGTTGTGCCCGTAGCTGTGGTGGTGGTGAGAGCAGCAGTGGATGTTCCAGCTGGGCTGGAAGTGACTGCAGTGGTCGTTGGAGCAGCTGGGCTGGACATTTCTGTGGTGGTGGAGAGGATTGTGGAGGTCGTCTGAAGAGCAGATGTTTGTGCTGGAGTGGAAGAGGGTGCAGGTGTAGTCTCTGGAGGAGTTGTGAACTGGGTAGCCGTGCTGGAGGTGGCGACGGTGGTGGAGGTGGCCACAGTGGTGGCCCCAAGGGTTGACGTGCCTGTAAGCGTAGCAGTGGAGGTTGTTGCCGGAGTAGAGGTGGGTGTAGGTGTGGTCAGAGTTGGGGAAGAGTTGCCCGGAGTCGTGCTGGGTGTAAGAGCCGAGGTGGTGGCAGGAGGTGGGCTTGTGCCAGGAGCAGAGGAGGATGGTTCTGTAAGGAGCGTGGTGGGAGAGGCTGTTGTGCCCGTAGCTGTGGTGGTGGTGAGAGCAGCAGTGGATGTTCCAGCTGGGCTGGAAGTGACTGCAGTGGTCGTTGGAGCAGCTGGGCTGGAGGTTTCTGTGGTGGTGGAGAGGAGTGTGGAGGTCGTCTGAAGAGCAGACGTTTGTGCTGGAGTGGAAGAGGGTGCAGGTGTAGTCTCTGGAGGAGTTGTGAACTGGGTAGCCGTGCTGGAGGTGGCGACGGTGGTGGAGGTGGCCACAGTGGTGGCCCCAAGGGTTGACGTGCCTGTAAGCGTAGCAGTGGAGGTTGTTGCCGGAGTAGAGGTGGGTGTAGGTGTGGTCAGAGTTGGGGAAGAGTTGCCCGGAGTCGTGCTGGGTGTAAGAGCCGAGGTGGTGGCAGGAGGTGGGCTTGTGCCAGGAGCAGAGGAGGATGGTTCTGTAAGGAGCGTGGTGGGAGAGGCTGTTGTGCCCGTAGCTGTGGTGGTGGTGAGAGCAGCAGTGGATGTTCCAGCTGGGCTGGAAGTGACTGCAGTGGTCGTTGGAGCAGCTGGGCTGGAGGTTTCTGTGGTGGTGGAGAGGAGTGTGGAGGTCGTCTGAAGAGCAGACGTTTGTGCTGGAGTGGAAGAGGGTGCAGGTGTAGTCTCTGGAGGAGTTGTGAACTGGGTAGCCGTGCTGGAGGTGGCGACGGTGGTGGAGGTGGCCACAGTGGTGGCCCCAAGGGTTGACGTGCCTGTAAGCGTAGCAGTGGAGGTTGTTGCCGGAGTAGAGGTGGGTGTAGGTGTGGTCAGAGTTGGGGAAGAGTTGCCCGGAGTCGTGCTGGGTGTAAGAGCCGAGGTGGTGGCAGGAGGTGGGCTTGTGCCAGGAGCAGAGGAGGATGGTTCTGTAAGGAGCGTGGTGGGAGAGGCTGTTGTGCCCGTAGCTGTGGTGGTGGTGAGAGCAGCAGTGGATGTTCCAGCTGGGCTGGAAGTGACTGCAGTGGTCGTTGGAGCAGCTGGGCTGGAGGTTTCTGTGGTGGTGGAGAGGAGTGTGGAGGTCGTCTGAAGAGCAGACGTTTGTGCTGGAGTGGAAGAGGGTGCAGGTGTAGTCTCTGGAGGAGTTGTGAACTGGGTAGCCGTGCTGGAGGTGGCGACGGTGGTGGAGGTGGCCACAGTGGTGGCCCCAAGGGTTGACGTGCCTGTAAGCGTAGCAGTGGAGGTTGTTGCCGGAGTAGAGGTGGGTGTAGGTGTGGTCAGAGTTGGGGAAGAGTTGCCCGGAGTCGTGCTGGGTGTAAGAGCCGAGGTGGTGGCAGGAGGTGGGCTTGTGCCAGGAGCAGAGGAGGATGGTTCTGTAAGGAGCGTGGTGGGAGAGGCTGTTGTGCCCGTAGCTGTGGTGGTGGTGAGAGCAGCAGTGGATGTTCCAGCTGGGCTGGAAGTGACTGCAGTGGTCGTTGGAGCAGCTGGGCTGGAGGTTTCTGTGGTGGTGGAGAGGAGTGTGGAGGTCGTCTGAAGAGCAGACGTTTGTGCTGGAGTGGAAGAGGGTGCAGGTGTAGTCTCTGGAGGAGTTGTGAACTGGGTAGCCGTGCTGGAGGTGGCGACGGTGGTGGAGGTGGCCACAGTGGTGGCCCCAAGGGTTGACGTGCCTGTAAGCGTAGCAGTGGAGGTTGTTGCCGGAGTAGAGGTGGGTGTAGGTGTGGTCAGAGTTGGGGAAGAGTTGCCCGGAGTCGTGCTGGGTGTAAGAGCCGAGGTGGTGGCAGGAGGTGGGCTTGTGCCAGGAGCAGAGGAGGATGGTTCTGTAAGGAGCGTGGTGGGAGAGGCTGTTGTGCCCGTAGCTGTGGTGGTGGTGAGAGCAGCAGTGGATGTTCCAGCTGGGCTGGAAGTGACTGCAGTGGTCGTTGGAGCAGCTGGGCTGGAGGTTTCTGTGGTGGTGGAGAGGAGTGTGGAGGTCGTCTGAAGAGCAGACGTTTGTGCTGGAGTGGAAGAGGGTGCAGGTGTAGTCTCTGGAGGAGTTGTGAACTGGGTAGCCGTGCTGGAGGTGGCGACGGTGGTGGAGGTGGCCACAGTGGTGGCCCCAAGGGTTGACGTGCCTGTAAGCGTAGCAGTGGAGGTTGTTGCCGGAGTAGAGGTGGGTGTAGGTGTGGTCAGAGTTGGGGAAGAGTTGCCCGGAGTCGTGCTGGGTGTAAGAGCCGAGGTGGTGGCAGGAGGTGGGCTTGTGCCAGGAGCAGAGGAGGATGGTTCTGTAAGGAGCGTGGTGGGAGAGGCTGTTGTGCCCGTAGCTGTGGTGGTGGTGAGAGCAGCAGTGGATGTTCCAGCTGGGCTGGAAGTGACTGCAGTGGTCGTTGGAGCAGCTGGGCTGGAGGTTTCTGTGGTGGTGGAGAGGAGTGTGGAGGTCGTCTGAAGAGCAGACGTTTGTGCTGGAGTGGAAGAGGGTGCAGGTGTAGTCTCTGGAGGAGTTGTGAACTGGGTAGCCGTGCTGGAGGTGGCGACGGTGGTGGAGGTGGCCACAGTGGTGGCCCCAAGGGTTGACGTGCCTGTAAGCGTAGCAGTGGAGGTTGTTGCCGGAGTAGAGGTGGGTGTAGGTGTGGTCAGAGTTGGGGAAGAGTTGCCCGGAGTCGTGCTGGGTGTAAGAGCCGAGGTGGTGGCAGGAGGTGGGCTTGTGCCAGGAGCAGAGGAGGATGGTTCTGTAAGGAGCGTGGTGGGAGAGGCTGTTGTGCCCGTAGCTGTGGTGGTGGTGAGAGCAGCAGTGGATGTTCCAGCTGGGCTGGAAGTGACTGCAGTGGTCGTTGGAGCAGCTGGGCTGGAGGTTTCTGTGGTGGTGGAGAGGAGTGTGGAGGTCGTCTGAAGAGCAGACGTTTGTGCTGGAGTGGAAGAGGGTGCAGGTGTAGTCTCTGGAGGAGTTGTGAACTGGGTAGCCGTGCTGGAGGTGGCGACGGTGGTGGAGGTGGCCACAGTGGTGGCCCCAAGGGTTGACGTGCCTGTAAGCGTAGCAGTGGAGGTTGTTGCCGGAGTAGAGGTGGGTGTAGGTGTGGTCAGAGTTGGGGAAGAGTTGCCCGGAGTCGTGCTGGGTGTAAGAGCCGAGGTGGTGGCAGGAGGTGGGCTTGTGCCAGGAGCAGAGGAGGATGGTTCTGTAAGGAGCGTGGTGGGAGAGGCTGTTGTGCCCGTAGCTGTGGTGGTGGTGAGAGCAGCAGTGGATGTTCCAGCTGGGCTGGAAGTGACTGCAGTGGTCGTTGGAGCAGCTGGGCTGGAGGTTTCTGTGGTGGTGGAGAGGATTGTGGAGGTCGTCTGAAGAGCAGACGTTTGTGCTGGAGTGGAAGAGGGTGCAGGTGTAGTCTCTGGAGGAGTTGTGAACTGGGTAGCCGTGCTGGAGGTGGCGACGGTGGTGGAGGTGGCCACAGTGGTGGCCCCAAGGGTTGACGTGCCTGTAAGCGTAGCAGTGGAGGTTGTTGCCGGAGTAGAGGTGGGTGTAGGTGTGGTCAGAGTTGGGGAAGAGTTGCCCGGAGTCGTGCTGGGTGTAAGAGCCGAGGTGGTGGCAGGAGGTGGGCTTGTGCCAGGAGCAGAGGAGGATGGTTCTGTAAGGAGCGTGGTGGGAGAGGCTGTTGTGCCCGTAGCTGTGGTGGTGGTGAGAGCAGCAGTGGATGTTCCAGCTGGGCTGGAAGTGACTGCAGTGGTCGTTGGAGCAGCTGGGCTGGAGGTTTCTGTGGTGGTGGAGAGGATTGTGGAGGTCGTCTGAAGAGCAGACGTTTGTGCTGGAGTGGAAGAGGGTGCAGGTGTAGTCTCTGGAGGAGTTGTGAACTGGGTAGCCGTGCTGGAGGTGGCGACGGTGGTGGAGGTGGCCACAGTGGTGGCCCCAAGGGTTGACGTGCCTGTAAGCGTAGCAGTGGAGGTTGTTGCCGGAGTAGAGGTGGGTGTAGGTGTGGTCAGAGTTGGGGAAGAGTTGCCCGGAGTCGTGCTGGGTGTAAGAGCCGAGGTGGTGGCAGGAGGTGGGCTTGTGCCAGGAGCAGAGGAGGATGGTTCTGTAAGGAGCGTGGTGGGAGAGGCTGTTGTGCCCGTAGCTGTGGTGGTGGTGAGAGCAGCAGTGGATGTTCCAGCTGGGCTGGAAGTGACTGCAGTGGTCGTTGGAGCAGCTGGGCTGGAGGTTTCTGTGGTGGTGGAGAGGAGTGTGGAGGTCGTCTGAAGAGCAGACGTTTGTGCTGGAGTGGAAGAGGGTGCAGGTGTAGTCTCTGGAGGAGTTGTGAACTGGGTAGCCGTGCTGGAGGTGGCGACGGTGGTGGAGGTGGCCACAGTGGTGGCCCCAAGGGTTGACGTGCCTGTAAGCGTAGCAGTGGAGGTTGTTGCCGGAGTAGAGGTGGGTGTAGGTGTGGTCAGAGTTGGGGAAGAGTTGCCCGGAGTCGTGCTGGGTGTAAGAGCCGAGGTGGTGGCAGGAGGTGGGCTTGTGCCAGGAGCAGAGGAGGATGGTTCTGTAAGGAGCGTGGTGGGAGAGGCTGTTGTGCCCGTAGCTGTGGTGGTGGTGAGAGCAGCAGTGGATGTTCCAGCTGGGCTGGAAGTGACTGCAGTGGTCGTTGGAGCAGCTGGGCTGGACATTTCTGTGGTGGTGGAGAGGAGTGTGGAGGTCGTCTGAAGAGCAGACGTTTGTGCTGGAGTGGAAGAGGGTGCAGGTGTAGTCTCTGGAGGAGTTGTGAACTGGGTAGCCGTGCTGGAGGTGGCGACGGTGGTGGAGGTGGCCACAGTGGTGGCCCCAAGGGTTGACGTGCCTGTAAGCGTAGCAGTGGAGGTTGTTGCCGGAGTAGAGGTGGGTGTAGGTGTGGTCAGAGTTGGGGAAGAGTTGCCCGGAGTCGTGCTGGGTGTAAGAGCCGAGGTGGTGGCAGGAGGTGGGCTTGTGCCAGGAGCAGAGGAGGATGGTTCTGTAAGGAGCGTGGTGGGAGAGGCTGTTGTGCCCGTAGCTGTGGTGGTGGTGAGAGCAGCAGTGGATGTTCCAGCTGGGCTGGAAGTGACTGCAGTGGTCGTTGGAGCAGCTGGGCTGGAGGTTTCTGTGGTGGTGGAGAGGATTGTGGAGGTCGTCTGAAGAGCAGACGTTTGTGCTGGAGTGGAAGAGGGTGCAGGTGTAGTCTCTGGAGGAGTTGTGAACTGGGTAGCCGTGCTGGAGGTGGCGACGGTGGTGGAGGTGGCCACAGTGGTGGCCCCAAGGGTTGACGTGCCTGTAAGCGTAGCAGTGGAGGTTGTTGCCGGAGTAGAGGTGGGTGTAGGTGTGGTCAGAGTTGGGGAAGAGTTGCCCGGAGTCGTGCTGGGTGTAAGAGCCGAGGTGGTGGCAGGAGGTGGGCTTGTGCCAGGAGCAGAGGAGGATGGTTCTGTAAGGAGCGTGGTGGGAGAGGCTGTTGTGCCCGTAGCTGTGGTGGTGGTGAGAGCAGCAGTGGATGTTCCAGCTGGGCTGGAAGTGACTGCAGTGGTCGTTGGAGCAGCTGGGCTGGAGGTTTCTGTGGTGGTGGAGAGGAGTGTGGAGGTCGTCTGAAGAGCAGACGTTTGTGCTGGAGTGGAAGAGGGTGCAGGTGTAGTCTCTGGAGGAGTTGTGAACTGGGTAGCCGTGCTGGAGGTGGCGACGGTGGTGGAGGTGGCCACAGTGGTGGCCCCAAGGGTTGACGTGCCTGTAAGCGTAGCAGTGGAGGTTGTTGCCGGAGTAGAGGTGGGTGTAGGTGTGGTCAGAGTTGGGGAAGAGTTGCCCGGAGTCGTGCTGGGTGTAAGAGCCGAGGTGGTGGCAGGAGGTGGGCTTGTGCCAGGAGCAGAGGAGGATGGTTCTGTAAGGAGCGTGGTGGGAGAGGCTGTTGTGCCCGTAGCTGTGGTGGTGGTGAGAGCAGCAGTGGATGTTCCAGCTGGGCTGGAAGTGCCTGCAGTGGTCGTTGGAGCAGCTGGGCTGGAGGTTTCTGTGGTGGTGGAGAGGAGTGTGGAGGTCGTCTGAAGAGCAGACGTTTGTGCTGGAGTGGAAGAGGGTGCAGGTGTAGTCTCTGGAGGAGTTGTGAACTGGGTAGCCGTGCTGGAGGTGGCGACGGTGGTGGAGGTGGCCACAGTGGTGGCCCCAAGGGTTGACGTGCCTGTAAGCGTAGCAGTGGAGGTTGTTGCCGGAGTAGAGGTGGGTGTAGGTGTGGTCAGAGTTGGGGAAGAGTTGCCCGGAGTCGTGCTGGGTGTAAGAGCCGAGGTGGTGGCAGGAGGTGGGCTTGTGCCAGGAGCAGAGGAGGATGGTTCTGTAAGGAGCGTGGTGGGAGAGGCTGTTGTGCCCGTAGCTGTGGTGGTGGTGAGAGCAGCAGTGGATGTTCCAGCTGGGCTGGAAGTGACTGCAGTGGTCGTTGGAGCAGCTGGGCTGGAGGTTTCTGTGGTGGTGGAGAGGAGTGTGGAGGTCGTCTGAAGAGCAGACGTTTGTGCTGGAGTGGAAGAGGGTGCAGGTGTAGTCTCTGGAGGAGTTGTGAACTGGGTAGCCGTGCTGGAGGTGGCGACGGTGGTGGAGGTGGCCACAGTGGTGGCCCCAAGGGTTGACGTGCCTGTAAGCGTAGCAGTGGAGGTTGTTGCCGGAGTAGAGGTGGGTGTAGGTGTGGTCAGAGTTGGGGAAGAGTTGCCCGGAGTCGTGCTGGGTGTAAGAGCCGAGGTGGTGGCAGGAGGTGGGCTGGGGCCAGGAGCAGAGGAGGATGGTTCTGTAAGGAGCGTGGTGGGAGAGGCTGTTGTGCCCGTAGCTGTGGTGGTGGTGAGAGCAGCAGTGGATGTTCCAGCTGGGCTGGAAGTGACTGCAGTGGTCGTTGGAGCAGCTGGGCTGGAGGTTTCTGTGGTGGTGGAGAGGAGTGTGGAGGTCGTCTGAAGAGCAGACGTTTGTGCTGGAGTGGAAGAGGGTGCAGGTGTAGTCTCTGGAGGAGTTGTGAACTGGGTAGCCGTGCTGGAGGTGGCGACGGTGGTGGAGGTGGCCACAGTGGTGGCCCCAAGGGTTGACGTGCCTGTAAGCGTAGCAGTGGAGGTTGTTGCCGGAGTAGAGGTGGGTGTAGGTGTGGTCAGAGTTGGGGAAGAGTTGCCCGGAGTCGTGCTGGGTGTAAGAGCCGAGGTGGTGGCAGGAGGTGGGCTTGTGCCAGGAGCAGAGGAGGATGGTTCTGTAAGGAGCGTGGTGGGAGAGGCTGTTGTGCCCGTAGCTGTGGTGGTGGTGAGAGCAGCAGTGGATGTTCCAGCTGGGCTGGAAGTGACTGCAGTGGTCGTTGGAGCAGCTGGGCTGGAGGTTTCTGTGGTGGTGGAGAGGAGTGTGGAGGTCGTCTGAAGAGCAGACGTTTGTGCTGGAGTGGAAGAGGGTGCAGGTGTAGTCTCTGGAGGAGTTGTGAACTGGGTAGCCGTGCTGGAGGTGGCGACGGTGGTGGAGGTGGCCACAGTGGTGGCCCCAAGGGTTGACGTGCCTGTAAGCGTAGCAGTGGAGGTTGTTGCCGGAGTAGAGGTGGGTGTAGGTGTGGTCAGAGTTGGGGAAGAGTTGCCCGGAGTCGTGCTGGGTGTAAGAGCCGAGGTGGTGGCAGGAGGTGGGCTTGTGCCAGGAGCAGAGGAGGATGGTTCTGTAAGGAGCGTGGTGGGAGAGGCTGTTGTGCCCGTAGCTGTGGTGGTGGTGAGAGCAGCAGTGGATGTTCCAGCTGGGCTGGAAGTGACTGCAGTGGTCGTTGGAGCAGCTGGGCTGGAGGTTTCTGTGGTGGTGGAGAGGAGTGTGGAGGTCGTCTGAAGAGCAGACGTTTGTGCTGGAGTGGAAGAGGGTGCAGGTGTAGTCTCTGGAGGAGTTGTGAACTGGGTAGCCGTGCTGGAGGTGGCGACGGTGGTGGAGGTGGCCACAGTGGTGGCCCCAAGGGTTGACGTGCCTGTAAGCGTAGCAGTGGAGGTGGTTGCCGGAGTAGAGGTGGGTGTAGGTGTGGTCAGAGTTGGGGAAGAGTTGCCCGGAGTCGTGCTGGGTGTAAGAGCCGAGGTGGTGGCAGGAGGTGGGCTTGTGCCAGGAGCAGAGGAGGATGGTTCTGTAAGGAGCGTGGTGGGAGAGGCTGTTGTGCCCGTAGCTGTGGTGGTGGTGAGAGCAGCAGTGGATGTTCCAGCTGGGCTGGAAGTGACTGCAGTGGTCGTTGGAGCAGCTGGGCTGGAGGTTTCTGTGGTGGTGGAGAGGAGTGTGGAGGTCGTCTGAAGAGCAGACGTTTGTGCTGGAGTGGAAGAGGGTGCAGGTGTAGTCTCTGGAGGAGTTGTGAACTGGGTAGCCGTGCTGGAGGTGGCGACGGTGGTGGAGGTGGCCACAGTGGTGGCCCCAAGGGTTGACGTGCCTGTAAGCGTAGCAGTGGAGGTTGTTGCCGGAGTAGAGGTGGGTGTAGGTGTGGTCAGAGTTGGGGAAGAGTTGCCCGGAGTCGTGCTGGGTGTAAGAGCCGAGGTGGTGGCAGGAGGTGGGCTTGTGCCAGGAGCAGAGGAGGATGGTTCTGTAAGGAGCGTGGTGGGAGAGGCTGTTGTGCCCGTAGCTGTGGTGGTGGTGAGAGCAGCAGTGGATGTTCCAGCTGGGCTGGAAGTGACTGCAGTGGTCGTTGGAGCAGCTGGGCTGGAGGTTTCTGTGGTGGTGGAGAGGAGTGTGGAGGTTGTCTGAAGAGCAGACGTTTGTGCTGGAGTGGAAGAGGGTGCAGGTGTAGTCTCTGGAGGAGTTGTGAACTGGGTAGCCGTGCTGGAGGTGGCGACGGTGGTGGAGGTGGCCACAGTGGTGGCCCCAAGGGTTGACGTGCCTGTAAGCGTAGCAGTGGAGGTTGTTGCCGGAGTAGAGGTGGGTGTAGGTGTGGTCAGAGTTGGGGAAGAGTTGCCCGGAGTCGTGCTGGGTGTAAGAGCCGAGGTGGTGGCAGGAGGTGGGCTTGTGCCAGGAGCAGAGGAGGATGGTTCTGTAAGGAGCGTGGTGGGAGAGGCTGTTGTGCCCGTAGCTGTGGTGGTGGTGAGAGCAGCAGTGGATGTTCCAGCTGGGCTGGAAGTGACTGCAGTGGTCGTTGGAGCAGCTGGGCTGGAGGTTTCTGTGGTGGTGGAGAGGATTGTGGAGGTCGTCTGAAGAGCAGACGTTTGTGCTGGAGTGGAAGAGGGTGCAGGTGTAGTCTCTGGAGGAGTTGTGAAGTAGGCAGCCGTGCTGGAGGTGGCGACGGTGGTGGAGGTGGCCACAGTGGTGGCCCCAAGGGTTGACGTGCCTGTAAGCGTAGCAGTGGAGGTTGTTGCCGGAGTAGAGGTGGGTGTAGGTGTGGTCAGAGTTGGGGAAGAGTTGCCCGGAGTCGTGCTGGGTGTAAGAGCCGAGGTGGTGGCAGGAGGTGGGCTGGGGCCAGGAGCAGAGGAGGATGGTTCTGTAAGGAGCGTGGTGGGAGAGGCTGTTGTGCCCGTAGCTGTGGTGGTGGTGAGAGCAGCAGTGGATGTTCCAGCTGGGCTGGAAGTGACTGCAGTGGTCGTTGGAGCAGCTGGGCTGGAGGTTTCTGTGGTGGTGGAGAGGAGTGTGGAGGTCGTCTGAAGAGCAGACGTTTGTGCTGGAGTGGAAGAGGGTGCAGGTGTAGTCTCTGGAGGAGTTGTGAACTGGGTAGCCGTGCTGGAGGTGGCGACGGTGGTGGAGGTGGCCACAGTGGTGGCCCCAAGGGTTGACGTGCCTGTAAGCGTAGCAGTGGAGGTTGTTGCCGGAGTAGAGGTGGGTGTAGGTGTGGTCAGAGTTGGGGAAGAGTTGCCCGGAGTCGTGCTGGGTGTAAGAGCCGAGGTGGTGGCAGGAGGTGGGCTTGTGCCAGGAGCAGAGGAGGATGGTTCTGTAAGGAGCGTGGTGGGAGAGGCTGTTGTGCCCGTAGCTGTGGTGGTGGTGAGAGCAGCAGTGGATGTTCCAGCTGGGCTGGAAGTGACTGCAGTGGTCGTTGGAGCAGCTGGGCTGGAGGTTTCTGTGGTGGTGGAGAGGAGTGTGGAGGCCGTCTGAAGAGCAGACGTTTGTGCTGGAGTGGAAGAGGGTGCAGGTGTAGTCTCTGGAGGAGTTGTGAAGTAGGCAGCCGTGCTGGAGGTGGCGACGGTGGTGGAGGTGGCCACAGTGGTGGCCCCAAGGGTTGACGTGCCTGTAAGCGTAGCAGTGGAGGTTGTTGCCGGAGTAGAGGTGGGTGTAGGTGTGGTCAGAGTTGGGGAAGAGTTGCCCGGAGTCGTGCTGGGTGTAAGAGCCGAGGTGGTGGCAGGAGGTGGGCTTGTGCCAGGAGCAGAGGAGGATGGTTCTGTAAGGAGCGTGGTGGGAGAGGCTGTTGTGCCCGTAGCTGTGGTGGTGGTGAGAGCAGCAGTGGATGTTCCAGCTGGGCTGGAAGTGACTGCAGTGGTCGTTGGAGCAGCTGGGCTGGAGGTTTCTGTGGTGGTGGAGAGGAGTGTGGAGGTCGTCTGAAGAGCAGACGTTTGTGCTGGAGTGGAAGAGGGTGCAGGCGTAGTCTCTGGAGGAGTTGTGAACTGGGTAGCCGTGCTGGAGGTGGCGACGGTGGTGGAGGTGGCCACAGTGGTGGCCCCAAGGGTTGACGTGCCTGTAAGCGTAGCAGTGGAGGTTGTTGCCGGAGTAGAGGTGGGTGTAGGTGTGGTCAGAGTTGGGGAAGAGTTGCCCGGAGTCGTGCTGGGTGTAAGAGCCGAGGTGGTGGCAGGAGGTGGGCTTGTGCCAGGAGCAGAGGAGGATGGTTCTGTAAGGAGCGTGGTGGGAGAGGCTGTTGTGCCCGTAGCTGTGGTGGTGGTGAGAGCAGCAGTGGATGTTCCAGCTGGGCTGGAAGTGACTGCAGTGGTCGTTGGAGCAGCTGGGCTGGAGGTTTCTGTGGTGGTGGAGAGGATTGTGGAGGTCGTCTGAAGAGCAGACGTTTGTGCTGGAGTGGAAGAGGGTGCAGGTGTAGTCTCTGGAGGAGTTGTGAAGTAGGCAGCCGTGCTGGAGGTGGCGACGGTGGTGGAGGTGGCCACAGTGGTGGCCCCAAGGGTTGACGTGCCTGTAAGCGTAGCAGTGGAGGTTGTTGCCGGAGTAGAGGTGGGTGTAGGTGTGGTCAGAGTTGGGGAAGAGTTGCCCGGAGTCGTGCTGGGTGTAAGAGCCGAGGTGGTGGCAGGAGGTGGGCTGGGGCCAGGAGCAGAGGAGGATGGTTCTGTAAGGAGCGTGGTGGGAGAGGCTGTTGTGCCCGTAGCTGTGGTGGTGGTGAGAGCAGCAGTGGATGTTCCAGCTGGGCTGGAAGTGACTGCAGTGGTCGTTGGAGCAGCTGGGCTGGAGGTTTCTGTGGTGGTGGAGAGGAGTGTGGAGGTCGTCTGAAGAGCAGACGTTTGTGCTGGAGTGGAAGAGGGTGCAGGCGTAGTCTCTGGAGGAGTTGTGAACTGGGTAGCCGTGCTGGAGGTGGCGACGGTGGTGGAGGTGGCCACAGTGGTGGCCCCAAGGGTTGACGTGCCTGTAAGCGTAGCAGTGGAGGTTGTTGCCGGAGTAGAGGTGGGTGTAGGTGTGGTCAGAGTTGGGGAAGAGTTGCCCGGAGTCGTGCTGGGTGTAAGAGCCGAGGTGGTGGCAGGAGGTGGGCTTGTGCCAGGAGCAGAGGAGGATGGTTCTGTAAGGAGCGTGGTGGGAGAGGCTGTTGTGCCCGTAGCTGTGGTGGTGGTGAGAGCAGCAGTGGATGTTCCAGCTGGGCTGGAAGTGACTGCAGTGGTCGTTGGAGCAGCTGGGCTGGACATTTCTGTGGTGGTGGAGAGGATTGTGGAGGTCGTCTGAAGAGCAGACGTTTGTGCTGGAGTGGAAGAGGGTGCAGGTGTAGTCTCTGGAGGAGTTGTGAAGTAGGCAGCCATGCTGGAGGTGGCGACGGTGGTGGAGGTGGCCACAGTGGTGGCCCCAAGGGTTGACGTGCCTGTAAGCGTAGCAGTGGAGGTTGTTGCCGGAGTAGAGGTGGGTGTAGGTGTGGTCAGAGTTGGGGAAGAGTTGCCCGGAGTCGTGCTGGGTGTAAGAGCCGAGGTGGTGGCAGGAGGTGGGCTTGTGCCAGGAGCAGAGGAGGATGGTTCTGTAAGGAGCGTGGTGGGAGAGGCTGTTGTGCCCGTAGCTGTGGTGGTGGTGAGAGCAGCAGTGGATGTTCCAGCTGGGCTGGAAGTGACTGCAGTGGTCGTTGGAGCAGCTGGGCTGGAGGTTTCTGTGGTGGTGGAGAGGAGTGTGGAGGTCGTCTGAAGAGCAGACGTTTGTGCTGGAGTGGAAGAGGGTGCAGGTGTAGTCTCTGGAGGAGTTGTGAACTGGGTAGCCGTGCTGGAGGTGGCGACGGTGGTGGAGGTGGCCACAGTGGTGGCCCCAAGGGTTGACGTGCCTGTAAGCGTAGCAGTGGAGGTTGTTGCCGGAGTAGAGGTGGGTGTAGGTGTGGTCAGAGTTGGGGAAGAGTTGCCCGGAGTCGTGCTGGGTGTAAGAGCCGAGGTGGTGGCAGGAGGTGGGCTTGTGCCAGGAGCAGAGGAGGATGGTTCTGTAAGGAGCGTGGTGGGAGAGGCTGTTGTGCCCGTAGCTGTGGTGGTGGTGAGAGCAGCAGTGGATGTTCCAGCTGGGCTGGAAGTGACTGCAGTGGTCGTTGGAGCAGCTGGGCTGGAGGTTTCTGTGGTGGTGGAGAGGATTGTGGAGGTCGTCTGAAGAGCAGACGTTTGTGCTGGAGTGGAAGAGGGTGCAGGTGTAGTCTCTGGAGGAGTTGTGAACTGGGTAGCCGTGCTGGAGGTGGCGACGGTGGTGGAGGTGGCCACAGTGGTGGCCCCAAGGGTTGACGTGCCTGTAAGCGTAGCAGTGGAGGTTGTTGCCGGAGTAGAGGTGGGTGTAGGTGTGGTCAGAGTTGGGGAAGAGTTGCCCGGAGTCGTGCTGGGTGTAAGAGCCGAGGTGGTGGCAGGAGGTGGGCTTGTGCCAGGAGCAGAGGAGGATGGTTCTGTAAGGAGCGTGGTGGGAGAGGCTGTTGTGCCCGTAGCTGTGGTGGTGGTGAGAGCAGCAGTGGATGTTCCAGCTGGGCTGGAAGTGACTGCAGTGGTCGTTGGAGCAGCTGGGCTGGAGGTTTCTGTGGTGGTGGAGAGGAGTGTGGAGGTCGTCTGAAGAGCAGACGTTTGTGCTGGAGTGGAAGAGGGTGCAGGCGTAGTCTCTGGAGGAGTTGTGAACTGGGTAGCCGTGCTGGAGGTGGCGACGGTGGTGGAGGTGGCCACAGTGGTGGCCCCAAGGGTTGACGTGCCTGTAAGCGTAGCAGTGGAGGTTGTTGCCGGAGTAGAGGTGGGTGTAGGTGTGGTCAGAGTTGGGGAAGAGTTGCCCGGAGTCGTGCTGGGTGTAAGAGCCGAGGTGGTGGCAGGAGGTGGGCTTGTGCCAGGAGCAGAGGAGGATGGTTCTGTAAGGAGCGTGGTGGGAGAGGCTGTTGTGCCCGTAGCTGTGGTGGTGGTGAGAGCAGCAGTGGATGTTCCAGCTGGGCTGGAAGTGACTGCAGTGGTCGTTGGAGCAGCTGGGCTGGAGGTTTCTGTGGTGGTGGAGAGGAGTGTGGAGGTCGTCTGAAGAGCAGACGTTTGTGCTGGAGTGGAAGAGGGTGCAGGTGTAGTCTCTGGAGGAGTTGTGAACTGGGTAGCCGTGCTGGAGGTGGCGACGGTGGTGGAGGTGGCCACAGTGGTGGCCCCAAGGGTTGACGTGCCTGTAAGCGTAGCAGTGGAGGTTGTTGCCGGAGTAGAGGTGGGTGTAGGTGTGGTCAGAGTTGGGGAAGAGTTGCCCGGAGTCGTGCTGGGTGTAAGAGCCGAGGTGGTGGCAGGAGGTGGGCTTGTGCCAGGAGCAGAGGAGGATGGTTCTGTAAGGAGCGTGGTGGGAGAGGCTGTTGTGCCCGTAGCTGTGGTGGTGGTGAGAGCAGCAGTGGATGTTCCAGCTGGGCTGGAAGTGACTGCAGTGGTCGTTGGAGCAGCTGGGCTGGAGGTTTCTGTGGTGGTGGAGAGGATTGTGGAGGTCGTCTGAAGAGCAGACGTTTGTGCTGGAGTGGAAGAGGGTGCAGGTGTAGTCTCTGGAGGAGTTGTGAACTGGGTAGCCGTGCTGGAGGTGGCGACGGTGGTGGAGGTGGCCACAGTGGTGGCCCCAAGGGTTGACGTGCCTGTAAGCGTAGCAGTGGAGGTTGTTGCCGGAGTAGAGGTGGGTGTAGGTGTGGTCAGAGTTGGGGAAGAGTTGCCCGGAGTCGTGCTGGGTGTAAGAGCCGAGGTGGTGGCAGGAGGTGGGCTTGTGCCAGGAGCAGAGGAGGATGGTTCTGTAAGGAGCGTGGTGGGAGAGGCTGTTGTGCCCGTAGCTGTGGTGGTGGTGAGAGCAGCAGTGGATGTTCCAGCTGGGCTGGAAGTGACTGCAGTGGTCGTTGGAGCAGCTGGGCTGGATGTTTCTGTGGTGGTGGAGAGGATTGTGGAGGTCGTCTGAAGAGCAGACGTTTGTGCTGGAGTGGAAGAGGGTGCAGGTGTAGTCTCTGGAGGAGTTGTGAACTGGGTAGCCGTGCTGGAGGTGGCGACGGTGGTGGAGGTGGCCACAGTGGTGGCCCCAAGGGTTGACGTGCCTGTAAGCGTAGCAGTGGAGGTTGTTGCCGGAGTAGAGGTGGGTGTAGGTGTGGTCAGAGTTGGGGAAGAGTTGCCCGGAGTCGTGCTGGGTGTAAGAGCCGAGGTGGTGACAGGAGGTGGGCTGGGGCCAGGAGCAGAGGAGGATGGTTCTGTAAGGAGCGTGGTGGGAGAGGCTGTTGTGCCCGTAGCTGTGGTGGTGGTGAGAGCAGCAGTGGATGTTCCAGCTGGGCTGGAAGTGACTGCAGTGGTCGTTGGAGCAGCTGGGCTGGAGGTTTCTGTGGTGGTGGAGAGGATTGTGGAGGTCGTCTGAAGAGCAGACGTTTGTGCTGGAGTGGAAGAGGGTGCAGGTGTAGTCTCTGGAGGAGTTGTGAACTGGGTAGCCGTGCTGGAGGTGGCGACGGTGGTGGAGGTGGCCACAGTGGTGGCCCCAAGGGTTGACGTGCCTGTAAGCGTAGCAGTGGAGGTTGTTGCCGGAGTAGAGGTGGGTGTAGGTGTGGTCAGAGTTGGGGAAGAGTTGCCCGGAGTCGTGCTGGGTGTAAGAGCCGAGGTGGTGGCAGGAGGTGGGCTTGTGCCAGGAGCAGAGGAGGATGGTTCTGTAAGGAGCGTGGTGGGAGAGGCTGTTGTGCCCGTAGCTGTGGTGGTGGTGAGAGCAGCAGTGGATGTTCCAGCTGGGCTGGAAGTGACTGCAGTGGTCGTTGGAGCAGCTGGGCTGGAGGTTTCTGTGGTGGTGGAGAGGAGTGTGGAGGTCGTCTGAAGAGCAGACGTTTGTGCTGGAGTGGAAGAGGGTGCAGGTGTAGTCTCTGGAGGAGTTGTGAACTGGGTAGCCGTGCTGGAGGTGGCGACGGTGGTGGAGGTGGCCACAGTGGTGGCCCCAAGGGTTGACGTGCCTGTAAGCGTAGCAGTGGAGGTTGTTGCCGGAGTAGAGGTGGGTGTAGGTGTGGTCAGAGTTGGGGAAGAGTTGCCCGGAGTCGTGCTGGGTGTAAGAGCCGAGGTGGTGGCAGGAGGTGGGCTTGTGCCAGGAGCAGAGGAGGATGGTTCTGTAAGGAGCGTGGTGGGAGAGGCTGTTGTGCCCGTAGCTGTGGTGGTGGTGAGAGCAGCAGTGGATGTTCCAGCTGGGCTGGAAGTGACTGCAGTGGTCGTTGGAGCAGCTGGGCTGGAGGTTTCTGTGGTGGTGGAGAGGAGTGTGGAGGTCGTCTGAAGAGCAGACGTTTGTGCTGGAGTGGAAGAGGGTGCAGGTGTAGTCTCTGGAGGAGTTGTGAAGTAGGCAGCCGTGCTGGAGGTGGCGACGGTGGTGGAGGTGGCCACAGTGGTGGCCCCAAGGGTTGACGTGCCTGTAAGGGTAGCAGTGGAGGTTGTTGCCGGAGTAGAGGTGGGTGTAGGTGTGGTCAGAGTTGGGGAAGAGTTGCCCGGAGTCGTGCTGGGTGTAAGAGCCGAGGTGGTGGCAGGAGGTGGGCTTGTGCCAGGAGCAGAGGAGGATGGTTCTGTAAGGAGCGTGGTGGGAGAGGCTGTTGTGCCCGTAGCTGTGGTGGTGGTGAGAGCAGCAGTGGATGTTCCAGCTGGGCTGGAAGTGACTGCAGTGGTCGTTGGAGCAGCTGGGCTGGAGGTTTCTGTGGTGGTGGAGAGGAGTGTGGAGGTCGTCTGAAGAGCAGACGTTTGTGCTGGAGTGGAAGAGGGTGCAGGTGTAGTCTCTGGAGGAGTTGTGAAGTAGGCAGCCGTGCTGGAGGTGGCGACGGTGGTGGAGGTGGCCACAGTGGTGGCCCCAAGGGTTGACGTGCCTGTAAGCGTAGCAGTGGAGGTTGTTGCCGGAGTAGAGGTGGGTGTAGGTGTGGTCAGAGTTGGGGAAGAGTTGCCCGGAGTCGTGCTGGGTGTAAGAGCCGAGGTGGTGGCAGGAGGTGGGCTTGTGCCAGGAGCAGAGGAGGATGGTTCTGTAAGGAGCGTGGTGGGAGAGGCTGTTGTGCCCGTAGCTGTGGTGGTGGTGAGAGCAGCAGTGGATGTTCCAGCTGGGCTGGAAGTGACTGCAGTGGTCGTTGGAGCAGCTGGGCTGGAGGTTTCTGTGGTGGTGGAGAGGATTGTGTGGAGGTCGTCTGAAGAGCAGACGTTTGTGCTGGAGTGGAAGAGGGTGCAGGTGTAGTCTCTGGAGGAGTTGTGAACTGGGTAGCCGTGCTGGAGGTGGCGACGGTGGTGGAGGTGGCCACAGTGGTGGCCCCAAGGGTTGACGTGCCTGTAAGCGTAGCAGTGGAGGTTGTTGCCGGAGTAGAGGTGGGTGTAGGTGTGGTCAGAGTTGGGGAAGAGTTGCCCGGAGTCGTGCTGGGTGTAAGAGCCGAGGTGGTGGCAGGAGGTGGGCTTGTGCCAGGAGCAGAGGAGGATGGTTCTGTAAGGAGCGTGGTGGGAGAGGCTGTTGTGCCCGTAGCTGTGGTGGTGGTGAGAGCAGCAGTGGATGTTCCAGCTGGGCTGGAAGTGACTGCAGTGGTCGTTGGAGCAGCTGGGCTGGAGGTTTCTGTGGTGGTGGAGAGGAGTGTGGAGGTCGTCTGAAGAGCAGACGTTTGTGCTGGAGTGGAAGAGGGTGCAGGTGTAGTCTCTGGAGGAGTTGTGAACTGGGTAGCCGTGCTGGAGGTGGCGACGGTGGTGGAGGTGGCCGCAGTGGTGGCCCCAAGGGTTGACGTGCCTGTAAGCGTAGCAGTGGAGGTTGTTGCCGGAGTAGAGGTGGGTGTAGGTGTGGTCAGAGTTGGGGAAGAGTTGCCCGGAGTCGTGCTGGGTGTAAGAGCCGAGGTGGTGGCAGGAGGTGGGCTTGTGCCAGGAGCAGAGGAGGATGGTTCTGTAAGGAGCGTGGTGGGAGAGGCTGTTGTGCCCGTAGCTGTGGTGGTGGTGAGAGCAGCAGTGGATGTTCCAGCTGGGCTGGAAGTGACTGCAGTGGTCGTTGGAGCAGCTGGGCTGGAGGTTTCTGTGGTGGTGGAGAGGAGTGTGGAGGTCGTCTGAAGAGCAGACGTTTGTGCTGGAGTGGAAGAGGGTGCAGGTGTAGTCTCTGGAGGAGTTGTGAAGTAGGCAGCCGTGCTGGAGGTGGCGACGGTGGTGGAGGTGGCCACAGTGGTGGCCCCAAGGGTTGACGTGCCTGTAAGCGTAGCAGTGGAGGTTGTTGCCGGAGTAGAGGTGGGTGTAGGTGTGGTCAGAGTTGGGGAAGAGTTGCCCGGAGTCGTGCTGGGTGTAAGAGCCGAGGTGGTGGCAGGAGGTGGGCTTGTGCCAGGAGCAGAGGAGGATGGTTCTGTAAGGAGCGTGGTGGGAGAGGCTGTTGTGCCCGTAGCTGTGGTGGTGGTGAGAGCAGCAGTGGATGTTCCAGCTGGGCTGGAAGTGACTGCAGTGGTCGTTGGAGCAGCTGGGCTGGAGGTTTCTGTGGTGGTGGAGAGGAGTGTGGAGGTCGTCTGAAGAGCAGACGTTTGTGCTGGAGTGGAAGAGGGTGCAGGCGTAGTCTCTGGAGGAGTTGTGAACTGGGTAGCCGTGCTGGAGGTGGCGACGGTGGTGGAGGTGGCCACAGTGGTGGCCCCAAGGGTTGACGTGCTTGTAAGCGTAGCAGTGGAGGTTGTTGCCGGAGTAGAGGTGGGTGTAGGTGTGGTCAGAGTTGGGGAAGAGTTGCCCGGAGTCGTGCTGGGTGTAAGAGCCGAGGTGGTGGCAGGAGGTGGGCTTGTGCCAGGAGCAGAGGAGGATGGTTCTGTAAGGAGCGTGGTGGGAGAGGCTGTTGTGCCCGTAGCTGTGGTGGTGGTGAGAGCAGCAGTGGATGTTCCAGCTGGGCTGGAAGTGACTGCAGTGGTCGTTGGAGCAGCTGGGCTGGAGGTTTCTGTGGTGGTGGAGAGGATTGTGGAGGTCGTCTGAAGAGCAGACGTTTGTGCTGGAGTGGAAGAGGGTGCAGGTGTAGTCTCTGGAGGAGTTGTGAACTGGGTAGCCGTGCTGGAGGTGGCGACGGTGGTGGAGGTGGCCACAGTGGTGGCCCCAAGGGTTGACGTGCCTGTAAGCGTAGCAGTGGAGGTTGTTGCCGGAGTAGAGGTGGGTGTAGGTGTGGTCAGAGTTGGGGAAGAGTTGCCCGGAGTCGTGCTGGGTGTAAGAGCCGAGGTGGTGGCAGGAGGTGGGCTTGTGCCAGGAGCAGAGGAGGATGGTTCTGTAAGGAGCGTGGTGGGAGAGGCTGTTGTGCCCGTAGCTGTGGTGGTGGTGAGAGCAGCAGTGGATGTTCCAGCTGGGCTGGAAGTGACTGCAGTGGTCGTTGGAGCAGCTGGGCTGGAGGTTTCTGTGGTGGTGGAGAGGAGTGTGGAGGTCGTCTGAAGAGCAGACGTTTGTGCTGGAGTGGAAGAGGGTGCAGGTGTAGTCTCTGGAGGAGTTGTGAACTGGGTAGCCGTGCTGGAGGTGGCGACGGTGGTGGAGGTGGCCACAGTGGTGGCCCCAAGGGTTGACGTGCCTGTAAGCGTAGCAGTGGAGGTTGTTGCCGGAGTAGAGGTGGGTGTAGGTGTGGTCAGAGTTGGGGAAGAGTTGCCCGGAGTCGTGCTGGGTGTAAGAGCCGAGGTGGTGGCAGGAGGTGGGCTTGTGCCAGGAGCAGAGGAGGATGGTTCTGTAAGGAGCGTGGTGGGAGAGGCTGTTGTGCCCGTAGCTGTGGTGGTGGTGAGAGCAGCAGTGGATGTTCCAGCTGGGCTGGAAGTGACTGCAGTGGTCGTTGGAGCAGCTGGGCTGGAGGTTTCTGTGGTGGTGGAGAGGAGTGTGGAGGTCGTCTGAAGAGCAGACGTTTGTGCTGGAGTGGAAGAGGGTGCAGGTGTAGTCTCTGGAGGAGTTGTGAACTGGGTAGCCGTGCTGGAGGTGGCGACGGTGGTGGAGGTGGCCACAGTGGTGGCCCCAAGGGTTGACGTGCCTGTAAGCGTAGCAGTGGAGGTTGTTGCCGGAGTAGAGGTGGGTGTAGGTGTGGTCAGAGTTGGGGAAGAGTTGCCCGGAGTCGTGCTGGGTGTAAGAGCCGAGGTGGTGGCAGGAGGTGGGCTTGTGCCAGGAGCAGAGGAGGATGGTTCTGTAAGGAGCGTGGTGGGAGAGGCTGTTGTGCCCGTAGCTGTGGTGGTGGTGAGAGCAGCAGTGGATGTTCCAGCTGGGCTGGAAGTGACTGCAGTGGTCGTTGGAGCAGCTGGGCTGGAGGTTTCTGTGGTGGTGGAGAGGAGTGTGGAGGTCGTCTGAAGAGCAGACGTTTGTGCTGGAGTGGAAGAGGGTGCAGGTGTAGTCTCTGGAGGAGTTGTGAACTGGGTAGCCGTGCTGGAGGTGGCGACGGTGGTGGAGGTGGCCACAGTGGTGGCCCCAAGGGTTGACGTGCCTGTAAGCGTAGCAGTGGAGGTTGTTGCCGGAGTAGAGGTGGGTGTAGGTGTGGTCAGAGTTGGGGAAGAGTTGCCCGGAGTCGTGCTGGGTGTAAGAGCCGAGGTGGTGGCAGGAGGTGGGCTTGTGCCAGGAGCAGAGGAGGATGGTTCTGTAAGGAGCGTGGTGGGAGAGGCTGTTGTGCCCGTAGCTGTGGTGGTGGTGAGAGCAGCAGTGGATGTTCCAGCTGGGCTGGAAGTGACTGCAGTGGTCGTTGGAGCAGCTGGGCTGGAGGTTTCTGTGGTGGTGGAGAGGAGTGTGGAGGTCGTCTGAAGAGCAGACGTTTGTGCTGGAGTGGAAGAGGGTGCAGGCGTAGTCTCTGGAGGAGTTGTGAACTGGGTAGCCGTGCTGGAGGTGGCGACGGTGGTGGAGGTGGCCACAGTGGTGGCCCCAAGGGTTGACGTGCCTGTAAGCGTAGCAGTGGAGGTTGTTGCCGGAGTAGAGGTGGGTGTAGGTGTGGTCAGAGTTGGGGAAGAGTTGCCCGGAGTCGTGCTGGGTGTAAGAGCCGAGGTGGTGGCAGGAGGTGGGCTTGTGCCAGGAGCAGAGGAGGATGGTTCTGTAAGGAGCGTGGTGGGAGAGGCTGTTGTGCCCGTAGCTGTGGTGGTGGTGAGAGCAGCAGTGGATGTTCCAGCTGGGCTGGAAGTGACTGCAGTGGTCGTTGGAGCAGCTGGGCTGGAGGTTTCTGTGGTGGTGGAGAGGATTGTGGAGGTCGTCTGAAGAGCAGACGTTTGTGCTGGAGTGGAAGAGGGTGCAGGTGTAGTCTCTGGAGGAGTTGTGAACTGGGTAGCCGTGCTGGAGGTGGCGACGGTGGTGGAGGTGGCCACAGTGGTGGCCCCAAGGGTTGACGTGCCTGTAAGCGTAGCAGTGGAGGTTGTTGCCGGAGTAGAGGTGGGTGTAGGTGTGGTCAGAGTTGGGGAAGAGTTGCCCGGAGTCGTGCTGGGTGTAAGAGCCGAGGTGGTGGCAGGAGGTGGGCTTGTGCCAGGAGCAGAGGAGGATGGTTCTGTAAGGAGCGTGGTGGGAGAGGCTGTTGTGCCCGTAGCTGTGGTGGTGGTGAGAGCAGCAGTGGATGTTCCAGCTGGGCTGGAAGTGACTGCAGTGGTCGTTGGAGCAGCTGGGCTGGAGGTTTCTGTGGTGGTGGAGAGGAGTGTGGAGGTCGTCTGAAGAGCAGATGTTTGTGCTGGAGTGGAAGAGGGTGCAGGTGTAGTCTCTGGAGGAGTTGTGAACTGGGTAGCCGTGCTGGAGGTGGCGACGGTGGTGGAGGTGGCCACAGTGGTGGCCCCAAGGGTTGACGTGCCTGTAAGCGTAGCAGTGGAGGTTGTTGCCGGAGTAGAGGTGGGTGTAGGTGTGGTCAGAGTTGGGGAAGAGTTGCCCGGAGTCGTGCTGGGTGTAAGAGCCGAGGTGGTGGCAGGAGGTGGGCTTGTGCCAGGAGCAGAGGAGGATGGTTCTGTAAGGAGCGTGGTGGGAGAGGCTGTTGTGCCCGTAGCTGTGGTGGTGGTGAGAGCAGCAGTGGATGTTCCAGCTGGGCTGGAAGTGACTGCAGTGGTCGTTGGAGCAGCTGGGCTGGAGGTTTCTGTGGTGGTGGAGAGGATTGTGGAGGTCGTCTGAAGAGCAGACGTTTGTGCTGGAGTGGAAGAGGGTGCAGGTGTAGTCTCTGGAGGAGTTGTGAACTGGGTAGCCGTGCTGGAGGTGGCGACGGTGGTGGAGGTGGCCACAGTGGTGGCCCCAAGGGTTGACGTGCCTGTAAGCGTAGCAGTGGAGGTTGTTGCCGGAGTAGAGGTGGGTGTAGGTGTGGTCAGAGTTGGGGAAGAGTTGCCCGGAGTCGTGCTGGGTGTAAGAGCCGAGGTGGTGGCAGGAGGTGGGCTTGTGCCAGGAGCAGAGGAGGATGGTTCTGTAAGGAGCGTGGTGGGAGAGGCTGTTGTGCCCGTAGCTGTGGTGGTGGTGAGAGCAGCAGTGGATGTTCCAGCTGGGCTGGAAGTGACTGCAGTGGTCGTTGGAGCAGCTGGGCTGGAGGTTTCTGTGGTGGTGGAGAGGAGTGTGGAGGTCGTCTGAAGAGCAGACGTTTGTGCTGGAGTGGAAGAGGGTGCAGGCGTAGTCTCTGGAGGAGTTGTGAACTGGGTAGCCGTGCTGGAGGTGGCGACGGTGGTGGAGGTGGCCACAGTGGTGGCCCCAAGGGTTGACGTGCCTGTAAGCGTAGCAGTGGAGGTTGTTGCCGGAGTAGAGGTGGGTGTAGGTGTGGTCAGAGTTGGGGAAGAGTTGCCCGGAGTCGTGCTGGGTGTAAGAGCCGGGGTGGTGGCAGGAGGTGGGCTTGTGCCAGGAGCAGAGGAGGATGGTTCTGTAAGGAGCGTGGTGGGAGAGGCTGTTGTGCCCGTAGCTGTGGTGGTGGTGAGAGCAGCAGTGGATGTTCCAGCTGGGCTGGAAGTGACTGCAGTGGTCGTTGGAGCAGCTGGGCTGGAGGTTTCTGTGGTGGTGGAGAGGAGTGTGGAGGTCGTCTGAAGAGCAGACGTTTGTGCTGGAGGGGAAGAGGGTGCAGGTGTAGTCTCTGGAGGAGTTGTGAACTGGGTAGCCGTGCTGGAGGTGGCGACGGTGGTGGAGGTGGCCACAGTGGTGGCCCCAAGGGTTGACGTGCCTGTAAGCGTAGCAGTGGAGGTTGTTGCCGGAGTAGAGGTGGGTGTAGGTGTGGTCAGAGTTGGGGAAGAGTTGCCCGGAGTCGTGCTGGGTGTAAGAGCCGAGGTGGTGGCAGGAGGTGGGCTTGTGCCAGGAGCAGAGGAGGATGGTTCTGTAAGGAGCGTGGTGGGAGAGGCTGTTGTGCCCGTAGCTGTGGTGGTGGTGAGAGCAGCAGTGGATGTTCCAGCTGGGCTGGAAGTGACTGCAGTGGTCGTTGGAGCAGCTGGGCTGGAGGTTTCTGTGGTGGTGGAGAGGAGTGTGGAGGTCGTCTGAAGAGCAGACGTTTGTGCTGGAGTGGAAGAGGGTGCAGGTGTAGTCTCTGGAGGAGTTGTGAACTGGGTAGCCGTGCTGGAGGTGGCGACGGTGGTGGAGGTGGCCACAGTGGTGGCCCCAAGGGTTGACGTGCCTGTAAGCATAGCAGTGGAGGTTGTTGCCGGAGTAGAGGTGGGTGTAGGTGTGGTCAGAGTTGGGGAAGAGTTGCCCGGAGTCGTGCTGGGTGTAAGAGCCGAGGTGGTGGCAGGAGGTGGGCTTGTGCCAGGAGCAGAGGAGGATGGTTCTGTAAGGAGCGTGGTGGGAGAGGCTGTTGTGCCCGTAGCTGTGGTGGTGGTGAGAGCAGCAGTGGATGTTCCAGCTGGGCTGGAAGTGCCTGCAGTGGTCGTTGGAGCAGCTGGGCTGGAGGTTTCTGTGGTGGTGGAGAGGATTGTGGAGGTCGTCTGAAGAGCAGACGTTTGTGCTGGAGGGGAAGAGGGTGCAGGTGTAGTCTCTGGAGGAGTTGTGAACTGGGTAGCCGTGCTGGAGGTGGCGACGGTGGTGGAGGTGGCCACAGTGGTGGCCCCAAGGGTTGACGTGCCTGTAAGCGTAGCAGTGGAGGTTGTTGCCGGAGTAGAGGTGGGTGTAGGTGTGGTCAGAGTTGGGGAAGAGTTGCCCGGAGTCGTGCTGGGTGTAAGAGCCGAGGTGGTGGCAGGAGGTGGGCTTGTGCCAGGAGCAGAGGAGGATGGTTCTGTAAGGAGCGTGGTGGGAGAGGCTGTTGTGCCCGTAGCTGTGGTGGTGGTGAGAGCAGCAGTGGATGTTCCAGCTGGGCTGGAAGTGACTGCAGTGGTCGTTGGAGCAGCTGGGCTGGAGGTTTCTGTGGTGGTGGAGAGGAGTGTGGAGGTCGTCTGAAGAGCAGACGTTTGTGCTGGAGTGGAAGAGGGTGCAGGCGTAGTCTCTGGAGGAGTTGTGAACTGGGTAGCCGTGCTGGAGGTGGCGACGGTGGTGGAGGTGGCCACAGTGGTGGCCCCAAGGGTTGACATGCCTGTAAGCGTAGCAGTGGAGGTTGTTGCCGGAGTAGAGGTGGGTGTAGGTGTGGTCAGAGTTGGGGAAGAGTTGCCCGGAGTCGTGCTGGGTGTAAGAGCCGGGGTGGTGGCAGGAGGTGGGCTTGTGCCAGGAGCAGAGGAGGATGGTTCTGTAAGGAGCGTGGTGGGAGAGGCTGTTGTGCCCGTAGCTGTGGTGGTGGTGAGAGCAGCAGTGGATGTTCCAGCTGGGCTGGAAGTGCCTGCAGTGGTCGTTGGAGCAGCTGGGCTGGAGGTTTCTGTGGTGGTGGAGAGGAGTGTGGAGGTCGTCTGAAGAGCAGACGTTTGTGCTGGAGGGGAAGAGGGTGCAGGTGTAGTCTCTGGAGGAGTTGTGAAGTAGGCAGCCGTGCTGGAGGTGGCGACGGTGGTGGAGGTGGCCACAGTGGTGGCCCCAAGGGTTGACGTGCCTGTAAGCGTAGCAGTGGAGGTTGTTGCCGGAGTAGAGGTGGGTGTAGGTGTGGTCAGAGTTGGGGAAGAGTTGCCCGGAGTCGTGCTGGGTGTAAGAGCCGAGGTGGTGGCAGGAGGTGGGCTTGTGCCAGGAGCAGAGGAGGATGGTTCTGTAAGGAGCGTGGTGGGAGAGGCTGTTGTGCCCGTAGCTGTGGTGGTGGTGAGAGCAGCAGTGGATGTTCCAGCTGGGCTGGAAGTGACTGCAGTGGTCGTTGGAGCAGCTGGGCTGGAGGTTTCTGTGGTGGTGGAGAGGAGTGTGGAGGTCGTCTGAAGAGCAGACGTTTGTGCTGGAGTGGAAGAGGGTGCAGGTGTAGTCTCTGGAGGAGTTATGAACTGGGTAGCCGTGCTGGAGTTGGCGACGGTGCTGGAGGTGGCCACAGTGGTGGCCCCAAGGGTTGACGTGCCTGTAAGCATAGCAGTGGAGGTTGTTGCCGGAGTAGAGGTGGGTGTAGGTGTGGTCAGAGTTGGGGAAGAGTTGCCCGGAGTCGTGCTGGGTGTAAGAGCCGGGGTGGTGGCAGGAGGTGGGCTGGGGCCAGGAGCAGAGGAGGATGGTTCTGTAAGGAGCGTGGTGGGAGAGGCTGTTGTGCCCGTAGCTGTGGTGGTGGTGAGAGCAGCAGTGGATGTTCCAGCTGGGCTGGAAGTGCCTGCAGTGGTCGTTGGAGCAGCTGGGCTGGAGGTTTCTGTGGTGGTGGAGAGGAGTGTGGAGGTCGTCTGAAGAGCAGACGTTTGTGCTGGAGTGGAAGAGGGTGCAGGTGTAGTCTCTGGAGGAGTTGTGAAGTAGGCAGCCGTGCTGGAGTTGGCGACGGTGCTGGAGGTGGCCACAGTGGTGGCCCCAAGGGTTGACGTGCCTGTAAGCATAGCAGTGGAGGTTGTTGCCGGAGTAGAGGTGGGTGTAGATGTGGTCAGAGTTGGGGAAGAGTTGCCCGGAGTCGTGCTGGGTGTAAGAGCCGAGGTGGTGGCAGGAGGTGGGCTGGGGCCAGGAGCAGAGGAGGATGGTTCTGTAAGGAGCGTGGTGGGAGAGGCTGTTGTGCCCGTAGCTGTGGTGGTGGTGAGAGCAGCAGTGGATGTTCCAGCTGGGCTGGAAGTGACTGCAGTGGTCGTTGGAGCAGCTGGGCTGGAGGTTTCTGTGGTGGTGGAGAGGAGTGTGGAGGCCGTCTGAAGAGCAGACGTTTGTGCTGGAGTGGAAGAGGGTGCAGGTGTAGTCTCTGGAGGAGTTGTGAACTGGGCAGCCGTGCTGGAGGTGGCGACGGTGGTGGAGGTGGCCACAGTGGTGGCCCCAAGGGTTGACGTGCCTGTAAGCATAGCAGTGGAGGTTGTTGCCGGAGTAGAGGTGGGTGTAGGTGTGGTCAGAGTTGGGGAAGAGTTGCCCGGAGTCGTGCTGGGTGTAAGAGCCGGGGTGGTGGCAGGAGGTGGGCTTGTGCCAGGAGCAGAGGAGGATGGTTCTGTAAGGAGCGTGGTGGGAGAGGCTGTTGTGCCCGTAGCTGTGGTGGTGGTGAGAGCAGCAGTGGATGTTCCAGCTGGGCTGGAAGTGCCTGCAGTGGTCGTTGGAGCAGCTGGGCTGGAGGTTTCTGTGGTGGTGGAGAGGAGTGTGGAGGTCGTCTGAAGAGCAGACGTTTGTGCTGGAGGGGAAGAGGGTGCAGGTGTAGTCTCTGGAGGAGTTGTGAAGTAGGCAGCCGTGCTGGAGGTGGCGACGGTGGTGGAGGTGGCCACAGTGGTGGCCCCAAGGGTTGACGTGCCTGTAAGCGTAGCAGTGGAGGTTGTTGCCGGAGTAGAGGTGGGTGTAGGTGTGGTCAGAGTTGGGGAAGAGTTGCCCGGAGTCGTGCTGGGTGTAAGAGCCGAGGTGGTGGCAGGAGGTGGGCTTGTGCCAGGAGCAGAGGAGGATGGTTCTGTAAGGAGCGTGGTGGGAGAGGCTGTTGTGCCCGTAGCTGTGGTGGTGGTGAGAGCAGCAGTGGATGTTCCAGCTGGGCTGGAAGTGACTGCAGTGGTCGTTGGAGCAGCTGGGCTGGAGGTTTCTGTGGTGGTGGAGAGGAGTGTGGAGGTCGTCTGAAGAGCAGACGTTTGTGCTGGAGTGGAAGAGGGTGCAGGTGTAGTCTCTGGAGGAGTTGTGAACTGGGTAGCCGTGCTGGAGTTGGCGACGGTGCTGGAGGTGGCCACAGTGGTGGCCCCAAGGGTTGACGTGCCTGTAAGCATAGCAGTGGAGGTTGTTGCCGGAGTAGAGGTGGGTGTAGGTGTGGTCAGAGTTGGGGAAGAGTTGCCCGGAGTCGTGCTGGGTGTAAGAGCCGGGGTGGTGGCAGGAGGTGGGCTGGGGCCAGGAGCAGAGGAGGATGGTTCTGTAAGGAGCGTGGTGGGAGAGGCTGTTGTGCCCGTAGCTGTGGTGGTGGTGAGAGCAGCAGTGGATGTTCCAGCTGGGCTGGAAGTGCCTGCAGTGGTCGTTGGAGCAGCTGGGCTGGAGGTTTCTGTGGTGGTGGAGAGGAGTGTGGAGGTCGTCTGAAGAGCAGACGTTTGTGCTGGAGGGGAAGAGGGTGCAGGTGTAGTCTCTGGAGGAGTTGTGAACTGGGTAGCCGTGCTGGAGTTGGCGACGGTGGTGGAGGTGGCCACAGTGGTGGCCCCAAGGGTTGACGTGCCTGTAAGCATAGCAGTGGAGGTTGTTGCCGGAGTAGAGGTGGGTGTAGGTGTGGTCAGAGTTGGGGAAGAGTTGCCCGGAGTCGTGCTGGGTGTAAGAGCCGGGGTGGTGGCAGGAGGTGGGCTTGTGCCAGGAGCAGAGGAGGATGGTTCTGTAAGGAGCGTGGTGGGAGAGGCTGTTGTGCCCGTAGCTGTGGTGGTGGTGAGAGCAGCAGTGGATGTTCCAGCTGGGCTGGAAGTGACTGCAGTGGTCGTTGGAGCAGCTGGGCTGGAGGTTTCTGTGGTGGTGGAGAGGAGTGTGGAGGTCGTCTGAAGAGCAGACGTTTGTGCTGGAGTGGAAGAGGGTGCAGGTGTAGTCTCTGGAGGAGTTGTGAACTGGGTAGCCGTGCTGGAGGTGGCGACGGTGGTGGAGGTGGCCGCATTGGTGGCCCCAAGGGTTGACGTGCCTGTAAGCGTAGCAGTGGAGGTTGTTGCCGGAGTAGAGGTGGGTGTAGGTGTGGTCAGAGTTGGGGAAGAGTTGCCCGGAGTCGTGCTGGGTGTAAGAGCCGAGGTGGTGGCAGGAGGTGGGCTTGTGCCAGGAGCAGAGGAGGATGGTTCTGTAAGGAGCGTGGTGGGAGAGGCTGTTGTGCCCGTAGCTGTGGTGGTGGTGAGAGCAGCAGTGGATGTTCCAGCTGGGCTGGAAGTGACTGCAGTGGTCGTTGGAGCAGCTGGGCTGGAGGTTTCTGTGGTGGTGGAGAGGAGTGTGGAGGTCGTCTGAAGAGCAGACGTTTGTGCTGGAGTGGAAGAGGGTGCAGGCGTAGTCTCTGGAGGAGTTGTGAACTGGGTAGCCGTGCTGGAGGTGGCGACGGTGGTGGAGGTGGCCACAGTGGTGGCCCCAAGGGTTGACATGCCTTTAAGGGTAGCAGTGGAGGTTGTTGCCGGAGTAGAGGTGGGTGTAGGTGTGGTCAGAGTTGGGGAAGAGTTGCCCGGAGTCGTGCTGGGTGTAAGAGCCGAGGTGGTGGCAGGAGGTGGGCTTGTGCCAGGAGCAGAGGAGGATGGTTCTGTAAGGAGCGTGGTGGGAGAGGCTGTTGTGCCCGTAGCTGTGGTGGTGGTGAGAGCAGCAGTGGATGTTCCAGCTGGGCTGGAAGTGACTGCAGTGGTCGTTGGAGCAGCTGGGCTGGAGGTTTCTGTGGTGGTGGAGAGGAGTGTGGAGGTTATCTGAAGAGCAGACGTTTGTGCTGGAGTGGAAGAGGGTGCAGGTGTAGTCTCTGGAGGAGTTGTGAACTGGGTAGCCGTGCTGGAGGTGGCGACGGTGGTGGAGGTGGCCACAGTGGTGGCCCCAAGGGTTGACGTGCCTGTAAGCGTAGCAGTGGAGGTTGTTGCCGGAGTAGAGGTGGGTGTAGGTGTGGTCAGAGTTGGGGAAGAGTTGCCCGGAGTCGTGCTGGGTGTAAGAGCCGAGGTGGTGGCAGGAGGTGGGCTTGTGCCAGGAGCAGAGGAGGATGGTTCTGTAAGGAGCGTGGTGGGAGAGGCTGTTGTGCCCGTAGCTGTGGTGGTGGTGAGAGCAGCAGTGGATGTTCCAGCTGGGCTGGAAGTGCCTGCAGTGGTCGTTGGAGCAGCTGGGCTGGAGGTTTCTGTGGTGGTGGAGAGGATTGTGGAGGTCGTCTGAAGAGCAGACGTTTGTGCTGGAGTGGAAGAGGGTGCAGGTGTAGTCTCTGGAGGAGTTGTGAAGTAGGCAGCCGTGCTGGAGGTGGCGACGGTGGTGGAGGTGGCCACAGTGGTGGCCCCAAGGGTTGACGTGCCTGTAAGCGTAGCAGTGGAGGTTGTTGCCGGAGTAGAGGTGGGTGTAGGTGTGGTCAGAGTTGGGGAAGAGTTGCCCGGAGTTGTGCTTGGTGTAAGAGCCGAGGTGGTGGCAGGAGGTGGGCTTGTGCCAGGAGCAGAGGAGGATGGTTCTGTAAGGAGCGTGGTGGGAGAGGCTGTTGTGCCCGTAGCTGTGGTGGTGGTGAGAGCAGCAGTGGATGTTCCAGCTGGGCTGGAAGTGACTGCAGTGGTCGTTGGAGCAGCTGGGCTGGATGTTTCTGTGGTGGTGGAGAGGAGTGTGGAGGTCGTCTGAAGAGCAGACGTTTGTGCTGGAGGGGAAGAGGGTGCAGGTGTAGTCTCTGGAGGAGTTGTGAACTGGGTAGCCATGCTGGAGGTGGCGACGGTGGTGGAGGTGGCCACAGTGGTGGCCCCAAGGGTTGACATGCCTGTAAGCGTAGCAGTGGAGGTTGTTGCCGGAGTAGAGGTGGGTGTAGGTGTGGTCAGAGTTGGGGAAGAGTTGCCCGGAGTCGTGCTGGGTGTAAGAGCCGAGGTGGTGGCAGGAGGTGGGCTGGGGCCAGGAGCAGAGGAGGATGGTTCTGTAAGGAGCGTGGTGGGAGAGGCTGTTGTGCCCGTAGCTGTGGTGGTGGTGAGAGCAGCAGTGGATGTTCCAGCTGGGCTGGAAGTGACTGCAGTGGTCGTTGGAGCAGCTGGGCTGGAGGTTTCTGTGGTGGTGGAGAGGAGTGTGGAGGTCGTCTGAAGAGCAGACGTTTGTGCTGGAGGGGAAGAGGGTGCAGGTGTAGTCTCTGGAGGAGTTGTGAAGTAGGCAGCCGTGCTGGAGGTGGCGACGGTGGTGGAGGTGGCCACAGTGGTGGCCCCAAGGGTTGACGTGCCTGTAAGCGTAGCAGTGGAGGTTGTTGCCGGAGTAGAGGTGGGTGTAGGTGTGGTCAGAGTTGGGGAAGAGTTGCCCGGAGTCGTGCTGGGTGTAAGAGCCGAGGTGGTGGCAGGAGGTGGGCTTGTGCCAGGAGCAGAGGAGGATGGTTCTGTAAGGAGCGTGGTGGGAGAGGCTGTTGTGCCCGTAGCTGTGGTGGTGGTGAGAGCAGCAGTGGATGTTCCAGCTGGGCTGGAAGTGACTGCAGTGGTCGTTGGAGCAGCTGGGCTGGAGGTTTCTGTGGTGGTGGAGAGGAGTGTGGAGGTCGTCTGAAGAGCAGACGTTTGTGCTGGAGTGGAAGAGGGTGCAGGTGTAGTCTCTGGAGGAGTTGTGAACTGGGTAGCCGTGCTGGAGTTGGCGACGGTGCTGGAGGTGGCCACAGTGGTGGCCCCAAGGGTTGACGTGCCTGTAAGCATAGCAGTGGAGGTTGTTGCCGGAGTAGAGGTGGGTGTAGGTGTGGTCAGAGTTGGGGAAGAGTTGCCCGGAGTCGTGCTGGGTGTAAGAGCCGGGGTGGTGGCAGGAGGTGGGCTTGTGCCAGGAGCAGAGGAGGATGGTTCTGTAAGGAGCGTGGTGGGAGAGGCTGTTGTGCCCGTAGCTGTGGTGGTGGTGAGAGCAGCAGTGGATGTTCCAGCTGGGCTGGAAGTGCCTGCAGTGGTCGTTGGAGCAGCTGGGCTGGAGGTTTCTGTGGTGGTGGAGAGGAGTGTGGAGGTCGTCTGAAGAGCAGACGTTTGTGCTGGAGGGGAAGAGGGTGCAGGTGTAGTCTCTGGAGGAGTTGTGAAGTAGGCAGCCGTGCTGGAGGTGGCGACGGTGGTGGAGGTGGCCACAGTGGTGGCCCCAAGGGTTGACGTGCCTGTAAGCGTAGCAGTGGAGGTTGTTGCCGGAGTAGAGGTGGGTGTAGGTGTGGTCAGAGTTGGGGAAGAGTTGCCCGGAGTCGTGCTGGGTGTAAGAGCCGAGGTGGTGGCAGGAGGTGGGCTTGTGCCAGGAGCAGAGGAGGATGGTTCTGTAAGGAGCGTGGTGGGAGAGGCTGTTGTGCCCGTAGCTGTGGTGGTGGTGAGAGCAGCAGTGGATGTTCCAGCTGGGCTGGAAGTGACTGCAGTGGTCGTTGGAGCAGCTGGGCTGGAGGTTTCTGTGGTGGTGGAGAGGAGTGTGGAGGTCGTCTGAAGAGCAGACGTTTGTGCTGGAGTGGAAGAGGGTGCAGGTGTAGTCTCTGGAGGAGTTGTGAAGTAGGCAGCCGTGCTGGAGGTGGCGACGGTGGTGGAGGTGGCCACAGTTGTGGCCCCAAGGGTTGACGTGCCTGTAAGCATAGCAGTGGAGGTTGTTGCCGGAGTAGAGGTGGGTGTAGATGTGGTCAGAGTTGGGGAAGAGTTGCCCGGAGTCGTGCTGGGTGTAAGAGCCGAGGTGGTGGCAGGAGGTGGGCTGGGGCCAGGAGCAGAGGAGGATGGTTCTGTAAGGAGCGTGGTGGGAGAGGCTGTTGTGCCCGTAGCTGTGGTGGTGGTGAGAGCAGCAGTGGATGTTCCAGCTGGGCTGGAAGTGACTGCAGTGGTCGTTGGAGCAGCTGGGCTGGAGGTTTCTGTGGTGGTGGAGAGGAGTGTGGAGGCCGTCTGAAGAGCAGACGTTTGTGCTGGAGTGGAAGAGGGTGCAGGTGTAGTCTCTGGAGGAGTTGTGAACTGGGTAGCCGTGCTGGAGGTGGCGACGGTGGTGGAGGTGGCCACAGTGGTGGCCCCAAGGGTTGACGTGCCTGTAAGCATAGCAGTGGAGGTTGTTGCCGGAGTAGAGGTGGGTGTAGGTGTGGTCAGAGTTGGGGAAGAGTTGCCCGGAGTCGTGCTGGGTGTAAGAGCCGGGGTGGTGGCAGGAGGTGGGCTTGTGCCAGGAGCAGAGGAGGATGGTTCTGTAAGGAGCGTGGTGGGAGAGGCTGTTGTGCCCGTAGCTGTGGTGGTGGTGAGAGCAGCAGTGGATGTTCCAGCTGGGCTGGAAGTGCCTGCAGTGGTCGTTGGAGCAGCTGGGCTGGAGGTTTCTGTGGTGGTGGAGAGGAGTGTGGAGGTCGTCTGAAGAGCAGACGTTTGTGCTGGAGGGGAAGAGGGTGCAGGTGTAGTCTCTGGAGGAGTTGTGAAGTAGGCAGCCGTGCTGGAGGTGGCGACGGTGGTGGAGGTGGCCACAGTGGTGGCCCCAAGGGTTGACGTGCCTGTAAGCGTAGCAGTGGAGGTTGTTGCCGGAGTAGAGGTGGGTGTAGGTGTGGTCAGAGTTGGGGAAGAGTTGCCCGGAGTCGTGCTGGGTGTAAGAGCCGAGGTGGTGGCAGGAGGTGGGCTTGTGCCAGGAGCAGAGGAGGATGGTTCTGTAAGGAGCGTGGTGGGAGAGGCTGTTGTGCCCGTAGCTGTGGTGGTGGTGAGAGCAGCAGTGGATGTTCCAGCTGGGCTGGAAGTGACTGCAGTGGTCGTTGGAGCAGCTGGGCTGGAGGTTTCTGTGGTGGTGGAGAGGAGTGTGGAGGTCGTCTGAAGAGCAGACGTTTGTGCTGGAGTGGAAGAGGGTGCAGGTGTAGTCTCTGGAGGAGTTGTGAACTGGGTAGCCGTGCTGGAGTTGGCGACGGTGCTGGAGGTGGCCACAGTGGTGGCCCCAAGGGTTGACGTGCCTGTAAGCATAGCAGTGGAGGTTGTTGCCGGAGTAGAGGTGGGTGTAGGTGTGGTCAGAGTTGGGGAAGAGTTGCCCGGAGTCGTGCTGGGTGTAAGAGCCGGGGTGGTGGCAGGAGGTGGGCTGGGGCCAGGAGCAGAGGAGGATGGTTCTGTAAGGAGCGTGGTGGGAGAGGCTGTTGTGCCCGTAGCTGTGGTGGTGGTGAGAGCAGCAGTGGATGTTCCAGCTGGGCTGGAAGTGACTGCAGTGGTCGTTGGAGCAGCTGGGCTGGAGGTTTCTGTGGTGGTGGAGAGGAGTGTGGAGGTCGTCTGAAGAGCAGACGTTTGTGCTGGAGGGGAAGAGGGTGCAGGTGTAGTCTCTGGAGGAGTTGTGAAGTAGGCAGCCGTGCTGGAGGTGGCGACGGTGGTGGAGGTGGCCACAGTTGTGGCCCCAAGGGTTGACGTGCCTGTAAGCATAGCAGTGGAGGTTGTTGCCGGAGTAGAGGTGGGTGTAGATGTGGTCAGAGTTGGGGAAGAGTTGCCCGGAGTCGTGCTGGGTGTAAGAGCCGAGGTGGTGGCAGGAGGTGGGCTGGGGCCAGGAGCAGAGGAGGATGGTTCTGTAAGGAGCGTGGTGGGAGAGGCTGTTGTGCCCGTAGCTGTGGTGGTGGTGAGAGCAGCAGTGGATGTTCCAGCTGGGCTGGAAGTGACTGCAGTGGTCGTTGGAGCAGCTGGGCTGGAGGTTTCTGTGGTGGTGGAGAGGAGTGTGGAGGTTGTCTGAAGAGCAGACGTTTGTGCTGGAGTGGAAGAGGGTGCAGGTGTAGTCTCTGGAGGAGTTGTGAAGTAGGCAGCCGTGCTGGAGGTGGCGACGGTGGTGGAGGTGGCCACAGTGGTGGCCCCAAGGGTTGACGTGCCTGTAAGCATAGCAGTGGAGGTTGTTGCCGGAGTAGAGGTGGGTGTAGGTGTGGTCAGAGTTGGGGAAGAGTTGCCCGGAGTCGTGCTGGGTGTAAGAGCCGGGGTGGTGGCAGGAGGTGGGCTTGTGCCAGGAGCAGAGGAGGATGGTTCTGTAAGGAGCGTGGTGGGAGAGGCTGTTGTGCCCATAGCTGTGGTGGTGGTGAGAGCAGCAGTGGATGTTCCAGCTGGGCTGGAAGTGACTGCAGTGGTCGTTGGAGCAGCTGGGCTGGAGGTTTCTGTGGTGGTGGAGAGGAGTGTGGAGGTCGTCTGAAGAGCAGACGTTTGTGCTGGAGGGGAAGAGGCTGCAGGTGTAGTCTCTGGAGGAGTTGTGAAGTAGGCAGCCGTGCTGGAGGTGGCGACGGTGCTGGAGGTGGCCACAGTGGTGGCCCCAAGGGTTGACGTGCTTGTAAGCGTAGCAGTGGAGGTTGTTGCCGGAGTAGAGGTGGGTGTAGGTGTGGTCAGAGTTGGGGAAGAGTTGCCCGGAGTTGTGCTTGGTGTAAGAGCCGAGGTGGTGGCAGGAGGTGGGCTTGTGCCAGGAGCAGAGGAGGATGGTTCTGTAAGGAGCGTGGTGGGAGAGGCTGTTGTGCCCGTAGCTGTGGTGGTGGTGAGAGCAGCAGTGGATGTTCCAGCTGGGCTGGAAGTGACTGCAGTGGTCGTTGGAGCAGCTGGGCTGGAGGTTTCTGTGGTGGTGGAGAGGATTGTGGAGGTCGTCTGAAGAGCAGACGTTTGTGCTGGAGGGGAAGAGGGTGCAGGTGTAGTCTCCGGAGGAGATGTGAACTGGGTAGCCGTGCTGCGGGTGGCGACGGTGGTGGAGGTGGCCACAGTGGTGGCCCCAAGGGTTGACGTGCCTGTAAGCGTAGCAGTGGAGGTTGTTGCCGGAGTAGAGGTGGGTGTAGGTGTGGTCAGAGTTGGGGAAGAGTTGCCCGGAGTCGTGCTGGGTGTAAGAGCCAGGGTGGTGGCAGGAGGTGGGCTTGTGCCAGGAGCAGAGGAGGATGGTTCTGTAAGGAGCGTGGTGGGAGAGGCTGTTGTGCCCGTAGCTGTGGTGGTGGTGAGAGCAGCAGTGGATGTTCCAGCTGGGCTGGAAGTGACTGCAGTGGTCGTTGGAGCAGCTGGGCTGGAGGTTTCTGTGGTGGTGGAGAGGAGTGTGGAGGTCGTCTGAAGAGCAGACGTTTGTGCTGGAGTGGAAGAGGGTGCAGGTGTATTCTCCGGAGGAGTTGTGAACTGGGTAGCCGTGCTGGAGGTGGCGACGGTGGTGGAGGTGGCCACAGTGGTGGCCCCAAGGGTTGACGTGCCTGTAAGCGTAGCAGTGGAGGTTGTTGCCGGAGTAGAGGTGGGTGTAGGTGTGGTCAGAGTTGGGGAAGAGTTGCCCGGAGTCGTGCTGGGTGTAAGAGCCGAGGTGGTGGCAGGAGGTGGGCTTGTGCCAGGAGCAGAGGAGGATGGTTCTGTAAGGAGCGTGGTGGGAGAGGCTGTTGTGCCCGTAGCTGTGGTGGTGGTGAGAGCAGCAGTGGATGTTCCAGCTGGGCTGGAAGTGACTGCAGTGGTCGTTGGAGCAGCTGGGCTGGAGGTTTCTGTGGTGGTGGAGAGGAGTGTGGAGGTCGTCTGAAGAGCAGACGTTTGTGCTGGAGGGGAAGAGGGTGCAGGTGTAGCCTCTGGAGGAGTTGTGAACTGGGTAGCCGTGCTGGAGGTGGCGACGGTGGTGGAGGTGGCCACAGTGGTGGCCCCAAGGGTTGACGTGCCTGTAAGCGTAGCAGTGGAGGTTTTTGCCGGAGTAGAGGTGGGTGTAGGTGTGGTCAGAGTTGGGGAAGAGTTGCCCGGAGTCGTGCTGGGTGTAAGAGCCGAGGTGGTGGCAGGAGGTGGGCTGGGGCCAGGAGCAGAGGAGGATGGTTCTGTAAGGAGCGTGGTGGGAGAGGCTGTTGTGCCCGTAGCTGTGGTGGTGGTGAGAGCAGCAGTGGATGTTCCAGCTGGGCTGGAAGTGACTGCAGTGGTCGTTGGAGCAGCTGGGCTGGAGGTTTCTGTGGTGGTGGAGAGGAGTGTGGAGGTTGTCTGAAGAGCAGACGTTTGTGCTGGAGTGGAAGAGGGTGCAGGTGTAGTCTCTGGAGGAGTTGTGAACTGGGTAGCCGTGCTGGAGGTGGCGACGGTGGTGGAGGTGGCCACAGTGGTGGCCCCAAGGGTTGACGTGCCTGTAAGCGTAGCAGGGGAGGTTGTTGCCGGAGTAGAGGTGGGTGTAGGTGTGGTCAGAGTTGGGGAAGAGTTGCCTGGAGTCGTGCTGGGTGTAAGAGCCGAGGTGGTGGCAGGAGGTGGGCTTGTGCCAGGAGCAGAGGAGGATGGTTCTGTAAGGAGCGTGGTGGGAGAGGCTGTTGTGCCCGTAGCTGTGGTGGTGGTGAGAGCAGCAGTGGATGTTCCAGCTGGGCTGGAAGTGCCTGCAGTGGTCGTTGGAGCAGCTGGGCTGGAGGTTTCTGTGGTGGTGGAGAGGATTGTGGAGGCCGTCTGAAGAGCAGACGTTTGTGCTGGAGTGGAAGAGGGTGCAGGTGTAGTCTCTGGAGGAGTTGTGAACTGGGTAGCCGTGCTGGAGGTGGCGACGGTGGTGGAGGTGGCCACAGTGGTGGCCCCAAGGGTTGACGTGCCTGTAAGCGTAGCAGTGGAGGTTGTTGCTGGAGTAGAGGTGGGTGTAGGTGTGGTCAGAGTTGGGGAAGAGTTGCCCGGAGTCGTGCTGGGTGTAAGAGCCGGGGTGGTGGCAGGAGGTGGGCTTGTGCCAGGAGCAGAGGAGGATGGTTCTGTAAGGAGCGTGGTGGGAGAGGCTGTTGTGCCCGTAGCTGTGGTGGTGGTGAGAGCAGCAGTGGATGTTCCAGCTGGGCTGGAAGTGACTGCAGTGGTCGTTGGAGCAGCTGGGCTGGAGGTTTCTGTGGTGGTGGAGAGGAGTGTGGAGGTCGTCTGAAGAGCAGACGTTTGTGCTGGAGGGGAAGAGGGTGCAGGTGTAGTCTCCAGAGGAGATGTGAACTGGGTAGCCGTGCTGGAGGTGGCGACGGTGGTGGAGGTGGCCACAGTGGTGGCCCCAAGGGTTGACGTGCCTGTAAGCGTAGCAGTGGAGGTTGTTGCCGGAGTAGAGGTGGGTGTAGGTGTGGTCAGAGTTGGGGAAGAGTTGCCCGGAGTTGTGCTGGGTGTAAGAGCCGAGGTGGTGGCAGGAGGTGGGCTTGTGCCAGGAGCAGAGGAGGATGGTTCTGTAAGGAGCGTGGTGGGAGAGGCTGTTGTGCCCGTAGCTGTGGTGGTGGTGAGAGCAGCAGTGGATGTTCCAGCTGGGCTGGAAGTGACTGCAGTGGTCGTTGGAGCAGCTGTCCTGGACGTTTCTGCGGTGGTGGAGAGGAGTGTGGAGGCCGTCTGAAGAGGAGACGTTTGTGCTGGAGGGGAAGAGGGTGCAGGTGTAGTCTCTGGAGGAGCTGTGAACTGGGTAGCCGTGCTGGAGGTGGCGACGGTGGTGGAGGTGGCCACAGTGGTGGCCCCAAGGGTTGACGTGCCTGTAAGCGTAGCAGTGGAGGTTGTTGCTGGAGTAGAGGTGGGTGTAGGTGTGGTCAGAGTTGGGGAAGAGTTGCCCGGAGTCGTGCTGGGTGTAAGAGCCGAGGTGGTGGCAGGAGGTGGGCTTGTGCCAGGAGCAGAGGAGGATGGTTCTGTAAGGAGCGTGGTGGGAGAGGCTGTTGTGCCCGTAGCTGTGGTGGTGGTGAGAGCAGCAGTGGATGTTCCAGCTGGGCTGGAAGTGACTGCAGTGGTCGTTGGAGCAGCTGGGCTGGAGGTTTCTGTGGTGGTGGAGAGGAGTGTGGAGGTCGTCTCAAGAGTAAATGTAGCAGAGGAGGTTGTTTGCATGAGTGACTTACCTGTATGGGGAGAGTTGAAATTTTTTTTGCCATAGTTTCAAAACTGGTTTTCTTTATTTTATTTATCACACATTGTGCTCTGTCTCTGTAATAACTTTCTGATAACAAAATGTTTTTTTGCTTTTTTCCTAATTTTACAAATCTAAGTCTGCATATTGCTTGTTTTTTTTTTTCTTTTGGAAATTGATTCCTAATGTTAAAGTCAGTTTTATCAGTCGGAAGCAAAAAATTTAGGAACTGTTGAAGTGTCATAAACTGTCTGAGAGAATGTGGTTGCTGCACTTTTTCCCCTTGAACAATATTTTTATAGTAAAATGCGCAGGTCTTATATATTTCTTTATGTATTCAAACTCATAGATATGTACAACTGGAGTTTTTGTAAAGTGTTTTGCAGAAGAGGTGTAAAACTGAGATGTCCTTGACAGCTGAAGACGTGTATTTGAATTTGCTAGGAAATCGAATTTTGTCTACTCGGGGTTAGAACAGTAATTTTTTTTTCTTCCTAAAAAATCTAAATTCTAATTCTGTCATCCAAATATTTGCAAAATTTCCCAGCTATTATCATTCTATAATCCATCTTTCAAAGTAGTCTTTAAAAAATGGGCCTTAGGCAGAGAACTCTGAACGGTGAGATTTAAAACACAATTTCATTTTACAGCTAAGCTTTAATTGTTGTTGTTTTTTTAACTGAAATTTCATCTGTTGAACAGCCATGTCTGAGGATTTCCTCTATATGCCAAGTCATTTCTTCTTTTAGGAAAGTGTTATGTCAGTCATTGGTAAACACTTGATTAAATGCTTAGTCTAACTAAGGGTTTCTCTTTGGCCAAAAGCTCTTATCAAAAAACTAAATGAGATTGTATTGACACGATTTGTTCCTTCTTAACACTTTATTGTTTTATATGGCCTTGTTAATGTTTAGTAGTGAGTGCTACTCTTCTGCTTATTGAAGTAAAGACAGTTAGCTGAGAATTCTCCAAATCCCAAATTCATTCCTTTCCAATAAGAAATCATATTCCTACCTGTCCCCAATTCTTTTTGACCTCTGCAGTTTTCCATAAGCCATGGAATAGAGGGTCAAAGACTGACTGTTCAGAGATTGCTGGAATAGCTTCTTGAGAACTCTCAGCTATTTAAGATTTTTAATGTATTTTATGAGGGACATACTGTTAAGTGATGTCTATTATTCTGATATTTCAAAATAGTAGTAGAAATCCAATGGATCAATAAAGGGGTTGAGGAAAAAAACCTCTTACAGTCAACTCTTTTCAAGATGCTTTTTATGTAAGCAATATATATTAATACTATAATTTTTTTTTGCAGGTTTTCTGAGTTGGCAGCACCTGAAAAATCTGCTATTCATCCATATCTACTTCATTAAATGACAGCACAATACCTGTGTGTTTGTCAGCCTAAAAGAATTACCCTCTTCCCTTGAGGGATATGCAAATGTTCAAAATCATCTAGATTGTGTGTTTCTAAGGAGGGGCTCATTCTATCAATAATCCTCTGCAGGAATCACACCCCATGCCTCCACGGTCTCTCCCCTGTCAGGTTGGTTGTGTCACCTCAAAAGACTCTCTTCTCGGGAGGCATACCAGCCTGGTTAGGTAACACTTGTGCTTGACACCCACCAGGAAACTAATAGGGCTGGTGTTCTGCCCAGTTAGTGCCGTTACAGAGAGAAAGGATGGGGAAAGGAAGAGGTACCAAACTATTCAAAATGTAAGGAATCGCTATCACACCCCAGCATCTTAGCAAACAGTTTCTTCGTTGTCACAATACGCTAGATGGACAATTGAAGAGAAGAACTTGTGTGGACTTTTGCATGCAGATGTTTGTTCTGCATGAACTGAGGTGCTTGTGCACCCACCTGGAGCCACTTGGCTGGGAGCCACCTCCAGTCTAGCGGCTGTATTGCCACATTAACATGCTGTGCAAAGCAAACTAACGAACACTCCTTCTTAGCCTGACTTGTTAGCTGTGATCCAGTGCTAAGCAAAGCACAGCACAGCTCTGTCCTTTATATGTAAAAATAATGCCCTGCCCCTTCCCTGTTCCTTTATCTTTGTTGTCTTTTTAGATTCCAAACTCATTCAAGTGAGGCTCTAGCATTTTTGTGCATGAGAGGGCTTTGGAGGCTGCAGAATATTAAAAATAACAAGCATGGTATTACTAATACTTAAAATAAAGCCTTGAAAGTTCAGAGGCAAGAGTCAATGAAAGTACATTTCTTATCAGAAGGAAGGGTGTAGATCTGTATAAACATTAGGAATACCTTTTTTCTAAAATGTGTGATGATACTGGGATCCCTGTAGCCTAGTGTGTGTATATATATATATATATATATATTACCACTAAAAAATGGGAAAGTTCTGCCTTTTTCTGTACTATTTGGGGGTTTTAATCCATTCCTGGCAACATCTAATAGATTTGCTATGTTTTTTTCAGAATACCGAAGGAGGGGACCAAACACAATGAACTCATTTTGTCCTCTGTCTTCATTGGGTGTAGCTGCTAGACAGTGTATCTGTACCTTGGTATCAGTATCTTCACAATGTTCCTGTAATATAGAACTATGTTTGCTCTCTGTACGATGGGATGTATGCTTTGCTTTCAGGCTATGCAAGCAGCTCCTGGCAGAGAGGTCCAGTGATTCACAGAGGCAAACCTCTCTATATCCCACACAAGTCCCCTAGCCAGCAAACTGGAAGCACATATTTGCCTAACAGTAATTGGATATATCCATATTTAAGTTGTAATTTTGCATGCATTGAAATATTGATATTGAATTGCAAACTATAGAACCACGGACATGGTCCTTCTAACGGAGCAGTATTCACAAAGAATTCACCAACCTATCAAAGTTTCATCACAGTACGCATACTACAATGCACCATGGATTTCCTGATCCTAGTCAGAAATTTGTAGGGCATGAGAACAATAGTTTTCATGCTGTAAATCAAAGCTGGGGTTTTTTGTGCCGCAGTGGCAAAAGGCAAATATTTTCACATCAACTGGCAAAATGCTACCCATTTAAAATCTGGCACTGGAGTGAAATCCTTGTGCAGATTTCTATACACCAGCTAAGATGAAAACAGCCAAAAGGCTACTGGTAGAGATCTAAATTAATACAATTTTTGTATTATGCAAGTGTTTTGGAGCCCATATCATTTAAAGCGATGTTTAGCTCCTGTGTTTCCCCTCTAATTCAGAATGAAAACAGCCTTAATTGCCTTTATTTTAAAACTAACTAATATCAGTTAAGCTACTGGTTGTGTGAACAAAGGGATTTTGTATGGTTTTTACCAATGCACTTGAAATTTATTCTCCATTAATTTGAATTAATTATCCTGAGTATTTGTGCTTTGACAGCTCTGTAAGTCACCAGGACTTAAACTCCTAAATGTCTTATTTATTTTAGAAAATGAGATTTATACTCTTGAGTAACCACTACCACAAAACTGCTTTTCCATACAGAAATCAAGTAATTCAAACTTGAATTTTAAAAAATCCTTGAACTTTTAGATTATTAAATGCTTCTAGATTTTAAATTCAGAGGTATTTACAAAGCTAATTTTCATTTTATAAGAAATATCATTTCAGTGACTTGATCAGACCTATGTCATTTTGTTACTATTGAAAATGTCATTCTGGATTTCCAGACACCGCTTTTTCATGGGTAAAAAATACGCAATCTGAAAGCGTTGTAAAATTTTCAAAATATTTCTAGCTTGATTATTTTCTAGAAACATTTATGCTCTGGACTTTTTTTCCTCTTTTTATGAATTAAAAACTTAACTGAGGATTGTACATGAGCAGTTTTATAAAGTAAATATTAACATCTCATTCTTTTAATAAATCATAAGAAGTTAACTTGGGTTGCTAAAAACAAATATAACAGTTTATATTCTGACTTTTGCTAAATGAAATTAGATCAGCTCAGCTTATGTTATTACCTCCCCATTTATATTCACTAAAGCTGGAAAAACATATGTCTTCCTCTCTGTTACTTTCTCCTTTTAACTGATGAAAACTTGAGTAAATGAAAAATGACAAGGCAATGAGCAAGATAAGCATGCCAGTCAGAAGTGTATGCCAAAGGTTTGTCACTTGTACCACAAGGTAAATTCTGAATAAATTTAATCAACAGTATTGTTTGAAGTACTTACATAGATGTGAATAAAATATGTTATCTTTGGTTATATCTTTAGTGGTAGTAACTTCATTTGAAAAATATCTAAACCTTTACAGAACACATTGATTGACAAAGTTTTTCTCTCAAAGTAGCAAATAAATTAAACTTACCTGAAAAGCAGCATAATGCTATGATAATATATGTAAACTTCTTATATCGAGATAAATTTGTTGTCCAATCCATCTTTTTTCTTACAAGATTATAGTTTTAGCGCCTGAGTCCAAAATTCCCTTCAGTATCTGCTGTGCTCTCGGTAACACGGAAATAACTCTCACAACCAAGTGAAGAAGATGAGTCTGATGGTCAAGGTGAAATGTTCTTAAACTAAAGCACCTTGCATAATGCCAGCTCCACTTTGTGGAGGGTTTGGTGAGTGACACACCTGCTTGTACCTTACAGCCCAAGGATTTTAAAATTAGAATATGATACTTTCCCTCTAGGTAGGGTAAATAAGAAACTTGCTGCTTGAAAAGGTCAGTGTGTGTTAATCTGAGCATGAAATGATCAGGAATGGGGACTAGTCTACACCCTTAAGAAGGCCACAATCACACATTCATCTCTTAGATATTTAAGTTCAGGGTGGACACGTAACAGATAGGAGGACAGTAGCGATGATGAGTTTTACGTTTCTGTACAACTTTTTTATGGATCATGAGAAAATATTTCCTGATGATATTTTGTGAATCATTGTATACTAATAAAGGCCCAATTTGATTGTTAAGAAAAAACTCATTGGCCTCACCCTTCCTAGCTGAATCGTACAAATTCTTTGGGGCCAACGTTCTATCTCACTGTCATAACTGCAGACAGGCAAATTTGCTTAGTCTCGGTGGTCCCCTAGAATATCTTCCATTGCGGCTGAATGAGAGAACGGACAAAAGGACAATTCGGGAGAACATCTTTGAGGGAACGCACAAAAGTAGACAGATGGATAAAGTGGGCAAAATTCAGCAAATTCATGGGCTGCTGTTGGTAGACAGCTGGAGGAATAGATAACAGTGTAGCTTAAGGAATAAGGGCTGCCACATCCATGAATTCAGATGATAATTAAAAAGCTTTTCAACTATTTTGGACCATCACCAATATTAAATGAGGTTGATGCTTTGTGCCTCTTGACTTCTTTATCATGATTAATCTAGAAAGGATATGAAAATCTATAAGTGTAAATTACACCACAGACTGTTTGGCCTGAACTCCTGTCCTTGTTCTCTTTCCAGAACCCTTTCCTTCACACTTTTTCCAAAACTGAAATTTCTTGTTCAAGATGGACCTTTTCTGGTCCATCCTCTCTGCAACCAATCTTATCTGTATTTTCTATTAGATTCTAGTTAAGGACTCTCACTAAACCATGTGTTTTGGCTAGGGAAAGGGCCAACACCTTTTTAATGCCTGCTTCCTGATGGAGGGGCTTCATCACCAACTCAGTTCTAGGTTTAGAGGGTCAATTTTCGAAGAGTAACCAGCAATGCCCATAGAATGCCCATAGATGTTTGTCTGTATTGCCTAGAAAGTCTCTAGCATACAATTATAATTGAATCAGCTGGTGTATGAGTATTAGTGAAATGTTTAGTTTGATTGGATTGAAAAATCATGTTATATTTGCTGTGTTGTACAACTTGCAGGGTACAGTTCTGCTTTGAATATCCGAGGTTTTTCTGTAAATGCTTGAGAGTTTACATGAAAAATGCTCTTTTCACAGTTAAAGAACTAGTAAACACTGGCTAATAGATTCTTGACAAAAAGTGAATTCAGTTTTCCTACTTGAATAACTAAATAGTTCCTAGAAGCCTGGATTCATTCACATAAATATTATTTCTGTGTAAAATGTACTTTCCATTTGTTTATGTGATACAAAGACACTGTAATTGCTTGGTTTGCACTGGTTGGATAACGTATAAAGATTAAAAGTTCCTCCCAAAGTTTCTGAAATTACAGCAAGCACATATGTCATGGTCTGAGGGGCTGACGTGTGTGTGTTCTTGCCTGGTTGTGCAAGCAGTTGGGTAAGTTGAATGCACATCCTTGACCTTTCCTCAAGTGTTAGTAAGGGAGAAACAATTTGTGATTCACAATTCATTTCTGCTTGATTAGCCACTGTCTTTAACATGATCTTTCTTTTGCTTTATTTTTATGCATAAAAAGGGTTAAAAAATTGGCGGGGAGGGGAATCATCCCAGCACACTGTAAAGTCATTCGGGGAGAGAGAGAGAGATGTAGTATTAAAAAAAAAAAATGGAGGTAAATAAAATTGAAACAAAAGAGCTTCAGAAATAATTCTGAGAATCTTAAAGCTATATGCAAAAAGACACAAAAACTCTGTTTTCATTTTGTATTTTAAGTACAAATAGCCAGGAGATTCTGCTTGTTGTTTCAGTCCCCTGAGTATTGAAATCCTAGATGGGAGAGCTACACAGACACATACACCAAGAGGCAGGCCTGATACTATTAAAAAGTAATAGAATTTGCAGGCAAAATCTACTCATGGAAATAGGTCCTACCACAGCCGTCTTTGTGATATAAAGGCAATGCTCACTATGTGGGATGACAAGAGATCCCTTAAAAAAAAAAAAGTGTTATTTTCATGAGGTCTCTCTAGTAATGTTTGCATAAGCCAGCATCATTTCCTTTTAAGCAGCACTTCGGTGTTTGCGTGTGCCTGGTGGAACACCCAGTTGCATACGCTCTTCATTTTGCACATGTAAATGAAAGTGAAGGGAAAGGCCTGACCAGTTGGGGAAAAAATGCAGCACCTTCAAAAAGGTTGTAGATAATTTCCTTTTTAAGCTTGCCATTTTAACCAGGAATTAACTTTCTTAAGACAACTTCAGTTCTGAAACAAGAATGATTTTTGCACTTCTGCTGGTGTGGCAAAGGAAACCTTAGTGGGAAATTAGGGGTACTTTTCTAAATAGCTTGAAAAGCAATTCATAATAAATTTCATTCTTTGGTTGTCCTGTGTTAACGAATACTCACTAGAGTAAACTATGATTGATTTATCAGGTTTTACCAGTCTGTTTTGTAACTGAATACTTCCTTCTGCTGGTATTAATGAAGAACTGCATTTTGAACACAGATCAGGTAAGGGCTGCGGAAGGAAGTGATTTCCTCTGGTTCTGTACTATTTTATTTTCATTTACTTCTGGATTAGGACATAGTTTAAGTTTTTTGCTATTGTCTGAGCAGATACCCTCTCAACAGCTCCTTTGCCAAGCTTACCCTTCACCCAAAACCCAACTCTGATGCAGGTAACTGCCTAAAAGCAGTAAGAGAACATGGCGCAATGTTGATGGGCTGTCAAGTTAAAAGGGCGAATATAATAGAGAATTTGGACAACACTTCCTCTGAGTGAACACTCAAACAAAAACCTCTCTGCTGTTGAAGGGCAGAAATCTGCAGCCAAGTCACTAACTCTGCCCTGCGGCTCAAACTCATGCCCTGAAGGCCTGAGTGACCGGAGTGTTCCTTGACGTCTGCACAGAGGGAATATTGCGTCTGCAATGGTGAACAAAAATAATTCCACAGCACAAAGAATTTCTAAGGAGTAAACAGACATATATAATACGTCACACAGGAGAAGTTGCCAGAAAATCATGCAAAAATCTCCCTAGCTTGAGGTTTATTAACGCATTTCAGATGACACTGGCGGAGGAGAGAAAACATCTCTGAAAGATGATCTGATCTGAAATGAACTCTTTCAAACTACTAAATGAGAGATAAGAAACAGCTGATCACTCTTACCCAATAAATCTGTAAAACTTCTTTTTACAGCAGGTGCTGCTGTGGTGGTGGTGGGTTGGTCGCCTGATTCATCTGCAGCACCTTGCTTGAGGAGATGTGGCCTGGGCAAAACTCTGTCTTCCAGGGTTGTCCTTCTGCTTGTACCTGGGTTGCAGTTCTCCTCCAAAGCTGTTGCTAGTCCTAGCGCTGTGGGTTCAGCCTCTTGCGGTGTTCCCTCCATTGCTGCCGGTTCATCTGTGCTGTGCACCATGCTGCTTGCGCCTGTTGGTGAAATAAGTACTCCCAGTGCTTAGCAAAAATTAAGAAATGCGTCTTTTGAGGATAAGATTTTTTTTTTCAGTTTTTTCAATCCCTTTTTTCTGTGAGATTTTAGCATGCTTCTTATTCTTTGATATCTTTTTTCTGAACCAGGTCTCCTGATCCGTCTGCTCCAAACAGGGCTACTGTGTGTAGCTGAGCCAAGACTCTTCCAGCCAGGGGCTTGCAATCTGTCTTTGCTCAAGCAATCCTCCAGGACATGGAGTGGATGGCACGGAGGGTTTCTCTGCATTAATTCCGGTATTTAAACTTTCTCTGCTTTAAAACTCATGTAATGAGTTTCTCTTTTTTGGTTTGTTTTTGGTTTGTTTTTTTTTCCTGTCTGAATTTCCACCTCATGGTTGTTGCTTTTGTTGCCTAATTCTAGCAATTTAAGATGTCAGATATTGGTAGAACATTTATTCAAATTTGGGTTTTTTTGGCTTTAAGGTTTCCGTTAATGGTCAACGGACACATACCAGTAAGGGACGCTTTGGACTTCTGCAGCAGTTTTACAGGTGCAGATGAGAGCATCTGTAAATCATGCAATGAATATTGAAACCCTTTCTTCTAGAAGTTTTCTTCTTATACCACAAATTGGAGTTGTATTCTTAGACTTGACTGCAATTTTACTTCTTAGTGCTTGCACTGCACTGAACTGGATTAGGACAGGTTATGTGTACAGAAATTGCAGACACATTTTCTTTCTCGAGCTGAACTCTCAGGTATAATATATTTGCAGTCTGGGGTAAAAAAATCACTGAAGATGCTGGACCTAGCTTTTCTCTGTTTACTCAAATAACGGAATTTGGGCACAATCCCATCAAGTGTTAAAAAATCTCTCTCAGAATTACTACTAGAACTTGGATCTTACTTTAACCAAGTAGATTCAGGTATCCTTCCTTTTGGTATCCAGAAGAAAGATAGTAAGAACAATTTCAAATTGCAAAAGGTGCAGCTTTGATAAAGTGTGTATGTGACTGTATCAGTCACCATTTGCTCAAACTCCTTCACAGTTACTGTCACCTATCTACAGCTAATAACAACCTGCAGTAAACCTTACCTCTTATCACAGGGCATGTGCCACAGGCTGCTCAAATTTTAACTGTTTTGGACTTTTTTTTCTCTCTTCTTCATTCCCGGAACAATATGCAATTATTAGGTAGTACGTCAATTATGTTCTGCCTTGAATTCGTGCCTCTGCACTGTGCACACGTGTTAGGTATGAATAAATATTCTCTAGGAAATTTTTTAATATACTCTGCTACTATTAGTCCTACCTTACGTAGAGTTAGACACAGATGCATAGATTTGACATTTAGATAAATTCACAATTCCCTTTAAAAAAATCTTCCCCCTTCATTATAAAAGCTTACAATTTCCCTGGAGCATTCTATGAAATAATTAACACAAGGTGCATCCTACCTGTTGCGCATATGTTGAAATAAAATGCCAAGGCTATGAATATATTTTGGATAAAATATTGCATAGGGCAATGTTTCCAAGTCATTTGGTTGCCTTGAGACTACTTCTCCAAATGAGAGATTGCTTCAGGCTCTTCGCAACTCTGCTACCTCTGCAAGCAAATTCCAAATGTTATGGAAGTAACTCAGGTAATGCAAGCATGTTGCTCTGTTAGCTGAGCAGCTGACACACCTTAAAGTCCTGCTTAGTTTAAGAAGCCTGTCGTTATCTGGGCAAGAAGGCTGGGGACCCAATGTGTTGATTTACAGTTACAAAAATGCGGTTATGTTTGTGCATCCATTTAAAATTTTAATGGACCCATATCACCAAACTAAGTCTTTGTATGCAAAAATGGATTTGTGGCAACACTAAGGAAAAAACATTTAGATTGGGGGAAAAAAAAAAAGAAAAAGAAAGAAAGAAAAATAAATAATGGGTTTATTGGGCTGAAGTTTACTTCAAGGGAGGTCTCCAAAAGCAACATTACCATGATTGACCATGAGAAAATATGTCGATGGTACATAACTGCCTAGACTGTGGAAGGAGAGGTGGGCTAGGAGCAAGACAGGCAGTCACTCGGGGGGTCCTTCACCCCCCAACTCTCTCACAGAGCATGTGGAGAGGATTTGGGTTTGTGGGAGCAATTCCTCATACCACCTTTTGCTCAAATAAAGGAAATAGCTAATTAAAAAAATCGCTCCTGTGTGGTTTTGTGGTTATCAAATCAGCCTCAAAGAGTGCCCAACCTTCGTGCAGAAATGTGCCAACCCTATGACCCTGGAAGAGATGAGATGCACGTTGCTGCTTCTTCTGCTCCTATACTGGCAATAGAGGGATGAATTGAGATTATTGTTTCACAGATATGAACCGCATTGCCTCCTGAGTTCCAGTGTTGTTGCAATGAACGTAATGGACTGTAACTATCCATCTGCCATTGCTTCAGGTGGTGTTCAGGTACCCAGAGAGCTGAATGACCATCAGATGCCAGTCCTAGCAGCGGACTGGAGATGTTCAAAAGTGTCCTCTGGGGACTAGAATGAGATCACTGAGTTCATTTCATACCAAAGTTATACCACTAACTACATGCCTTAAACCTGATCAAGTCCCTGCTGTCCTAATTAGGCAGCAGTTTTGCAAAGGCAGCTTTCTTAGAGATGAAATAAATTATAATCTGGAAAATAGTCTGTGTGTATTTCCAGAATGAAAAACACATCTTGTATGTTAGTGATGTATTTACTGTTTGACATGGGGAAGAAGCTGTTGTCTGGAGATTGTTTAGTAACAGTTCTGTCTCTTTTCTGTGCAAAGCCTGTGTTTGCCTCTGCGCCCTCCTTGTGTGCGTGCCCTGCTAAGTCAAACAAAACAGGGTCTCTCCCTGTGCATCTTGTGGGCCACTAGAGGCCATCCTATACCTCATAAAATAAAATAGCAAAGCATATGGGAATAAAGGACAACAGAAAGGAATCATAAAAGATTAAAGTCTAGATATTTTTTAAGCAAACTAAGCACTTTTTGTTTCGGGAGACGTTGCTCTTTGCTTGCACCCTTATGAGTTTAGTGTGGTTTTTTTCCTGAAGTATTCGCTACTGATGGAGCAAGGGTGCTGCACTGCACCAGATTGTGCTCCCATTAGTAGTAGAAATGCAACGGTCTTTTAGTTACACCTAGTATTGTTGCAGTTTCATAGGAGAGTATTTAAAACCTTTCCTGTCTGACAATGCCAATCTGTCTTTCTGTTTAACTACAGATTAAATTCCATATTGAATCTATTCCTTCTTGTAGAAGCTGCCAAAGCGTAAAGACTGAGGTCATACAGAGCACCTTGGGGCGTGAAGGAGGCAAGGGAAAAGCTAACAAGGTACAGGCCTTCCATGTCTTCCCTCCTAGCAACATGTAAAACACAAAAGCCCTTGTAGTAGGAGTGGAGGGAGAGGTCAGCCCTTGTCACCATGCAGCAATAAAACACAAGGTATCTGGGCTTTGTTGGAGCAACTCAGAATGAAAGAGGCAACGTTTACCATAAGGAAAAAGCAACAAGCAACCTAAGCTCAACCGACTGAGTTGGACTTTATAATGAGGTCTTCTGGTAGCATTTTACATCGAGTTTTAACAGGCTTAACTAAAAATTCAAGGGACCTTGCAAACCCCATGTTTCCTTTCGAAACCAGAGCTTGGTTCTTATTTTCCCTAAGGCACGGCTGGCGTAGTGGCAGATGCAGGTAGGCTAGGGATGAGGCAGAGCACTGCGCTTGTGAGCATGCCTGTGCCAAAGCCCAGTCTCAAGCATCTCAGTGTTTTACTTCAGCAAGGCTTCAGTACCTACCTAATTAAACACCTAAACATCTTCCAAGTGCTCTACTAGAGGCATCCATTTTAAATTAAGATCCTACTGGTGATTTTATAATTAATAATATTAAGTAAAAGTGAGAAACTTAGAGACAATTCGTAGGGTAGAGGGGTTCCCCTCAGTGTATTTAATATGGTGATTCCTTAGCTTGTGGCAAAACAGACGGTCAGATTTGACAGAAAAAAAAATCTTCATTATACTTAACACACAAGTCCTATAGTACGGAGATGGTGGGATGAATTATAGCTTTAAATATCCACCTATGCCTGGCTCTTGTGCACAGTGCCTAAAGGCAGGGTGCCAAGGTACAGATTGGGTGACACACATGCTGGCGTTGAACAGGCTGATTTTTCACACCACCCCCTGGAATAAGCTTCATGTTTGAGGGTTTTTTTTCAAGCATCTTGTGGTATAAATGTAGGTCTTGGTGAATTTGTTTGGAGAAAATATAATGTGGAAGAGCAAAGGTTTGTTTACTTGAGGAACCTCAATGTAAAATACAGCCTTATTATTGTACAAGTGGGGGAGGCTGGGTTTTTGTAGGTGCCATCTTCATTTCTTAAAACTTTAATTCTTTTTATTCATTTAATATCTAAACTTCTGTCATGTGGAGGTTTTTTTCTGCTAGCAGTTTTTTTCCTGATTGAATCATTAACCTTGACATCTTTTGTATAGAACATTAAATTAATTTTTTTGCCATCACCCAGAATAATTAATGTAAGAACACTTTGTCTAATGGGTTATAACAGCACAGTTCAAAATGCAGTCTTTCATTTGTGGCATCATTGTATTAGCTGGATCCTTCCAGTCTGTTGCAACGAAATATAAAATACCAGGTTGTAAGAGCTGATGCAGTAGTGATTCCAGGATTAGTCTATACCTGACAAGGACACAATAGAAAATTCAGTTCTGTTCTGCAATACAGTTTAAAAGAAGGCTGGGATACTCCAAGTTGATAGGGGAATCGGAGAACTGTCTCCTTTGTACAATAGTGCCGTCATTAGGAATAGGTCTAAACATTGCCCAGTCCCCTCTGAGTTAGGCTTTTAGCCTCTCTTTAGGGAGTTTCTGGAGGTGAGCTCTTGTATATTTTCCTGTACAAATATGCTTAATATTAAAATGTTGATTTCTATATATTTCATGTTTTCTATAGCTTTTTGCAAAGGAAATAATGGAATTTAGCCCCAAAAAGGTAACAGCATAATTTGTAAATAGTACGTAAGGAATAACACGCTTGGAAGAGGACTGCTTTATGGCTACAGAGGTAAGAGCTACCTGCCTTAACATCCTTCCATACAGGTGTTTGGCAGAATTGAACTAATAAACATGTTTTTCAGGATAACTGTCTAGCTCATAAGGATAATTTATTGCAACATCTATTTGTTTTTGTCTCCTTCCATGAAAATGCAGCTCTTACTGGGTAGTGAATAACTGTGTTGTTTCCAGAAGGCACTACCCCTGCAGAGCTGAGTTCTCTCTCAAATGGGGATGCTCAGCCCCACCTAGCTGTCTTGCTGCGGTGGCAAAGGTGGTCTCTTCTGGCTGTAGGCATTACAAGTGCGTTCAGCTCAGCAATGGCTGTGTTCAAAAAAGAAGCGTCTGCTCGCCATTGTGGTAGTTAACCAAGGCATTGTTGCTTCAGTTCTGAGAGTTTGATTGCAGAGGGAGCTGTGCCACTACTGAATCAGAGAGTCCTCCTGCGTTCTGCCTCCTTTGCTTCATATCCCTGCGCTTCTCAGCATATGGATGTATTTCCCCTCATTCTTGAATATTTGGTAACGTTTCTTAGCTGAGTTTTTACTTGCTTTCCCATACTGATAGCACTTACTGAGATATGCATGTATTTTCTGTGCCCTGATTCCCTGCTGTCTTGGTTTTGTTCCATTTGATATCTTTAAACGAATTGTAAATCCAAAGAATACCATTTCTTTGAGAAGCTTAAGACTGGCATTATTTTAGATGGCAGATATTGTTTACTAAGGCTGGTTGTGAACTTGACCTATTATTTTAGGCTTTGAGCTCTTTCATTACTTCTCATCTGAAAAAAGAGGTGAGATTTTTTTTAACCCAAACATTACTAGTCTCAGAATGCAAACAGTTTGAACTCCCCTGCACCATTCTTCCCGGGAGCCTTCTCTTGTCTCCTAGGAGGAGCCGTAAGTCAAACAGCCGACCTGCTGATGGTTGTGCTGAGCCCACACTCGCACCTCCGTACCACGCAGAGCTCTGCTGCCTGCCTGTCGATGGATGGGACATATGCGCAGAACTCGGTTGCACAGAAGTTTCGTGTTGTGGTTTGGCTTGGGTTCTGCATCCCTTCCTAGTTCCTCAGCCTATTTTTAACTCTCAGTGGGCTAAAACTAGAACTCCTTCGATGCATACACAACTGTTTCAAGGGTCTGGTTCAGCTCTAAGTGGATCTGACAAAGGTGTTGCAATGGAGTGAGAGGCAGGTTGGGGTATCAGCCCTGCCATCGGTCGATACCAGCGTTGATGATCTGTAACGAAGACTCACAGACTGCAATGTCACATAGAGATCTGGGGGATTTAAATGAAAACTCATGGGTAATGAAAGCAGCAAAACCTGGTAGTGTAGACCACCATGCAGGCTCATTTATCCTTATCTACATCAAAGTCCTGAATCTCTGTCAGTTTTTTATACTTTTGCTTCGTGTTCTTCTCATGCCATTCTAAGGCTTGCCTTGGACATGTGCTGTCCCTGCAGGTCAGCTGGTGCAAGTCTGAGAATAAATAAATACAGAAAACAATGCATTCCCCAAATGTAAGGGTTCTGCTCAGACAGTATCAAAGAAATTCTGCTAGCAATGCCTTTTTTGAAATTAACATGTGGACTTAGATTTCTTGCCTCTTGCAGTTCTTATAATAGCCAATAATTCAGCAATTACAGGCTTTAAAAATATAAGAAAATTAGTATATGTTTTGTATTGTTTTCATCTCCCATTTTACATTTTCAAATTTTAAAAGTCGGGTTGTTTTTTTTTTACCTCATTAAATGGAATATAAATTCAGTTCCAAGAAGAAGAGTGTTCCTAATGTGGGAATGATTCAAGAAAGAAGCAGGAAATGTATTAAAGGCTTCTCTGGAGTTTCTTAGCATTATTTACTTAGGGGATAAAAGCAGTATCAAAGGATGTTTGTTCTTCTCTGGTTGAAGGGTAATCTGGCTTATATCACATTACTCTTACACTTCTGCTCATAGAAACAGAAATTAGTCTAAGCAAATCTCTTCCCTCAGAGTCACCGACTATGTTTCTTCTGTTTCAGACAACAAGCCTGAAAAAAGTTGGAGATAAAACATTCAGGTTCTGTATTGCCCTTTATTTTGGCCAGTTACATGTATTTACTTTGAAATTAGTCATGACAAGGCCAAATCACAATGCTGTATATTTGTTAGGCTGACAAAAAAAAAAAAACTGAAAGGAAGACAGTTCCCCTGTTAGATGCTTTGACTTAAATACACCTTCAATATCTAGAAGTTTTTTTCTTTATATCTGGAATGGAAGCACAAGATTTACTCTCTTTTTTTTCTTAGTTTTAAGGAAATGCGTGCATGTACTGGTTGCACAGCTGTTAATATAAATGCCATCTGAAAACAATTGTTCAGTTATGAAAACAAAACAAAACATTTCTACAAGGAAAAGTTTATGTTGGTCCAGTCTTTCCCTTCAGGGGAAAAAAGTAACCATCACAAAACTGCAATATTATAAATTCAAATGTTTGTCTTGCATTAAGCTTCCATTGACTCTTGCCATTACATCTTTGTTCTGGCTAAGACCTAAGGATCGTGAGGTCCCAGGAAAGAAGCTGCTTCTACAAATTTTAAGAGTGAGAAATAATCCATCCTCCATGCTGCTGTTAAAAAATTGTCTAAGACTTTTCTTCCCCTAGCCAAGGGCCAGCTCAGCAGATCCAACTATTGTGCTGTGAAATGCAGGTGTGCAAAAGAAGTGCACAGACCTTTCCAACCATGTAATGCCTTGAGGTCAGCAGGGAAAGAATCCAAAATTGCAATGAATTTTGTTGGTGTCATCAGCTAAGCAATGCAGATAAATAATGGTATTTTACCAGAGCATGTTTAGACCCAATAAGGACCAATTTAGCTGGAGGCAAAGGCTGTTCCTTGAACTCCTTTGGGCCATGGCTTTGCACACTTAGATGTACTTCCCGGTGTATGTGCTTCTGACTGTACTAATTTCCCTTTCCTAGTACATTTAGTGCTGTTATATGCTCTGCAGTGAGAAGTAGTATTTAAAAACACACTACTGTGTGAAATTCTTACATAAATATAGAATTATTGCAAATGGAGCTAACGTGAATGATCATGACAGTAGTCTTGCAGATACAAGTATGCATCTGCTGTTCTTCTCTCTTGGGAGAAGGTCCAAGTTCTCTTAGGGAGTTTGGGATACTTCAGAGAGGAGCAAAACAGCTTTGATTCTTCTCAAACAAGTGGATGAAACCACATCTCTTAGTTTTGGGGCAAAGGCTCTGAACACTGGGCTGTCATCGAAGGGAAGGGTAATAAATGCAGCAGAGCAGGGATCGTCAGTAGAACAGGCCAGGATTTCAGTATCTAAATCCTGTGCAAATTCAGTTTTCAGGGCTTATGCTGGGGATGCAGCAGTGTTTGCAGTGCAGCCCATGAGAAGGGCTGTCTTTGCTTCTCTCGGGTGTGGAGGACTTGGCACAGTCCCAAGAGTGAGGAGGTTTTTTCCTTAATGCTCCAGTGACCATCCTGAGGTCAGGGGAGTTACATGACCAATTCACTGACCAATTACTAAGAGATTTAATAGCAAAGGGGACAACAGAAGGAATCTTTTGTTATCTGGCTTCCTTATTCGGCTCCGATTCTGTGGCTGTTTCTGGGCTTAGGTGAACTCATTTCAGGGTGGAACAACTCTGGGAAAAGCAAGCCAGAGGTTAGTAGGCTTGTGCTAGCTGGGAATTGTCTTTTCTCCTTGTCAGTGGATGATTTCTTTTTGCCTGGAGGGATAGACTAATTTAAGAAAGAATTTGAGAATCCCTTTGGTTTCCTTTCTAACCTAATATCTCCAACTAGAACATCTCTGTTCCCCCAGCGTTAGACCTTTGGGGAGAAAACATCCCTGACTCCAATTTATGATTCCTCTGTGCACCATGACTTTGACAGCATAGCTCCACAAAGCCATCAGGCTTGGCATCTGGAAGATGCTCCTTTCAGCCTCTGAGGAGTGAGGATATGTCAGAGGGACTTTCTTGGAAATGTGACTTAAGGCAATGGACCTTCAAGGCTCCTTTAGTTCTGCTCCAGGTCCCAGAAATGCTGTCAAGAACTTCACAGCAGCATGGCTCTAGGGACCCCTCTGGGTCTACATCCATGCTGTACCTTAGGAGACGGGTGAAAAGTCCTTTCAGGGAAGTGTCTCGAACAGCAAAGGCTGCAGTGGGACTGTGGGCTGAGTAGCTCAGATTTCTGCATTCTTTTGACCAGAAAAAAAATTATCGTCAGTGCTTTTGTTTTGCTCATGGAGGGTTGTTTTGACATAAAGAGTAATGAAATAACTCCATTATTGAGATTCTCCAGACATCTTTGAAAATTATACTAAAGCTTCCTAAAAGCACGTTTCCATGTCCATAGATGATGTACTGGAAGGACTGAAGTTTTAAGGCAGAAAGCTTATTACTTTCCTCTTTGAGAAACTTATTTTTACAGATGAAGAACAATAAGACAACAGTGAGACGATGCTCTTAGGAAGACAGTGGTAATGTCATGTGTTGATGCATCACCAGCGTTCCAATATGTAAAATATATTTTCTTTAAGACTCTTTGTAGCCTTTATTTCAGATTTCGTTACATTACAAAAATAATGATTTTAATAATCTAGTATTGTACAAGATGCAGATGGCAACCTTGAAATTGCCATTAGCAACACTGACTTCAAACAGTGATTTGAAAAAATCTGCTTCTAGATATTTCAATGAAACTTTTTTACTAAAATGTCTGATCAAAATTTAAATATTTATTTAACCTTACCCCTCAGTATCTAGGCAAACATGACATTCAAACACCAAACTTTCAAAAGTTTATAACTAAGAGCTTACAGGGAATTACAGACGGGAATATTGTTCAAGGTTGAAAGGTTTTAGAAGTAAATTGTTTCTCAATTAAAATACTTAAATGCTTCTTCCTGCTTTTTTGGTAAACCATAAGCATTTATTCACACACGGATCATCAGTCCATCATAAACCCCTGAAGCCTTTCCCACAGGATTGTATGTAATGTTACTATTTTCTGGCCATTTGATAGCTGATTGCCAAACTGTGGGATTTTGTTGATTAATTTTTCTTACACTAATTTTGTAATTATTTTAAACTCCTCTATCAGAAAAGAAGCTACAGTGAAACTATGTGCAAATTTGCATTCATTAGCTGCCAGCGCTATGGGGATTGTTTGCAGGTAACATTTAGAAATTAAATTCTTGATTTTTTTTTTTTTAAATGCATGTGGGCAAATACTGTAAGAAAATGATTATGCAGGAAAGTTTTGGTAAAAGAAAAATAATTTGATTGTAAATTGCCAGTCTGACTAGTTAACAGTTAAAGGAAATTATTGAGATAAATCTATTTCTTACCTGCTATTTGAAACTTGATTCGAACTAGCAGCACCAGCAGCCATAAATGGGTCCCGAGATCTTGTTTTCTCCGGGCCATTCAAAGGGTAGTAACGATATTGCTGCTGAACATGGGAGATCACAAAAGCCTCTGGTAGGCTTGGTTCAACAGTACCTACCCCCCTAACACAAAAGGATATCAAATTTGCATTTGTAGAGCAAAGATAATCTCATAGAGTTCATCACGCTGCAGCTTGAAGGGTTTCTCAAGATGCATCTAGGATGCAGAATAAATGTTTTATTCTCAGTTGATCTTTGAAAAAGAAAAATTAAGATATTGATAAGAGTTTTCTCTTCCACTCAGGGGTTTGCCATGGAGCAAGAGCTGCACTGGAGGCCAGCTGGCGTGGTGTTTTGCCGTGAGACAGTATTGCACGCCTGGCAGCGTGGGACGGCATCAGCTGGGAACAGACTGGGAGACCGTGGGTCAGCTGCCCTGCACTGCGAATGGGGAGCACACCCCCAGCGCTGCACCCGCGTCTCCATAGGGGCTTCACTGGGCAACCTACCTCCGTCTGCCTTGGGACAACACAAGGGGGTGAGTTACAGGGCAGTGGAGATGCTCCCAGTGTTACTGGTCACAGCTCCAGCTCTTTTCATCATAGTCATTGCTTGGTGGAAGAGCTGCTTGATTTTAAGGTGAGGAGCAATAATGTGTTGCCATCGCTCATACCTACCTTTCCCTTACAAGAAATTATGTGTAAACTTTGCAGAAACCCCGAGAACTGTTTCATAATGGTATTAATTTGTTCAGTTCAGCTTCTGAGTCGCTGGCTACCAGAGCCAGGTATGTCTGGGTGTCACACCTCTGCAACAGGAGATTTCTGAAATGTTAGCGCTGACGCAGTTCAGGCAGTGTGAGGAGGGGCTCTGCATTGTCTCACCGAGGACCTGCTGGGTGGTTCTTTTTCCTCCTTTCGGTTTGTAAATAATACAACTAAATCCTGTAACTGATTAAGAGTCCAAAGGACTTTTCTGAAAGAAAATAGTACAAATGCCTGGAATTCTGTCAGATCACAATCCCACAGATGAGATTAGCTCTTTTACAGGTGCATTTCAAAACCCTCTTTGTAGAAAGGCCTGGCCTTACCCCAAGCACAAGCACACTGTACAATGCACTTGCTGGCGGATGCGTGAGCACCGTGTAACAGCGAAGGTCTTGAAGCCAGACCCTGAGCTTTCACTGAAAACCGTGCCTTATAACCCCCGCTAGGTCTCTCGGTTTTGCAAGTGTCTCCCTTCTCTGCTGGATCACACTGAAACCCAGACCGAGACACCTTTGTATTTACAAATATTGAAATTCAAGGTCTGATCTGGATTTGGCCATGGTGCTTTACACTCCTCAGCAATCCAATGGTTAAGAGGGGAGTAATGAAGGGAGATGGTTGGGAAGACAAATGCCGAAACAAGGAAAGAGCAGACAGAGGGGCATTCTGGTTCATTGCACAGAGGAAAGAATAGCACCTGCGGCATGAAGTTATACTGGATGCTCATACATTTGGGGTGTGGTGAGAAGCATGAACGTGAAGTTCAAATGTTCAAAGATACGTGTGGATCCTGTATACCTGCATTTCTAGCATTGCATTCTTTAGAAGGGCTTTTCTTTTTTGATAACAAACATCTGATTTGATTTTTTTCTACAGCCAAGTAGGTGTGCTTTCTTATTGTTATAGGAGCCTGAGGGATTCCCTTGTTGGGACCTCCTTTAAAGCACTCCAGGGATTCATTAACACGTCCTTACCTGAAGTGTAAGTGTGCTAGCAGGCCCTGCTGTTTTGCAGAGGATTTGCAGGTGCTTATTCACCCATAATGCACACAGGGAGGCTGTGGCTGCATGAAATGCAGGTGCAGCCATCCTGGCTCAGATAAAAAAAAAAAGACAAAGCAGGTTCCTTTTCCCGCACCCAGCCCTTACCCGCTACAGTGGGGGTTATTCCCTGTAGGGAGAGGAAAATCTGTCATCCCTTTTGCTTTCCATCAGCAGGAACAGCTCCAGATTTCACTGGACGCGTTCTGAGCAGCGGGGAGACAACAGTACTAATGTCACTGTAGCAGGGTCACTGCCCTCATGGTTTATGGTCTGTGCAGTTTATGGCCTGGCTTTTAGGCTCTTGCATCTCCTTGCAGACATCCCTGGAGCAGTCTGGTCACTGCGGTGTGCTACCTCCCATCTCTCTCCAGCACAGAAATTCCTGCCTAAATGACCCTGCATGTGATGTAATATTAATATAAACCATCTTCAACCTTCTTGGTTGAGCAGGAAAGAGCACAAACTGCAGAATGGCTGCAGCCATGTGGCATGGTCCTGTGCTGAAGCTGCCCATTCTGGGTGGGCAGGATGGCTTTTGGCAATGGTGAGGCCATCCTCGTCTGGTGCTCCTCATACTCATTTTCCTAGTTCCTCATCTCTGCAGAGTGGCTAAAGAAGGAGGTAAACCACTGCCAGCAGAGCCTTGCCAACCCCTCTGTGCTCCCTCCATTGAACTGCCTTGGGAATATCTGAGGGCTTGGAGGTGGCCCACTGTGTATAGAGTTTGGGGGCTGCAGCAACACCTGCAGCACATCCGAGCTGCGTTACACCCGGCATGCACGAGGAAGGACAAAGTTCAGTAATCTCAGCACAGCACTGAGTACTTGCCCAAGCCAGATCGCACTTGGTGTGGAGGAAAAGATGAGCAGTGACAGGCTGACCTTGTGAGGAGTGGCGGACAATGGCAAATATCCCTGGAGAAGCAATAACAACAGGGTTCATCAGGCTGTGAGTCACGAGAGACAGTGTGTGCATTTCCTAGTGTGCTTTTGGGAACGATATCATTATTAGTGATCCAAAGTTTCATAACATTCATTCTTTCTAAAATCTCCTTTGCCACCTTAAAGGAATTAATCACCACAAAGGCCTGGAAAAGTTAACTTTTTAGTTTTGCAGATGTAGAGGAATAGAAAGGGAAAAAAATCTTTTTCAGGTTAAGCATGTCAGAACGACACAGGTGACAGAAGTGTGCTGGGGAGAGGGAGCTTTGGATTCCCCAGCCTCACTTAGCATCTGCTGTTTACCTCTTACTCCCCTGGCTGAAAAGATCACGGGTGAGTTGATTACCTTTCTCTTCACCAAACTTGTCGCCTGGGCCACGGTTTTCTTCCCCTGCAAGGAGCTGCACACAGAAGAGCAGTGGTCCTGGTCCTGCTGATAGATGCTTTGGTGCTGGGAGACCTCAGCTGGAGAGGACTCAAATCGTTCTTCTTTCCTGTGAGCCTGCTCCTTTAGCGGTGGTGCAGCAGTAGCAGAAGGCATCCTTTGGGTGTTTGCTGCAGGTGCCTATTTGCAATATCTACATATTTGTGGGAATGAAGTTCTCAAAAGGATTTAGCAAACTCATGGCAGGTTCAGAGCCTGCAAAGTCAAGATATGCAGTTTATATAGAAGTAAGCTGTGTGGCTGGTTTGCCGCCGTAGTGCAAACACACGTAACTCTCAAACAGTATGGTCCAGTGAAGCTGTAAAGCGGGAATAGTGACAGTGCCTTTAATTCGCTGAAGTAAGATAAAAATGTCAGTAATTCTAAAGATCTCAGTATGCACATCTATTTTCCACCTGTTTAATTAGGATAGCATGGGTTGTTGCTCTTAAAAAGAGAGCTTGGACTACAGCAAGCTTGAAGAAACAGCTTTCTATCACACCCGAGATGTCTAAATAAAAAAGCAATAGTTGGTAGTGGAAAAGTATAATATTAACATGGTCTTTTTAGGGTTTCTTCTAGCAAAGATTCATCTAAGTGCAAGCCAGCCCTAATATGAGCATATGTAAATCCTCCACCTTGCTCCCCAGGGGACGTCAAACTATCCGGGTAAGTGTAAGAGATGCTTCATTCCCCAGGTCTATCCAGCTCAGAGCTTCTCCGAGGTGGTCAAAAACCTTGTGACCTTCATTGGTGATTACTAAGTATATGTAAGGTTTGAGGTGAACGTCACCTACCCAACTCCAAGGAGTGCTTGTCTACCTGGTACCTTCACTGAAGTTACATCAAAGCTAATAAGGCAAAGGATTGCAGGAGTGACCGAGTGGGATCAGACCAGGAACGAGTCAGCATGGAGTCATGCTGTAGCTGGGCATCATTCTCATACATTTTTCTCTTAGGAAGTGATGCTTTATTGAAATCTAAGCTTTCACCAGAATCGTGTTGGATTTTGCCCATTATATTCTGAATGCAAAGTCAAACGTGCAAATAAGGCTGAAGCGTTCCATTTCAAAATGACAAGAACGTCATATTTCCATTTTCCCTTTCAAAATAATTTTTGCTATGAAAATTACTACTTGATGTAATAAATTACAATGAGAATATAAAAGAAGCCTGTCAAAATGACAACAGAGTGTTTCAAGTAACTTTTAAGAACTTTTTAAACATCTCATTTTGTGCTGAATTTCTAAATATGACATTTCACTCCACACTGGAATGAAAATTGAGTTTGAAATTACAGAATTTCCAAGGAAACAGACATTTCAGTTTCCACGTAGGTGTAGTCTTAATGTATGAAACGTTTCAAACCCCAAACTTTGATTGGGTAGTGCCAAGTATTCAAAAACAATTTCTGAAATCTGTAAAATATAATGGATAGAGTATAAGATAGAGATATTTTGTCAGTGTTGCTTTTAAAACTTTGAAAACTTTATGCATTAAGAGAGACGTGCAATTTGGTGGCAGAAGTGTTTCAAGTCCCTAGCAGAAGTCCCTGCCAACACTCCTCAGCTGAGATTGTCGTTCCCCTTCCCTTGCTCCCTGCAGATCTGACAGTGAAACTCCATTGCACTAAGAGTGAACTTTTGGTTCACTATTTAAGCTCAGATAAGATTTAAATTCATGACTTCATCTGTTAAAGGCAGGTGCATGAGTACACTGCTTGAGTAAAAGGCAAAGGGAGTGGCTCCTATTCAAGACTGGTTTCCAGTAATGCCCAGTAGGAAACAGTGCAATGGCAAGCTCAGCTGGCCGGCTCGGTGCACGGCACAGTGCTGCTCTCCCTGATGTCTTCAGGGCACTTGGCCAGTGTCTCCTTCACACCTTTTTTTGGTTGTGCTTCTTCTTGTGCTGGGAGGAAGCAGAGGTCAGAGACAGCGATGCCCAAAATGTCTGAGCTCTATCATGGCCTGGGGGAAACATTCACCAACTTGAAGACGGAGGTGGGCAGAGCATCACAGCCTGGCTGGTTTCTGCCCTTTCCTTCTTTTTGCCTTTTTTTGCCTCTTGCCATACGTTCCTAACCAGTGTTGCCTCTCAGGGCTTGCCTACAAAGACCATATTTTAATTTGCATTTTTCTCCTTAATGATAATTTCTCTTTATATTAATAACAGAAGATGGATTCTTCCCTACATGTATGAAAATGTATAAATACATGGAAATTGAATCCACTTAAAATATTCCAGTGTGAAAGGTCTGTAAATGTTTCTAAATGTTGCACGGTTTGTTTTACCAGCTCTAGGAACAGCTTGTCGGGGGCTCAAAGCTGGATGAGACACAAGATTTCTCCACAGCCACATCGCAGAGGTAAGGTCAGGAAGAACCCCTTGTGCCAGCCTCCTACAGGTGCTCAGGACACCACCTGGTGAGTCTTTCTGAGATGACCTTACTTGCTTTAAACTGAAATACTGAAATTGCATTGTTGAGGTGTGTGTTCAGTGTCTTGGAAATGAGTGGGTATCTTGCAAACAGAAAAACAAACAAACAAAATGAAAACAAAACAAAAAAACACACACACACAAAAAAAAAAAAAGAAAAACACACAAAACCAAAACACCCCTTACTCATCAGAAGGGCTTGGGAGTACTCTCTGGGAAGGAGCGTGTCTTTTGTAGCCAGTAGATTGGCGGGGAGGAAAATTGAGTTTGAAAAGTGTTGTCAGTGTAGCTTTCTGGTCCTGTGAGGTGTGGATTTCTCTTTGAGAATTAAAATTTCCAGTACCAATGCTTAAGGATTGTCTAGGAACAACATGGGGAATTTGCAAAAAATAAGATTCTTTTAAGGGTTTACGAGTTTTGCTCCAAATCGTAACGCTTGAGACTTTCTTGTATAATCCCCGCTGTCCCTGTCACAGCCTTTAGTCATCGCTTCAGATCTCTGGAGCAATCCCACCCACAAGGAGAGAAGAGGACTTCTTGTTGTTGTTTATTCCCTACCTGAGCTGGCTGGTTTTGGGAACACCCGAGTGCCAGAGCTCTCCTGGGATCCAGCTCCAGGCCACGTGGCTCTGGAAGGGAAGCTGAACTTCAACCACCCGTGGATTTCTTCTGCCCTCGCAATAGGGCAGGAATGAAAATTTCCAGGTAGCACTGGGGGCCATCTTATCTGACTGACATCGCTGCGAGTGCCTGCAGCTTAGTCATGCATGCACTGGCCGAGTCGGCTCCCTCTGTAACTGGTATTAGCTGCAACACCCTTTAAATGCAGGGCATATTTGGGGTAGCTCTCCAGTGTACTAACTTGCCCTGAATCTGGCCCTAAGCTCACTCCTAAGACTTAACATCTAGGCTTGAAGGTGAATTTCACCTTGAGACTGGCTTTGACATCACTTGCAATGCAGTGAAGGTGTCCCCAGCAGAACCTGCAGTGACCACTGGACTTCCAACAAAGGGCTTTTAAGGGTTCCCAAGCGTGTGGCTGGCTCTACCCTCAGGCGCAGGGCTGCATCTGGAGTTGGAGTGTGGTGGATTTTTTTCCTGAGGTAGTTGGAGGTTAGGGAATTACCCGAAATTGCTTGAAATAAGTATGTGCATGTAAATTGAATTTTACACACCTTAATTGTTATGTTGGTAGCTAAACTGACAGGTGGACAATAGCAGCTTAGATTTACTAGTTTTGATATTACAGAAGCATTTCTGGATGTTTCCCAGAGAAAATGTGTTGGCGAGTTGTCTAAAATCCCAGTTTCAGTGATATATTAGGAGTGTGAGCTCTGGCTCAAGAAATAGTCTTGAAGTCTCCCAGAGGACTGAGAACTTAACAAGAATTTGTGACAATTGGCATTGTCTGTGTGCAAGTGTCTATGGGAAGAGGAGGTAACTTTTTGGAATCTCACTGAATTCTTGGGCACAAATTATGATATTGTACTAATGAGTTTCCAGATCAAAAGTACTTCATCTGAGCTTTAATGGTGCTTGACATAAAAAGGTTATTTGAATTTATATCAGTGCCTCCTCCTTATTCTGGTAGCAGTACAACACAGTATTTTGGAAGATCATTTTTTTCCTTTTCCCATACCATTCATTAGTGAATGAAATTGTTTTTTCCATTACTGATTTTTTATCTAAAGTTGCAGTAGTCTAAGCAGTCTCTCTTCATATGGAAATCCTCCAAGTCTTTAGCATTTCTTCTTGCTCTCTTTGAACTTGATTTATATTTTCCAAATGAGGGGAACAGAACTGGATTGAACACACTGTTTAAGATGAGGAGGTATCATCACTAATGTAATATATAACACTATAATATTTTAATCATTACATAAAACCTATATTTAAATATCCTAATGTCTTACTGCTTTTTCTGGTCAGAACGCTTTGCTGAGCAGATGCTTCTTAATGAGCTCTTTGCAGTGACACCAAGGCCTTTTAGTTGATTTACAGTGCATGAAGACCAGGAATAGTTCAAACTGTTTCTTCCCATATGCATCACATTGCGCTGACTTTAATCTGCCGTCTTATTGCCCAGCTGGTCTTTTTTTCTGTCCTTCTGAAGTTCCTCAAAATCCTCTTATATCTGGGACTATCTAAAAGTCTCTCACATCTAAATAATTTCTCCTAAGACATAATTTTTTACATCCACTGTTCGCTGTCTTTTATAGATCATCACTAAATATATGCAGTAATCCTGTCTCTTGCACAAATTGTTAGGCTATAGAGCTGCTAATCTCTTTCCATGCTGAAAGTTTGCCTCTTATTCCTACGTTTTGGCTTTTATCTCTTGACTAATTTCTAATCAATGAGAAAACTTTTCACTGTGGAGCTATTTAACCACACAACTTGGACACCACCACATCGCTCTGATCTGAGCAGCTTTGACCCTCCATCTCCTCATCAGAGGTCCCTAGAATAAAACAGGGGTAGCAAAAATGCCCACGTGGTCTTGTGGGTCCATGCAGATACAGCATGTTTACATCCCTGTAAGGAGGACTCAGCTTGTTGTTGCCGTGTGCTGTGTTCTTCAGGATTCCTTCAGCAGCTTGCAATTTATTTGCTTTGCTGGAGTGAGAGGCTTTTCGAGACAAAGTGAGCAAACAGGAGCATAAACAGTGCCTCTGCCAGCTGGTTCTCGGATGCTCCCTCCTCCTCAGATCTGGCCGTCACTGCTGCTCGCTGGGACTTGCCCGCGAACAATAGCCGAGTGCAGTGCAAGCAGTGTGCTTATAGCTCTGTTTGATCAAGGCTAAACTCTCTGTATCTCTGGGGCGGCTTCAGGGGCGAGGCTTGAGGTTGAAAGGCTTGTCTGTATACCTTTCATACACCTGTTCCAATGGTTTTTCTTTCAGGGGAGATGTATTAACTGCAGGGCAGCTGCAAAAGGAATAGTGGTGACACATTGCTCAGTGTAAGAGTACTTTGTCTCTAGAAACCAAGCACCTGATAAGAGTCGGGGAGTTAGCACAGCACCTTAACCGCAAAGCAATATATGTGATTGACAGGAGACTAAGTATATGGGTGTAGGCTAAGAGTCAGGAATGAGATACAGCAGGGCTGGGAGAAAATTCGCTGAAGGTCAGATCTTGGGTCCTTCCACAGAACAGGGGAGAGTTAGAAGAGGATGTGCATGTACAGCTGATCTCCCAGTGACCCCAGCAAAAGTCCTGCCAGACAAGCAAATGGTGCGAAACCCTTTTGTCTTGCTTTTGGGTTTGGGGGGGCCATGTGAAAGGACAGGAGCAGAATGCAGTGAGGATGGAGAAGCTTAAAATGAGCAAGAGCAACAGGAAAAGGGAACACAGAGGCATTGTCATTACGAAATCTCACGATGCCAAGCCAAAGTGGACAAAGGGGCCTCTGCCAAAATCCACCTCCATGGGAGGCAGGCAGAGTGCACAGCTCCTGTGACCAGACCCGATGTTAAACATGGTTGTATGTATCCCACCTGCAGGAACCCCAGCCCACACCGCCTCTGTTCCTACCCTGCAAAACAGCCTGTGGTGTCCGGGATACTTCTTTTTTTTAATTCTGATTAATATCAGACTTAGAGGATTTTCTTATCCAAAAAGACCCACTATTTAAATTGAAAAGGAAGAATAAAGTCTGAATTAATCTCTTCCTTAAATGAGTGGATTGCTACCAGAGGACTGGCACAGAAAGTGGCTTCCAGTTTAGGTAACATGAAGGAATTTAGCTTGCCTTAGTCTGAATAATTGAACTGACATGATAAGATCATCTTTTTGATGGTCTAATTGAATTATGTGAATTTCTAAAAGCTTTTCTTAGTACAGCTGATGAATTTTATGTTTATATTGAGCCAAGGAGATGAGGGTGCAGATAAAGACAATGTTGCATACTTTCTATGTGTTTTCTGTAATGAATCTAACCATAAGAAAAGGTCAGAAAGGAATTTTTACACCAATTATCAAAGGTTTGTCTCAGTTTCTCCCCTACTGGCAGCTTGCTCAGAATCTTGTCCCGGTAGGTCTCTAATTTTGCAGTTGATATGGGATATTATTGATCAGCTTGTTTCCTGGGCAGTCTGAGTAGCGAACAGAGGGAAGCTGCCTTTGGCCTTTATGGCACCTGAGCTCGTTTGTATTATCCCAAGGGGTGAGCTCCTAAGCCCAGGTACATTGTGAGCTGACATCAGCCCTACAAGGACAGACCCCTTTTCACTCACTTTCCTGACCTTTTCCTGATCTTGAGCATGGGGTGGAGTAGAGGCAAGAGCAATGCCGGCAGGCAGAAGATGGATGTAAAAAATGGGCTTATTCCATCAGCGAGAGCATCTTGGGTGGCGGAAAGGACAAGGTGCCAGGTTCAGCTGCCTCCACCTGAACTTTGTCCCCAGGCAGAAACGAAAGTGTCAAAACGATTGCAGCAGACGGGAAGTTTGTTTAGCCTGGAGTATCATAGCATGGAGCGGAAGGCTTGGGATATCCTGTAGTAACCTGTGTTTGTGCTTGGATGAACTTTGTGTCATCAATTGCTTTTGAAAGTATTTGCTCATTTGGCAGGACTTCGCTGGGGTCACTGGGAGATCAGCTGTACGTGCACATCCTCTTCTAACTCTTTGCCTGTTCTATGAAAGGACTCAAGATCTGACCTTCAGCAAATTTGCTTTTCGAAAGATTTACAGCCACAGGAACCTGGTGCAGGTGAGAGCAGGCTCGGCTGTTTCTCCCCCACCTTGTACACCACCCTTCCATCCTGACAGACACCGTCCCTCTTGGCCACCCAAATCTCTGCTGGTAGGTGCTGCAAGCCATATGTAGCTTCAGTGGTAGGAAAAGAGCAGCTGACGCTTCTTCCGTTGTTACTATTGCTTGGTACCGCGCACAAGCCTGTTTTCATCTGCCCCGCTCTCGTTGTAACTGCGCACTTGTCTGCTGCAAACTAAGCCAAACTGCAGCCTGGCCAGAATCTAAAAACTGCTATAATCAAAGCAAACATTAAGGAAATTTCACTGCTGCCAGCCCTTTCCCTTCTTGTGCTTTCTCAGTTGTAGCATCCTGCAGTCTCGTATCTGGAGCCAGCTGAGACAAGGATCAGGCCTGCAAAGTTCATGAAAACATCTGATACATTCTTGAAAAAGACCTGTCCTGCCTTTGAAGCATGAGATTCAGCTGGAATTTTTAAAATGTCTCTGCCTCTTATTTGTACTAACTATGTAATCAAGACAGGATGCATTTCCTAACGTGTTCCTACAAGGCAGAGCCAAGAAGTTTTCTTTCTAGGAACAAAGTTAGTATTTGGAACACTTAATTTAAGCACAAAAAGTCCAGATGGATTTTGACAACGGCCTTGATAGCTGTTGAAGTTTGTCATGGTTATAATCTCAAGACAAGAATTTGATACTAGATCAGTGTGGAGTTTAACGGCATAACAAATTACAAAACCCATCTTCAGAAAATGACACCCCGAGGTAAATGTAGTCATTTTCTTTCAGAAAAAAAGCCTGGACAGGAAAGATGAACCTTATCAGCTTGTGTAAAAGAAATCACAAAATTTGCTTTCAATTTCTGTTAAAATTACACTGTGGCATCACACTAGTAAAGACATGTCATTCCCAGGCACTTCATAATGATTAGCAACTTGATGGTAAGAAGCCAGTTTGATTCTTGAGACTTGAAGATCAACACCCTGAATAAATAAAAGCAGATAAATTTATGTTGTCTCAAAATAGTATGTTTCTTCTTTTACAGCCGCTTGCTTTCAAGTGTGCAGAGGACACTCTATCTTTACAAGCCAGTTCAGGTTTTTGCAGACTAACTGGTCCGGGGGCTCAGATGATTGAAAGGGCATCTCTGTGTACCTGGAGGGATGGTCTCCGTGTGACCTCCCATCACAGGCTGGGCCAGGGAAACATGCCAAACCTCTTTGTTCACATCTAGAACAGGAGATGGGTGTAAATGTAGCAAGTTTAGTCTTTTAGTTTTATCTTCTGACAGTCTGAACTGGAGTGCCAGTGTGCCCAGAGTTTCATGAACATTGTCCCAGTCCACTGATGAGCAAATGCTCTCTTAAGTCCTTTTATCTAAAAATGATGATCAGTCACTGCCTGCATTCCTGTCCTTTCTTGTCCCTCACGATCCTTTCAGACTGGCTTTTATTCATCGTTTCACCGCGACTGCAGTTTCTAAAGCCTTTTCCATGTCAAGCCTGTCCCATGTTCACCCTCCTATACAACCTGCTGCTCCTGACACCAATGTTCAGGCTCTTTCTTTAATGTCCGGCTCTCCCTACTTTCATAACTCCCTCCTCTTTCATTTCTTTTGAGGTCTCTTCTCCCCCAGGAACACTGCAGCTCTTTCTTGCTCCTGGGCTCTGACTTTTGCCTCCTCCTTCTCCCTCTGGACCCACTCTTGTACCCACGTCATCAGGAACATTGCAGCAAACAGCCAGTCACCTCCAGGCCACATCTATGATTTGGAAGTCGCCGCTGCATGCAGCACCTTTCATCTCTAAAAGACTTGTGTCCTTGAAAAAAAGGCTGAGTGGAGATGTTGGCACAAAGGGAACAGACAGCCCCTTTTCATTTGCTGACTTGTCTCTTGCCTGGCCTTCCCCTGGGCTCTTTGAGCTTTCAGCTAGGGATGCAGCATGACAAAGGTGACAATGCGGGCAGCATGCAGGCACGGTCCTGCCTCAGTCAGCACTTTTATCAGCGGAGGTCACCTCTGCTCCAGGCTCTTGAAGTCAGATGTTGTCGGTTCCACGTCCTTGGAAAGACCCGCAATAAGGCCAGCGGCCTCAGACACCTGGACTTTGAGGGCTAGGAGGAGGGTCTGCTAGACAGCTTTCCTGCACTCACAAGGCACTGAGCCCAGTGTTGCCAGGACATGGGCATTTAACCTCTTCATGCCGCCCTCCCCAGCCTGTCTGGGTTGGAGTAGTTGCTCCAGTTCTTCCCATGCCAGGTCCCACGGCTTTGGACATCTCTACACAGGGGGCAAGCTCGTTTCACCCTGCCACAATCGCACAGCTCTTGTGGTGGTGACCCAGCACAGTAGCCTCTGTCTAGATACACACAGGTGATTCTTGCATCTCCTCACCTTTTGGTTGTTGCTTGACTGTCCAGCTAGCGTGGGGCTGCCTGTCCTGCTGAGACACCACCGGGGACACAACCCTCGCTGGCTGTGCAGCACCGGTCAGCACGATCACAGGTAGGAGCCAAGCAGCAGACCGAGGGAGACCTTGAGCGTCACTGACTGCAATTTGTGTGGCCACTGCCATCACTGGGTACCACAACCATCCGTTAGTGCAGGACTTTGGTCCTCTTCACAGGCACCAGGTGGCACAAGGTTGTTGATGCTCAGTTTGCTGATGGATAGAAGACCCTGTTTAGTGGGGCAGGTATCCTCCAGCCCAAAGGACTGTAGTCTCCTGCTGGAATGGACCGTCCTTACACCATCTTTGTGTAGTAGGCAGCCCTGGGTCCTGATGAAGTCCTGCTCTTCCTTTAAATATTAATTGTGCTGTTCAGTTGAGCTGCCTCATTTCTGAAACCTCATACAGGGGAACAGTCAGGCTTTTTTTCATCTTCGTATGCCATCTGCTCTTTCATCATGTAATTTGTAAAGGAGAGGCCCTTACATTCAGGAAAATCATTTGATAAATAAATATACTGTTTTCCTGTGATACCTTTTATTGGGATGTTAATTGCTCTAACTGTGAAAGCTAAGTAGGTTTAATTAGTGTTAAGACATTTGTTTTTTAATATTTACAAGAGTCTAATTATTATTTCCTTTGCATAGGCAGACTCAGAATTTAAAGCGTAGAATAGACTAATCTCCTTTGTGGCGTGCACTGTCAGGAGTGTCCGATGAATAATGTAAGACCACATTGTCATATTGCACTCAAAGAAAATACCAAAATTTTGCTATGGCTTTCTGAACTTCTGTCCATGAAGGACTGATTGTATTCCCGTGGGAGCTGCCTCTGCTGGAAGCTGCGTGGCTGAGAGTGGAAGCTGTCCTTTTTCCAGCACTGTGGAAAGCTTTTACAAGTCCCAGGAGGAGCAGGTTCAGCTGAAATAGGGCAGAGCACGGTGTGTGCTGACAAAGTGACGTACACCTTGTCATACAGGGTCTGCACCTCCAACAGGCCCAAAGTGTCTCCTGCTCAGAGCTCAGCATTTCTGCCCAGTTCTTTTGAAGCGATGACTGAATATTTGTTTACAAAGTACTGAGGATCAACAAACTGTCTCTTGGTCATTTAGCTGGTACAGGGCTTGTTTTCTGGCCTCACTGTGGGAAGATGAAGTATTTGAGGGCTGTATGAAAAGGCCTGTCTCTTCTGGCTCCCTGCATTCCCGCAATGAACCAACCAAAAGCCATCCAAACCATTAGAGACATGTTCATGAAAAACAAACTGGAAACAATCAATGTCCCACTAAATCCAGTGTCCTGCCTCTTGCAGCTCTTTGGGAAGCTTCTTCCTAAGCCGTATTAATTAGAAATCAACCTGGTTCAGAAGATGGAACATCCCACCCCAGAGAAGTGTGAGGTTTCTCCTGATTGTCTCCCTGGCACCAGCAATGCTGATGGAGCTGAATGCAAACTCACATTCGTTGCTTGTTCTGGAGTCAGGGAGAGCACTGACATTTCTGTGAACAGCACTTTGTTTCCTCCAGCACCAGGGCCAGGACTGATGCTGAGCACCGGGCAGAATGGATCCCCTTGACTCAGGAATAGCTCACGATTCTCTGTGCTTCTCTGCAAATGTGATGATATCTGTTCGGGAGTATCTGACAGGGAGATTGGGGCCTTACTGCTGCTCCTAGGCAGCACCCGTAGGAGAGGTGTTATGAGTTGTTTCTTAAAAAAGCCCCCATCTTAGCCTTAGCTAAATGATGATGGGTTTAAACCAAGACACGGAGGGAAAAAGAGAAGAAGAAAGGTAAGCTAATGGTAAAAGAAGAAATTAAATATACTAAGAAAAAAAGTTGGAGGAGAGAAATGTAACCTAGAGAGGGGCCCTCAAAGGTCCTGAACTGTTCACAAAGATGAAAAACCCACAGACATTTAAAATGTAGGGCAAGGATCAACTTTCCTCTCTTGCTTCTGTTGAAAACCTGTGAACGCTGGACAGGAGCTGCAGAAGATTGGCATCAAGCGTGAACAGTGCGGCAGAGAGCCAGGGGAGGGCACCAGATGCTGCAAAGCATCAGTTGATGTGCTGCCACATCCCCAGCCAGCCCAAGTGAGCGAGATGGCGGGTGTTGGAGGCAGCTCAGCACCTTGACCTTGCACCCATCCCTGGGCCGCTGTACAGAGTGTCATTGCTCAGGGGGAGCGTTGTCCTTGCGGTCTCTCTGGCTCCATGTCCAGCTGTCCCGCCCAGGGGAAGGGGAGCCGCTTTGCACATGTCTGTGTAGCTGGGAGGATGGATGCCTGCTGTTAAAAGGGCAACCTGAACTCAGGTTTGTGCTCAGAGCACATAGGCAGGAGGCAATTTTGCACATGCAAACAGGCTCCTGCCTGGGCACAAGGTACCAGGGGGATGCAAGCCAGGGAGGTCACATCTGCACACCCTGTGAAGGAAGGGCCCCAGAGAAAGCACTGATTGTGTAGAAACAGGGCTAATGGTCCCTTGCAGCAGAGTGGGTGAGCTGTGTGGGTAAACAGTTTTTATTTCTAGGCCCACCAATCCATCCCTAAATGTTGCTGGCAGCGTATCCAAAGTGCAGCTCAGAAAGCAGCAGTTCCACCCAGCTACCCAGAAAACTGAGCTGTCAGCTTCCCTGGCCCCGGGCTCGTGGGGACCATTACCTCTGGATTTGTTGCCTGAATATTAATCATACTGTTCCCTCTTGGGCACTCTGCCTAAAATAATAGCAATAAAACCCCCAACATGATCTCAAGACTAGCACTACTAAAAGGTCTGGATTCCTGCACTGACTGTAGCTAGTTGTGATATTTAAGGGCCAGATCCTATAAGATGCTGCATCATCTGGCTGTGATTCAGTAGATAAATGAGTGTTTCATCTCACGCCAGTGAATCACCCCCATTAAAATCAATAGGACTAACGTCATTAATTGGGTAGATATAGTACCTGGCTCTGTATTCTTATCGCTGTCCTTCTATAATAAAAAGCTTGACTGAACCATTTTTAAATAATATGTCAACTCCAAAAGTATAAGCAAAATTGGCTAAAGTCATCTTTTCTTTCTACATATCACACTTATTGGCAGGAGGCTGTGAGGCAGACTGCAAATTCCTGCAGAAGAGGAGAGCAAGAGGAGCTATCCTGCAGAGTGTAATACTCAAAGAAGATTGTGAGTTTAGTCACCTCCAGTGGTTTCTCACTGCGCTGTCAGGCTTAGAGACTCCACTGGGACTGCAGGAAAGTGCGTCTCTGAAAGGTTACGTGCAGTGGAACAGAGCTGTAAGGTGACAAAGCAAAGGAAGGAAAGAAGGAAGGGAGAAAGAGGAGGAGGAGAAAGATCTCCCTGACAGCTTTATCCTTAAAAGCATTCACTTCTACTGAAGGTGGAGATATAAAGCATGCCCCTCATCTCTCCCTCCTCCATGGCCAAGCACAGATTTTCTTCCCTGAGCCAGTCTATGGAGAAGCAACGTGGCAGCAGCCCCTTCCTCCTCCTCAGATGAGCCATCTGCATGGGAGCCATCACTGGCTGCACAGCAGGCACTGTCCCAATGGGCCTCTGTGCCCGTCTGCCCTGCCACAGCCCAGAAAACATCAACGGATCTGGGAGGTGTGTCAAGCATCGGGGGGGAATGGGGGACTTGCAGGGCAGAGGTGACCCTGGACAGGCTGAACAGCCTTCATAGGGAGACTAAAACACTTGGTACGATGGCAAGAGACATCTCTGGACAGAGCAAAAACTGACTATAAACCTTCCGGTGGTTAGAAATATGCTACTGGAGGGTGGCTACAAATGGCTATGTAAAGATATGCACACGTTCAGTAGAGGGTCACGTTGCTGGGCTGTTTGCCCCTGCTGTCCTCAGAGATTTATCCCAGTCTTCAGCTGCAGAAACACTGATGAGCTTGGAGCTACGCAGCCTCCAAATGGTTGTTACTGGACAGCTCTTCTGCAGTGGTTAGGTTCGTGTGGTAGAGGGTTTTGTGGTCTTACAGGTTTGCTCAGGACCCCAGCATTTCCCTCGCCCCTCTGCATACCCCGGTTCACCTTTGTACACCCAGATCACAGCTGGGCCACGGGTTAAGGCATTCTTTCCCACGTGCCAGCGTGGCTCAGCTCAGTGGGGCAGCCTTGCCCTCGGAAGACCCATGTGCAGCTGGAAATGAAAGCAGAATGCAGATTTATCTTTCCAAAACAAACCAGCATTTTATTAGTTTGCATTCTTCACATCAGCATGTTCGATTTTACCAGATGCTTCCTAAGCCAGCTGCTAGGGAGATTGGTGAAAATGAACTGAATCAGGTCGCTGTTCCCATAGCTCCATAGTTACCACCCAAAACCTCTGGGACAACACATGTTTCTTCCACCACAAGATCTGTGTCACGCTTCAGTTATCCGCTGATGACAACTGTTACTTTCGACATTTTCTTCTTTTGTGCTGGTCACATAAATCACAATGTATACCTTCGTCTCCCTGGGATCCTCCTTGTCAAGCCTTCAAAACCATCAGTATTTCTGACACTAGCACTTGTGCAACCACATTCCCGCAGGTTTTAGCCAAGAGCTCTCACTCAGCAAATTCATAGCTTTTGCCATTTAGCTCGGAGGGCTGCGTGTCAGCCAGCTCTGCAGAGCTCAGCCCATCCTCACACTCCTTTGTTCTGCTTTTCAGAAGCAGAAAAAACCACCCTTCCACATGCTTTGCCCATTTTTCTTCTCCCCAATACTTGCCTTGCAGAGCAGAACAATTATGAGGCCATAAATACCCAGATATTATTGCCTTTTCATTACTTTTTCTGAAGCACAGAGCGATTAAGTCTCCATCAGCCCAGCTGGTGTTGCTGAAATGCATTTTCCAGAATAGAGTCGTGTCAGGAAACCCGAGTCCCCCGCGTTGAAGGAGCGGTACGGCGGCGCAGGGCAGGCGTGCGGTCACGCAGGCAGCCCCGGGCCGCTGCAGCAAGAGCGACAGGGAAGTGAGGGAGAGACGTCAAGCGAAGAAGAACGATGAATTTCCATCAGAGACTTGAGCAGTGACAGGGAGGCGACAAGGTGAGAAGAGGAATCTCGCCTCTGCCGGGAATTGACAGCGAGGTATGCACCCTGTGCTCTGCTCACCCAGGCTTTTCTCCTGCAAGGCGGCTCCGTGTTTCAGCATCCCTCCTTTTCTGCCTCAAAGCCTGGTGAGATGCCTCAGTGGCACATAGGTCTACAAAACCTCTGCTGTTCTTGCAGGCAATGAGCTCGGCATGGACACACTGATAGGCACCAGCCGTTTTCTTCCTCCTGCAAACACGGGTCCACTCAGGCAGCTGCCCCGTGGCAAGGACAACTGCTCTGCCATGTGCCTGGGTGATTCAGAGACGAACCAAAGTCCACAAGTACGGGTCTAAGGGCAGGCTTCCCTTCGGAGCAAAGCCAAACTGCCAGCAGTGTGTAGCCCAGTGTACTTTAGGAAATTAGCCCCCAAGGGAGGAAACCTCCTGGTGCAGTTAGTGGCGATGCAGAACACTGTTCCTGTTGGGCAGCTTTGGGTGAGCGAGGTAACCCTCTGTGCCCCGGTTTCCCTGAAATGTTGAATGCTTCTGCAGTCAGCCAGGTAGAGGCCAGGTTGAGCTCTCCGTGCCCAGCCGAGGATCTGTGCGGGTGAAGTCTTTCTGGGGCAGAAGGACATGATGGTTGCTTGTAAGGCTTGCTTGGAGGGCAGGCGATGTCTGTATGCAGAGCCCGTGAGCACAAAGGCATTTCACGCTCTGCACCGTCCGCTCTTGTTCTGCTGATACCTAAAGGACTTTCCCACCCCTGGAGCAAGCAGGTACTCGCTGCTGCACTTGCACCGGCAATGCAGCAGGTAGCTGGGGCAGCAGGCGCAGCAACTGCGTGGGTGGGTTCATTTCCCCCAGCAGCCCAGCCCCACACTCTCAAGAGCTTTCACAAAGTATTGTTTTGTTAAGGGACAGAACAGCACACAACACTTTTTCTGTCTTCTCCTTTATTCCCTAATGAAAATCATCTCCTAGCTAAATTAAATTCGCCCTCACAGTACACCCAGCCCTGAGGGCAATTAAAGAAACATAATGAATCCTGCTTCTTATTCTTTTTAAAGCAATTAGCTTGAAGCGGATACGAAGGTGAACCTTGTAGCTTTTAAAAATTACATGACTCAGGGCTTTTGATGGGGAAAGCAGTATTAGTTTATAAGCCTCTAGTAGCACTTTCACATGCAGTTGCCCATGTGAAGAAGGGGTTGAGGTAGAAGATGAGAACGTGGCATCTGGGGGAGCATTATTCAGCCTAATGAAGAGATTTGCAATTGTTATTTTTGCTGATTATCTAAATTTACTTGCTCGTTGCCATCACATGAAGACGTGCCAAGGGCTTGAAGTGCTGTTGAGAGCAGGGGCCAAAGGGCAGCAGTTTGGCACACAGGTTCACACAGAGAGGGAGGAGATGGCAGCTGTGGAGAGTGTCAGCTGAGGGCCATTGAACCAGGAGGCGTTTGGAGGTTGGAGATAACTCGGAGAAAAGGCCCAGATGTGCAAACCAGGTGCCTTTAATTTTTCAGCCTCTGGGCTGGGGTACATGATGAGGAGACTGTACCTTGTTCTCCCTTCTCCTTCCTTCAGCTCTCTGGCTGGTCCTGCTTTGCAGGCCCCAATTACCCAGTGGTGACTGGAGGTCAAATGGTCTCATAACTCATGAACTGGATAGAGGCTTGGCCACGTGGGATTGCAGCAAAGTTCAGGCTGTCTCTGCATTTGTACAGCTCTGGACACAGAGGGGCTCTAGTCTCTGCGTAGCAACCACCGCTCTGCTGCTTGCATTTGCGCTGGAGTCCCTGGTGTAAATAACAAAGCTGCTTCGTAGGTTTATTTGTTCACCAAGAAAACTGGTTCACCGTGTTTCCATTCTCACTCGTGCCATCGGGTACCAGGCGCACAGAGTTTGCCTCCTTTCTCTGCTACAGGTTTGCTCCGACTTGCCTTGCTGCTGCTCTGCTCCCGGAGGGTACCTCATTCCCAAAGAGGAGCCTGCATGCCCTGGCAGGGTCCGCAGCCCCATCACCCTCCAGCTGATCCCTGCAGCAGAGCTGGGCTGGGATCCCCGTGGCTCTGCCCCGGCTCAGCTGCTTCTGCAAATCAGGCTGAAGCAATCAGCCTCCTTTCCTTTGGCATTTTAAGCTCCTTGCTGAGCATGAACATGAAAGGAGGCAAGGCAAGTACCAATTTTATTTTCAGCCACAGTTTATTGATTTGTTGGACACAAGAAAAACAGCAGCTGACACTGAGTAATGCACATCTGCCTCGTTCCCTCCATCCCTGAGCAGCCAAGCTGTGGTGTCGTGAAGCCGGTCCCGGCAAGACCTCTCATCCTAGGCTGCCGAGCCGGCACTGGCAGCACAAGACACAGCTTCCCGGGGCTTTGTGCTCCTGCAAGACCTGCCAGCCTGACACAAGGAGAGGCTTTTCCAGCACGCCTGTGTCTGGCCTGAGCCTGGACGGGTTTCCACACTGTGTAAGAAACAACCCCAGCCCTGAGAAAACTATTTTTTGCAAATGCTGGTTTTCCCAAGGGTGGGCACAGCAATAGGCTTTGGCTTCTGAATCCGCCATGTCTAGACAAGCTCATGGGAAGAGGCACCAGGAGGAAGTAAGATACCCACAAATGAACAAAGCAGCTCTCTGCTCCTCAGTAGGGTCAAATCCTGGGAGGTGTGAAGGCAGCGTATGGAAGAAAATTATTTTAGTTTCTAACTTTAACAGCTTGTTTCATCTACATGGATAATTAGTAGAAACAAGATGAAAATATAGTTCCCTGGCTTTGCCCTGTGCTGAAAAGTGGAGACATCCCTGCAGATGCCTTCCGTGTGTTTCCTCTAATTGAGCTGGCAATCTCGTTTGGGCCGGCTCCAGCCCGCAGCAGAGGGAGTAGCTTTGTTACAGCTCAGATGAGTCCTGCCAGCGGGACTCTTCGCTGCATCTTCACGGGTGGGTGGGAAAGCAGCCCCGGTGAGGGACCTCACCACTGACCATGCTCTCTGCCATGCTGTCGTAATGAAGCCCATGTGGCATGGACAACCCAAGAAGGCAAAGCAGCCAAAACCGCTGTGTTTGAGACAAGTCCTGCTTTTAGCGTCACAACTGAGGTCTCTTCCTGTAGAGCCACGCTGTTGTAGAGGCACCTTCGCAATGTGCTGCCATCAGCAACGGTATCGCCTGCGTCTCTCAGGCCATTTCTCATGGCTGAAGACCCTCTGCAGTAACCCCGGGAAGCCCCAAGCCAGAGTCAGAGAGGACTGCTCTTTCCAGTGGGAAACCATCTGCAGGTTCACCACCCCCTGTCCTGCTGGTCTCCAGAGGCGCAGCTTTAGAGGACTGCTAAAGGAGATAGTCATTTAGCACAGCCACCGGGTCTGCCTCTTGCTGAGCTTTTCATGGCCTTGCCTACTGTCTTCCCGCTGCTGGCACTGAAGAGGAGGCTGAGCCAAGTATCCGTGGTGTGTGGCCTAAAAGCTACACTAAAAAATAATGGGCAACTCCTTATGAATACCCACGTGGCTTTCCTGCCTGCTGGTCTTGCTGCCACAGGTCTCCAGCCACCCTTTGGCACCCAGGGCTATGACCGCATCAAGTGAAAATCTCTGGCTCAGGCAATTTGGCATCCCCTTTAACAGGAACCAGAAACCACAGGCCTGGGGTTCAGTGCAGATGCCCTGGGGATCCCCCCAATGCCTCGCCCCAGCTGGGATTTGGCAGCATTACGACTGCAGTGCCTCTCAGAGCATGTCATGTTCTGTCTCTGTTGCTCTGCCTCGGCACAACCGTCCCTGCCCTGGCAGGTGCCATCAGAATGGGAAGAAGAGACCGCAAACAATGGGAAGATGCAGGGGAAGGAGGTTGCTTGAGGTGAACCACCACTGGCCCCAGGCCTCCTGGGCTGGCTGAAGGTGGTCCCCAGCACCAGGGTGATGGGCAGGGCCATGCTACATGTGCACGGAGGAGCCCCGGGCGCAGCCATAGGGCTGCAGCATCGCCATCCTCTGCCCCTCGCCTTCATGGGCATTGGTGATAGCCTGTACCTCTTGCGTCCTGGGAACAACCCTCTCATCACAGGGGCTGTGGCCGCTCCCAACCCCTCCTCTCCTTGCTGAGGCCACTGCACTGGCGAAACGACCTGCCTGCCTCTCCAGTGCAGCTGAAGGAGGAATTACAGGACCACGGGTGGAAATTCACGGGGAACATCACTCTATGGGTCAAATGGCCCTGCCGATCCCTGTGCCCACTCACAGGCACACCTACACACTCCCCAAAGGTGTGCAGGTGTGTGCCAGATCCCAGCCCACCTCTTCCCCGGGCGATGCTGCCAGTCCTGTCCTGTCAGGCAGATTCAGGTCTGCAGCAGCCTGGCTCTCTCCGTTGCCCTGCCTGGCTCTATCGCTAACCCCACTGAGCTCTTTGGTGTCCCGGCAATTCCTGCTTTCCAATCACCACATCCCAGCTGCTGCCTTGGGATGGGCTCAGCCAGGAATTTTGCTCCTTGTTTTCACAGCATAGAAGCTGTTTTGCCTTTGCTTTTCGATTAAGCCCAGCTCTAGCAATAAAGCAGAGTGTCCAGAGATAACATCACATTCCCTGTGCACCAGCTGCTCTCGTGCACCCTCCCAGTTGCACACTATAAACCCCATCTCTAGAGGTACTTGAATATATTCAAAGCAAGAGGAGCTGCTTGAAAGTCACTCAGGTATGACTCTCAACTCTTCATGAAGAACCACAGATGATCACGCTGGGGTTTAAAGCAAACCCCACGGAGAGGAACATGGCTAATATTTCTCCTCCTCACAAGTGGATTAATCTTGTCACGGCTGGCTCTCTGGGAGCATCTGAAGGGAAAAGCAAGAACCTGGATGCACTCACACAGCTGTGCCTCTGCAGACTGTGACTGGGGACAGAGGTCCTGCTGCTGAGCTGGGGTAGGTGGAAAAGTGGTTTTTCCATGGAAGCGCAGCTGAGCAGAGAGCAGCTGCTGCCATGTGCCTTGCAGAGGCTCACATGGCTCTGCCCGGCAGGAGCGCTGAGCCTTTTCCCTGTGCGCTGCGCAGCTAACGAGCGCAGCTTGGCTGTCAGATGTTTGCAGTAATGGAAACAAGCAAACAAACCCATTCATGGAACAAATGAGAATAACAGCTAAATCGGAGGCAGTCGCTACCTGATCACAAACAGCCTGCCAGCTGAGGAGGTGAAATCTAAACTGCTGGAGAAGCTGTTATTCTCATAGCACCCAGGCACCGGTGAAGCCTGCGGACCAGCCAGGCGCCTGCGGCGTGGAGGGGGTGGTGAGAGCATGCACGCTGCTGGAGGGCAGCGGAGGGTGTTTCAGGAGGGGTCAGCAGGGTGGAGGGCAGGAGAGCAGGGCTCCGTCTGGGCATGGAGATGCACATGGTTCCCCTCACTTGAGAAACCAGATAGGAAACTGCATCCTCAACTCTACCAGAGTCAGTGGAAGAACATCGTGGTCTCTGGCCCTGCATGCCTCCCTGCTTCCCAAGCCGGGACTCCTAATGGCTGCAGACTGTCTCATAGCCAGAGCTTGACCTTTCCAGCACCAATTAGCTGGGAGAGGAGCCATGCAGCTGATGAGCACATGAAGGGGTTTATCTCACCCGGCAGGCATGGACACTGACTATAAAATCCTTGGCAAAGACAGCAGCTCAGTATTGATCTTGGGAAGGCCAGGTGCTCCATTGCATAAAAATCACATAGAGAAACATTCGTTGCTCCCATCTGACTCCTGCTGCTGCTTAGGGCCCAGTGTCCGTGAGACCGACAACTCTCCATGCCTAGCGTGGCGGAGGGCCCTGATCATGCAATAGGTGACATTTGTTGCACCCAAGGTTGTCAACAGTGAGAGACTGGCATCCCCTTGGGGGTCTCTGCTCTGCCCCCGCAGAGCCTAATGGGAGGGCGCCAGGCTGCAGTGCCGATGTGACCAGCAATCATAGCAGCCTGGCCAGGGGGAAGATGGGCTTAGTTGAAAAGAAAAGGGATATATCCTGATTTCCACAGGTTGCAGTGGAAATGCTGGAGAACAGGGGAGATGATAATGCTATCAGAGAGACCTTGACAGATACAGTAGCTCCACTGAGACCAAAGGGAAGGTCTGTCTATTTTTCTTGATACAAAGTTTGCAGGAATGAGGCATTGGGAAACGCTCTCAGTATCTGACCAGTTTTCTTTCACATAAACTCTGCAGTGTCTGGAGCATCTGAACTTTCAGAAGGGTCAGTGTAGAGGTAAAAAAGGATCTCAGCATCACAGCAGAGAGTCCCAGCTGGGGACAGGGCTGGGGGAGGCCACGGCATGGCGGGGCGGCAGCGCCTGGCTCTCCGGCTGCGACAGTGGATACCTGTGGGACAGTCCTGGGGAAGCCACCAGCTGCAGAGGATTTACAGAACTGTCCCCAGTCTGGCCCCTCGTGCTCGGGAGATTTGAACTGGTTACTTTTCTGATTCCACCTACTTACAGCCAAGCATGGTTAGTGCTGCTAAAACCGCTGTACGTGGGATTAAGAGTGGATAATTAGCCCCGAGCTTTTCTGCTGTCTGTACCTGCAGGAGGCTGGAACAAAATTCTGAGTCAGAAAAAACACCATTTAGAAAACGTACCAGGCCTGGGCAGAATAATCAGTCGCTGGTGACGACTATTTATCTTGCCACGTCAGTGATGTCTCCCACTGTAACATCCTCACTGCCTGGAGCAGGGTTTGCAGGGAAAGGGCATCCTGTAAATCTCGCAGGCACGTTGCTCCAGTGGGAGATATTGTCCTTCTCATTTCACAGGCTGGAGAGATGCCTTGAGCTGTAACGTGGCAGCCAGCAGAAATATGGCAGAGAGGCACAGTTTCACCGCAGAGCACCTTTGCTGTAGTGCAGGGAATTGATGTTTCCTTCCTGGCTTAGCCCTGGCTCAGCCCTGGCTCCACATCTGCCACGTAGCAATCCCCACCGCAACCATTTTAAACAAAGCTTTAATTTGTGATTCTGTCCAGGCTGATAATCCCCACACTGGCACATCCAGAAGAAATGAGTCTTGTACCATGGCAGGCTGTAATAACATATCATAATATTTCTTCCCTTGGGAAATCCTGCCAAGGGCACCAGAGATGTCTTGTGAACAAGGATGAATGAAGACCTGCAATCCACCTGTGAAGCAGAGCAGATATCTTCCTATTTTGTAGACAAGGTAAGGGGCACACAAAGGTTCCCAGGAGCTCAGGAAGGTCACTGAGCAGGGAATAAAACCCAGGAGTCCTAGCTCCCAGTCTCCAGGTTTAATTGCTAAATAGAGCAGGCTCATAATTTCAGTGAGCTGCCATTGAGGATTTGTCCCCATGCTTTCCATGGATGATGAGGCAGTTAGACAGAGCCACTACTATGTAGTAGCTTAAGCATCAAAAGAAAAAGGAGAGAGGTTTACAGGAGCATGCCTTAATTCACATTTGCCTGTCAGCTTGGAGCATGTACATGTTCAGATATCACAACTCAAGTAACTGATAACCACTCGTTTATTAATCTCTGGTAACTCAATTCACTCTCTCAGCCCTAAGTGCTGAACAGAGACGATGCCCTCAGGAGCTGGAGATCAATTTAAATTTTCAGAAGCCTTAGTCCCTGACTTGCTCCATAGTGCCAGCGCTCCTTATAATAACTGTTGAGCAGATTTTCTGTCACATAACTGATCCTGGCTCCCTTTCTAGCAGCCTTGGCTGTCACATTCTCCCGTGCTGGAGAAAGAGTCTTTAATAGCCATGCCATGAGCCATGCAGGAGGGCACATATACGCCTGGAGAAGTCTGGGATTTGCACTGTGGAAAGCTCCCACCCCCCTTTCACACCAACGCTGAAGTCCTCTGGCTACTGGTGCTTTCATGCAGCATTGTCTGGAGGGGAGTAGGGACTCTGGGGCCCCACGTCTTGCTTCTTGCTCATCCTTGTTGCTGGGTGGTGCTCAGACACACTGGGCAAAGCTCCCTGGTAAGTGGCAGTTCCAGCAAAGGGCTTATCTTCAAACTAGACTGAAGAGATGGGGAAACCAAGCCACCAAGTTAGAGCAGGACGTGGCCCAGGTCACGCAGCCAGCCCAGCAGGGATGGGACTCAAACTGAGTTTATTAACTCCCTGTTTAATGGCCCTGATGCAAAACCTGATTGCTGCCTGCTCCGTGTGGTCTCATTGCAGCTGACTCCGAGTACCCCCCAGCTGGCTGCACTTCAGCTGCCTGCCTGGACTGGGACCAACCCTCCCAGTTCCACCTCACTGAGAATTAAGAGCCCCGAAATGAATGTGGCAGCAGCCCAGCACTGCTGACCCAGGAGGCTCCGCTCCATTAGCCCCAAAACATTGCTGACCATGAATGCTTTAATTCTGGCATTGCAGGTTCTGCTTCTCAATAAAAGCAAAAAGCAATTTATGAGAGCACAGCCAATAACATGAAACTCTTATCACAGCTGGTTAAGAGCGGTTGGCAGCTGTACCCTGTGGACTGATTTCAGGAAATTATTTCAGGAAAGCTGTTGTGTCCTGAAAGCAGAGGGCCTGGCTGGGAGAGGGACCCCGACACGTGCAAACGTCCTACCCTGCAGCCACAAAGCTGGAAACCAGCTGTAAAGTGGATGTGATCATCACTCTTCTCTCCTAGCCTGCTGCAGCTCATGTCCTGGAGGGCCTGGACGGTCTCCTTCTCTGTATTTCAGCAGTTTCAGCCCACCAAGAACCTGCTGTGACCTGGAGATAAATGACAGGAGCTGCTGAGACTGGGGATACAATGGGAGGGAGTGCTGGGGTGCGCCAAAGTATCCTATTGATACCTGACTGCTGGGACAGGCAAGAAAAAAGGAGAGGTGCACTGGTCAGTTGAAACATTTTCACTTTTATTCAGACACCGTACGGTTACAAACCTGCAGCCCCCCCTGCTCCCCAGCCTGCCCCACACAGCTTCGCCGCCGCTGCTGCCCCTCCTGCCTCGCAGACGTCCTGCCCTGGCCGGCGAAGCCCCTGGCCCTGCGGGGTCTCCTGCTGCAGAGCACTTCTGATGGCCCAGCCAAGGGCAATGCCATTTCAACGCTTTTCCTCCAGGTACAGTGACATATCTGACGTCCTCGTATTTAAGCCTGGCTGCCTGGCAGTCTGAGGCATTTGCAAAGAGTCCCTCTTTTGCAAGTCTTGAGGAAACCTCTGTTTCTCAGAACTGCTTTGCAGGATCAATGAAGAGTGAAATTCTTAGGCGTGAGCTACCGAGGGTGGGCAAGGTACCTCCTGAGGATCCTCTGGAGCAAGTTTTTCCTCGGCATCCCAGCGGGGAGCTCCAGGTTGGGGTTGCTCCTCTGATAGCCTGCCTCCAGGAGCCTCCTTTTTCTCTTCTCCGCCTCTTTGCCTTCCAGCACATCCATTATCTGGATGTCTCTGAGTGGGCTGGCACATATCCTGGGCAGGGGAAGCCCTGCTGGAGTCCTGTAGGCCTGGCTGCCTCTGCCATCCTTGTGACCGGTGCCATGGGGTCTCAGCTGCTTGTGGTCCCTCAGGCTTCCACCCATCCTGGAGCAGCCACCTCCCCCAGCAACAGGCATCCCGGGGCGTCTGCAGCATCCCAGCTCCTCCTGGGAACTGGCACTTATCTCATCAGCAAGACCTTGAGGATAATCTGAGCCTGAGTGAAAAAACAACGCCTCTTCACTGGTCACCTGTGGGCTCTGCCCCAGGGTGACAAAGCCATATGGGGTGGTGACCTTGGGGAGATGAGGCAGGGACAGAGCTGCCCGAGCAGTGGGGTCTGGGATAGCCTGCACAGCGGCAGCGAGCCCAGCATTAGAGTAGGACGAGCTAGAGCCGGGCACATCGTGCTCATCCTCCACTGCTAGATCCGAGTCGCTCCTCCAAGCCATCCCCACTGGCTGCCCCTTCCCCTTGCCTGAGCGCCTGTGCTTCTTGCAGATGTCCAGAGAGGGGATAGTAAACTGCGGGATGCGGTCAGGGGTCACCATGTGGAGGAAGATGTCCCTGGAGCTCTTGCCTTGGAGTGCACGGGGACAGAGCATCCCCTCCCCGAGCGACATGGTGGGACTGACGGGGCTCCCTGGAGCAGCGCTGTGTATTTATGCTCTGCAGCCAGCCCTGATTGCTCTCCGCGCGGTGACGCACTGTGACGACGGCTGCCAGGTCCCTGCACCTGCTCCCTCCGGACCAGCAGCAATTTGTCACCCACCCAGGCATGGAGAGACAGACAGAGGGGGACAGGCGAGGAGACACTCGTCCCCAACCTCTGCTCCTGCCCTCCTGCTCACGTGCAGGGCCACCAGTGCCGGCCAGCTCCCATCACCCATGAAATGGGAACAGGGAGGGCCCTGAGGAGAAGCAGAGCTGGGTGGGTGGTGTGAGCCGGGGCTGCAGCACCCAGGGCGGGAGGGAGTCGCGCGCTGGGAGCAAGAGCAATTGCAGCAAGCAATGGCCTGTGCAGGATGAGTCACCGTCCACAGGCATCAGGTGGAGCTGAGCGGAAGGGGCAACCGGAGCTGAGAGCGGGAGACAAACACTTCAGCTCTGTCTAGCAACACTCCTGTCAGGAAAAATCTCCACCTCGGCCCACGCAATTACCTGTAGAAATCAGTAATTTCAACCACTGGGGCCCCCACGTCCTTCCTCCCATCTCTGCTGTCGCTAGGGCTGCATGCTGGCATTCGGTCTCTCAGCGGAGCCTCAGCCAAAGGCTGCTTTGCCTTTTCCCCCTCTGCAGCCGGGCAGCAGCAGAGCTGCAGAGCCGGGTTGCCCTGCCACCCTCCCCTTGGCTAAGGAAGCCTCCTCCGCTAGCAGGTGGATAACGGCTGCTTTATGTCGGTTCCTGCTCTGCAAATGACGCAGAGAGAAAAAGCAGCTCTGTTTCTCTGTGGTGCAGGGTCTGTCCCTGCAGCATTGCAGCTGGCCTGTTAAAACGTGCTACTTTTTCATCCTGTCCCGCACTGGGAACCGAAGAGGCTCTGCCGTGGGTTTCAGCAGGAACAGGAGCAAGGCCAGGCTTGTTTTGGCACAAAGAGGGGTTGGGAGCCTACACAACCCCAGGAGACCACCTCAGAGCATCATAAACAGCCACGTCCCAGCTCAACTGAGGGGGGCTCACATCTGTCCCCCAAATGCCTGGCCAGTGGCAGGGCTACAAGCAAGGTCTGCGGTTGCTGGGTGTGGGTCCCCATCTCTCTGCCTCTGTCTGATGGTTCAGCTGGACAGAGCAGGGAGGCGAGTGCCCCGTCATCCCAGCTCTGTGCCCTTCACCGAGGGCAATGCCCACACGCCATACCCGCTCCCCGGGCCTCACCAGCGTTTGCAGCAGTAACTTGCAACAGGGTAAAGTGACACCCAAACACTAAATGCCCTTCCCCGCTCCAAAACCACCTGCTTGGTAGAAGTATCAGCTGAAAATCCCTCCTAACAGTCATGAAGCCTGAATCAGTCAGCAACATGACCCCAGCCCATCTACACATTGTGGTGCCTGGCTTGGCGAAGCGCAGAGCCGGGGGGAGGATTGGCGCTGAGCTGCACGCAGGGGTCGGCAGGTCCGTTGTCCATGAGATGCCCAGCGGAGCTGTCAGGTCTGCACAAAGTTAAAACCTTGGAGAGTGCCCAGAGCAGGGGCTGAGAGGATCTGCTGCAAAGCAGCTTCTGGAAGGTGCTTCTGGGGACTCAGCTAAGCCCATTTTATGAAGGGGAGAGTGTGTGCATGTGTGTTCATGTGCACACAGAACTGCTGGCTAATTGAATCAGGCTGTGGTTTCAAAGAACCAGGCTTAACTCCCTTCCTTTCATCTTTATTGACTAAAACAAATCCCAGCCCCATCTCCCCCCCCCCCCCCCGTCTGGGAGCAAGGGGAGGGCATGGACCAGGAGGGATGCTGAGGGGCCTCCCCTCACCTGGGGTCTGGCTCCTCCCATCACGGCGGGGCTCAGTGGGGCAAGTTTTCTGACATCTCCTCACCCTCTGCCTTCAGCTATTTGCATCGGCACAGAGTGAGGGGAGATATCCCCAATCAGTCTTGGCTTGGCAAGCTACAACCCACAGGAGGGGACAGGCACCCCAAACTGAGAGAAAATAAACCCCTAATTGAGAATAATTAGCCCTTGAGCAAGGCACCAGGACCAGTGCTCATACTAGGGGAACCGCCATGGGAGGGCATTGGGCTGCCCCACTGATTAGTGAGGCCGGCAGCTCGTCAGTGCAATGAGAAGCAGCTGGCCCAGTAGCTACAAGTAGCTTGAGGGCTGCAGGCTGGGCTAAGCCAGGTTTTTGTCTGGTCTGGCTTGTAGGCTTCATGGAGCAGCAACTAAGGCCACACACCAGCCCAGAGCAGGTAGAGGTTCTCCAGGGTTGTTTGTGCTGCAGGCACTGTCAGAGCTGGCACGGAGGATGTCTGACCTTTCTTTCTCTGTCTAGGAGAGGCTGGTTACCTGCAAGGAGCCCTACTCCTTCTCTAGCAGGTTGTTGTGCCAGATCCTTCAGCTGAGTTTTGTCAAGTACCTGGTAGGTGATGCTCCTGCTGCTGGAGGAGTTTGAGGCCAAGGGGATGGGGTGATAAAGCCTTGAGACTGGCAGTTCCTTTGGTTTCTCTGCCAGATCATCCTCTCTGCTCTTTCAGTCTCTTCCCTCTGCCCTGCACTTAGTGTGTGCTCATCCTCTGCTTTTTCTCCCCATCCCAGCTTTTGCCCTCTACCTGATTTGCTCTTGCCTTGCTCCTCTTCTTGCAGCATTCATGTTTCTCTCCTTCTCTGGGCCAGGAGAGATGGGAGGCCTTTGGGGGCAAGGTCCTGTTTTACCTGGCTGAAGTTGGTCCCATCTCAACACCACACTGGGACAGAACAGGGTTTAAGGGTTTCACTGAGGACTTCAAATAGCTGGAAGTTCTCATATGACCTAATGTAGTTCTCTTGTTTGCAGCTGAAGATCCTTCAGAAAGCATTGGTCTGGATTGGATTTGTGGTCCCTGTGGAGACCATTATCAGCAAAGTCTACCCCACCCCGTCTCCCACCAGGCCTGGACGACTTGCCAAGAAGCGCCGGGGGAGACTAACCAGCCTCCTCCTCTCCATTGTCCCCACCAGGATCCAGAACATCCTGGGCTACCTGCCAGCAGACTGGGGCCAGAGCAACATGCCCAAGGGTAAGACCTGTGGCTTCGTGGAACACCTGAAGGCTTTGAAGCTAAGAGGCACACAGCAAGACATATAAAAAAAAAAAAAAAAAAAAAACACCACATTAGGTCTGGGGCTCCTGTGCTGAGTAGAAAGCTAGGAAACACAGATATATGTTTATTTTGTATGGGTTGTGACTGTGTCTTCTCTGAATCCCTGCAGAGATCCGAGAAGCTCTGATCAACCCATCTAGCAAAGCAAATAAGAGGAAGCGGGATGACGTAGCTCTGGAGGAGCAGGAGTCCTGGTTGGTGGTACTGGAGAGGGACCTGCCAGAGGATGACCCTGAAGACACTGTATATGAGGTATGACATTCTGGCTGCTGAGCAGAGTTGTTCCTCGGGGGCTGAGTAATTTGGAGATGACTGCATTTAGCCTCTGTGCTCCTGGTAGACTGGGAGCGTCATTGCACAGGTCAGCAGAGGAGCCTGCACAGGGAGCTGTAAAGAGGTTTTGTTTATTGTACACCCTTTGAGCGATGCAGGCTGTCCAAAGAGCACTTGAACATCACGTCATCAGTGTCTGAAAGGTGTGGGTGCTCCGCTTGTCCCGTAACACTGAAGTTTCCCTCTGGTTGATGTCCCTGCAAAGCATAATCTCTGTCACCCTTGGCTGTTTGGCTGTGGTTCCCAGTCCCATCAGGAATGGGGCTGGTGTGTCCTTCCTCAGTCTGCTTCTTTCCTCCCCAGCCCTCAGATGTGGAAACGGATAGTGAGGAGTACAAGTCCCAAAATGACACTGAGGCAGACCTGGAGTTTGAAGAGCAGGATGAGACCATTATGCTGAAGGAATCATCAGATCTCCAGGTAAGTGGGTCTGCCCCATGCTGGCTTTGTCCTGGGCACACTTGCAAATACTGGGCTGGAAGGATGTACTTCAGTCCTTCTTCCCTTGGCTGCAGAAGGAGAGGTGTCTGGGGTTACTCAACTACTCTGAATTTCATGAGATCACGCATGGGTCTTGTGCTACCCTTCCACAGAGCTGCAGTCTAACCATGCCCCTGTCTCTGCAGGTAGAGGACATACAACCTGCTGGGGTTAGTGATACCCCAGAGCTGCTGGCTGCAAGCACAGAGCTGGGACCAAAGGATCCAGCTGGGTCCAGCAGTGGGGAAGATGCTGCAGATGTTGATAGCAGTGATGGTGATGCCCAGAAGCCAGAAGCTGATGCAAGCAGTGGGGATGGCAGTGAGATGGCTGATGCAGATTGTGATGACAGCAGCAGTTTGTCACAGCATGGGGTAAGGACTCCCTTGAGCTGAGCCATAACCCTACCCACCCTCCTTTAGTGCAGAGCAGGGGAGGTGTCGCAAGCTCAGAGGTATTTCAGCCTGGGAGAATGTCCCCAGGCTCTGAGCTTTTGCAACATGGCTCTCCATTCACTTTGCTGCCAAGTGAGCTAGGAAAGGATTGTAGGGGCTCTAGTCCTTCTCCCTATGCAAGGAGACAACCTCAGTCCCCATATGTTGTTGAGATGGTGCTGGGTGGGTGCAGTGCTGTGGGCATCTTCACCCCTGAGTGACAGGACTGCCAAATGCCAGTTGAGCATCTTGTGCTGGTACCCAGAGCAGCCCCCTCTGAACCAGAGCCACTACCAGCAGGTCACCATGAGCCCTTCATGACTCACTGGCTTGGACACTTTGTGCTTTAAAACAGGGAGGGTTTGTAGAAGAGTCTTCATTGCTAGCAACTTCATATGGAGTCCTTCACTGCTCTAGACCCATCTGTTACCAAAGCACTGGTGGATACCCTCCCAATTCCCTTGAAGCTGGTGCTCAGCTGCCTGGCTTGCAGGGAAATGGAGGGTGAGGAGAGGTGCAGGGTGGGATGGCTTGTACTCAGCAGCTCACCCTGCCCAGTGTCAATGCTGGCTGGCTGGCCAGCGTTATCGGTAAAATTTCTTGTGTTTTCTAGGATAAGCAGGAACCCTGACCCATGGCCCTGGACCTCTGCTGTGGCTGCAAAGTGCCTGGTTCTCTGGGGTGGCTGTATCCTCGAGTAAGCTGTCTAGTTAAATGCTATGTTGGTGTTTTTTGAACTTTATAATAAAATTACCCTATTTTTTCATGTGAATTGGGATGCAGTTGGCTTTCAGTATGTGGACCTGGCAGGTTCTGCCTGTGCACCAGATGGCATGGACATACTGCTGCTGGGAGTCCAGGGTATGGGGCTGCCAGCAAGACCTTCCCCTCTGATCCCTCCTGTGGAGAGGCTCTTCATGGTTCCTGGGAGTGGTGATGACTTTGGGAATGCTGACATGTGTGATTGGAAGGAGAGGGGTGCAGGGAGCGGAGCTACAGGCTCCGTCTGGGTGGAGCAGGGTTTCCATGTGGCAGCACCTGAGCATGGCCACACTGGCTGGTCTACAGATGTCCCTGGGCTGGCTGGCTGCAGAGGTGCAGGATGGGCGCTGCAGCAGAATCTCCCTCCACATGCATATGATATCTCCAGAATTACAGGAGGTAGCAAGTCTCTGCCCTTGGGATAAAACAACCAACTTCACAGGGAGCCCATTTTGCTCCATGAGCACTTATAGGTCTTCAGTCTGCTTTCTGGCTTCTCTGTACTTTGGTGTTTCTGCATAGACCATTCTCCCTCCACTCAGATCCTACAGAGGACCTTGGCTCAGTAGAAGAGTTGAGCAAAGGGTGATTCAGGGTCTGGAAGGGCAGGCTGGGACCAGAAAGTGCCTGAATGCAACCCAGAGCTCTGGAGTGACTTGAGATTGGCCACCACTTGATTTGTTGTTTGGAACAAGTCACAGTATTTGAAGCTGTGAAGAGCTGTAAACACTCCAAATGTGAGTCTAAAAATGGGAACAGCTCAGGGTGTTTGGCTCTCTTGCTTGAGGCCTGCCTGGAGGCTGTGTCTGATGGCACGACTGCCTTGAGCTGTATCTGTGTGTGTAGCAACTGGGACTAACAATGTTCCAACTGTTAAAAATAACTGGCATCCTGCAGCAAGGATGCTCTGCTGAACAAGCTGAGCTCTCGGGCAGGTCTAACCTGGATGGGCCGGGCCAGCTCTGCTCTGGGCCTGGCAGCTGATAGCCACTTCTGCCTACCAGCTTAGTAACGTCTGTGCTTGACCTCTGCCACAGGCAATGCCTCTAAAGAAGTATAAATCCTTCCCAGCCCTGAAGGGAGGTGTTGAGATGCCCTGAGGTTTTGTTCTCATGTCTCCCATTTCATATGGGCTGCAAGAAAGAGTGGGAGTTAAAAATCCCAGGGAGTTCAAAAGCAGCGTGGTAATAAGGATGGAGGTGTCCTTGCTCTCAGACCCTGCTGTGATCAGGGATGCTAATGTCTTTCTAATTAAAGATGGTTTCTTCTGTCAAAAGCAGCTCTGGGGCACGCTGTGGTCTGTGCAGCTTTTCCTGCTGGGCTACAGTGACCGTGCAAAGGGCTGCTCTGGCCAGCAGCAAACCATTTAAAGGAAGAAATGCTTGTACTTTAAACTAGTGGCTGGGTCAGGACACCTCTCCTCAAGCTGCAGCCCTTAAACCCCTCCCTGGCACTCTAAAGCTGGCTTTCCCCATACAGATCTGGCCAGAGACCTGGCACTGGCTCCTCGTACCTCTGTTTCAGTGGGGCATGTCTTGGCAGAGGCATTTTTCTCCCAGGTTAGACCGGTTATTTGTGCACCATGAATGTGCAGAACAGTCCTGAGTCATGAAGCTCAAGTAGTTATAAAGGTGCTCAATGTCCTTCCCCATGGCAGTGTCTCTTTAAAAGCAGGTATGCCTCTTACCTGGCATTATCTGCAGCTGCAATAGCACTGGTTTCATTACTGCTGAATAATAGCAAGATTTTTCTTAAGATTGATAAAGGAGCTGATATTGCAACTCCTGGATATTATATTAGGCTCTGCATTAATTCAGTTGCTCCTCGTTTTTGATAGCTCTCCCATTCTCTGCAGCCAGAGTTTTCAAAGCAGAGATTAATAAAACATCCTTTAGTGGCACGTAGCTAGGTAAGGGCTTTTTCTAAAATCTGTGCAGGCTTTTCCTGCTTGCTCCTGAGCTTTAGTAGCACTGGATGTGGAGATAAAGAGGAGGCTTTGTTCATTGTCTGGGTGCCAGGCTGCAGAGTGATTATGCCTTAAAATGTATTGAGGAAGCAACTAGCACTAAATCTGGCTCTTTGAGCTCACCTGCAAATTAATTCTGTGCACACCTGTCTGCAATGAGGGGCATGTCCAAAGCTTCCCAGTGTCTTAAGCCCTGATTTAGGAAGAAGACACCTCCTCAGATGAGCATGGAGGAAGCAAATGGCTTGGTGGATTGAGAACTAGCTGCAGAGCTGCTTTATCCCAAGGTCATCACCTTGAATCCAGCCCAAGTAGGTAGGTGGTGTGTGCTTGTATTGTCCGCGAGGCAAGGTAAAAAGGAGGAAGCCGATGGTCACACTGCTGCCAGTGTGAGAAGGCTCAGCCTGGAGAGAGGCTGCCGATGGCCTGGGAGGTGCCTGAACGCAGACGTGGCTGCTGGTGGCCTGACAGGTGTCACCGCTGCTGGGGGTGATGGATTCTGCAGGGGTGTGAATGAGCTGCCCTAAATACCTGCTTGTGCATGGGCTCCATCTAGTTGTGGAAGGATAAGGCTTGCACAGAAGAAATACATATTGTACCAGGAATACACGTTGGTGGCTAAGGCTTTTCAGGGAGGATCAGTGTTGCTGCAGCCAGCCTGTTCACTGGGATGTGAACAGAACCTGATGCTTTTTGAGGACTTAGCCCCCCTTTACAGCTGGGTGGAGCAGGGGGATTGAGAGGAGGGATGGGAGAGTCTGTCTTTCTGCTAAAAGGCAAGAATCTGCTAAGCACCTTTGAGCATCTCTTCCCTTCCTCTCCATTTTCCCTCTCCTTCTCTGTCCTGGTCTGTGCCTTTTTTGCCTGTTTTTTAGCCCCTGGTGTGGGGAGGTGAAGTGCAGGGACGTGCCCTAGGCCATGCAGGGCTGCTGCAGCCCAGCTTGGTTTGGGGCTGGGCGTGAGGTGAGGAGCAGCCTGATGGAGCAGGTTATTGACCTCCGGTCAGATGGAGATGCTCCAAGTCCTTCTTGGCATCCTCTGTTCTGGGAAAAGGCCCAAGGGAGAATGTGGGATGTGGCTGGCTGAGTCTCTGCTGCACTTGGGCACAGCACTGTGCATCGTCCAAGCCCAGCTTTTGTGTGGTTCCCCCCCTCACCCTTCCCTTCACCTCTTCCACTGAAGAGCAAGCCAGGTGCTGTAAGAGAGGAGGCTGGGAAGGAGGGGGAATGGGGAGAAGGAGAGAAACTGAAGGGTTAATGTGGTGGTAGGGGGATGAAGAGACAAGGATTGGCCCTTGAGGGAGCCTGAAGGAGTAAGCGAAGGTGACCCTGATGGTCGGGGTCCCCAGAGAACATGTGGACCAAGCACCCTGCAAAGGGCTCTGTGCTAGACCTATGATGAGGGAGCTGTATGGGAAACAAATGGCTTAATTGAGGCAAAAATGATCATAATTAGCATGAGCAAATCCAATTAGGGAGCCATGGGCGGGTTACCTTGGGCCTGTCATTGGGAGCATGGGGGGCTGGGGTGCTGCGGGAGCAGCCCCACGGCCGGGACAGGCAGGGAAAGGGGGCAGCGGGTGCTCCCCCAGGGCTGGCATTCATTAGCATCCTCTCCTCCTCTGGCTGCTGGCTCTGTGCCCTGGACAGAGCCTAATTAGGATGGAGAAATGGATTTACCAGGCTGTGCTCAGCGGAGGGGTGAGCTGTTGGTAACAGGGCTGATGGGCAAAGCAGCAATTGCCTCCTACGGAGCAGCTTCGTAACGAACGCCATCACTGTCGGCTGTTCAAAGCTGGTAATTGAGAGGGTCAGAAACCCTATTCCAACCTTGCTCTAGGGCTGAAAGGAGCATTTTGCTCTTTCCTACAAGGAGCAGAGGAAAATTGTTCCTGTTTGTCCTTTAGGGGTGACCGCCAGGTTCACTCGCGTGCTGGGGGCTGCGGAGGGAGGATGTGCTCGGCTGCAGTGCCTCTGGCCTGGTACGCTGGAAATAACGAGGTTAAATGTTAAGTGTAATTTTTAAGATTACAGTAGGCATTCCTTTCCTACCACATGCATACAACTGCCAGGGACTCAAAACTTTCATTTCCAGCAAAATCATCTTTATGGGTCATACTTTTTGTTACAAGATTTTTTCTTCTATTTTGGGAAAACATGAAACCGCAGTGTTTCTCTTCTCATCAGGCTTCTCTTTCCCGTTCAGTCTCCTGGTCCCCCCAGAACTGGTTATTAATACCACTCCAGCAGCGAGGGGCAGGCACCGTGCACCACCTGAACCCAGTCCCCTGCCTTTTCCAGCCCACCCGCCCTGTGCCAGCCCAGGGATGGCTCGCCCTCCTGTGGGAGTGGGACCCCTGGGAGCAGGGACAGGGCTGGGGTTCGCAGCCAGGGAGGCTGTGACTCTCATCCATCTCTGCTTGGGCAGCTGTCAGAGCAAATCTGTCTGTGAGGGACAGCAGGATGGGTGCTGGGCTTTGGGACACTGATGTGCTTTGCCTGAGGTGTTTCCCCAGCTGCTTTGGCTGCAGGAAATCCTGCTGTGGGAGAGCTGCTGCTGTTACCACGGCTCCTCTGCTCCATGAACCTCTGCAAGGAAATGGCCCGGCATTTCTTCCAGCCCCAAGGGTTGAGTTTGCAACTGCTTTTGTGCACAACAGCTCTCTAAGGGACCCTGCTGTGTGAAAAGCAAAGCATGAGCTCGTGAACCCCAGGAGACACTGGGCTCATGGTCCCCAGCATGGGTCCATGGGCATGGTCCCAGCTCTGCCCCAGCAAAACCAGTATTTCTGCCAGCGAGAGGAGCAGGCAGCTGCTACTGCAGTTGCTGGAAAGCATCAGGAGCACTCCTGGCCTGGGAGCCTCCTTCCTTGTAGGCACAGGGGTTATTCAGGGCTTCCCTCTGCCCATGCTCCTGCTCAGCCTTCCACTGCCTCCACAGGAGATGCAAACCCTCAGCGGTGCAGGCAGATGCCTGCTCAGTGCTGTCATCCACGTGAAATTCCTGCCTGCAACTCCTGGCAGCTTGCAGCGATAATCCCAGCTTTATCTTCTCCATGCCGCAACAGCGGCTGGAACGAGGGAGACTTTGATGTGTCCCTGGGGAACACGGTACAAGCTCCAGGCAGTGCCAAGGGCCTGTGTTGAGGATCTGGCTCTGCTCTACAATGTGGGCAGCCAGTGTCAAAGCTCTGTAGCTGCCCTAAAACCAGCAGGTTTTACAGCTGCTCTTGCAGCTGCATGTCTGCATGGTCAAGAGAAAAACAACTGTCCCCATGCCTGCTCATCCCACAAAGCTCTGGTTATTGTTGGTGCAGGATAAGGTGCCTGGTCCTGGGCAACTGGGGAATTAATTTGTGCTTCTTCTGAGGACATGGTGTGGTCCCAGCCACACACTGTGGTTTGGAGGCAGGGCTGTTGGCAGGCTCTGCTTTGCTCAGGGATGGGGATGGTGAGAGACAGCCAGTCTGCCTTGAGGTGTCCTTCAGGGATTTTGCCATTGCCAGTGAGGGCTTTTCATCAGGGCTGATCACCACTCCCAGTGCTTTATCTGGATCTGAGAGTCCAAGGATGCCTTGAACCAACTAACCGGTGTTTTAACCCTGAGCCAGGCACACAGCCCCCTTGTTGCAAAGCAGGCTGCTTCCAAGTGCGTAACTGGAAGCAGATTATCAGTGACAGAGTGTTCCTGGCCACCACCTCCGCTAGAAATGGAGCCATCACCTAGGAGGTGCACAGTTTCCAGGCCAGATATTTTTGGCTCATGTGTGCTCTGAATGTTGAAGTTTTCCAAAGGCCTTGAGCCAATATTTGTGCTGCTGCCCTTGTTGTAGTCTCTTGAACCAGAGCCAAGCTGTTGGTCACAGCTGGGTGGCATGGAGAAACCGGTGCTGTACCGGATGCCACGGCTGGGCTGATGTCCAGCTGGGAGATGGAGAGCTGAGGCCCGCAGACTTATTGCATGTCACACTGTGAGCAAAGTGACGGAAAAGTCGTGAGAACCAGCGGGCCAGAACCCCCACGCTAATGGCCATGTTCAGCTGAGCTGGGAAATGAGCTGTGCCTCTCCTGCCGCGGTTGTAGTGTGTGTCTTTCTAGCTAAGTCACCAGTGAAAGCTCTTGAAAACAAAGATGGGAAGGAGAGCGTGCTGCGAGCATTAATATGCACATACATTAGGTGTGTGACTCACACAAGAAAGGAGAGTAATTTTCAGGTCCGATTAGCTTCATCTGTGCACTCTCCAAAACTCGCTGTATTTATTCATATTTCATTTAAGATGCTGCAAGATATTAGCTTAGAAAAATGGGAGGCGACAGGGAAGGCTGAGAGCCAAGGACAACCCCCAACCCCACCGCACAGAGGTAAGGAAGGACGAGGTCCTTGCCAGTGAGCCGATCTGCTGGCGCTAATGCGTGATCTCCCGGTGCCTGTGCCCTAGCAGTGGCTCCAGGTATGGGGTGCAGAGGAGCCCAAAGAGGCCAAGGATTGTGCTGAGTTTCTGGGCCAGAGTGCCCTGGATCTGTCTGCGTGGGAAGAGGCACTCGTGGCTTCAGTTCAGCTCACCAACAGGGCTGGAGCGTAGATCACCACCCATCCCCTCCTTGCTCTGGTACCCCCTTCTCCCCAGGCACCTCATCGGTAGCTGTGGGTGCTTCTCTGCCTGCAGCAGGTGACTTGTCCTCCTGATGTGTCCCTATATCTCAGCCCCCACAGGGAGGGGAGATCGGGGCATAGTGCCTGCAAGTCTGTGACGTGAAGAGGCAGGTGAGGCTGCAGGTCGCTGCTTTGTCCCCAGTGGACTTTCTGCTCTGCTCTTCTCATCCTGGCTGGCTGTGCCCCACTTGCTGCGATCGGTGCTTCCCAGGCTGGCATTCTTGCAGAGCACGGAGGAGGTGGGCAGTCTGCTGGGACCTCAATCACTCTTCCAGCCTTCTTAGCAGCTCCTGGCTTTATCACCAAAAACGCTTTCTTAGGAGAGAGCCTACAGCCAAGGAAACTTCATGCCCAGAACAGCTCTGTGCAACCATTGCATCTTCTACTGCATGTTCCAGGCAGTGCCCTCATGAGCTCCAGGGTCTCTAATTGAGAGAGGCAATCTAAAGACCACCTGCTTTATCACCAGCAAAGAGTAGGTCCTCCCACCTTGTTTCAAGTTCTTAATGCAGCTCACATCAGAGGCAGGAGCGTGATCTGCTGACACAAAACCCAGCCCTCCTGCACCCCCGGGGAAGTAGGTGGCTGCTTTTTTGCTGTTTTAGCTCATAAGCTAGTTTTGTCCTTGGCTGTGGCTCACTTGTGGATCAGAGACTGGGAGTTTTGCACAAAGGATCGAAACAATCCAGTTCCTGATGTCCAGGCAGCAAAGGGGTGTCTCAAGGTGTACACGAGGGATGGGGACAGTGAGGTAACAGCGGGCACTGAAGGCAGGCACCATGCATTTCTCTTAAATGCAAGCAGCCCAGAGGCAGATGTCCTCCCAACAGCCGTGCATCATTCATGCAAGAGTGCTCCCTATCTGATAAATCATATTAGAGAGACAAGACACAATGGGGCTTTTAATTATAGAAACAATTACCAAGGATTAATGACAGCAGCGGTGTGATGGATTATTGTTACTCCTAAGTTTAATAAAGCTCTGGTAGTTTTTGTCAGATGTGGAGAGCAATGAGACAACACTTCCTTGGGTGTTTGCTTAAGCGGTAATGCACCTCTGCTCCAGCTTCATCCTGCTCCCTTCCTCCCATTTGCACTGATGAGATATGTTTGAGGGCTTCCAGCAAATGCAGGGGTTTGACTGGATGAAGCCTCTGCGAGATTTGTTATGAGAAGGCACAGGGCTGAGCGAGGTGGTGTTGCCCATGGGGAGCTGCTGAGGTGGAGCAGAGCCTGGAGGTGGGATGGGCCCTGCGAGGTGGAACAGGGACAGTTTGGCTCAGTGTCACCAGTCATCGGCCAACGTGGATGTGTCCCTCAGGCTCGTGTGATCTGAGCAGAGATGCTGCTCCCCACAAAGCACATCCCTTCACAGCCCCCTGGGTGGGTGTGGTGGCCCCCAATACACAGCTCCAGCATCAGCATCTTTGCACCTGGGTCTTTCTGAGCGAAGGGTCAGGTCGTCGCTAATCACAGAATCATAGAACAGTTTGGGTTGGAAGGGGCCTTTAAAGTTCATCTAGTCCAACACCCCTGCAATGATCTTCAACAAGATCAGGTTGCTTAGAGTCCCATCCAACCTGACCTTGAGTGTTTCCAGGGATGGGGCATCTACAGCCTCTCTGGGCAACCTGTGCCAGTGTTTCACCACCCTCATCATAAAAATTTTCTTCCTGCTTCCCAGACTCAGAGAAACCCCTTGGCCTCCTTTTCTGCCTCCCAGCAGCCTGGTGAGCGGGGCACAGGGCTGCCCTGCCTGAGATCCAAGTTTAATCTGCTTAGAAGACACTAACAGAGCCAACGGCTTGGGAAGATGCAGAAGTCGGCAATAGCTTCCCTTTGCCTGCAGCCCTGATTATCCCCCCGCCAAGGAGGCTGGCGCTGACGGCAGCTGCCATCAAACAGCCCGCTGGCAGCGGGGATACAAATGCGGAGCGACAGGAGGGCGAGAGCCGCCGGGGTGGCCGGAGCTGTCACCCGAGAGGTGAGGTGGAGTGAGCCGTGCCAGCGTGCAACCTCGAGCTGCCCTTCCTCCTCCCTTCCTCTGTGGGATGCTTGAGCGCTCGGTGGTGGAAAATGCAGGTGAGGCTGGGTGCTAGCATGGTCTGTCCCAGGGGCTTGGCCATCGGTGCTGCAGGGAGAGGATAGCATTGCCCCGTGGGAGCTGAGCCAGTCCTTCCCCTGCTGAATCACCCCAGGCAACCCCAGCATTGGTACCTGCCCCACACAATTGCCCTCATGCTGGGAACGGGGCTCGGGACCTGTGTGCTCTGTGCAACAGCCCCAGGAGCTGCAATGTGCTCCCTGAGCACCCATGCACTGCTGCATCCCCGGGAGCACCCCCTCTTCCCGCAGCACCCCTGCCCTGCACTCGGGTCTTTCCCAGCACGTGGCAGAAGGACCCCAAGGTTTGGTCCAGGATTTACCCTGGGGCAGAGCAGAGAAGACTGGCACAAGGCAAGCGGTGAGAGCATCCTTGAATTCCCTGTGAGCAGGGGAAGGGACACAGTCTCTGGACAGGCTGGACTGCGCTTGGCCCAGGTCACTCAGTCTCTGGCCAGTTCCCCCACTGTCCCTGCATGCTGGGGGACACCAGGGATGGCTGGTGGGGAAGATTTAACAGTCCAACCTGTCTAATGCTGGATTAATAATTCATTGTGCGAGGCAGGGTGCAGTGATCTTTGCCCCCTCTCGCATATTAAGTGCTGCAAGGTGCAGAGAGCTGTCGCTGGCACGATGAGCAGGGAAGGGGGGACGGTCATGGTGCAACTGTGGTCCCTTGGGCACAGGTGCCCCTCTCCTGCCGATGTCGTGGTGCAGCGTGCCGGGAGCTGGGTGCTGCGGGGCGAGACGCCTTCAGGCACAGAGGTGCAGGGTACCAAACATCTCTGGATCCGAGTGCCAGGTAGAGGTCTTGTTTCCAAAGTTTTTCCTTCCATCGAGGACGTGGGTGGATTTGTTGCCTGAAAAAGTGAGACACTAATAACGTTGGCCGGGTGCCAGGTGCAGCATCAGTTCTTACCTCCAGCACTGATGCTCCCCAAAATGCTCCCGCAGCCCCACTCCGTGCCGGTCCCCCACCCCGCAGCTCCCCCGGGAGCCCCAGCGGGTGCATGAGAGCAGCCCCAATTGCACAGACCCCAGCGCTGAGTTAGCAGCAGCCAAAGGAGTGTCTTTCTGCTCCGACCTCCGAGGCACTCGCGTCTGGACGAGGCTGCCAGCGGTGCTGTAATTACCTGCCTGGCTGCAGGCAGCCTTTAGCAATGAAGCCAATTCCCACAGTGTTGAGCTGGAGCTGTGTCGCTTCAAGCCCTGAGCATCGCTCAGCATCGGGGCAGACAGAGCATCCCGGCACCTGCTCCTGGTCCCTGCAGCAGGCAGAAGGGATGAGGGTTGTTGTGGCAGGTGAAATGTGGCCAGCGCTGCGGAGCTTCATGCGTGGGCCAGAAGATACTTTCAACGTCTGGAAACAGCTGGATTCCCCAGGGGAGAAACTGCCATCTTCAAACTGGTGTTGGCCAGTGCCCCTGGAGACCAACACACAGGTGGGGGATGATCCTCCTGGCAAATTTTAAGCCATTTCCTATTAAAACATTTCCTCTTTAAAACCTATTTCCTAACCACAACAGCCTCTCTGTCCTGCAGAAGCCCAGTGCTTGGATGGGCAGAGCAACAGTGTTAAGCTGGTAGGTAATAATGTGCTCGTCAAAGAAAAGTTAGTTTCCCAAGTCTTCCTAGCTACTAAAGAAGTCATCAGCTATCTTCCATCCCAAATTAGGCCTTATAGACCCGCCTGGCTTATGAATCAGCTCTACCATCACTGCACACCAGCGTAATTTGTCTTGTCTTTCAATATAATGGCTCCCATCCCACTCGGAGGACACGGAGCAAAAAGTAGGCAGCCAAAAAAAGCAGGACCTTGTGTGCTGAACTCAGCAGAGCAGTAAAACACGGGGACAGGGGAGTTTCTTCCCTCACCATTTGAGTTCATATTCTGGACATGGTACATGTGGGAACAAGGAAGATGGAGAAAATTGTTGGGGATTGGCACCTTGTTGCGGTATAACTGTGAACGGGACCAAAAAGGGCATGTCCCTCCGGGCAGCCTGGGTGAGCAGAGACAGGACAGAGCACAGTGATGAATATCTTGAAAGCCTCCAATAAGAAAAGGGCCAGAGAAGTGTGCTGTCACCACCATCACCTGCCATCTACCGCTGGACACGGTAGAGCAGGAGAGGGGCTGGGCAGCTGCCTGCTGGGAGGGAGGAGGTCACCGAGCCCAAGCCGGGGTGTGGGTGGTCTCCTCTGCATGTTTGGCACTTTGAGTTGGCTCCTTCCAAAGAAGGGGAAAAGCCTGGCAGTGGCTGGGGATATGTCCCTGAGCCATTTACACCAACACGCAGCTTTTCTCCCAGAACGGTGTCTTGAGGAGTGACCAGTGGATGGGAAATGCTGCCGAATTGAGAGTGAGCCATTAGAAGTGGGTGAGGAGGACATCTCCTGCCATGACTCGTCTGCAACAACCCCACCTCTGACCGGGAACCAGCAGCTCCCAGAGCGGTGAGCAGATGCGGCTATGGCTTGAGCTGATGAATTAAGGCGAGGAGAACCTGGTCTGTCTGTATTAAGCGTGAAGACAGACGCCGGGGTCGTGGGGGCATAGGGCAGAGGAGGCACCGGGGACAGTTTCCGTCTAGCGGGTGCAAATGGCGTGTTTGCCGCCTGCAGCACCGCAGTGCCTGGAATCCTAATCGCCTGCAAAGCAGCTCTAATGATATTTGGAAATGAGCTTGGAGCTGCCGTGAGGGATTCGATGCCACTCTCAGATAAAGGCAGGACGCACACGCAGAGGGAGGGCGAGGGAGACGGGGGCGGGGAGCGCGTTTCGCACGATGCAGCTGAGTGAAGGGAAATGTGGGCTGAATTTCATCAGGAGCAATTTCCTAGCGGGGAGAGAGCAAGCAGGCAGCGGAGCGGCCCCCCCCAGCTCTCTGATGGTGGGGAGTGCTCGGATCCCGCTGGGCACTGCTCCGGCATGAACCCCTGCACTCGTTCAGGGATGGAGAGATGACCTTGGACCCTTCCAGCAGCCACTGGTGCCTCTGCCACAAAGAGAGGAGGTGAAACAGGCAGCATCTTGCAAAAAACTGCTGTGCCGACACTGCTCATCACCCCTGCACAAATGTGCCGGGTGGACGTGCAGCAGCACACGGGGCCGTGAACTGGGACAAGGAATGGGAAGAAAATCACTGCATGGGCAGCTGCCAGATTTGCTCCTTGAGCAAGGATGGCATCTGCCACCTCCGAGCAGAGAGCCTTCATGACTGCCTGCGCTGCCGTCACCGAGCCATGGCCAGTGCTTTGGGATGGGATGTGCGCTTGCCCGTTCACTCTGGTGCAGGGTGACTGCAGTGCTGACTTCCATGTGTGCCCAGCCCTCGGGGGACCCCCAAGGGCCCCAGTGCGTAGAGATGTGCAGTTTGGGTTTGTCAGCAGAGCCAGGTGGGTTGGGGGAAGCATTTGCAGCGGCCGTGCCCGGCTTGCGGCCTGCTCTCGCCCCGCAGCCCAGCCGCCATCTCCCCATACGCCGTGAGCTACAGGCAGCCCTGGGGATGCACTGGCCGGCTGCACTCTGAGCTGGATTTAGAGCCTGAAATTTCCTGCTCCCTGCTGCTTTTGGGTCAAGTGGGTATTCCAGCACGAGGCAGGCAGCTCCTTGGGCTTCCCCACCCCAGGGACCCCCCGCAACCCCACAGTGTCACTGCACCGTCCTCACCACACCGGGCTGCTCCCAGCCCCACCGGTGACACAGATGGCTCTGCAATCCTACCAGGCTGGGCAGCAGCAGAAAACCCACTCTGGAGCTGAGCATCACAGAGGGAAGGAGGAACAGGGGCACATCTGCTGGCAGTGATTCCTCTATTAATGTATCCCAGTACCTGGAACACCTTGCTGGATTAGCAGGGCAAAGAGAAACCCCTCAGCTGCCAGGATGAGAAAATGAGCTGGGCAGTGCCAGCCCTACCTGATAAGGGGAATAAATCATCAGCTGTGGGCTCTGCACTCAGCTGTTGGCTGCAGCGGGGCCAAGAGGTGGTGGGCACCAGGGGTGGGCAGCCCCAGGAGGTGAGCACGCAGCACCTGGAGCACACGTGCTTCCATGCCGGGCAGCGATCAGCTCTGTGAGCACGGGCAGGTGCTGGGGCCTGGGTGCTGTGCAAGCTCTCCTGCACCCCAGCAAAGCGGCTGCAGAAGTGACAGCCTTGCAAAGGGGACCAGGGACAGGCTGAGCCCCACCGTGAGCATCATGCCAGCTGGCAGGGGGAGAAACGCAGCTTGCGTTTCTGGAGATAATTTGCTTTATCCTTCTTTGGACATGGAAATAGGTGTGCTGGTTTGGAGGGCCGTTGAGCGTGCAAAGCTCCTGCTGAAGCCAATTGGCAGTGGTGTTCAGTGCCTCTGCAAAACTGGGCCACGGAACTTAAAAAAGGGATTGGGGGAATCCTCCTTCTGTGGGAGTTTGTCACCTTGGGCTGATTTCACTGCCAGAAGTGTTCACCTTGACCCAGACATGGCAGAAGGGCTCACTTAGGGGTTGCTAAAGGCAGCAGGGAGCAAGGGCGGATGAGGAGCCAAGCACCGGCTCTCACCGCGTCCTCTCCACCATCACTCGAATCCGTGGCAGTTGGAGGGGGGAAAGGTCCCTCTCCTTCCTGCTCGGATTAAAACCTTTCGCCTGATGGTGTTTCTGCTCAGAACAGCAGGTGCTTGGCCAAAGAAACTTTCATTGTAGTTACCAAATATTTATTAAAAGTAACTGGGATTAGTCATCAGCTCAGGCTGTGTTTGCAGAGCAGGTACATATGTCCGGTGCTTTGTAGGTAAATACAAGGGTGAGATGTCTTCCCTCAGGGGTTCATGTTCTGAAGCAGATCAAAACCACAGCCACAGGAACATCGGGGTCAGGGCAGAACAAGCTGGAGAAAAACGGGCTTTGTAGGTGCAACAACACCAGCTCCATGCGGAGGAGGTCATGTATGCCGCTTGCAGTGCTGTCCTGAGCTCCCCAAACCCCAGGAGCGGGGGCAGCGGGCCATGCCCCTCCATCTGCACGCTGGAGTCGTGCCTGAGTGACATGGGTGGAGGGAAGCTGCATTTTGGGGTGCCGATGGGGGACCCGGCCAGAGCGAGCCCATGGGACCTCGCAGCCAGGCAGTGCGGGGTCCCAGCCTGGCAAGTCCCTGGGGGAAGGTCGCTCCGGGCTGGGAACCTGCGGATGGAGTGGGGTCTCTTCCTGCCCTTCCAGCTGGCGGAGAGGACAACATGGGGTGGTGTCCCCGGGGCACCCAGGGCCTTGCTGCCTCCGGCCATGCAGTGTCACTCTCCACTCGTATTTTGGTCTCTGCAAATAATCCCCTCCCTGTGCCCCAGGAGCCGTCAGGCACCCAGGAGAGAGGCACCATGGCATGTCCCAGGGCTGAGCTCAGCGCCGGCAGCCGGTGCTGTCTCCAGTGCCTGCGGTTTGGCTGGCTCTGGCGCTGGGGCATTCAGGGCTGGGGGTGGCTGGGCTGCCCTCCAGCCATGCCCTGGGGATGGTACCCTGCCAAGCAAGGACTGGCTCCCTGGCATCCCTGAGCCCTTACGGCATCAGTCCAGTGCCAAAGGGGCACTTGGTGAGCTCCCCAGCTACCCTATTTCGGCAGCGTCAAACACCAGCTCCTTCTGGGTCCACTGCATGGATTGTGAGCCATCCGGCTGGCTCCTTCTAGGAGTTAATTGAGGTTTCCATTAGTCAGAATTAATGGCCACCAAGAGTCTGTAGTCATCACATGGCTCCCACTGCTGCATCCTTAGGGGGGAAAAAAAAATCACTGGCTGTCACCAGAGCTGGCAGTGCCAGAGCGCTGCATTTGAGCTGGCAGGGGACCAGCGCGTCCGGCGGCGCTGGGGGCTGGCACAGGCCCCCGGCACGCAGGGAGAGGCCCTGGCCCCTGGGTGCAGCAGGGAAAGCTCCCGTGCTCTGCCATGGCAGGGCAAACTGGGGGCAAAAGGGAGTTTACCTCTCTGTTTATTGGATTTTTATTTTTCCCTTGCCACATTTCAGCCAAAAACTCTTTGGGATTTTGAGCATGTGCCAGAGCAGCTGCGATTTTTTTATTTCTCTCTCGCTTTTTTTTTTTTAAAATCATTTTGCTGAGTCTGTGAAAATGCCCCAGAAAGCAGTAAAACTCGTCAAGACGCTGCCAGTGCTGGCTCACTCGAAACAGCACCTCCAAAGACAGAGACTCTCCCTGAAGCATTGCATGCCGACGGCCCCAGGGCCCTGCCATGTCTGTGCTCTTCCCCCGGAGCTGGGGACAGGGACACCTTGATGGGAGGAGGTGACATTTGTGTTCCCCTCTGTTCCCAGGGGACAGCTGTGACCCAGGTGGCCCCGCTGCGTCCCCAGTCCCGATGCTGAGCGAGAGGCAGAGTTTGGAGCGATGTGGCTTATGGGTCCCCATCCTCATTTGGGGGGGGGGGGGATTATTTTGGGCAGGGCCAGGCTCTTGGGACAGGGCTGACAAGTGGAGGTAAACTCCAGGGGACCTAAGGAGGGGACCGGGTCCCATCTCAGCACCCCAAATGCCACAGCCCCTGGCAGGGAGCTGCCTCTGGGTGTGCAGAGGACAGGGGGCCCCTGGCCCAACTTGTCTCCTGGCATTTTTGCTCATATTGAAGCCAATTTGAACTAATTGGAGAGCAAGACCTAGGGACACGGCCCCGTGGGCTTCTACGATGTCCAGCGTGGGGCTGCGGGGCTCCGGCTCAGGGAAGCAGAGCTGTTAACCTCAGCCTGGCGCCTTTTCTCTGCATCTTTGGCCTGTTCTTTCGGTAAAGCCCAAAGTGATGCTAAAGGGCCATCAAAGCTAATGGGAGGAGGTGGCAACTGGGGTGCACCTGGAGGGGGAGCGGGGCTGAGCTAAAACCCACATCATGGGCTTTAGTCATAACCTGCCTTTTCCTTTATCCTGGGCAAATCACTTGTCTGTGGCTTGGTTTCCCCCAAAGTAAAATAAGGGTATAAAGGGGACACAGTGAGACATAAATAACTTGGTTTTCTGCTGAGAGGCTTGGGGAGGGGACAAGGACAAGGTGGCCCATCCGATGTGGGCTCCCCCACTGCATTACCAGCACTCTGCCCCCCCAAAATCAACTCTAACCCTGCCCAGCAGGCAGGAAAGCATCTTCCATCAGACAAAATCAGATCAGCACTTGGCTCCCAGCAACAGGAGCAGGAGCTGTATGGATGAAGCAATTCCCCCTGTCCCTTGATTAATAACAAGGCAGGCCTGCGGAGCAAGGGCAGGGGGGATGCTGTTTAATTGACTCTGTGTTTTTGAAAAAGCAGCTTAATGACAAGGTTCAAATTAGCCAGAATCACCTTTTCATCCTGGGGAACTGAAATGAACCGTGAATTGCTCTGGCACGCCCTCTCCCCCAGGCTGGCCTCTTAAAAATACATCTCCAACTAAACCAGTTGCTTTTCTCACGCTTGGATTTTTCATCTTTTATTAAGCAGATAAATTATTATTGTTTAAAACAGCAATGAAATTCCTTCACACCCATGTAAATCTCCTGGTTTTAACTGCAGCTCCAGGGATGAGGCTGGGGATGAAACTCAAATGGGAAAGCCTGAGACGCTTGTGCTTGCAATGAAATTATAAATCCACATCCCGGAGCAAACGAGCAGTAGGAGGCAGCCAGAAATCTCCATCAGCAGAAGCGCTGGGCTGCAGCAAGGGATGGAAGTTGCAAGTGGAACCGATAAGGCACCCAAGCCAGGAGAGCTGTTGGCATTTCTCCTGGCAACATCCTGCACAAATGGAGCCAATTCAGGCAAGAGCATCTAATAGGGAAGCCCATGGCATTAAATCAGCCTGGGATTCAGTGCTCTGTCCTGCTCCTTACCCCTGATTTCTTCCCTCAGTTTCCCCATTTGTAAAATGGAGGACATGCTGCCAAACCCTGCCTGAAAACCGCTGTCAGATGCAGAAAATGTAACTGAATTGCTCAGGTGATGCTCGTCGGCTGTCACGCAACAGATCAAGGGCACAGGACGCTCCGCTTCAGCAGCCCGCGTCCCCTAAGCCCTGCGACCAGCAAGGCTAATGCCAGCCTGGACCGAGCAGCAATGAACAAAGAGCAACAATTCTGCCCTGGAAGGAAGTCAGCCCCAACGAGGGAATTGGCCTCTCTCATCCTCAAAGCCCAATTAACCAAACCAGCTGCATTTGTGGGAGGCTTGAGCAGTAACGGAGAGGGGCAAGAAGAGAGCTCCAAGGAGGAATGGCTAACGGTGAGCACTGTCTCCATGTGGGATGTGGGTGCTGGTGGGGTGCGCCGTGTTATTGCCCTGCGAGCTTGGTATCTTTCCGGCCCTGCTGTGGCTGCCCATGAGCTTGGCACTGGTGCAAGGGACAACGGAGCCTGCTGTGGGGGCACGAACGCAGGAGCCCTGGCTGGGTTGGGGGCTGTGCTTGTTCCTGGTGGTACGGTGCCGTTGTGTCCCAGGTTCCCTGTTGGATGGGGGAAATGGCCGTGTTGGTCCATCATCACTTCCATGGGGTAAGCCTCCAGTGCAGAGAGGGGGGCTCATGGTGAGGTGGGCACCCGGACCCTGTCCCAGGGCAGGCAGGCAGGGTGACACGCAAGCAGGCTGGCGTGGGGCTGGGGGACCCCAGGCAGGGTGCTGTGGGGGTACCCGGCCATGCTGGCATGGGGTCGGGGACCCCAGGCAGGGGAAACCCAGTCTGTGCGGTGGGACCCCTCCCCTTTGGGCACGGCGAAGCCAGGAGAGGACCCTGCGTTTCGCCGCCGGGCTCTGCCCATTTCCCCCCACCCGCAGCGCAACCCGGGGCCGCGCATCGTCCCCGTCCCTCCTCCTCCTCCTCCGCGCTCCCGGGGCGGCGGGGGGCGCGGGGGGCGGCTCCCACGCCCGCTCCGCCGCCGCACGGCCGGGAGCGGCGGGGAGAGGCGCCGCCGCGCCGCCCCCGGGGACGCGCCGGGGCCGGGCCGGGGTCCGTCCGGAGCCGCCCCCGGGGCTGCGGCTCTGCCCGCACCGCCGCCGCCGCGCCATGGGCAGCCCCGGAGCCGAGCGGTGAGTGCGGGGTCCCGGGGATGGGGCGGGGGGAAGCAGCGGGTCGGGCCGGGGGAGGCAGAGCCGGGCCGGGGGAGGCAGAGCCCGGCTGGGCGCACACGTGGGTGCCGGGGGCGGCCGCGGAGCCCCCGCCGCCCGGGGGCCGCCCTCTTCCACCTGCCCCCGGCACCCCGAACCCGGCTCCCTGGGGGTCTGCCCGGCCGGTGCCCGCCGCCCGGGGCTGCCAGGCCCCTCCGCTCCCCGCAGCCTCCGGCTGGTGCCCGGGGAAAGGGGCTCAGCCCCGGCTGGGGGGAGAGGGCAGCAGCGGGCAGGGCTGTGGTCCCCTCTGCAGGATTGGCACCGGGGATTTAAATGGCCTCAAGCAGGCGGAGAGATGCACCGGGAGGGAGGTCCAGCCTGAACCTGCCCGGCTCCATCCTCCACCGCTCGGCCCCGGCGCGCCGGAGGGTCTGGTACCTGCAATCTCCCTTCGCAGCCCCGCGTAGCCTTTCCCTTGCAGACCTGAGCGGGTCTGAACATCGCCAGCGTTGGGAAGGGTCTTTCCCCATCTCGTATCGCCCCTGTTTCCCCCCCAGTCCTGCAGGTTCTCACTCCTCACCGCCCCAGGGCCCTGCCTGCCCCCTTCTCTCAGCATCCTTGATTTTAGGGCTAAGCAAATTCTCCTGTCAAAAATCCCAGGGTTGGTTTAAATGCATATGTTACCGGGGTTGTGTTTCTCGGGGAAATGGAGCAGGCAGCAATCGCGGCATCCGCAGCTCCTATCGCCGTTCTGGAATAGCAGCCTGCCTCTTCCTACTCCAGATCCAGAGTACTTTTGTGCCAGTTTCTTAATCCACTTGCGAAGCGGATTGAGCTAAAACCTGACAAAAGGTGCTCTGATTCCCATGGCGTTCGCGCAAGGGAGCGATGGCAGAAGAGCAGCTGCTCTTTAAATTTGTGCCCAGCCTTACCCTGAGATGAGGTTTTGGGAAGGAGAAAAGAGCAAACAGGAGGAGGGAGGATAACAGAAGCAGGCAGAGCACCTGCAAAATAGATCGAGAGCAGATCGGTGCATGGATCCGCAGCCTGGCAGCGCCCGGAGCGTGAGCCCATCCCTTTGGAGCAAAGAGCATCGGCTGTGCCAGCCGGACAGGCTGGACCTGGGGACGGGGTTGGGGACGCTCGGTGGCCCGGTGGGGACCAGCCTGGGCCTTCCAAAAGGCTCCCACTTGCCGCTTAGTTTTGTGGCTCGGTCTCGGCGGCCAACGTGGTGCTGCCTGCTCTCGCACCGGCTGGGGATGTGCTGCCTGTGGGCAGGAGGCTGTCCTGCCTGGAGCAGACCCCGGTGCACGCTGGTTTACCCAGGTCCAGCCCTGCTGCTGGGAGGACACCACGGGAAAAGCCTCATCCAGAGAGGGAAAGTTCCTACAAACATCTCTCTCGATCAAATCACAAGGAATTAATAAAAAAAACAAACTGAAAAAGCAGAGTTGCCCGGTAGCTCCCAGCAAGCCGAACAGCTGCTCGGTGCAATATATTCATGTGTGTCTCTAAAGCCAGGGCCAGATTCTGTTGCTGGCCTTAAAAAATGCAGGTGATGAACCCCATGATAAACCCTTGGTAAAGGGGGTGGCTTGGGGCTCTGCACCCCAAAGCTCTGCCCTTCACCTCTGCTTCGTCATCCCTTACGCTGCAGGACGGAGACTGGGGATAAGGTACCTGCTGCCCGCACCCCGGGGCACGGCGAGAAACGTGGTGCGCGTCCTTTAAACAGGAGAATAATTCAAGATGTGTTGGGGAGCTGCCAGTTTGACTGCCTGTGATTGATCCGGTTTAATTTGAGCTAATGTATTTATCATCGGCGTTTCTGTGGCACTGGTTAAGGCGGAGGGGAGGGAGCAGAGTTGCTGCCTCTCGCTGCTGGAGGACTGGCAGTGCTGGGTGACTTTTGGCCGGAGCAGCTGGGAGAGGTGGCTTCTGATCCCACCCGACGTTTCTTATGGTTTTCAGAGGTTGAAAATTCCCACTTGGATGTCCGCAGCCTTTCCCAAAGCCTCTGGTCCTCGGCTGAGCTGAGCTTGGGGGAAGATGCTCTCAAACACAGCAACGCCCAGCCTGCAGAACAGCTGGAGAAGCACCCCGAGAGCAGGGAGCAAACGCGTTCCCACTGGGGTGGGGAAGCAGGAGGCAAAGCAGTTTCATGCGAGAGTCGGTTTTTGGCTTAAACATCAGCAGATTTTGCTTTTATCCTGCCCCATTGGGAGGAGGGGGCTGGAGGACCAGAGAAACGGGGCTAGGTTGCGTTTCAACCCTCTCGGGCTGCCCTTCTGAGCTGCCCCTTGGCATCGATGCCGGGGTGGGAAGCGGCTGTGCCAGGCTGAGCGAGGGACTCGCTGCGGTGGCAGAGCCAGGGCAGCTCCCAGGCATGGCCAAATCCTGCACCACCTCTCGCTGCTGCCAGGCTCAGCCCTTCCCAGGGGACGCTTGTGCTGATCCCTCGCTGAAGATAGCAGGGCCGGGGGCTTTTTTCCTATTTTTTCAGTGTTTTGAGCTCAGGAATGTCTGCTTTTATTAGCTGTGTTAATCCTGCATCACAAGATAACGCATCCCTTGCTCCAAGGCCCGAACCTAATCACTGCGCTTTCCCTCCGAGCAACAGCGTGGGCCCGAATTAAACATTGAATTTGAAGCCCAATGGTACGGATGGCCAAGAGCGCCCGGCTGTATTTGCGCTCAGCATTTAAAGGCTTTAAATTGATGTTGTTGGAATAGATTTTTTTCAGTTTCTGGTTGTCATCTCACCACTGTTTTGCCCCTGAGCAGCCCGGCGGGGAGCGGGTGGCCCCTCTCCACTCAGCGGCGTGGGGAACCGAAGCTGCCATAAGGCAGAAGGAGCAAGTGGTCACGGAGGAGCTGGGCTGCTCAAGCATATCCAAGCCACGTCGCTGCTGTGTTCACATCCCCAGGATGGGAGCGAGCTGTTGCCATACCCCTGGAAATAACATCGGGAATGTAAAGCACGTGGACGGATGCGTTTTGCATTGGCAGCGGTAATTCCCGCGCCGCTGGCTCACTGCAGTGTGGGCAGCCCGGGTGGGACGCCCATCACCAGCAGCATCTCCCTGAGTGCCAAATCCCACATCTCAGAGCTAAGGGACCCGGGGGCTGAGCAAGGCCATCCTTGAGCTTGTCCCCCGCTGTGCGGAATCACCAGGTGGCTATAAAACATGCATCCCGTGCCTCAGTTTCCCTGTCTGTAAATGGACGTAGTCCGGAGGCCTGGCTTTGTAGGTTCATATGCTCTCTCAGACAGCCAAAATCCTGCTGCCTGTCTGTGTCTGCAGCTGTAAAGCGATGATTGAATCGTCTGAGAAGGGCGGAGGGGGCACCCTGCAGCATCTCTCCCGTCCCTGGGCAGGGGCTGCTGCGCGGGGGCGGAAGGTGCTGCCAATGGAGGTGCCGCCGGAGCCCGAAGGGCCATTTCATGAGTCCTGGAAAAACACCAAAATGAACAGGCGAGGGCAGAAATGTTCAGAGCAGAGATTTGAGAGATGAAGGAAAGCAATAAAACCCGCGAGAGCGTTTGGAAAAGATGCCGAGAGCCGCTCTGGCTCGCTGGCCGTGGCAGAGAAATTCATTGGGCTTCGGGCATTATCAGTTGACTTCTCTGGGAGGCTGTTTTTGAAGTTGATGTAGCGTTTACCTTGAAAGATGAAGCAAGTGCTTCCACAAGGGTTGGCTCCAGGGATGCAGGAGCAAGGGGGGCTGGACCGCAGCATCACTTGGCCGTTGGCAGTGGACACTGGGCAGCCGTTGGCAACCACATGTGCTGGTTTCTCCATCTTTTGATCCCTTTGCTTTAAGTCGTGATGCTTTGGGGCTGTAGCCGGGCCCCCATGCTGGTCCAGGGGTGTCAGAGGTGGGGGCTGAGGCTGGGCAGGGTGCAGGGCCAGGGCTGGTGTGGGTGGCAGAGCGGGGAAATGGCACTTGTCATGGGAAAGCAGAGCCCTCCCTGGCCCTGAGCAGGGCCTGCCCTTCCCTCTTCTTCATAGAAAATAGGCAAACTGAGGACAGGACCAAAGTCACCCCAGCGCGGTCAAATAGCAGGGACTTGGGCAGATAATTTGGGCAAACTGTGAGAAACGGCTTCCCTGTGGTTGAGTTAAAAAAAAGAAAGACGTAACCATGAGGGTCTGAGCGGTGATCCCCAGGCTGCCGTGGTGCCTTGGCATCTGCGTGGGCACCCAGCGGCCGGGATCCAAGGTACCAGGCTGGGGAGCAGAGGCAGCGTCCGTCTCGCCGAGCAGCTCAGTCCCAAGCAGCGAAGCCGGCCGCAGCCCCGGCACGTGCCCTGCTCCTTCCCGTGCCGTCTGGCTCAGCCCAGCTCTTTCCTTGCTCTCCTGCCTTCCTCCCCCTGTGTTTTTCATGCCACCATGAGCTTCGCTGCACTTTGCAGCCCCATCCATCATATGGGTTTGTTTTTTAAAGCTGTGTCCCAGCTCTTAACGGCTTGGTCCTGGAGCGACGGGGCTTCTTGTTCGGTTCCCGATGTGCCAGCCAAAATAGCAGCGGCCACGTACCGTGGTGGAGAGGAGCAAGTGTCACCGAGAATTAAAATGACAGATCCCAGCATCAAGGTCTCTGAGGGTTTGTGCTTTATTAAGCAACAGTGAGTTCATGGGAAAGGACTTTCACCCGGAGCACCGGTTGTGTCTACAAGAAAAGAGAACCAGGGACTATATTTAGGTTCAGCTGTGTGATGGGGAGGCAGGGCCAGGCTCCGCGGGAGGTGAGCTGGGCATCCTCGGCCCTGCGAGGGTGAGCCCTGGCCCTGCAGAGCCCGGGGAAGATTTGGGGGGGATGCAGGGACCAAGCGATGGGACCAGCTCGGCTTGGAGACGCTGCAGGGCAGGAGAGCTGGAGGGGTTCCCCTCGCCTGTGCAACGGCCTGTTTGGGGTCTTGCATGCCCAGACCTACCTCAGCCATGGCCAAGTGTGTGTGGTGTGGCCAGGAAAGGCCCTCCGAGCAGGATTCACCCTGTCTGCAACTGGCTCGTGCGCAGCATCCGTCCTGGCACCAGGTTAGGAAAACGGGGGGGCTGCGACCCTGAGCGTAAGCCGATGGTTGCACCCATCGGTCCCTGCCCGATGCTGCATGGCTCCCTCTCCCTAAAATGTGGTTTCATGATGATAGGAGTTATTTAATAGATCAATGTTTTATCTCTTTGCCTTAGGGTCTCTCTCTTCCCACCGCCCCCTCCTATTAAAAATTCATTGTTTCTCCCAGATACTGTTGCTAGAGGGAGATGGGAAGAAATAAAGAAGGTTCTTGGAAAGGAGGAGGGAAAATATTTAATAGGAAGAGAATAGAAGAAACATTTGAAATAAATATTGTGTCTCTCTCTCTCTCACTGCCCTGGGCACATATGAGCCAAAGCACTGCCCCTGTTGTATTGCAGGACCCCGAAGCCCCCAGCAGACTCGAGGAGGTGATGTGGGACCTGGGGTGAGTCTGGGTGGTGGGGATGGTCCTGCTCCTGCCTGGGGCCGAGGAACCCATCACTGTGGAAGTGGCAAAGCCCCCCTGGCTTCAGGGCCAGGAGCGTGGGGACGTGGTGGCTGTTTCACACAGCAAATGCAAGCAGATGCAGGAGGGAAGAAGCGGCGGTAACGTGGACTGCAGTGGGGCAGGGGGATGCTCCAACTCACCTCCCGTCCTCACCATCTCCAGAAAAGTCCCCCTGAGGCCTCGCTTTTTCTGCTCGATTTGGATGCTGTTTCAGTCCAGGCAGAATGAGAGGGTGCATTTGCAGCCTGAAATAATTTAAAGGGGGATTGATGGGCTGCACGCTGCGGGGCCAGCTCACCTGGCCCTGTGGCACAAGGAGCTTTGGCTGTAACACAGAGCCATCAGGCAGCCGCACCGGCTGTAAAATAACCAAAGTCAGAGGAACGGCAGCATGCCACCCATGGGGATTGACTGCGGCTGGACTAAGACCCAGGTGGCCTCAGGAAGGTGCTTTCCATCTTCAGAAGGCCTCATGAGCACGGTCCTGTGATGCTCCTCGTGGGTCAGTGAGCAGCAGAGGTTTGCAGAGCACCATCCCGCAGCGCAGAGCAGGATAATGGAAGGGGCTCTGGCCGAGCATCCCATCCAAACTCCATCAGCTGAGTCTGTGGTGACTCTGGTTTATGGATCCTGTAATACCTCAAATGAGGTGAGTGGTTTTGTTTCCCCTCGGGGGGAGCAGGAGGTATTGCGCTCTGGGCCCAGAGCCATGCCCTGGCTGCCATTTCGGACCTGGTCCCGGCAGCGCAGCCGGAGGAGCAATCCATGAGGGCGGTTGGTGCTTCTGACCTCGTTTTCCAGAGGGTCACCCGGTCTGACCTTCCCTGTGCTCGGGACAGCTGGGCACCAACTCTTCAGTATTGCCAGAATGAGCTATTTTGTATTTTTCCATTTAAATCTCATTTGAAGGAAAGTCCATCTGGTTCCCTTCGTGCTGCCAGAGGAAAAAGGCTGCTCTCAGGTCAGCTTTTTACAGGGCGTCTCCTCGCTGGAGACCCAGGGGAGGTCGCATGGCCAGGACCTCTGTCTCTTCTCCTTTTCATCACACCAACAAGGAGGGGCGGAGCAGGGCCCCTGTAATTGAACACTAATTGGGGCTGGAAAATGAGCAGGACCCTGCAATTGCAAACCAAAGATGAAGTGACATAAATGAGATCTAAATTGTGACCTTTTTCCATAAGGAGGAGTATTAACTAAGTGTGACAAATGGAGGGGGGGGAAAAATAATCCTGCCTTCGTTAGTCCTCGTGCCCAGGGCTGATGTGGAGCTGGAGCCGTTGGTCCGCTCCCGGGGAATTGCAGCTGGCGATGCCAGACATCGCTCCTAGCCGTGCCCGATGCCCCAGCGGTATGTTGCTCTAGGAGTTAATTTGGAGGCTGGACACTTCCCATCATCAGTTCAGGGAGCTGTTTCTCTTCTTGCCTACAGGGTCACTTTTTTGCATCAAGCACCAGCCCCTGGATGGGGATATCCTTGTGGCAAAGCAATTTCCAGCTTAGGAAGTGTCCTGGGACTGGGGAAGCAGCCACCACAGCACGCGGTCATGCCATCCCTGGGGCTCAGCACTGCTGCCTTTGTCCTGCCTTGCTCAACCTTGCACCAGCATCTGGCAACCTCTGGAAATTCAGGCCCAAGTTGTTTGTTGTGGCAAATGGGGTTGTGATCTGATGGATCAGTCCCATCCATCACCAGACGTGCTCCTGTCATGGCTGCCAGGATTTTCTTCCCCATGAATTAGCCCTGAAGTTCTCACTGGGTCGTGGCTGTTGCTGGCCTGTGAGTTACGGTTCACGCTGGGATACAGGCAGAGCCATCCTCATGGCGGGGACCGCTCGATGCTGGGCTGGGCTCTGACAGTGCCGCCAGGGTCTGGCTCGGCTCTCTCCATCTCGGTGACATCCCGCTTTCCCAAGACTCTTAAGGAACAGGTCTCTTTTTTCCTGTTTCATTTTTTAACAGCTCTGCCCTGTCTCTCCGTTTCCCTCCCTGTGGTCCTTTCTGGCTGGGGCTGCTGCTGTGGACAGGTGGAGTTGAATTTTTCCTCCTTCCCCAACCGTTTTCCCAGTTTTCCCATTGACTTTTGTAGAAAGATGCTCTTTGGGGGCACGTCACTAATAGAGAGGATTTCACTGAGGATTTCAAATGAACGGCCCGTGACACCCCCTCCACGATAATGTCGTTTTTATTGTTCATATTTCTGTAACTAAAGGTCAGCCTGGCCGGCTCAGAAGTCTGATGTTAATTACGCTAATGAGCCAAAGTCTCTGGCTCACTGCTCCGTGCTCTGCTCTCCCGGATGCCGGGGCGGCGCAAGGATGGCTTGGCCGGACCCTGGGCACCGTTGGGTGACCTGTGGCCATGAGTGGCAGCATGGGGGTGTTGAGGGGCTCCTGGGGTCCAGGTCTCCTGTGGGCTGGGATGAGCTGCGGATTCGCTGCCGTGCATGCCTGCAGGCTCCGGCTGGGAGAGTTGGTAAGCGCATCCCAAGGGATGCTCCTGCCCTAGAAGAGCTTGACTCAGGGCACCCTGGTCTGCTTCGCTCGAGGTACAAGTGTCCCTGCTGATTTCACAGGACCCCTGGGTCCCATTTGGCCTTTGGCTTTGCTGCCAAATTTCTTCTTCAAGAGGCTCTTGTGCACAGAACTTGAACCGGGGCCTCCTCAATGGGTAGGCAGATCCTGTGCAGCACCTGGGGAGAGCCGGCTCATCCCCCAGCTTCTCCATCAAATTGCTCTAGAAAAGAGTTAAATTATAAATTTTAAGTATATTTACCTTAAAATACAAGTCCCAGGGACTAGACGGTGGCAAGTGCTCTGGTGGAATGAACACATGGAAAGCCAGAGAGTTGTGCTGCCAGCGGCACGTGGGACCAGAGGAGGTTTTAGGCCACTTCACCCACGTGCTGATGGGTCCCCTTTCACAGGGATTAAAATGTATTTGCAGACAAAAAAACCTGAAGTAACCTGAAACGGAGGTTGCTAAGTGACGCAAGAGCTGCCAAAAACAAATGCCAAGACCATCAGCTGAGACCCTGATCGTTGGAGGGCTGGGAATGGCAGGCTTACGTAACGCGTGCGGGAGTTTGATAAGCCAAGCCCAGGCAGTCTCTAAAGCAAGCTTAAACTCCACATTCACGCCATGCTTTGCTGCCTGCAAGGAGAGCAGGAGAGGGGCCGGTAAGGACAGGGAGTTGAGCAGATTTTGGTTTATTGCAATTTGGTTTCAGCAGGTTTGCAATAAATATCTGGGCACGTCCAGCTTGCTGGAATTTGTATTAAATTTTGCTTTATCCATCCCGGATAGCTGGACCCTGGCCTTCAGGAGCAGCAAGCCGAGCTGCTCTGTCACAGTTGTACTTATCTTTTGGATGGCGATGCCTCTGAGTATCGCCTGCGGTGCCTCCTCCACCCCTGCCGAAACACGCGGAGGTGCCGGAGCGCGCAAGGTCCCGCACACATCGCTGCAGTGCAAAACAAATCCCCTTCCCTCCCAATTGTCGCATCCTCTGGGCATTAGAGGAGCCCCACCTGCTCTGCAGCTGCCAGCACCGTGCAGCTGAGACAGATATTTGTGCGTCGACACCATGGAGGCTGTGATCCCTGAAAGCACGTACACTGGATTGACTCTCTAGATAAAATCCGTGCTGAATTGTACTGCATCGTAGTTGCTGGTGGTGCCACAAACTTCCCCCGTGGGCACTGAGGGCAGGCCGAGGTGTTTCTGGGTCGTTTCCCCATAGCAGGGCTTGGTTTGGGTTACCCTTGCCTTATTTTCAGTATTGGGTCTGGGTGGCTTCCACACACGTGTGTGCATCAGCCGCCTGTGCTGCAGGGTCCCGTGTGGGGACGTTCCCTGGCTGAGGAGATGCGATCATGCTTGGGATCTCTGCTGGGCTTTTCCCGTCCTGCTGCCAGCCCCGGAGCACTCCTTGTCCCTGTTGTCCCAGCCCTGCCATGCTGCCATGGCCTTGGGCCAGCCCAGAGAGGCTGGTGCATCCGCTGGCTCCACCAGCAAACCCCAGCATGTCCGTAGCAGATTTCCCTGCTGCGGTTGCTAATGGGGGGAATTTTTAGCACAGCTCCTTGTTTGTTGGCGTGCATCCCTGCTGGGGCCCTATGTGGAGCGCGAGTTGAATTGTGTGCATGTGCATCCCTGCCGTTGACTGCAGGAGCGGGGGGAGGATGGGGTGAAGGGCTGGCCGGGGAAGCAGAACCCCCATGCAACGCCTGCACGGCTGAGCCTGTGCCAGCGGGTTTTAGGGAAATTCCTCTGTCTTTTGCTTTGGGGTAGTGATGCTTTCTTGGAGGAATTTTAGCTTTTCTGGAGTGCTGTGTGCTGTCAGTTCCCCGGGGACCCCAAAAGTGAGGTTTGGCCCACCCACAAGCAGCACCCAGACGGCGCCGGGGCTCGCAGGAGCACGCAGGGAGGCTGCAGGGGACGGGCCTGCCCGGGCAGGGGGCACCCACCCCCCTGGGGTTGGCTCTCGGCTCCCCAGTGCCACCAGGGATGTCCCCCCCTGGAGTGCTAAGGGGGTGTAAGCCATGTGCCACCGGGTCCCACTGTCGAGCCAGCTCCTCGTTTCTCCACCATTCTCCAGCAAATCCCTGCGAGGGAAAGCTCCGTTGGCTAAGGCTCTCCCAGCCTCTCTCAGCAGGAATGAACCTCCCCGGCTGCTGCTCCTGCCCTTGGGCAGCCCTGGGGAGCTCGGCCGGGCAGGAGCAGGGGACAGAGATGAATCGGGGTCTCGAGCAGAGGTCGGAGCAGCTGCCGAGCTGTAACGGCAGCATCTCTGCGTGGGTGTAGCTGAACAGGACCTGAGTCTGGGACTGTTTGTGGTCTGTTAACCAAGAGGAGTTGAATTTCCCCCCCAAAAAGGAGCTATTTAAATTTTCTCTTTTTTTGTTACAGGCAAATTAAACTTGATCCAGAGAACTCAAAATGCTTTAGCAAAACCTTAGCAAATCATTTGCTTGCAGGTCGGTGTCCTGCATCCCCTGCACCAGCTGTCAGGGCTGGGAGCATGTCCCTCGACCCCACAAAGTACCCACAGGGAGGGATGCAGGACAGGGGTTCTGGCCAGCGGCATTTCTGCTTCCAAGCTTGGCTAAAATCTCCCCAAATGAGAGGACTCCTGGAGAGCTGGCCGTGGGCACCCACTGTGTGGGTGCCATCTCCACCTGGAATCTCCGCACATGATTGCCGGAGAGCGTTGCTGCATCTCCTCTTGCTCTGCCCCAGAGCTGGCTGCGGTGGTGCTGGGCTCTGATGCTCTCCTGTTTATAAGAGGATCCCTCAGGGTACAAAGTGCTGTATAATTTTGTATATAGATAACTAGGCAAGCTGCAATGGCCAGGTCACACATTGGGCTGAAGCAACACTGAGGATGCTTCCCCTCTCTGGGAGGTGCCTGTGTACCATGTCCTTGGGCTTCGGGGGCATTTATTTGGGATTTTGTGCTGGGCACTGTGGAAAGGTGATTTACAGGCGTCTCCTTGTGCTGTTTTGTCCAGAGGAGCTGAGGCTGGCTGTGTCGAACACTTTGCCATTTAAACATCCCTGGCCTCAGATGCCACAGCAGAGCCAGATGTCAGCGCGGCCCCGGACCTGCAGAACGGTGAGCGCTCCCCGGGCTCGAGCAGGGCGAGGGGTGGGTTGGCATCACCACTGCCCTTGTACCTGATGGGCTTTGTTCACTGGGATGCTTGAAATCCAGCTCACTTTTAGCTCATGGCCATCTCCGCTTTGTGGCATTAGCTCCCTCCTCATCCCCACCCTCCTTTTGCAGTGTGGAGTGCTCAGTACCGGTGAGACGGAGGTTTATCCCACGTAACGGCTGAGAAATCTCCTGCCTGTTGCCAAAAATGAGCAAGAAGTAACTCAAGTGGGGATGTGATGTGAAGCTCAGGGGTGTTAAGCTCTGGTACTCGCTCAGAGATTGCTGGCAGACAGCAGCAGGGCCTCAGCCTTGGCTGCACTGGGATGCGCGTGCAGCATCAAAGAGCGGTGCTTCGGGGTTTGGACGGGGATTTGGGAGTCCACCAGCTCCATCCTGGGAAGGGGGCTCTGGAGGCTTTGCTCTTGCTCTGCTGTCGGGATGCCGGACAGGGAGTTAAGTGATACGGCCCTGCTGTCCCCTTCCCCTCCCACCACGGAGACTTCTGACTTTCGGGAGCCTCTCTGGGGCTGCATATGGGAAAGGAGATGTTCTCCTGGTCCCACAGCCACAGCTGATGCCCTGAAGCTGTAGATCTGGGGACTGACTCCAGCGTGTCTCGCTCCAAATGTCACCGCTCGCTGCAGTCTCCAGCCTGGAGGAGATCTGGGGGTGGTGCAGCTGGACCCCCCTGAGCCCGGACAGCCCCTTCCAAAATCTGAGCGATGAGGCTGGGAAGGATCTGCTCTTTGTGGGGCTCAGGCAGGGCTGGGACGAGTCCCCCGTCCCCCTCCCCTCTCGGGGGCTTATTACAGCGGGGGGGTTTGGTCTCGCTCCCGCCTGGCAGGACGAGGTATAGATTGCAATGTCAAACGTTATTTCACCCTGTAATGGCATTTTGCTTTCTTTGCTCGCTGCTCCCGTGATCATAATTGGGATGGCAATAAAATTTCCAATGCAGCAGCTGTAGACAGGTCTTAAAAAATGCATTGAGCCCAGGATTGATGCTGAGCAGAGCTGAAAGGCAGAGGGAAGGCTGTTGCTCTGCATTCCCCTGGCCTGGGATTCCCACTCCAAGCAGGATTTCCAGCACATCGAGGGCTCCATATCTGCACCTCTTAACCCTCATCACCCACAGAGGTTTGCTCGCAGAGCTGCGAGCTTGTTTTCCTGCATAAAGCCGAGCAGTCCTGCAGGGACCGGCTTGTTTTCCACCCATGGCTGCCTCTGCCGCCCTGTCCTCAGAGCAGACATCTGTCTGTCAGTCTGTTCATCCTGCCCACGCGTCCAGCCGTCTGGTCAAATTAAAGCGTCCCGAATGATGCATTGCCCTCCCGATGTTCGGTGCCCATGGGCTGGCAGCAGCCTGCCCCGGGGCTCCAGGCTCCATCTCCAGAGGGAAGCCAGGCTCGCTGGCATGCAAGGGACCCCTGCACCCCTTGCCATGGGTGAAGGCACCCCATGGGGCCAAGCCTTCAGGAACAGGGTCCTTTCTGAGGGTCAAGTCTGGAAACGGCTGTCTTTTTATCCAGGAGCCTCGGGGAGGTGGCCAGGACTGCCTTGACTTCATTTTGTGCAGCGCCTGGCACCACGGTGGGTGCCACCATGGTTCAAGTAAAGGATTAAAAGTAGACTTTGCCATCAAAGGTCCATTACTGGCAGCTAGGGGCATCGATCACGGTGTGATTTATGTGTCAGCCCCTCAAGGGGCTCAGGCCAGCATCACCAAAATGCTGAGCTTAATGAACGACCTAATCTAACGAGGGCTGGCGCGCTGGACCAGGTGGACAAATGAGGTCGTTTGCTGGGGCAAAGCCTGCAGGGACGCAGCTGGCACTCAGGCTGCTGCGAAGTCCTCGGCCGGCAGCGCAGGGAGGGCTCTGCGGGGTGCTGCTGGCCGCACCGGGGCCGGGGGGCGGCTGCGCGTGTGCCAGCCCGAGCGCTCCGCACGCCCCCGAGCAGCGTCATCAATCAGCTTTCTGAAAGGTGCCTAATTACAGCGTATGCTTTTCTGTTATGATTATTAATCATCCTGCTCCTGTATTTCATTTATTATGGAGCTGCCTGGGTTAGAGGAGCAAAGGCGCAGGGTCCCTTCATGAGAGGAGGTGGCACATTCTCGCAGCTGCTTGGGAGCCCCTTTGGGTGATGTGTCTGCAGGACGTGGGTGCTCCCAGCCTGGGGCGTCCCCACCACCGGCCCCAGCACAGCCTGTGCTCTGCCTGGGGACGTCCTGCTTGGCGGGGCTCCGGCGAGCTCCCTCCATCCCCTTCCACGTGGCTTCGGTGCTCTCCTCCGCCAAGGTTTTGCTCCCGGGGTGCTGTTCTCAGGCTGCGTTTCGGCAGCCCTGGTGCAGAAGGTAAGTGATGAGCTCGTAAAGCGGTTGCGCGCCCTGGGAGGCAGGAGGGGGAAGCAGCTGCAGGAGAAGGAGCAAATTCCCCTCTCGCATTTAATGATCTTTATTTGTGTCTCCGTGGGGGCAGGAGCCACTGCCAGGAGCGTAGCCCTGTTTTCCGAGATGCTCTGCTCGTAGCCAGGATATGTGCATGCCTGACTGTCACGTCTGTGCCGGCCGGGGCTGTTATGGGCTTGTGTTTTGTAAATCTCTTGGCAGCCTCATGGCGTGGGCTTTAAAACCAACAGATGCCAGGAGGACATTTCCCTGGCGCTCAGATTCCCTGTCCCTGCTCCTGGTGCTGGGCAGGGAAGAAACCTGAGCCCAGGCAAACCTTGGGCCCCAGACTGGTTCAGATGGGGATTCAGATTTAGTTCAGATGGGGAGCTTTGCAAAGCCTAGAGTCCCTGGGCTGTATCCTGCCCTTTGGTGAGAGAGGAGGAAGGTAGTTTTACAGGGGGAGTCTCCTAGACCCGGCTGCCTCTGAGCTTGTTGCTGGGTCCTCTCCCATCTGGGTGGGTGCTCAGGGACAAGGACACCATGGGGGATGCGGCCAGCAGCTGGTCCTGGTGACAGACAACGATGGCAAAACATCAGGGGGAAGTCCTGGGGACGTGGGCTGTCAGCCTCCATTTGCCTTCCAGACCCTTGTCGTCCTGCCCGCAGCGTTAATGGGCTTTTCTGCAAATTAAAAGTTTTCACTGCACAGCAGAAACTTGCTGGGAATCCTCAAAAAATAACCCCCAGTGCCCGTCTGGGGACCACTGCCGCTGCCTAAAGCCAGGTTCAACTCAAGTGTTTCTGACGGGTGCTAGTGGAACAGCTCGCTTGCAACAAGGCATTTTTGGGCACAGTTGAAGACGGGGAGTCAAGCTCAGCCTTAGTTCCCATGTGGTCCGACGGGTACTGAAGTTCTTGAGATCCGGGTCAGGTTTGCTCTCGGCCAGCGTTTCCCAGTAGCAGTTGAAATTCAGATCTGGCTGGAGGAAAAGGTGGGTCGAATTGCTTGGGTCGAAATAAGAGTATAGCACCCACTTGTCCTGCTCCCCCTTCCCCCGTTTTAGTGGAGTTATTCACCTTGGTAGAGAAATAAAGATGCTCGTGGAATATTAAACACCTCCCCAAAGCCCCTGTTGCTGATGAGTGGCTTCTGCGCCTCGTTCCCTAGTACATGCAGTGACCTTTTAGAAATGTTGTACGTTGTGGTCGTATCTAAATGTCTTCTCTCCTGGGAGCATCTTGTGGAGATAGAGATTCAGACATGATGTCTATCAAGAAGAAAAGCAGATTGTGGCCAATCTGTGGCTGCCTGCGCAGTATTGCCTGGGCCACGTGCTCAAGAATCATAAGGTTGTCTCTAAAAATAAGCAGTGGCTTCTTTTGAGTTGTCTCCTTGGCGTCTTAGCTCATTAGGGAATCCTCGTTTCTGGGTTTTCGCAGCATTTGCGAGGGCTGGGAGTTTCCATGTGGGAGGAAAGTGGAGAGTCCTGTGGTCGCAGCTGTTGAGGACTCAGCTAGGACTCGGGATGGGATCACGGGGTGGGAAGACAGCTCTATGAAGACATCAGTCATGGCTTTTGCTGGGTAGAAAGGGTAAATTCTGCCCCCACTGAAAGCTCACACACTCTTGCTGCTCCAGCATCGTCTCGGCTGGCCCCGAGACCTGGGGCTGTTGAGCAGGGGGAGACGCGTGAGATGCAGCAGCTGCCAGTCACCAGAATAACTCGCTTCTATATAAGGGTTTCATGTTTTTCAAGCAGTCCCTTTAAGTCATGCTTCAGGTCATTTTCTGCAGTGACCCAGCAGGAGCTTGTCTCCTCGCACAGACATCTCTCCTTTCACGCTTTCTCTTCCCATTTCTGTGAGTCGTCAGGAAAATCTACTTCTGTTTGAGCAGCCTCGAGCAGGACACAAGGGTGACTATCAGGAGCACGGACACCACAGGTCCCAGCCCTGCTACTGGGCTCTGCCATAGCTGTTGGGTGCAGTCTTTCGGCTGCCTGGTACCCCAGGGAGCCCTGACCTCAGGGCATTTGCCACGTCCTGTAGGCACAAGCCACTGCAGTGTGGGGGACCCACTGTACGGAGCCTGCCGGTTCCCCCCTGCCACCGGGGCTGCCCCGCCGCCCACCCAGCCGCTCGCTTCTCCCCTCTGCTCCTCCAGCTCTGCCCTCCTGCCTGCCCCAGCCCAGCTTTGCTAGGAGATGAACTGACCCAGAAAAACAAGCTCTGGGTGCGCTGAGAGTGGCAGAGCCGGGAGAATTTGTTTCCCAGACAGACTCTGATGGGATTAGGAATAACTCTCTGCTAGATAATTCTCCATTAGGTCTGGTGATTGATTTTCTTCCTTCCTACCCCCAGCTCTCTCCTCCTCTCCCTATTTCAGCTGGGTTATTCTCATGCTTGGTTTGCTAATTGCCTGATCACTAGAGCCTCGTCAGAGCGAGGAACAGGGACATCACTGGCCTGCTCTGACCCTCCAAGTTTTCTGCCTCTTTGTTTATGCCTCGGCTCTGATTTCATCTCCTCCACTCCCCAGCATAAGCTGGGCTGTTTCTGCTGCCCTAATCAGAGGGAGAAACCCGCTGGTGTCACCCCTGGAGCCAGGGAAGGTCCTGGGGATGCCCCTTCAGCTCCTCCCCGTCACCTCTGTCCTCCCAGTGACCTCCCAGTCTTTTCTGGGGCTTTTCCAAGCTCAGTGTGGCCACAAACCTGCTGGTTTTGGAGACTCAAGACAATGGATAAAATAAAGCCACAGGAGCCACAGGTTTATTTTTGGGTGATGGCACAAGAAACCCCAGAGATGCTGAGTGGCACAGGTCACCTTCAGTCCTCATTTCAGTGCCCCCAGAAAATGTCCCCAGTAACTCTGCTGTGAGCAAAGCCACCCACAGCGGTGGCTGGAAAAACACGGTTCAAATCCCTGACGTCACATTCGGGTGTGGAAGTTAGCTCTGTTCGCTCTGAAAAATGCCTGAAAGTCCCCCGGGGACCCACATCAGCCCGTGGGTGCTGCAGGTCGATGCCAGTGGCATCACCGTGAGAGCTGAGCATGAAGCAGATGTCCCAGGGGCCTTGTTTTTCTCCCTTTCCAGCCCAAAAACCATACGGGGGGAGGGGGGGCTTTGTTTTTGCTAGTTGTTGCACGGCATAACTGAGCGTTTGGGGTTTTCCAGCAGGGGGAAGGAGCCGACATCTGGATGGGATTTGACGGAGGACTGGGGAGCTGGGCTTGTTTTTGACTCTTGAAGAGCTCTGTCCTGCGGCGGCTCTGGCTCTGGGCTTCCCCTGAGACCAGGGCCAAAGCTCCCAGCCCAGGGGTAGAGCTTGGGGCCAGGGCTCAGCCTGGCACCCACCTGTGGGAGTCGTTGGCATCTACGTTCAGGGCGCCCGTCCTCCGCTCCAAGCCTGTGCCAGCAGCTCCAGGTGGTTCAAGTCCCAGACGAGCCATTGAGCCTGCTTGATGCAGCCGTATTCCCATTCCTGGTAATCTAGTTGATACCCTGGGACCAGGGAGTGCACAGAACTTGTGCTGACAGAGAGTCCAGCACTATCGCCTGAGCAATCCTGTCAAGGGTAAATGCCAGGGAAAATGTTGCTCCGCTTCGGCAGGGGATGCTCAGCTCCTCTGTCCACCTCCCAAATCCAGCCCAAGCCCCAGCGCGGGGGCTGAGTGGGGCAATGGTGTCTGCGAGGATGCTGGCACGGCCCCCGGCGAGCACGGCGGTGCCGCCGTCTGCGCGGCAGAGCCGTGGTTGGCGTTGCCTTCTCTGCAGAGCCGCTGGCACGGAGCCTGGTGCAGGCTGGGGAGAGCAGCCAGGGAGTGAGAGCGGCCGTGGGCAGGCAGCTGGGATGCTTGGCTGCCAGGGCAGGGCTGGTTGCCGGCTCTCAGGCGGGCAGCAGCGAACGGGCATCGCCCACCCGGGGTGTTTCCAGCAGCGTTTGGCTGCCGTTGGTGTTTGTAGGAGCCCTCTCCTGTCTTGTGCCAAGTTTGGGACGTGCTGGCACTGCCACCTCCCTGTCACCTGAGTGTTGGGGTGCTGATATTATTCCCCGTTGGTGTTTTAAGGGTGAGCCTTTCCAAAATGCATGGGGGTCCCAGCACCGCTTTCTGCCCTGTTTGCTCCCTTCCTACCTGGGGGTCTCCACCCTCCCCTGGGGTCCCCTGCATCCCCTGGAGAGGTGGAGCAGCATCCCGTATCCCGAGCACATAACCTCCCCTGGGTGCTCCTGGCCTCCCCAGGCAGAGCCCATGAAGGAGGGGTAACACGGGCTTGGCCTCGGGCAGCAGCAGTGGGGTTCTTGAAGGAGAAGGTCTCAGCAGGACCATTTTGCATCCTGCAAGTCAATGGAGGAATAAAACAAGACGTTGCTTTGACTGGAGTATTTGTACTTGCACGATGTCAAAACAGGGGAACCTAGAAATGTCAACCTTGGCTTATTTTCTGGTCTATTCAGAAAAGGGGAGAAATGGCAGCTGAGGAGCATTTGCTCTCGGAGGAGGTGACTGTGCCAAGCATGTGCCACCGAGGCAGGAGGCATTTGAAGGGGGTGGAAGAGACCTTGCCGCCTCCTTTTCTCTAAGAAGTGGTGGTGCAAGGGAGTGAAAACCCCCCTGCAAGCCGGGTCGGCCGGCAGCTGAGCACCTGAGAGCTGGGCAGTCAGAGAGCACCGGTTCCTCCGTGCTCTGACCTCTGCCTGCCAGGAAGCACCATGCTGCCTGTGGCTAGGAGAAAACGGGCTCAGTGGCCGCACGTCCTGGAGGGGAGGGAGGGAAGAAGGGGGCTGCTCCTGGGGGCTCAGAAGTGGCCAAAGGTGGTCTGCTCTGCTTCCCCCTGCTGTGCCGCAGCCCCTCAGCCTCGGGCTTTCCTGGCTCCGTTCCCCAGCCCTGCATGCAGCAGGCGTGTTATTTTTAAAAATAAATTAAATGTGAAGAAGAGCCTCTATCTAGGCCTTCAACTAGAGTCTTAATTGGCCTCACTCCCCAGGGACCAGGCGAGCCCCGGAGAATGCCGCACTATCGGAGTAATGAGCTATTAATAAACGGTGCTGCTCTGCTCGGCTTGGCTCTGGGCTCGGCTCTGCCCGGGCCGGATGGGGACCACAGGGCCCCGGTTGTCACTGCAGGGGGCACAGGGTCTCTGCAGCTGGGGCGGCTTCTGCAGGATGTCCTGGGGCTGGCAAAGACCCGCAGGGGCAGAGCCGGCCTCGGCCACCTCAGCTCCTTGCTCCGGAGCTCGTATCTGCCTGGGTTTGCTGGGAAGGGGCTCATCCAGTGGAAGGGGCTCATCCAGCACCCATTAATCCCCCTCCATGGGGTTTGCTGAGGGTGTCGGGGCTGTGCCTGGCTCCACCGGGGCACCCATGGGTGGGGGCTGTGGGGCAGCGGGGGCAGCCGATGATGTGCTGGGGCTGCGGAGCAGGAAGGAGAGCCTGGGGCTGCGGCTCCCGCTCCCCGGCTGCTGGGTAAAACAACGCCGGCGGGTTTGTACCTTTGCTTAGAGGATCAGGTGGCCGAAGTAGTAACCAAAAGTGGAGTACGGTTACCCCGGGCTCATTCATAATGAACACGGTGGACAGCTGGCGTGCTCACGGGCTGCCTCAGCACAGCGGCCGTGGGCAGGGGAGGGGAAGGGGCCAGATCCCCCTCCAGCTCCTGGGAGGGAGACGGTGGCGGGCACAGGATCCAGCCAAGCATGGGAGACCATTAACCTGGCAGCAATGCCTGGGCACGTTTATTTAGCATAGAGACACTACATTAAAAAAATAAGTGTCACAATAAATTGGGAGGGTTTTTTTCCTGTGGGTTTGCAGGTCGTGCCTGGGTGCATCCTTCCCATCCAGCCCTGCGCCGGAGCAGGAGTGGAGCCTTCTGAACTGCGGGGACCAAGCGAAGCCGTCCCCCCCTCACCCTAGAGCCGGCTCAGGTTCCCGAGGCCACCAGCCAGGCAGAGCTGATTGCAAAATGGCTCTTGGCATGGCTGTGAGCAGCCTCCTTGAAGGCAGAGGCTGCCAAGCAGCTCCAGCCGCATCCCTGCTCCAGTGCCCAGGTGGCATTTGGGGACCCCCAGTCACTGGACATGGGGGGGTCAGGACATGGGGGGGGTCAGGCGCAAAGGGGGGGCTGCATGGCTGGTGAAGGGGGGAGGAAGGGGCTGGGACGCGTGGCGAGGGCAGCAGTGGGGTCTCCGGTCCCATCCCACTGCCCCCCGGCAAAGAAAGCCGATGCTGCATCCCGCCTGGTTGTTAATCCCTTCCCTGGGGCTGTGTGAAAAATGATAACGCTTTCCTCTTGGTTTGATTCGTTGGAAGAAAAAGGGAAATGTGGCAAAATTAAGACACACACCAAAAAAAAAAAAAGTCTGTAAAAGATAATCTCCTGCAGCTCTTAAATTGCACCAAGCAATGGGTTTATTGCCGGAGAATTGCTCAGCAGTCGCTTATCCTGGTGGTGCCGACCCCGGGGCAGGGCTGCTCTGAGCCAAGCACTCTGGGGGTGCAAAGAAGGACGGGGAAGGGGGTGACAGGGAGCGGGAGCGTGGCAAAACCTTCAGGCTCCTTCTGGTCTGTCCTGCCGAGCCTTCCTGGGGCTGGCGTGCGAACACTGCACAAGGGACAGAGGGAGAAGGGGTTTGGGGAGGAGAGGGGCCGGCAGGTTTGGGTGAAGGGTGGCAACCTGGTAGGAAGCAGGGGGTGGACTCGGCACCCCGGGATAGGGACCCACATGTCCTGCCCCACCGTCCCCGTAGCCCTGGGTGCTCTCTCCTCCGCGGTGCCCCTTAGCAAAGGGGCAGGGATGGGGGATGCGAGGGGACGTGGTAGCTCGTCCTCTCCCTGCTGTGAGCCTGCCCTGGCAGCTCCCACCATCAATCCTGGTGACAAACAGCAGCTCCTCCTTTCTTCCTCCATCACCCCTTAAACCAAGCACCAGCTGCCTCAAGTCCGGCCTTTTCAGAAACTTTAGGGCAATGAGGACATGCAGTGGCACCACGATGGGCTTGAGACATCGTATCCTGCCAGCCCATCCCGTCCCCTCTCCCCACACCCTGCCAGGCTCCCACGGCCACTTTTGGGGGTCCCAAGAGGTCCAGAGGGACAGAAGGGAGCGTGCGCGGGGCACTTGGGGAAAAAAAACCCTGACGTGAGATCCAGTGCTCCCCAGAGCCACGGCTTGGGCTTCCCCGAAGGCTGGAGCCAGCCTGGCTGCCCCTCGGGTAGTGCACACCAGTTTATCCCAGTGCTGTGGGTGTGATGGAACATGGTCCCCCATGCTGGAGGGGTCGGTGCCCCTTTGCTCCTTCAAGCCATCGGTCTGGCTGCACTGGGCTGTCAAAAATTTGGAAAACAGCGGAGGCAGGGGTCCGAGCCTGTGTGAATGGAGACGTCCCACAGACAGGCGGGTTTTGCCATGAGAAGCAGGGCTGGCACGGCGAGAGCAGCCAGAGCGCGGATAAATGCTGTTGACAGAGAGCAGATGGGGAGAGGGATGCTCTTGCCTCCTGCCCATGAGGTGCAGCAGCCAGGAGACACCTGGGAAGGCACAAAGCAAATAAATCCTGGCAGTGAGGAGGTGGAGGACTCGCAGGTGGAAGAGGAGGAGGAGGGAGAGGAGAAGGAGGGGGCTGCTGAGACGTGGTGAGCATCTCCTCGTGGAGGCAGGCGTGCCAGGCTCTCACCCCCACACTGCTTTGGGGACCTGGGCTGAGGACCCAACCCCAGGAGATGTTGAACCACTTTAGGTCACATCAGTTGGCTCATTTGGGATATTTTCTCTTCGGGTCTTTCACCCCCAGCGTGAGGCTGAGACCTGCCCCGCTCACTGCACCTCCACAGGGGTGGCTGGAGGGGCTGGCTCTGCTGTCAGGACTCCCTAAATTGCCCCCGTTCCCTCGCTGGGCCCAGAAACACCCAGCAGTGCCCCGACCGAGCAGCTCTGCCACTTAATTAGGTTAACGGGAAGTGTTTTTCCTGGCGTGGTGGCAGCCCAGCTGATTTGGGGCACAGAAGGGGACAGGGAGCGGGGAAGGGGAAGCAGAGAAAAGGGAAAGCGATGGCAAAGTGCTAATCCCTGGAAAGGAGGGCAGCCGGGGCACCGCGCCGCACAAGGTCGGTGTTAATCCCTCGTCTGCAAAGGTTGCGGCCGTGTCCGCCTTAATCTCTGCTCCGAGAGGGCAACACTGGGGACAGGGATGGGAGGACTGGTCCCTACGTGTGGTGCCAAGCATCCTCCGGGACCTCACCGAGCCTGGGACCTGGAAAGAATTTGTGCCACCAGACAAGACCTCGCTGCAGCCGCACGGGGAGCAGAGCGGATGTGGCATCCCACCTGTGTCATGAGTTTGCAAGGCCTCTGGCTGCATCTCTTTGCTCCTATGCTGCCCTGGGGGTCTGTGTCCCCCATTATCCTGGGGCACTCGTGCTCACAGTCCCCTATGCCTGTGTGTGCTCCATCAACGGCACGGAGCAAGTATGAGCCGGTGGGGGGGCAGAGGCTGAGTTGTGGGTCTTCAGCCGTGTCTCCTCTTGCAAATATCTCCCCCTGCCTCAATTTCCCTGCTCTCCTAACAGTGCGTGCAGGCAGTGAGGCTTGTTTAGCCCAGGTTTGCATAGGGCACAGTCACTGGGTCACACATTAGGTGCTGGGAAAGGGGTCTGGAGGGTTTCCTGGGGGGGCTGGGACCTTACTGGGGCTGTGGGCCATGGTTTGGGGAGCATTTTCCAGTCTCAACCCACAGATGGGTGATCTGAGGCTGGGTAGGACTTTGTAAAGCTCTCCTGGGCTCGCCGCTGACTCCACATCTCTCTCCCTTCCAGGCACATGGGAGAATGGTAGTGAGCCCATAAGACCATGCTCTACACAATGACATGTTGGCTCCTGGTCCTGCTCCTCCACCTGGTCCTCCTGAGCCACCCACGGGTGGCAGCCTGCCCTGCCCGCTGCGAGTGCGCCCCGCAGATCAAGTCGGTGGTGTGTCACCGCAAGCGGCTCACCTCCATCCCCGAGGGCATCCCCACTGAGACCAAGATCCTGGAGCTCAACAAGAACCGCATCCGCTGCCTGAACCCGGGGGACCTCTCCCCATACCCACTGCTGGAGGAGCTGGATTTCAGCGAGAACATCATCTCCAATGTGGAGCCGGGCGCCTTCAGCAACCTGCTCAACCTGCAGACCTTGCGGCTGCGGGGGAACCAGCTCAAGCTCATCCCCCCTGGCGTCTTCACCAAGCTGACCAACCTCACCCTCCTGGACATCAGCGAGAACAAACTCGTGATCCTGCTGGACTACATGTTCCAGGACCTGCGGAACCTGAAGAGCCTGGAGGTGGGTGATAATGACTTGGTGTACATCTCCCAACGGGCCTTCTCGGGGCTTCTTGGCCTGGAGCAGCTGACCATCGAGAAGTGCAACCTGACCTCCATTTCGGCTGAGTCGCTCTCCTACCTCCAGAACCTGGAGGTGCTGCGGCTCCGGCACCTCAGTATCTCCGCACTGGAGGACCAAAACTTCAAGAAGCTCTACAACCTCCTGCAGCTGGAGATCGACAACTGGCCACTGCTGGAAGACGTCTCCCCCACCAGCTTCCAGGGCCTGAACCTCACCTCGCTCTCCATCACCTACACCAACATCACAGCTGTGCCCACTGCTGCCTTGAGGAACCTGGTGTACCTCCGGTACCTGAACCTGTCCTACAACCCCATTAGCACTGTACTGAAGGGCTCCTTTAAAGACCTCATCCGGCTCCAGGAGCTCCACATCGTGGGTGCTCTCTTGATGTCCGTGGAGCCGCAGGCTTTCTCTGGCCTGAGACAAATCCGGTTGCTCAACCTCTCCAGCAACTTTCTCTCCACACTGGAGGAGAGCACCTTCCACTCCGTCAACACGCTGGAGACGCTGCGGGTGGACAGGAACCCCCTGGCCTGCGACTGCCGCCTCCTCTGGATCCTGCAGCGACGGAAGACGCTCAACTTCGACGGGCAGCAGCCCATGTGCTCCTCACCACCCGAAATCCAGGGCAATGCCCTGCGCGACTTCCCGGACTCTGTGCTCTTCGAGTACTTCACCTGCCAGAAACCCAAGATAAGGGATCGGAAGCTGCAGCATGTGACGGCCCGGGAAGGGCAGTCCGTGTCCTTCCTTTGCCGGGCGGATGGGGAGCCGGACCCTTCCATCGCCTGGGTGTCCCCCCAGCACCGCATGATCACCACCCGCAGCACAGGGCGGGCAACCGTGCTGCCCGGGGGCACCCTGGAGATCCGCTTCGCCCAGGTGCAGGACAGCGGCACCTACATTTGCATCGCCAGCAACGCGGGAGGCAACGACACCTACTTCGCCACCCTGACAGTCAAGGGGCGGCCAGCTGATGGCTCCCACTACGCAAACCGAACTTTGTACCTCAGCGAGTTCAACGACACCTCCCACAACGACACGCAAGTCTTCTTGAAGTTTACGTTGGACCTCAAGACCATCTTGGTCTCCACGGCCATGGGCTGCATCACCTTCCTGGGTGTGGTGCTCTTCTGCTTCCTCCTCCTCTTCGTCTGGAGCCGGGGCCGGGGGCAGCACAAGAACAATTTCTCAGTGGAGTACTCCTTCCGCAAGGTGGACGGTCCCACCACCACCACCGGCCAAGGAGGAGCCAGGAAGTTCAACATGAAGATGATCTGAGCCTCTTCCAGAGGAGAACTGTTGTCTGCTGCCTGGCCCTGGGCACAGCCATGGCGGGACGGGGATGGAGGGGGTGTGGGAGCACTGGCGACGTCCCAGGGTTGGCAGTGAGACCTCGCTGTGCCGGTATGCAGCCAGAGACATGCCAGAGGCGCTGCGGGCCAGCAGGGTCAGAACCACATGGACCTCAGGGTTGGGGAGCGATGATCCCGGCTGTCCCGGCCCCACGGTGAGCCCTTGGGGCGCAATGGCTCAGGGGCTGTCCCAGCTCCAGGGGCTCCCAATGTAGCTGACATTTTTGCTACCAACTATGCATTTCTCTAGCCAAGAGATCAGCAGCGTTTGGGCCTGGGAAAAAAACTGCTTCCTTTTTTTTCCCCCCTTTCCCTTTTTTTTTAAGAGACTCTGGAAAACTTTCCTAGTGGTTGTTTATGGTTCTTCTCTTTTCTTGTTGTTGGGTTATTTTTTGGTCCAATGATTTTTTTTTAATGAATTTCCAAGAGAAAAGTCTTCCGGGGCGATGCGGGACTGGGGTGCTGGGGGAGGTTGTGCCAAGTTGGGGGTCTCCCCCAGTCCCTCGGCAAAGCTGGACTCCCTGGGGCATGGCCATGCCTTGAGAGCGTCCCATCAATGGATTTAAGGCACAGCATCTGCAAACATGGGTGCCCAGGGACGCTCCTGCACAAGCAATAATAACCCACCCAAGGCCGGCTCTGAGGAGGTGTCAGCAAAAAAAAAAGGGAACGAAGAGGCAAAATGAGGGCAAGGTCATTAAAATCAGGAGGAGCAGCCCCAGGGCAATGCAAGGCTCCATATTCGCCTCCGCCCAAGCCACCACAGCAACGGCAGGGGTGAAGGGGTGGGGAGTTGGGATTCGTACGGGTGAAAAAGGCACTTTCGGGTCCGTTTTCTTTGACTTGCGAAGTCGAAGTCTGTGGGAGAGCAGGAGCTGGCTCATCCTGTGCAGGGAGGCCGTACAGCCCAGGAAAGAAGAGGAGAAAAAGGCTTGGGACAAGCAGCTTGGGAACCAACAGCAAAAGCAAACGCCAGGAGAAGGTCCCGGCTGGCATCTCCATCGCGTCTGCCCGGATCCTGCACCCTCTGGCACTGGGGACCGCGGGTCAGTGTCCCGAGCTCCGCTCCCTGCTGCCGCGGGGATGGTCCCTGGCTTCCCCTCCCACCCCTGCCCAGGGCACTGCTGGCTTCAGCTCGGGGTGTAGGGATTTGGGTGGGAGAAGCAGCAGAGCTGGCACAGCTGGAAGAGCCTGGATGGGACCTAGATGGGCTGGGGAGCCCATTGCTTCCTCCTCCTCCTCTCACTGTGTGCATCCCCAGGAGTTGCTGCAGGTCCCACCTCTGTCCCCATTCCTGCAGGCACATCCCCCCACCTGGGTATCCCTTCTCCAGCCGGGGCGGTCAGACTGGGCACGCTCGCTTCGGGAGCTGGAGAAGGCAGCTGCCCGTCTCCTGCCGGGCATCCCCAGGCCTTCAGGGCTGCGCTGGAGGCAGGAGCTCCCGAGGGGTCGGGGCTGAGGCCCCCTGTGAACTTCCCTGCGTGGGGCACAAGTGAGAGCGGCTGCACGGGTCGTCCCCTGCACCCTGTCCTGCTCTCGTACCCATGGGCATTGGGTGGCCCCCGGCTGAGCCCCAGGGGGGAGAGGGGCAAAGGAGCTGGTGGGCTCAGCACCCGGCCCTCTTCAAGCGAGGTGCTCCCTGGGCTGCAACCGGTCACTGCCAGGATCCGGCCCCTGACCTGCGGCGGGGGGTGCTGCCCATCTCTCCCCATCCATCCCCTGCCGTGGGTCCAGCCGTTGCCCATGGCCCCTTCGCATGCCCGGTGCCCCCTCGCTCCCCGAGCCGTGCATGCCGTGTCCTACCACGGGTCCCACCAGCGTCACCCGCGCGCCCTTGTTCAGTGTCTGGGGTTTTTTACCGGGGGGTGGGGAGGGGTCAGGCACGGGCCCCTGCAGCCGGGAGCAAAGGCAGGTCTGAGCACTGCAGACCTGGCCCAGTTTTATATGTAACGAGCATGTGAAATGTATTTGCGGGGGAAAAAGAAAAAAAAAAATGGGACTTTTGTGGCTCGTTTGGTTTTTACCCCCTTTCCTTCTCCATGTGGCTCAAATAAGAAAAGCCAAAGTCAGCGGAGAAAGCCCAAGCAGGGCTGAGCTGGGCAGGACCCAGGAAGGGCTGTCAGAACCGCTTGCACCGTGTGCAGGATTCGTGCCTTGGTGCTCTCCAGACCTGCTCCAGCCTGGTGCAAGCCCGAAGGGTGTCCCAGGGTTCAGGCAGATGTTAAATGCCCACAGTTCAATTTAGGATGATTGTCCTAAAACCAGCAGGAAAACCCAGACTGGGAGAACGGGGAGGGCTGGAGGTCGGGTGAAGCTGGAAGTGCAGCACCCCAGGGCATCCCTTGCTGCAGGCAAGGACCCTGTTGCTGCCAAAGAGCAGGGTCCAGCCAGTGGTTTAATGACGTTTGACCAACCTTGTTTAAAAATTAAATTCACCCACATGTGACAAACTGGGAGCAAACCCCCAGGTTGAAATCAGTGATGGCTGGAAACTTGGCAGCAGTGCCCAGCTGGGCTTGGGGTTTGCAGCCCATCACCTGGTCATCACCACCGTCAGCCCTGCAAGCCCCTTAATCAAGGATGCTAAACCAACTTTCAGAGGGTACTAAAGTCCATATTAATAACTAATAAATGATTAATGCACAGGTGTTAACAAACTGCACTGCTATTAAGCTATTATTAATTATTAATAGAGTGTTTATAAGTATGCCCTTAAGCTGAAGGGTGCAAAGCCAGCAGCTCACCTCCTGCTTGCAGGAAAACTGGGGGCTCAGCCATCCCAGTGTCCCCTTGCCCAGCTGGCTGAGGACCATCTCTCCTTGTGTCCCCCAGCAAAGGGGCTGCTACGCCTCCCCGGAACCCCCCATTTCCCTCCTTCCAGGCTCAGTGGCTGGCGCAGCCCCCCAGTCGCAGCCTTCCCAGCAGGGGACTGGGCTGGGGACTGGGAGCCTGCGGGGTGGTGGAAGCAAAGCAATGCTTCCATCTGCTGGAGAAATGGCCCTGGGCCAGTTCCCAGCCTCTGCACCCCAAAATCCCACACGCCGCTGCTCCCCAGGGTCCTGGGGAGGCTCCCAGCACCTAAAGGAGGGTGGCCCCGGTTGCAAAATAACCTGGGTGCTGCCGGGCCTCCCGCAGCCCCCCCAGCTCTTGTGGGCATAAAAGAGGAAATTGGGTTTTTTTCTCTCATTTCCTGCACGAAAAAAAATATTGCATGGCACAAGAGCGCCCGGGAGGTTAAGGGCTGGGGTTACAGTTCGTGCCTGTGCCGAAGGGCCTGGGTGCACTGTGGGCTCAGGGACACCCGTGGGAGCCAGGGCTGAGCCCACCCACGCCTTCGGCAGCTTTTGGGGGATGAGATGTGCCAGGACCGAAGATGCCGAGAAACCGGCTCAAGTGGTTTCGGTGCCCGCTGCGCCCAGCCCGTGTGCCCACGCCAGCCCGGCTGGTACTGCCCTGACCTGTCCCGAGCCAAGAGTCCCCGCAGCAGTGATATATTGAGAATAAAGACCAAAAAAAAACCCACCAAAAAATAAAGACAATTACAAAAATGCAATTTTCCAGCGGGTGCATTTAAAGATCATATCTCCCGCTGGGAAGAGAAACCAATTTCCCTACAAATTAAAAAGACTTCGGCTAAGTAAAACTTCCCTGCGGTCCCCAAATCCCAGCCCTGTGCAGCTCGGGGGGGGCAGAGAGCTCTGCACCCCTGGACCAGAGACTGTGTTTGCCATCGGTCTCCTGCAGCTGCTTTGTCAGCCTGGGACAGAGGAACCCACCGATGGCTTCAGGGTGCCCCGGAGCTTGGACAAGAAAATCAGCATTTGCTTACTAGTCCTGCAGGGCTTAGCAATGTAAAATCACAGGCCTTTTTAAGGACTCGGGTGGCTTTTAAACTTGGCATTGTCTCCTTTATGATAAGAAGAGGCATCGGGAAATTTGCAGCTAATACTTCTGCAAGAGGCAACTCCTGCCTGCCCCACTCGTGCCACCTCTCTCCGGCTTGGTGGGGTCACATTCATTGCATTAATTCTGTAATTTTGTTCCTAATGGACTCTGGTTTATCTTGACAGTAACATTACTCATTAGGGAAAAATATTGATGCTTCTAATAGATTTACTGTTGCTTAAAATAGTTTGTTGTACAGTCATTAACATAAATGACTTACTGGGATGAGGGACATACATATTGACCTCGTTGCTGAACAACAGGATCCCACTGAATCTTAAATCCTCCAGTTATATTCTTTATTTTTACAGCATTACAGCCCTAGATGACATGTTGAGGGAGCAACGCAAAGCCAAGCCTCGCTGCGGGGCAGGGATGGGCTGCAGACCCGGCCGGGGCTGGGGCGCAGGGGCGAGCAGCCCCGGCAGCGAAGCAGGCAGCAGCGTGGGAAGGGCCAGGCGGGTACCAGCGCAGATCGTAATCTCCCAAAATCTTGCACATCCTCGCCGAGCTAGTGCCCGATTCAAACATGACTCAGCCCCGACATGTATTTTTATCAGCTCTAGCATATGGCCCCGGCACCACAGAAATGGCCCTCGGCAAGCGCTGTGGGCAAACAGACAAAAACCTACCGGCTTGCTTAGTGTTGGCTGGGAAATACAGATTGCAAAATACACAGCAAGGAAACCGCCGAGGTGGGCAGTCACCTCGTAGGGAGCGGCTGCAGGCTCACGGGCACCCACTGAGCCCCAAACCGGCCCCCAAAAGCCCTGGAGAGGTGCCCGGTCCCGCAGGCACCCTCCCCGCTGCTGGGATGGACGGTCCGGCTCAAACGGTGGAAATACGGTGGATGTTTCCGCTTTTTTTGTGCAAATCCACATCCCCCAAAGCCTGCTCGTCCCCGGCCTCGGTGCTCCCAGGAGACATCCCTGAAGCTGGCTTCCCACAGCCCTCAGCAGAGGGGCTCGCCCGCCCACCCACCCAGGCTAATTGCTAACGAGTGCCATTAGCTATTTATTAATTAGCTCAAAGACTGAATGGAAGGGAGGAGATACTTAAATATTGGGGGGTTGGAGTGTTAAAAGAGTGACTTTAACCTAGAGGGGACCGACACCGACGGGGGGGATTTTTTTTTTTTTCTTTCCCCAGCAGCTGAGTTGTGTTTCTTCATGCTCTCTCAGCCCCTGTAAAGCTCTGGGAGGAAAAAAAAGTGTTTTTCTAATGACTGGGCTCCTCTTGTGCAACGGCTGCGGGAAATCCCAGCAAAAAACAGTGAAGAAAACAAAAAAATTTCACCTCGCTAATCCATCTAGAGTAACACAACCTGGAGAGCAGGGAATTAATTACGTGGTTTGGGGGGTTTTACCGCGGAAATACCCCCCCTTCGATACAGCTGCCATCCAGAAAGCAGCCTGGGAGGAGGAGTGCAAAGCCTCCCTGAGCAGCTCAGGAAAAGCAAACCCAGTGCAACAGGTTGCACCGAAGGCGATGCAATTACTGCGGCTGCAGCAGGAGCTGCCACGGGCAGCGTGCGGCCCCAAAGCAACACCGGGGGCTGCCGGGGAGCGAGGCCAAGCCTCCAGCTTCCTTTAGACTTGCAAGAAGCAGGTTTTGAAAGAACATCCTCCTGCGAACGGGGTTGCAGCAAGTTGTGCAAGGCGATTCCCAGCAGCGCCATGGCCAGCAACGGGGGAGCCTGGGATGGGGAGCGGGAGCCACCGCCAAGCCAGGAGATGGAGTTGGAGCCCCTCAAGCCCCCAGCGCTGCCAGGAAAAACTCAGAGGTACCAAACTGCTCTGCAAATGGGGCCCAAAAAGGAGCTTCCCAGCAGCTCCCCAGCACGGCTCCTTCAGCCCAGTGCTTTGCGCCTTGGCAAGAGGCAGGGCAATAATCCCTGGTTCCCCAGGGGGTAACGGCGGGGCCGAGCTGGGCCGAAGAGGGGCAAAGCCCGAAGCTGCACAGTGAGTGATGTCCCCAGCAGAAACCGGAGTTTTTAAAGAAAGCCACCGTGGTTTCGGTACCGCTTGTGGCAGCAGGGTCAGAGCTGCAGGTTTGCGCTGAGCCTGGCCAGGACGGGGAAGCGAAACCCCAACGGGGGCTGTGGACGGCTCCTTCCTGCTGCTCTCCTCCTCACGGGCTCTCTGCTTTTCCCTCCCTCCGCACAGACCCCCCATCCCTTTCCCCCCAGACCTGGGCTGGGGGGTGTTGAAGGCTTTTCCTGCTCTCGTCCCACACCTCTCCCACCACCGCATCCTCTGTGCGGCCACCCAACAGGGACCGCAGGGCAGACGTGAACCCGTGTGTACCCACTCCCCGCTCTGTACCCGCGTGGGTGTGAACCAGTGCACGTGAAGCCCCCAAGGCAGCCCCCACCCCTCGGGAGCGGGAGCACCCCCAGGACCCCCCAGCGCAGGAGCTGGAGTCACTGAGCCACCAAACTCCCTGTCTTTTGCCCCAAAACCACGCAGCCAGGGCCCCCCAGGCCACCGCTTCCCCTTTCTTCTTATTCTTTCCCTGAGCCAGCACCGGAGTCGGAAACCCCCCAGGGGGGGCGAGCGCTGACTCCTGGCTCCCTGCAGGGCCGTCGTGCAGGCGCGGGGCAGCATGCGCGCCCGCTGCGGCAGCCTGGACCTGGGTGCCCCCGGACCACCCACCCCCATGCCGGACACCCCGGGGGGCCGCCCGTCTCGACCTCCCAACTCAGCCCTCATCTACAGCAACGTAGGTGAGTGATACCCTGACCCCGCTGCCTTCCTGCCCGCCGAGGTGTCTGCTCGGATGGCGGGGATGAACCCCGCTGCTGTCCCCGTCCTCCTCCTGCAGCACCCGACTGTCACCCCTCCGGCTGGCACTGGGCATCGCTTTGGGGCTGGAAATAGGCAGTGGGGCAAATAACCCCCGTACCGCCCCGTCTTCCACTTTTCTTGCACCCCCACCCCGGGAAGTCTTAGCCCTGCCGTGTCTGTTCCTCCCTCCCCAGGAGAGCTGCGCGCCCACCTTGTCCCCCGCAAGGCTAGCCGAGGGGAAGGAGCCGGGAGATCCCCCTCTCAGCCCATGCCTCCCCCATTGCCGAAGAAGCAGCTCCAGCGAGCGGAGTCCCTCCCAGAGCAGGGGCCATCCTGGCACCATCGGGGCAACCCCGCACCATGGGCTGGCAGCATCCCACCACTCCATCTGCAGCACGAGGAGGGGGCTCCCAGCTCCATCCCCCCGTGGAACAGACCTTCCTGGGGACCCAAGAAGCCCCTGACCAAGTCCCGAAGCCTGGGGGAACCAGTGGCCCGGAGCAGCCTGCAAAAAGCCTCATCACCCAGCCCAGCGGAGCTGACATTCCGGACGGTGGACGGGGAGCTGGGGCAGCTCCTGCAGTCCCTGGAGAGCCCGTCTGGGGTGTGCGGGGTGGTTTTGGGGTGCCAGGCAGCTGCCCTGGCCCGGCTCTCGGCTTGCATCCAGGAGGGGCTCGTGGGGCCGGAGGAGCGGCAGCAGCTTCTGGAAGCAGAGCTGGCGGGGAAGGGCTGGGCAGCGCTCAGCATCCTGGACCGGGAGCCATGCTGCGAAAGCGGGGACGCTTGGTATTTCCGAGTGGGCTTCACTTTTGAGCAAACCCAGCTGGTGTTTGCAGCCAAGGTAAGCAGGGAATTGGGGAAAATGCCCGGGTGGTGCAGAGGGAGCTGGCTCCCAGGGCACAGGGGGCTGCGGTGCTGCAGGCAGGCATGAACTGGGAGCGTTGGCTTTTCCACTGACCCCTGTCACACAGGCAGTTCCTCTTTCTGCACCTACTTCTGCATTTGCTAAATGAGACAGCGCTGCTGGCGTGAGCTGGGGAGGTGAGGGTGACAGCTCCCACGGGTCCAAAGGGCACGGCGAGGAGAATGGCGCTGCTGGGGGAGATGCCCTGGAAAGTGGTCTCAAGGGGCCAGCGGACGCAAAGTAGAGGCTGGAGCAGAGCTGGCTCCTCAGGCAGTGCAGGATGAGACCCATCACAGCGGCTCTGCAGCTTGCCTGGGGGTTACACCTCCTCCCCCCCATTCTCATTTCTTGCTCAAAGCCAATCCAGCAGGCACCAGTGGGATTGGAGGGTGCGGGGGGAGCCCAGCACTGTGCCTAGGTCAGATCAGGGCTGGTGGCCCTGAGCTGAGGTGGTGGCCCAGCCCAGGACAAGGCACCCTGTGGCTCCATCCTTGTGCAGCTGGCCATGCCCTGTCTCTCCTTGCAGGTCCCCAAGCTGGGCTGCACCAGCCTGGGGGTGCAGAGCTCCCTTGGGGCACACTGCAGCATCCAGCGCCTGATCGGCCGCTTCACCGACCGCCTCCCTCGGGAGCTGGTGCTCCCAGGAAGCTCTGGGCAGCAGAGTCGGTCCCCTTCTGGAGAGGAGCCAGCCCGTCTTGCCACCCACCCTGTCCTGCAGATCCTTATTTCTCCTGAGGTTCCCTACCAGACCCTGGCAGGCTTTGTGAAGGAATCCCACGGTTTGCACAGGACCAGCCCCGGGCACTACGAACGCCTGGCTTGCCTCCTCCTCCTGCAGGTGTGCATGGGGCTGGAGCACCTCCAGGTGCAGAACGTGGGGCGGGGGGACCTCTGCCTCGAGAACCTGCTGCTAGTGCGGTGCCCGTGTTCTCCCCGGAGCCAGCAAAGCAAGGAGGCATCCCTGTCCCTTCCAAGGCTGCTCATCAGCAGCTTCTTCAAGGTTAAAGACAAGCAAAGACCTTGTTCTACCAGCCAAGAGCAGGACTGGACCGAGGGGCTTGCTGCACCGCCCTCCCCGGCAGCAGATGAGCTGAATGTAGGCATGCTGATCTATCGGATCTTGCACGTGGATATCTCTCTGGAAAACGCCTTGGGGTTCAGAAGCAATAGGCTTCCTGAAATCCCCTCCCTGTCCATCTATTCCACGGGACTCAAGCGTCTGGCCATGCTGCTTCTCCACAGAGATCCCTGCAAGAGGGTCTCCATCGAGCAGGCAAGGAGCATCCTGCAGGTCCTGCTCTGGGGCCCTCGCCAGGAGCTCTTCGCCCGAAGCAAGAAGACCCTCACCCTGCTCCGGAGCTGGGTGGAGGTGAAGAGGGCTCTGCTGCTCCTGCAGTTTGCAGAGAATTCGGCTGGGGCAGGGCCGAGCCCCGGCCTCGAGGAGTGGCTCTGCTGCCAGTACTTCAAGGAGGCCACTGAACACACACTCTACCAAGTCACCCAGGCTCTCTACACTCCCTAAAGGCAAGCTGAAGTTCAGCCCACCCAAAAGATCTCCCCAAAGCCAAGAGCCCATGGGGACCTGGCCAAATCCACCAGCTGCCATCTCCCACAAGGAACCCAAGCTGGTCCTCACTGGGAAAACTCTGTTTGCAAACCCGAACCCGCTTCCCCCACAGCACACAAGTACGAAGCTGGGACCAAACTCCCACCCGTGGCTCCCACAACGCAGGGTGTGTTTTGACACCCTTGGCCAATTTTTGTTTGATGCTGGGAGTCCAGTTTATCGGAGCATCTCAGGAAAGATGGCTGGATGGAAGCCACAGGATCAAGCACCAGTTTAGTGGCTGGTTACCCCGAGTAAAGTTTACAGGCCTTAGACTTTGCACAAAACCCCCTCAGACCCCTCCTGCGGCCACGAGGCTTTCGCTCTTTCAAATAACAACGCAAAGCCACACATTACAGCTCACCTTGATGCACTGTTAGCAAAGGAGAAATACACCACCTCGTACAGCCCCCTCTTTTTAGGAACAGTTGGTGGCATAGTCACAAATACAAATGACATTTTAAAGGGGGAAATACAACAGCCACACAGCTTCAATAAAACCCAGAGCTGAGCCTCTTAAACACTGGTCCTTTATGTGCTGCTTTGCCACCATCACATACCCCGGTGATCTATCCAGGGAGAAACACAAAGCCAAACTTCACTGCCCGGCGGCGATTAGCCAGAACAGCCTCGACGGCGTCTAGTAAACCGCTCGGGGCAGTTTACGGCTGCTGGGCCTGGGGACCAGGCTGCGGGGTCGGTCGCTGGCTGCACCAAGGCAGGGCCGTTGCATCTGCTGCTGGCGTAAAACACGCAGCACCACGCAGGATCTGCGCCCTGGTCCCCAAACCTGTGCGGATGCCAGGTGCCCGTCACAGTGGAATGATGTGCAATGCCCTGCTCAGGTCATTGATATTATTATTAATGAAGTAGTTATTAATCCACTCGCAGCTATCAGCTGACAGCAGCAAGAGCAGCCTCCGTGGGCTGTGCACGCAGCGGGACAGACCTTCCCCAGCTTCCCCATAGCGACCGCTGGGGCAGCCCCTGCGTGCCCGTGGACGTGAGCTGTGGCACACCAGGCAGTCACCGGAGCCAGGGGCACAGCTGAAATGGGGAGAATTCCTCCTAGGAGTCCCTGAGCTCAAAAAACCCCTGGTAAACCAGAGCTGTGACCCCCCCAAGATGAAACCACAGAGCAGCAATGCTCTCAGCTCCCCTGGTCGCTGGGTTTCTGCCTCCTGCCCTGCCCGCCGAGCGTGGGCAGGCAGCAGCCTCATCGTCTGGGCTGCAGCGGGGCCAAAGACCCAGCCGAGACCGCGACCCCTCTGTGCGAGGCTCCGTGCACGGTGGGGCGACCGTTCCTTCCCGGAGCAGCACCCAAACCCGGCAGCATGGCCTCTCTGCCGAGGCTGGACGAGCAAGGGGGGACCAAACAAGCTCCCCGGCCACACGAACCCCGACAGGGTCACCACCCAAGCACGGCTGGTCCACAGAAACGTCGTTCAAATTTCAGTATGGGCTTTTGGGCCCAAAACATGCAGGAGGGGTCGTCCTGGGTGAGCCCCAGCCCTGCAGCCCCCAACGCCTCTCCTGTAGTATCTTGCGTGGCTACAAGATGGCAGTAAAGCCCGTGGCACGGCAGCAGCTCACCCAAAGCCACCTTGGGCAGCCGATCCTGGAAAAACAAAGACAAAACCCATTTCTGCCAGCGCCTGCAGCCCCAGGCACCCCCTGCACCCGTTTCTGGTTTCCACCTTGGGTGACCCCTTCCCCTTCTGCCAGGAGCAGCTTGGAGCACCCAAGGTCAGCAAAACATCTACAGGGGACCACGGCCTTCAAGGCAGGACCACGTACATCTCCACACTCGCACGTCCCTGCGGAAAGCAGACCACGGCACAGAGGAAAACAAGAATTTCTCTGGAGAACCAGTTTATGAACTTCAGACCTTTGAGTAAAGCAGGAGCACCCTCTCCCCAGCCGCACCCACCTCCTTGTCGCTGGCCTTCAGCACACCACGAACAGCAAGTTCACAGCTTTCCAAACAAACCCACAGGAAGAACACAGTTGTAGGGCCACAAAAAAATTGGCCAGAGACCTGCGGGAAGGAGACCTCTCGCATGCACTGGACTGCAGCGCAGCCGGGAGCCTCCGTCCCAGCGGGGTGACACCGTGCTACCCACCGCACCCCGGGGCCCAAGGAGCTGGGGCAGCGTTAGCGAGAGGCTGATATAAATATCTGAAGCTAATTAATTAAACAGGCCAGCAAGAACATTCGCCTGTCACCGTGTTGCTGATTTAACAACAGGCTCTCTGGGAACACGGTGCCGTCCCCCGGGGTTACTCTGTGCTGCAGATCCGCTACGGGTTCTGCTCCCTGCTGCATCGCCGAGACGGGAATTTCAGGGATTACATTTTGGTGTATTCCATGCGATTCCAGTACTGCGCAGCCCAGGACACCTGCCTGGGGAGGCCTGCGGGGTGAGCCTCAGGCCCCTCGCTTACATACGACATTTCACACGGGGCAGTTCCCAAAGCCAAGTGCAGCGGGGATGTCAGGCCCCCGGCAGGGCACAGGCTCGCCGAAATCCTGCGCTTCCATTTACAGGGACTCGCAGCGTAACAACCTGGTAAAACAACCCATCCCAGGGATGCGCTGCTCCGAGATTTTGTAGAGGAAAGATAAATCAGCTCAAACGATGCCAAACGAGCCTCCAAAGCAGCACGTACTGAAAAAAATTGAAATACAATGCTTTAAAGCATGGCCCTTTGGCGACTTCTCTTTAGTAACTTCAGCGCAAGTTTTAATTCTAGGCCTACACACGCAGCCATTCCCCTTCTGTTCAGCATCCTAAACACTAACAGATGCCTGCGGACCCCCCAACAGGCACTGCCTGACAACAGCCCCTTCCCCTTAGGCGTCAGCCCCCATCCGTCTCCCCGGGAGAGCTGCAGCTCCTGCGCTGAAAGCTTCAGCGGCGGCATTTCGCTCTGGAAGTGCCACAAGCCTTCCTAGATCGCAGCCGAAGAGCCCATCGAGCCATCCTGCCTGCGCAACACACGCTAGCGTCAGACTGCGCTCTTACGGGTAACATCAAGACTTCAGGGGTCCAAGTTGCATATTCGATACTCAAAGACACTCGAAGCTCAAGGCACCCCCCGAGTTCTGCTTCTCGGCATTTCGCTTGTGACTTCCCAACTAACACACAGCCTGAAGCATCCCATGACGCACCGACAGAGCAGGGATGCGGTGATCCTAATCCCCAGGGGAAACGGACAACCTGCTCATTATTTCACTAAAAGCAGGCTTTGACAGGATCGCTAGATTATTTCAAGTCCTGGTAGAGCGCAGCCACGAGTTCCAGTCAAGCAAAGAATGACCAACGCCTTTCCATACCTGCAGCTTTAATGGTTGGGGCAGTTCCAGAGCCACCTCTTCAGAGTGCAAGTCTTAAACAGCTTAAACCAGCAATAAAAAGTAAAATATAAATTTTTATTTAGAATTAAAGCAAATACTTCAGTATCACAAACACAATATTAAACTTCAAGAAATATACTGCTAATTTGGAGGGAGCATTTATTTGCACAACCACAACATGCGCACAAATCCAGAAAAAGATGCGGAGTCTGAAATTTTCAACATCTCACCACCAGAGCAGTTGGTCACAACGTTTCATACAGAGTTATATATACTGTAATAGATGTTGACAAAATTTCTACAGAATCATCTTTATAGACAACAAGAAAGCTCTAAGAGGCAAACATTGCAATCTATTCTTCTTCTGATGAGTCTCTCTCAAACGTGTAGGCCATGAAGCAAGCATCTGGTCTCTTGGGGACAAGGGGATGCCCTGGTCTCACAATCTCAAAGCCCAAAAAGCTGAAAGTACGGAGCAATGCAGCTAGAAAAAAAAGCAGAAAACAAGTTTTATCCATTTGATACTGTACAACAGCGGAAGCATCCACCAAAAGCAGTTCAAATACTGTGTTCACATCTCAGTGCTCTAACACCTACCTCTATCATCTCTGTTCTTGTGGAAACAAATGAACACATGATCAACTCGAAGCTGTTCTTCAGCAAACTCTAGAAGAACTGCAAAACTACAAGACAAACACAAGGTGTTCAATGCACGCGAGCAAACGTTTCCTTCAGCACTAGCTCGCAAGGCCCCGGGAGCCAGTCTGCACGTGAACTCGTCGGCGCCAGAGGCTAGCGGTGGGAGACTCACACCAACAGGAAAGCGCTAAGCCCCAGGCTTAACTTGAGGCAGAAATCTAGGACTTCAGTAAGACAGACAACGCGCTTTTCTGTTGCGGCTGAAGGGAGAACTGCAGTGAAAGACTCGGAAGCAGGCTGGCGTTTTCAGTGGACAAAAGCAGCCGCCCAGTACCGGGGAACACAGCTTGAAATCCCAGAGCCTTTGGGTGGTTCCGCCTGACAGAACAGGTAGAAGCAGCCCTCAAATCAGGAGCACTTAGTTGCAGCCTCTTACAAGCGAGCATCAAGCACCGTAATCAGACTTCAACTTGCAGAACAATGGGAGTGAACATCAGCGACAGTAAAGTGTTATTCCACCCCACGGACAGGCCTTCAAGATGGAGGCAAGTGAAACCGCAGCTGCATTTTATTCTACCTACCTGTCTTTGCTCCCTTCAGGCAGAGCACCACTGGGAATTTCTATATAGAGGTTGTTGTTGTTCAGCACTGCTCTCCAACTAATGTGTTTGGCATCAGTAAGCCTTGACTGGACATTCAGAATTCTTGTCCTGTTATTAGATGTTAGTTCTTCTGTTACATTCAGCCGATTATCCTGCAGCAGTAATATGTGCAAAGTTATTTCCACTTCATTTTGGAGAAGGGATAACTCCCATTAATAGGCGTGAGGCAAGAAACGCATTCAAGCTCACCATAGCAAGCTGCTTATTATTATTCATACTCACCGAATAAAATAAATTAGCTGAAAGATTGTGATCCCTCTGACTATTCCCTCGCCCACCTGGGATCTTCAGGGGTGGGTGAGGGACATCAGGAGCACCACCGAGGCCCCGGACCCAGGTTACTACAGCAATTGAAGGGAACCCTGGAACTAGAAAGGGATCACGGTTAGAGAGGCAAACAGGCAGTGTCAGACAAAGCCCTGTGAATTCTAGGTTTTGAACAGCGATCAGATGGCAAGATTTAAAAAAATAAAAGCCCCAAACCTAGGCCAAGGGAACTCCTCCCACTGCAACCCAGGGATGTGGCAAGACAAAGGAACCTCCAGACCAGGGGCAGGAACGCTGCCTCGCGCCTGGACCCAGGAGGGTCAGAAAGCTGCTACCGCAGTATTTCGAGAGAAAGACTAACTTGGAGATGAAAATACTCTCAGCTTGAAGTGAGCAAGGTGTCTTTGTATACCAAGGCAGCAGCACGCTTGACCTGATTTCAAGAGAAGAACCATTCTGCTATCACATACACAAGATCCCATTCTCTCCCCCACCTCGTTCTCAGAAGTCATCATGAGTATATTGGCCCAGCAAGCTAGGGATCATTTTTTAACCTGTGATATACGGCCCTAATTACCTCAGACCTTTGCATCAGCACTCTTGGCTTGAGGTCAAAAAATTGCAGGCAACAGTCTCACAGGTGTCGCTACCTCAAACGCTTTCACCACGCAGAGCTCAGAAGCGAGCTCACCAGGTTTAACTCAGACCACACCAGAGCGTTTGCAAGCCTACACGCCTTTCTACTCAATTCTTCAGAGCCATTTTACACCGCTCAGCCAAGTTCAGTACTTAAGAACGTTATCCTCCTAAGATACAAAACATATTTCTCGTATGCGTGCTGAGTTTCACCCCATCCATTTAAGCCTGCTTAAGCAAATAAACCTTCTACTGTACTAAGAGCAAACGCTGTGCTGCCTGGCCCCTCCCTCTGCACCATCCTTCACCCTGCAGGCTCACTCTTGAGTTGCGTCATCTCAGCAGATGCAGCAATCGAGGCCCTTAGGGAAATTTTCACAATCGTCCTGTCTGTGAGTGCCAGCAGCCATTTGCAAATCAGAATAAACATGTACAAAATAATCCACCATTTTGCACGAGGTGGTTTTTTTTTTTTTTTTTTTAACGAGCTTGAAACTTGTGATGAAGAATCCATATTAGAAAGGCACTGAATGGCCACATAGGTCAAATATTATATGCTGCAAGGCATTAGTAAACACAGCAACTGCGAAGTTTTATTAAAAAAATTAAAAAAATTAAAATTTGCACTCTCTCAACTAAATGAGTGTTCAATCCATTATTTTAGGCTCTTTTAAAGAGAGCCACTTTTCTTTAGTACTAGCATTAGATACTTATTTTATCTTAGCTTGACTGTAGAGCTACACATTCCTCACTACCCTTAAAAATAAGCCTTTAAGCACCCTGTTCAGAAGTGTACAGTGGCAATCCTTTACACAATTTCACCTTTCGCCCGATGAAAGGCAGTGCATAATGAAGGTTGCCTACACTCTGCAATCGAGAATATATTTGAGAGTGATGTTTGTGTGCACTTACTCCTCTTGGAAAAAATTCACCTTTAAACAGCAGCCAAGTATAAAAATGGCTTTCTAAAAAAATTTCATAGTCCATATAGGAGGTCTAATGGCTTCCTTCATACAAGGCAGACTGATGTCCTAAGCCTCCATCACTCTACACCGGTCACCCCAATTCAGATATTTTCTTACCAGCATCTGTCGGGATTGTTTAATCTTTTGGTTGAGTTTTAAACTACCAGGTCTCCTAACATTTTTATGGTCTACTTTAGGCTCAGTATCCTTGCTTAGTTTTTAGGGGATAACAGCTTTCAATCCTTTGGTATCTTTGCCTAACTGTGGGTTTTCTTTTCCCCCGGTAGGGAGAGGGCACCTCCAGGCCCGGCTTTCGTCCCCAGGCACCTTCCAGCCCCGCAGGGACCAGCCGCCTCCTCCCCGGGGCCGGTGTGCGTTGTCCGAGGCCTCCTCCCCAGGGCTGCGACACCTCCAGGGTGCGATGGGAGCTCTGCCCGCCGCAGCTAACGTGGCACATGGCGGGAGGCGCCGGGGGTTTGAGGTGACCGGGGGGGGAGGGGGTGGCGGCCGCGGGAAGCCCCCCCCCCCCGCCCCGGGCCGAGGAGGGGGTGCAACCGGCGCTACAACGGGCAGGCGCCGCCTTGGGCGTTCAGAAAAAACCCTTTTGGGTTTTTTTTTTTCCCCCCCTCTTCCCTCCCTCCTTTTTCTGCGGGGGAGGAGGCCAGGCCGCAGCGCGGGCCGCCCCTCCCCCACCCGCCACGGAGCTCCCCTCCCCCCGGTCACGGGGGAGGCGACCGGCCCTGGACGGACGAGGAGGAGGAGGAGAAGGATCAGGGCGGGCCCTGAGGGGAAGGGAGGAGGCGGCGAGCGCCCAGCGGTGCGAAGGCTGAGGGAGGCCGCGGCCCCTCACCTGCTCTGTCCGGTACTGAGGCTCAGCACAGCAGGCATGATGGTGCTTTTATTCCCCTCTTTCTCTCTAGCGAAGCAGTGACTGTTGAGTATCCGCTGCAGGGAGGATTTCACCATCCGGCCGCTCTGGTCCGAACCCCGAAACCCTCCGCCGCCTCCCGCCGGCCGCTCTCCAGGCGCTGCTACACAAAATGGCACCGCTGCCGCAGTGGGTCCTTATATACCCTTCCAGGCCACGCCTCCCGCCACGGCCACGCCCCCCAGAGAGGACCACGCCCCCGACCGGGAAAGGACTCCCGTCCGGTGAACGGCCCGGTTGTCTCTTAGAAAATCTCCCTTCCTATTGGCTGAAGGGAGGACAGGAGGCGGAACAACGAGCCCTCTTCCTATTGGCTGGCAGCGGGAGGGGGTTCAGCATTGGTTAGAAAGGCGTCGGGCCGGGGAGGGGGGGAATAGCGGTCTTTGATTGGCTACGTCCGCTGCGGGTGGGCGGGGTTCGGGCCGGGGGGCTTCGGCGCGGGGCCGCAGCCCTCACTCCCCTCAGAGCCGCCGGTTCGAGTCCCGCGTCCGCGCCCCCGCCTGGCTGAGGTAAACTGCGGTGGAGGGGAGGGGCCAGCCCCGGCCGCGCGCATGCGCCGGGGAGGGGAGGAGCGGGGCGGTGGCGGCGGCGGCGGCGGGCGGGAGCGAGCGTCCCTCGGCGCCGAGCGGCGGGAGGGGAGGCGGGGGCTGCCGGGGCCGGGGCCGGGGCCGGGGCCGGGGCCGGGGCCGGGGCCGGGGAGGCGGAGGCTCGGGGCCTCCGCACGGCCTCGGGCTTTACAGTGGGGGGAGCAGAGGGGCGGCAGCGGGGCCTCCCGTGGGGAGCAGTGGGCCCGGGGTGGCATCGCTGCCCTCCGATCTGTCGCGCAAAGCGTTTGCCAGCTGGATGCTGAGGGAAACCTTCAATTTAAAAATTAATAAGAAAATCCCCCAGGTAGTGGAGAGGGTCCCTGAAAGGACGGGCTGAAGTTGTGACCCGGTTTTGGGGTGCGCGTTGTGGGCCGTGGCCGCGCTCCCGCCACGGCATCTCCCGGTTCCCCTCGGCCTGTGCGTTGAGATGACCGGTGCAGTAATTCATAGCTTTGGTTGTCTGGGAAATGGGGAATGGGTGGTGGTAATCTTTTAAACGGAAAAAAAAAAGGCTTTGTGCTGCATGAGGAAGTGAATAAATCCTGGTTCTTTACATAGCAGAAGTTGGTCTGCATCCCCGCCCCCATAGCAAACAGCCCAAAACGCTCCCCCGGCAGCGTCGCGCTCCGCTTTTCATCTCCTGCACGGATTTTGGAAATCCGAGGCCTGGGGACACGGTTGGGTCTTTCTGCAGCCCCACGGCGAGAACAAGGTCTGGAGGAAAGGATGCGAATTTGAAAATCGGACGCCCCGCTTCTCTTTCGGACAATATTGATGAAAACACAGGTTCATCCCTTGCGGGGCGGGGGGCAATCTTCAAAATTAATCTTAAAAGCAGCAAATGTGTGCAAAGGGTAAACAGGTTATAATTTCCATGACAGCAGATCTTTGCCTCAGCCGTTTCTGAACGTTTCAGCCTGTTACATGTTAGATGGGACCATCCCTCCTCTGAAAATCAAGTCAGCAGCACAATCACAGAAGTCAGCACACATCCTAAGCAGTGGATCTTATCCTACATGGAAAGAAAGCTCAAAATAATGGTTTAAATGATGCTGAATCAAGTTTGCAGTCAGGTACGCCTTGCAAATTAAGTGGAAAAAGATGTTTGTAGAGCCAAAGAAACTACTAAAGATGCATTGTAATGATTTTCAAAATCATGGTTTTCTAAAAAAAAAAAAAAAATTGTAGATGTCTGTATTTCTTTTTTCTTCATTCAAGACGCCTATTTTATTGCCTTCAGGTACCACAGCTGCATTTGGGCATTTCTTACTTTTTATTTTTTTTTTACTATCTTGCTTATTTTTCTTTGCTTTAAAATATTCCCATCCAGGAGCTCTGAGCACGTGGATATTCCATTGATGGGTTCCACTTTGCACAAGGATAAGTGTCTAAATCCCCACCCACCTTCCGTGTCCTGAAACTGCTCTGATTGACTATGATGGAACAAAGTGTATTGCCAAAAGAAAACAGGCTGTTCTCCTGCAGCTTAGATGAGAAGCCTGGCCTGGCCAGCAGCCAGGGACTAGTCTGGGAGTCGTGGTAAGAGGTACAAGAGAAAAAAATCCTTTTCCTGCTGCAGGTATCTGCACTTAGCTCCCAGAACGCAACATAACTGAGACATCAGTGCTTGCTTCACCCCGCTCTCTAGATTTGGCTGTTGATTTATGGAGGGGAAGCTGACTGCCATTTAATGCATTACCCAGAGACCAACGTGAAACAATGGGATAGCTGCAATTCAGGAATATCCGGACCAAATGAAGCACATCGGAGAAGATTTAGCAATTCGTGTTTTGTATGTTGTTTTAGAAAGGTTTTCCTGATGAGGGAATGAATGCGTTAGTTGATGGAATTGCCTTAGCATTTTGTGATAGGTTTCATTATTTCTAACAATGGCATTTATTATTTATGTAGTAATCCGACTGTAATTCCTTATAATGGCACTGTGTCAGAGGACATCATCTTTGCAGCTGCTTTCCTCTTTGCTGTGGCACTGAAAACAGCTTTGCCCTTTGGATACCTGTCATCTCATTCCATTTTACAGCTGAGTGACCCGGATAACGCTGTGGTGCTCTGTAGTCTGCAAAAAGCCCAATCAACCTGTTTTGGTTTTGTGCATTAAATATCGTGTGGGATTAGTTCCAGCTGCAGTTTTGCTGAGATAGCCTGGCTTCCAGTTTAGCAGCGACAGTGATTCATAAATCCTCACACAGAAGCCTCTGACTCACAATTTCGGGATTACCAGCTGAGGCAGTTTGAGCTGTTGCCATCTCCAGCTGTTTTTTTACCACTGCTTTGCCATGATTACCCTACCCGTGGCAGCAGAGGAGGCAGAAGTAACGGTGTGTCGGTGTCTTGGTTGCTCCCGCTGCATTCCTAGTTTGGCACCATAGTCCAAACCCATCTCAGTCCCTGGTGTTATCTGGGCAGTGAACACCAGCAGCAGATGTGTGGGCATCCATTCCTACTTGCCCCCGGCTGCTGTGGCGCGGTAGCTTTCAACACAGAGGCAAGATGGACGATTGCAAATAGAGAATCTCGTCCATCGAAGTCTTGAGGCTTTAGTTCATCCCAAGTCCTATGCCAGTCTCCACAAATACACTATCAAAAACCCCCTCACTCTGCTGGCTCCCAACTGCCACAGCTTTCCCACCTCCAAAAAATACAGGTTTCAAAGGACCGGCGTAGTCCCCAAAGCGGGAGATGCAGCAGGGAGTTTATATCAGCTCTCTCCTGAGCTGCTTGCTGAACTCCTCCGAGGAGAGCACGCCGCAAGTCCCACTTGTTCGGGGTTCTTACACAAGCAGGTCGTAGCAATTAGGCTGTATGAAACGACCTGGGAAAATACCTTGTACGGTCTGAGTTACTCAATAACCAGACCTGGTAAAAGAGAAAGTACAGAAGAAGCAACACAACTGAAGTCCACGTTACGAATCTAAGTTGAAATTGTTTCGGGTTGAGGAAAGGCGTTTCATTTTCTAGAATTTCCTTTTTTAGCGTGTTTCAGCATGCTTTTCAGCCTCTTTTAACAGAGGAGGTCTCAAACATTAGTCAAAATCACCAGTTAATGATTCTTTGTCAAGCTTTTATAGTTTTTACTTTCTGGAAGATATTAGACTGGAAGAAGAGGACAGCACAGGAATAAGTTAAAGTCAAATTCAAAACTGGTAGCTGATGTAAACAGATGTTAGAGCAAGAAATGGGCAGGATAAATAACTGAATGTCTTTCCTCTTCATTGTCTGTTTTCAGGTTGCAAGTGTTTGTGATCAGATGATGCGAAAGTAGTGCTTAGAAAGGTGTACAGGACCTGAAGGGCTCACAGGACTTGCCGGTTCTGAAATCCTGCACGTTGACACTGTAGTTGTATCACATCTTTTACTTCGAGAAGGAAAGATGAACCGTTCTGGTTTTTAGGTGATTAAAGCATAACTAAATAACACGGCTGCAAATATTAGCGCTTCTGTGTGTTTTTCTGCCACTGAGGTGGCTGTTGGAGAGCGGGCTGCTGCAGAAGCAGCTCCTGCCTCCATGTTCTAGAGGAGTAACAAAGCTCCAGGGAAGGTGAATGGAAAAAACCTGTATTTGCCATGTAGCAGAAACCCCTGTATATTTTCTGCTTAGCTGCATCATGCTGTCATAGCTCTTCTGGAATGTGGAAATAGATGTTTATGACATTTAGCAGCATCGTGGGAATTAACCCATCTCTGATTTGCTGACTAGGGAAGTACAACAGAAAGAAAAACATGAGCCCTCTTTTAAAGTGTGTGCAGTCCTGACGTAGCGTTACACACTTAGCAACTCCCCAAAAATGGTAAAAAAAAAAATTGATTGAGCCAGACTATAAAATCAAGTTGTTCTGATGGGCTTTTCTCTCTATTTCCACTCCAGGAAGACTCTACTTGTTCTTACAGTTTTAAGGGTTATCGAGAGGTGTAGCCAAACACCAAAACAGGACAGAAACTGAGGCAGAGATGTCCATCGTGACGTGTTTTCACAGAAATCCTTGTGTGCGATGACTCCTCCACCCTGTAATTTAGCCGGTTTTAGTCCCAGAATAATTTAAATGTTCCTCTCGGTCAGCTCTGTGTGGAGATGAAGTATAGCAAAAGCTTGTGAGGTCTTTGTCAAAACACTGGACGGTGTTATTTCTAAACTTTAGAAGACCTATAGTTTCTAGGCCTTATAAAGCAGGGCTCTTAAGTCTACCCATCTCCTTCCTTAGAGCTTCTGCTTCATTTCCTTACAGGTAACAGTTAACTACCAGTTATCTAATTTTAAATACTCCCCCACTAAAAACGCTATTTGGTGTGTTAGAGTCTATTCTGATCTTTGTGGGACATGTAATTAGAACACTTTTTCTAGCTGGAAAGCTCTCCTCGTTTTCATTGTCATCCGTGCGAGAATGATGTGATTTGAAGGTCAGGTTTTCTGCAGACCCACTTATGCTGGAAGGAGATTCTGCGTGCCACTGCGAAGTTAAGCCGGAATTATTAGATGTTTACTAGTGCAGGGAAGAATTTCTTTTCCAAGATCTTTGTGAGATATTGAACTAGAAGAAAGCAGTCCCTAGTTCGTCAGGCCAACAAATGTCTGTACTTCTTACCAAAGAAACTTTGGATCTCTGCTTTCTCACTTAAAAACAGCTGGTATGAAGAGGACTATATATTGAATGCAGATGAGGTAACAGATGCTTAAAATGCTTTAAAGTCTTGTCTGATTTAGGGGTGTAATCCAGCATAGTGCTGGTCACCTGATAAATGCCGCGTTGTTTTCTTTAAGTTTGCAGGCATCGCAGTTCAGTTTCCATTTAAAAATAATGTGGGGGTGAGGGGAAAAGTTTGCAGTGAGAACAGGGAATAGAGTCAGCGAGAGAGTGGGTTAGCCAACAGCGGGGACGTGAGATACGGTCAGAGGATGGCACCTTAACATCGCCGGGGCAAGAGGTGTGCTTGAGCAGTTTGGCGTTACGGTTCTGTAATTTAAGAATAACGTTGCACAGGCTTGATTTTCTGATTGATTTTTCTCTGAGTGTTGCTGCCAGCTATGAGCAAATGGTCACGAGGAACTCAGAGGTGGTTGCAAAACAGTAAAGTGGAAGACATTGCAACATCCTCCCTTCCACAATCCATTTTCTGTTTCGGTTACGTTTGGCCAGATGCAGCTCACATCTCCGTCCCCTCCTCTCCCTCCGCTCCCCCTCCCCAAGTTAGCGAGAGGTGATGAGGGTCTGCGTCTTGCGCGGGGTGCAGTGCCACAGAGCGGAGCTCAGCTCGGAGAGGAGATCGAGCGCTTTCCTTCGCGGTGGGGTGCACAGCACCTCGCAGAGCCGGGTCCTGGGAAAACGAGCCCCCTGCAATCACATGGAATCAGCGTTTCTGCGTGCAGCGGCTTTCTCGAATTCTGCCCTGAACATTTTCTTTCTCTGCTGACCCCTTTCCCTTTCTCGCTTGCTGGAGGCTTTGTGTGGTGGATTTATTCACTTATTTATTGCTTAGCTTCCCTTGTCTCTTACAGAAGAGTTCTGATGTTTCTTTACAGGACAGGCCACTTTCACAGCCTCTGTTGGGAAGGCGAGCTGGACGGCGTGGCTTATTTTCCTTCGGTTCCTATTGTGCTTGGATCAGTCAGCCTTAGGGACGAGGAAGTGCACAGCTTTTTTAACTCGTGATTTCGTTAGGAAATGTTATCAAAACAAACAAATCCCAGCAGGATGAGCATTAAGACCTGTGCAGAATCTGCTCTGTCAGAACCGAGTTCAGAGTCAGTTTTGCCTGCCTAAACATTTCGCCCAGCAGCTCATTAAAATGGATATATTCAAAGGAGACTTTTTCCCCCCCGATTAGATCATTCCTGTGATAAGAGCATTAACGAGCATATTTTCCCATAAATAAAATGAACAAGCCTCGAGGGCAGGGAAGGTTATTTAGCCTGCAATAAGTTATATCCCACACTCGTCCTTTAGAGAGTTGCGGGTAAGGGAACCAGTTCGCCCCTTTGCTGTAGCAGAGAGCGAGCCCAAGAACGGCCTCCGACCAGCAGAATTGGCAAAGTGGGATTTTGTCCAGCTGTGTGTTTGTGCTGCACGCTGCTTTATTTTGGGTATAATCCCTGCAGATTCAGCACTCAGCAGAGTCACTGGCCGGAGCTCGCCCGGGGTGCCGCAGGAGGGACGGGGAGGTCCAGCCGTGGTGGCGGTCACTCTTGCCAGCCTGTTTATTTGAGCTGCATGCAGCCTTGTGCTTTTGCCCGTCAGCTATCCCTGTTTGAACCAATATTTACTCACGGTTCTGTGCACCAAGATAGGCAGCAATCCCTCTGAGTGAGAGTGGAGCTGGAACCAGCCATCAGGCCAGCTTAGCAGCTCGGCTGGTTTACATTTTTTTTTTTTTTTTAAATACTCTTGAATTTCAGGCTGGTGAAAGGTGGCAGCTTGGCAGCTCTGGTGAGCCTTTCCCCCCGCAGCAGGCAGAGCGATGGCAAGGCAGGGCTCCCCTGCAGCACACCCCCTCCGACCTGCCCACCCCCTGTGCCCCTTCAGCCAGGCAAGCCCCGCGGAGCCGCGGACGAGGAGCAGCCCCCTGACCCGTGCCGGCCTTGGCGTCTCCCCACCGCTTGCTCTGTTGTAAGCAACAAACGGCAAGCGAAAGACAACCGGTGCTGTAGTGATGTTTGTAAGGGATTGACAGCAAACTATCAAATAAGCCACTGGGTTGTCAACCCGCTTAGGAGTGGAGCATTTAAAATGAAGGCAGCTCTATTTCATTGCTAAAATTTTCCAGTTTTCCGAAATGTTTTTATTTATGAAGCCGTTCTAGGTACAAATTAACTGACCCTGCCTCCTGTTTGTTATTAACTCTAGAAGAAGCTGAGCTATGAAGGGTTCATTGCTTACCCTGCGGGAAAGGGGTGACTCGATGCAAAGCGCTGCGATGTTTCCCAGCAGCGCTCCCGAGAGCATCGCGGTGCCTGTCCCTATGTTTCCGAAGTAACCAGGCTTTAGGGGAGCTGTTTATTCCCGTGTGTCCTGCTTCGTGAAGCCCATGCAGGTACCCTAACTCGACCCACGGGGCTTCCCGCTGCGGAGGCAGGGTAGCCGAATCTTTGGGGAGTGCGAAAGTGCGCTTCCACGCAGAGCTGAGCACGTGCTCGTAAGTCTTAATAAGACCAACAGATTTCCGAAGGTGCTAGAAGATAAAGAGGTGGCATAAGGAAGGCAAGCAACCTTGAAATTCCTGTTTGGGATTGGAGCGATGACCTAGTTAGTTTGATTTCTGCTTACAGTGACTTTTACCCAGTACTTCAGATGGAGATCTGAAAACCTACTGCTTCAGAAGGGCACGCAAAGGAAGGGAGCAGTTGTGATTATGGAAAATAAACTGTCTGGAGTTGAGAATTAGTTCTGAAATTTGTTTTTTGGGGTATTTTAGCTACTGAAGCTATTAACTTCTGTTCCTCTGGATATCTGATCCCCAAATAAATGTCCGTTCTTGGGTCGGAGCGTTTCCATTTTGGATTGCCTAACAGGTATGTCCTTTCAAAATGCAATGCAGATTGTAATGGTGCCCTGCCTTTCTGGTGCTTCCCCGGACATTAATTTCTTAGCTCACGGTTCCTTATTCCCCATGACGTTTCCATGTTTGTTTGGCTTCAAACACAGACACGTCCTTGATCTCTGACTGCCAGCGGTCCGGCAGCAGTGGAAGCCAAAGATCATATACTATCCAGTTGTGCAGTTTCAGCCCATCTTCAGACTCATTGAGCTCATTAGGGAGGAAAATGTAATCAGCTGTCCTTCAAGGAGCAGGACGCGACAGGAAGCACTGAGAGTCGGCAGGTCAGTCCTGAACAGCTGTCAGAACAATGCGCGCAGTACGGCAGCTCTGTAGTGCTGCTAAATCAAGTCACGGGCTTAATGGGCTGGAGTATGCACATTAAAACTGATCCCTGTGGAGATCAGAGCGTGTCGCCGCGGCGGCAGCAGATCCTACACCATCCCTGTGACCACTTGTATTCATTAGACGGGGAAAATAGGATCCGTGGTTTACATGTTTAAGCTTCCAGTGCTGCCTCTCAGTCCTTGCAGCCCTCGAGCTCCCTTCGGAGGCTGTAATTTACTGCACTTGTGGCGCTGTGCGTTGGGAAACTGAGGCAGGGAGAAAGGACCGGGCTGTACGGAGGCAGGGCTGAAGTGGGAACTGAAGAGGTCTCGTGCCTCTTCTCCCGTCAGGCTGCCTCCTCTGACCTTGAATCCCATGGGACTAGGGGGTTTAGGTTGCTTTTAAAAATCTGTTTACCTCAAAGTACCTTTGAAATAAGCAAAATGTTCTCTTGAACCTAAATGATCTGTCCTTATGCTGTCTCAGCTCTCATTGATAATCCTCTTTGTTGCCTTTAAAAATATCTATGCGAGATTAATCTTTGGCAGTGATAGTCATGTTTAATTCTCTTTTCTATTACACTGGGCTTTTCTTTCGATGGTTTCCTGATGTCTTGCAGTTTGGTATTGTTAGGTTTATGTACTGTGGTTTTAAGATTTTCAATAGGTTCAGAAATACGCTTGCTTGTGGTAACTGGATACTTTTCCCCATGAACTGTTACGGAGGTGGCTGCAAGCTATCAATTTATACAAAACTATGTATTTTTTTATTTTCGCGTTTTCATGGTGATGTCGATTGACATGACCAGCACCCCGGGCCTCTGCGCGGCTCTGACCACCATCGCTCCAGCTTGTGTCTTTGTCGAGCAACGCCAACGCAACGGCACTGAAACAACCCTACTTTTGCACCACTACTCTCAGGGTCCCTGGGACTTTTAAAACTCTTTGAATTTTAACGACAAGCCTTTCCCGAGCCTCGCATGGAAAGCAATGCAAATAAAGTTTAATAATATATAAGGCTTGATGAAGCCTTTATCGTTCCAGTTCAGACTGCAATACCGCAGGCTGGGATCGAGGCGCTCAGACCTGCTTTAGGGCTGGCGTCTCCGGGTCGCTGTGGAATGTGGAGAGCCCGTTGGGTTTGTGCTGGCAGCGAGCGGTAATTCCGCGTCCAGCCTTGAACATAAGTGATCAGAGAGGACTGTGTCGTCTTCATCTTGGTGCTGAGCTTTGTATCACAAAGGATAGTAGCTGCCATTTCAGAAAGCCATATAACCCACACTCCTGCCCCAAAAAAAAGGATCAGCTTTTCGGGAATCATTCCTGACAGACGTGTCTAACCTGTTCATAAAACCCTTCAGTGATAGGGAGGCCAACATTTCCCTAGACGATCCCTTCCAATGCTTTTCTAGCCTTACTGATATAAAGTATTTGGGCTTTTCCCCCTTAAATTCATGACTGCTATTCAGCTCTCTGTTACCATGGGCAAGAAGACAGTTTCTCTTCAGTCTCTCCTTATTGTATTCATGCAGGACACATTCAAACTCTTTTTCCTCAGCCAAAATACTTCTCACAGCAGTTCCGATGAGACCTTTTTTCCATGACCTCCAGGTATAACAGCTGTGACACATTTGTTTGGAGGAAACTGTAAGATCAGGAAAAACAGGCTGGTTTTAATTTTCCTTGAAAATAAGCTATTGTTGTCGCTCTCCAAGATCCGTGCTCATTATAGTACTTTGAAAAGTTACCAATCTCAAGGCACACACAATGCAAGGGAGGTCAGCTCATGTATCTTCTTGATTGACTTGTCATCTGGGAAGATTTCAAGAGCTCTTGGCACCGCTCGATGGGGACGTTGAGCACTGGGACTTCTCCATGCTGCAAGGATTAGCTTCCCAGTTTCGGAGACCTACATGTGGGACGTCTTTCCTGATGGAGGCATAGGACTAGGAGAGACCACCTGAGCCAACACCAGACCTGCTGTCCACACGTGGTCCTGGGATCCCCTTCACAAAGGAACAGTGCTCTGCCCTCACAGCCTCCAGCGTGTCCCCTGCAAGGCCATTCCATAAGCTGAGTGCTCTAAGAGTTATGAAGCTCCTTTTTAATCCCAGTTATATTTATTTGTAGCCAATTTTTTTCCCAGTTGGTTTCATGCCAACATTGTCCTTATGCTTAAAGAGGCGTCTCAGCTCTCTCTTGGGTGCTTTTATGTGTAGCAATCCTACCCCTTCTGGCCTTTGTTTTGTTAGGCTAAGCAAACTGAGATCGTCTTCTGTAAAAGCTTCCTTTCTCCTTGTTATGCTTCTTGTCAAGGAAGTATCTCAGCCATCCAAAATCTTTCCCACACAAGCGATATACGTAAAGCATCTCTCCATGACCATGTAAGTGCCATCACCTCTTAGGTAAAACCCAGCTATTTATAAATGCACTTGCTGGATGTTGAAAAAAGGAGCCAAAAAAGCACACACATCCAAGCAGAACACGGAGCGAAAAGCTCGGCACAGCTACCTGGGGGGTTATAATTCGACAAGGATGTTAGGGCTTATGCAGTTGAGCTTCACAAAAGGGCTGTTGGAGCCTCAGCGCTGGATCCTGTGATTCATTTGGGTCTCTGCTTTGATGTTTTGTTGAAAGCCTTCTTCAGTGGTCTGGCAGAGGGATGCAAACCGGCGTTGGGCTGAACCACTGGCTCGGTAGGATCTAGGTGGAAGGAGTTTGGCAAAACCTTACTCTGCACCACAAAAATGTTGCTTAGAGATCTCCCACCAGTCTGGGCCTGAGTCTGTTTAGCTCCTATGTGCTGATCTGTGATAAGGAACTAAGAATTTTTTTTTTTTTTTTTGTGAAAATTGGTCGCTTTTCATCTTTCTTCACACTCAGAGCTAGAGGTCCTCTTGACGTGGTTCCCACAAGAGTGGTGGTGTTGCCCCTTCAGCCCTGCATGCTCCCAGCGAGCAGCAAGTTGCTGAGGATGGTGGGTTTAGTAGGCACCGCGCAGGGAAGAGGTGCCACGAGGGGCTCAGAAACGATGCTGTGGCTTGATGTGCCAGAGCAGCAAAGCTGCCAGCCACAAACTTGCACCCTGCTGTCCTGCAGGTCCCGGAGATGGATATTTAAAAGCTCTTTTAGTTGCAAAAGCCTGGAGCTCTTATTTTGGGCAGACCTGTGCTATAAAAACCAGTTGTGCTTTTCATAGCCGTGTGTAGATTTGACACCTGGGCAGGGGATGTTTCAGGGCTCAAACCCCGTCCTCCTTCCTCCTGAGGGAGCTGCGGGTGATGCTTCCAGCTGGGGAACTCCTTGCCAGTGACTGAAGTACGTTCCTCCATCTGAAAGGACTGGAGATGGGAAGGGAATCAATGACAAAGAGGAAAAAGGATCATGGCGAGGCTTTGCTCGACTCGAGGATCGCCCTGCTGTGCTTCAGGGCTCAGGCTCGACTCCCCAGCCTCATGCCCCCAGCCCCACCAGCGTTCAGCCCCCTTTGGGCTGTGCTGGTGCGGCGATGGTGCTGAGGATGCCCACGTCCCCATGCTCCCCTCTAAAGCCTCTCAGCATGAACGTGATCCCGGCATCCGTCCTCAGCTCTCCTCACCGGGAGCAATCCCGCTGCCGGCTGGTGTTTGCACAGAGGATGGGGAAGGGTCTCCCATGTCTGTAGGGTGGCTGGAGACCCTGTGTGAGTGAAGGGGCTGGATTCCAGGAGAAGCCGGGTGGGTGGCACGAGGCTGAAGCGAGCACTGCTGCGAAGCTCTCTACAACTACCTGCAAGGAGTTTGTAGCGAGGTGGGGGTCGGTCTCTTCTCCCCAGGAACAAGCGGTGGGACGAGAGGGAACGGCCTCAAGCTGCGCCAGGGCAGGGTTAGGTTGGATATTAGGAAAAACTTCTTCACCGAAAGGGCTGTCAGGCATTCATTGGAACAGGCTGCCCAGGGAAGTGGTTGAGTCCCCATCCCTGGGGGTATTTAAAAGACGGGTAGACGTGGTGCTTGAGGACATGGTTTAGTGGTGGACTTGGCAGTGATAGGTTAACGGTTGGACTCGATGATCTTAAGGGTCTTTTCCAACCTTAATGATTCTATGATTCTATGAAGCGATGTGGCCTCCTTCCTTCCTTCCTTCCCCAGCCTCCCGTCCACGTGCAGAAACGATGGTGCCACACCAGCAGCACGGAGCGGTGCTTCGCCCTAAACCCACGCGCTCGTTTTCTCTGTGCCAAAGCTGCCCCGTCCCCTCTCCCCTCCCCAAACCAGCCCACGTACCTGGGCACGGCTGAGGCTGCGCCGGGGCTGAGTAAGGGTGACTCAGAGCTGGCCTGCGCAGGGAGAGGAGCTGGAGCGGGTCCCACCTCGTGGTGTTAGCATCTCTCCCCCACTCCTCCTCCCCGTCACCCTGCACCACCGGCGGGTGGAGCAAGACTAAACTGGTCTCTGCATGCATATTGCCTTTGTCTGGTGTGGATGAACATAAACTGCTGGAGGGAAACATTTTAACGATGAAAACCATGCGGGGCTCAATTGTTCCCTGCATCCGTGGAAAATTACTCCTGCTCACTCTCCCCTTTGCTTGAGCAGCTCCAAAACATGCTTGTAGGGGAGGGCGAGGAGGAGGGAGGTGCATGTGCCTGTGGGGTCAGAGCTGCTGCTTTTTTTTTTTTTTTTCCCTTGCCTCTAAATGATTTATTCTGAAAGATTCTCGCCTTTGTGTCATTGGGAAAAACACACAGCAATCAGAAAGCATTTTGGGGCCAGCCATTTAAATGTCACTGGGAAAAGAATAGAAAGAAATGAATCCCCGACATCCCAGCGATGCGGCCCCATCCCCCATCTCTCCCTCCCCTTCCCATCTGGCACAAGTGAAAACAGATGAGAGAGGTGGCCGTGGCGGGGCTGCGGCGGAGGGTGCTGGTCCCACTGCCCGCGTGGGCTGTGGTCCATCACCGCCGGTCCTGAGCACCCACTGGCCACGAGCTCCCCTGCAGCGGGGGGCACTTCCCCGGGCAGCGTGGCGGGCAGGGAAATGGGCAGGGACATGGGGGCATATGCCCGGGCATGGGGCGACACGGTGGCCGTGGGTACTGTGCTGGTGCTCGGGCTGCCAGGTGCTGTCCCATGAACCCACCCTGGGAGCTCTGCAGGTCAGTCCGTCTGTCTGTCCCCTTCATGGCTCTTGCCCTTTGGGGTTGACTGGGCGCTCTCCTCCTGCCTCTTCGCCACGGATTTGCTTTGCAACGGTGCCTCATTTTTCTTTTCTCACCTTTTGCAGACCCTGCCTTTTTTACCCGAATTTCTGACTCATTTGCTCGCCCACATCCTTGATTCTTTTCCTTCTGCCTTTTATATTTCCCCGCTCCCTCCACTCCCAGCGCTGCCCAGCTTTCCTCTTTATCTCCTGCTCTCGCCCTCGCTGTGTTTTCTTTGTGGTCCTGACAACAACGTTCTCAGGTATAAGAAAAGGAAAACCCCAGCGATACACAGCTGCGAGGCTTTCATTAGCGATCGGGGCTGACCGAGCTGGCTTCTTTATTCCCTGGGCAAACCACGCCGTCCCTCGCCGCTCTGCATTACCCCTGCGTTACGGCTGCGAGACACGCGCCGGCCCCGCCGGCTGCTTTCAGTTATCTGCTCTGCGAGGATGGAGGTGGGGAGGCTCAGGGCAGAAACCTTCCCAGGAGCTGGCTCTGTCCTGAGCCTGGATTTGTCCCCAAAAACCAGGGAAGAAGGGAGCAGATGTTGCAGGTCGGCTGGGCAGTCGCTGCCATCGCCAGTGACAAGCGGTGAGCGCCTGCAGGAGGCAGGCAGCGGCATGGATGGTGTATTGTGAAAGGGATTAAGCTAAATAAATGGAGATTATAGGCTGGGTGTCAAGGATGATTTCTGGTTGTGGGATGTGGCGAGCAGTGGATCATATCTTGAGACGAGGAATAAAAAGTTGTTTGGATGCTGAAAACCGAACTGAACAAAGCTCTGGAAGGTACTGTTGTATAGTTGGGGATGGTGGATTTAGGGTTAAACCTTGCAACAAAAATGCAAAGTACTCTCATAAACTCATCTAGGATCTTCTACTACCCGTCTTTAAGTGAATTTATTTACCTTTCTGTGATGTGGGGAGCACAGCAAATATTATTGCCTCTGTTTACAGAAAGGGAAGCTGCAGCACTGCGAGGCGGTGGGATCGTCCCCGGTCCGAGCCCACAGCAGGTCCGGACCCGGTGTCCAGAGCCTGTGGCTCTGCCCCAGACCCTCCTGCACAATTTTCTCCAGTCCGTGCACTTCAGCCCCGTTGTGTTGCAGGAATGCAATGGGCTGCCCTGACAGGCTGATCTTCTCCTGCCCGTGGTGTGAGCTGGTGCTTATCTTCAAACATTCCCCTTGCATAGGGTGTTCCTGGCACCTGCAATGCTTTTTGCACCCGAGTCTTGGGTTGGGCTTTTTTGCATATATTTTTGCCTTTTTGATTTGTTTTCTTCTGCTTTGAAATCCCTCTTGTGCACCTGGCATCTTTCTGAAACCCGGTGAGAGCCTTCTTCCCAAGGGGGGATGGAAGAGGAGGCGGGCTGGGTGTCATCCTGGGTACGCAGCTGTGGTGCTGCCGCCTGGCTCTGCCTGTGGGATGCTCCAGGGACCTGACGTGAGCCGCCTGGTTGCCATTGCAGTTCCTTGCACTCTCTAGTACCAAACTCAGGTTTGTTGCAAAATTCTGATTCCTGCAGGGACCGAGGGAAGGAAGGGAGCTGGAGGCATCTCCTGGTACAATCAGGGAGCCGCTCCTGTCATTCCTCTCTATTTTTTCACCTCTTTTTCCCCAAGACCTTGAGCTATTTCAGCTTTCTCTACCCTGCCCAGGCCCGGACAGGACAGCAGGGAGCGATATTTAAAGCGTTTATGAAACTGCAGCTGAACTTGAGTAGCTCTGCAGTGACCTCCTCTCCCTTCTTGGTTTTAAATTCTTCGCCTCCCTCTTTTCCGCGTAAGTGGAGCGCTGCTCTATTTAGGGACTGGTGAACACCCCGTCAAAGACGTCTCCAGCAGCAGGTTTCTGTGGCTCTTAGGTATTGTGCAGGGTCCCAATTTACTGGCTTGCTCATGGTTGCTAAAAAGGCACCGGAAAGATGATGTGGGGAGGCAGGGCTGGAGCCAAGCTCATCTTAGGTGTGGCTCCCAAGCCCGTCTCTTTTGCAAGCAATTGCTCACTGCAGCCTCCCTGCTGCCTTCCCCACAAACCCAGCAGCCTCTCCCTTCTCGGTATTAGAAATTATTTCACTCAGAAATCCAGAATCATGAAACTGAGGTCATGGGACCAGTTAGTTACATGAAGGGAAGCAATCCCACAGCATTTTTTCCATATGAATAATACCAAGAATCCCTTTTTGGGCACACGTTGCATCCCGCTGTAGGCATGGTTACACCGAGAGGCATGCACAGGGCGAGAAAGTCGGAGCCCCAGGGAAACTGGAGAAACGTTCCCCAGCAGCAGGTGGGGTGCCGGGGGACGGTACTGGTGTAAATCCAAAGTAATTCTATCAGTTTCGCTGGAGTTAGACCAGAAGTTATGTCCATGTCGCTGACATGGCAGCCTTGACGGTTTGACATCTAGGGTTAGAAGCCTGAAGGACGCGTGTAATTTAAGCCAATGGGGAATTTCATGGCTGTGTAAGACCAGTGACCTTCATGCCAGGAGGCAGAAACTGGGGCAGTAGCAAAAAGAGCAGCTGTAGCAGAGCATGGGATAGATCCTCCCGTCCTGCGCTGCCCAGGAGTTTATTCACTGTTTTCTTGCTACACCTCCGCCTTCGTCTCATTGAGTTTGTAAATCAGCCTCCCTTTGCGCAGCTGTTGTATCCTGAATTGGCAAAAGTTACACAACTTTGCCACTTATGCCATTTTCTGGCCTGTTTATGTCCCGTAAATTAAGTCAACGATGAGCTTGGCATGGAATCTGGAAGTTTTTCACAGCAGGATCAGTTTCTCCCCTCTAATTAAACATTACAGGTTCCTCATGAATCATACTTCATGCTGTTAAACTTTTATGAAAAGGCTTAACATAGTAATTTATGGGAAATCTGTTTTGATGTGCAGATCTGGGCCTCGCTTCTAACCTTGGACACAATTGCAAAGCTCCTGTAAATCATCTGACTTTGCTGGATTTGCATCTACCCTGCAACTGCAAATCAGCGAGCGCAGCCAGGCTGAGCAGACGTGCAGCGCCGCGGCCGGCCGACCGCCTTGCTGAACTCGGGCTCTCGAGCCTAAACTCGGGCTCTCGAGTCTAATAGCATGGACCCGTCCTCCAGGCAGGTCTTTAAACCCTTTTCCGAAGTAGGTCTTCACTTGGCTCCTACTGCATCCCACGGCAGTGAGATCCACAACTCCCTTACATGTCCCTGCAGAAGACCATTGCTGGTTTTCAAGCTGGCGCTTGCTAATTGCATCTGGGACCCCAGTTTTTGTGCTTTGTGAATTGGAGAGTCACAGGTCCCTCTCTGGAGCTCTCTCGGGTTTTTGTTTCTCTTCCAAGCTGATATTTTCCTCTCTTCAGTCTTTCCTCATGTAGAAGCTCTGCCCTATGCACCGTCTGCTCCTGCAGCCATCCCAGCCCTTTTTCTCGCTTATCTGTGTCTTTTGTGAGGTGACCAGAGCTGCTGGCAGCGGTCGAGACGTGGGTGCACAGGGGATTTCTGCAAACACAGCATCGTCTCCGCACCGCTCGCAGCCTTTTCACTGTCGTAAGCCCTGAGCTGACATTTGCACAGTTACATCCACAGTGACTTGAAGATCTCTGAGCAGCATTAGCTCATTTATAGCCTGTTATTGCAGATGGGTTATTGCTTTTTAAAGAACCAAAGCGTACGTGATCATGCTATCTGGCACCCCGCCCCTCTTTCTAATAACTGTAGAAAGCACTGACCAGCAACAGATAAACGGGAAGGAGGGATAAATGTTCTCGGGATGGATTTTTTTTTCCTGTTTGAGTGAAAGAGGGAGATGCAGGTCCGCACGTCTGTGCACGGGCAGGCAGGCAGAGCTCCACCATGCAGCGCCCATGCCGGCAGCGAGGCTGTCCCTGCCCGCCAGCTCTCCTGCCTGCACCTCAGCCAGGGCACCCACTGAGGGACGTGAGGGATGGTGGAGAAGGGGGGCAAATGACAGAAATCAGCAGGAAAGCTCCTCCGATTCCACTGGGCACAGCAGACAGTGGTCCCATGTGATGGGTTGAGCAACCCCAAATTTTGGCTGCTGTCCTGGTGCCTTGTCCCACGCACCAGCACGATGCTCTGGTCCAGGGACAAGTCAAGTCACATAGCGCTGGGGTAGGATGGTTTCAAACAGCTCACAGCTCTCCTCGGGCCCGTGGTGCAGCAGGCTGCGCTCTCAGAGGGGTGTCCGAAAGTTAGTTTGAAAAAAAAAAAAAAAAACCTCTTTGCAACGTTAGCTTATGTAAAACATCTGCTTGGCAGAGACAACCGTGTGTCCAATCCCAATGTGGGTGTCAGATCATTTCCACCCCTTTTCCACACCAAGTTTTTTTGCCCGTTATTCCCACTGCTCTGCCTACTTAGTCCTATTTATAGAGTGCCTTTCATTGGAGTCTCTAGGCTTTTAACCTTCATTCTTGGAAAATTATTCACTTCTTGGGCCTGCCATGGAGCAATTACTTACCAGCGCTCCTCCCCAGCCTGACTTTAAAAGAAGTTCCCACGAGGCAGCCCAGAGCTTCGAACCTCCCCACGGCCAAACCCCACTTCTGCCTTGTGCCGCGACCTGTCTCGGCTTGTCCTGCGGTTCTCAGCTTGGCTCTGTTGTTCATTCACCTGCAGAAATGGTTTGCTGCCTTTGATGCTTCTCCGATGAGATCATTCACCTCCGAGTACAGCAGCAAAACACTCCAAATGGGATTCTGGTGCGGGCTGACAGGTTTCTCCAGGCTTCTTCCTCATTCTCCTTGCTCACCATCTTCTGGGCCACCACAGCTTCTGTCTCTGGTCCTGGTCACCGTAGGACAGAAGAGCCCAGTGGTGACCACAGAGCAATTTGGAGGTGGTTGGTCCCCCAGCTGGGGGTAGCTTCTGTGGGCATAAAAGGGGGGAGTTGACTCTTCCCCCCACCCCAGCATTTCTGTAGCACCCTCCTTAGGTGCTTGGGTGCTGGAGCGCGTCCAAAGAAGGGCAGCGAGGCTGGGGCAGGGGCTGGAGCCCAAGGCTGGGGAGGAGCGGCTGGGGGAGCTGGGGGGGCTCAGCCTGGAGAAGAGGAGGCTGAGGGGAGCCCTCATCGCTCTCTGCAACAGCCTGAAAGGAGGCTGGAGCTGGGGGGGATCGGTCTCTTCTCCCAGGGAAGAAGCGATGGGATGAGAGGGAACGGCCTCAAGCTGCGCCAGGGCAGGTTTAGGGTGGATATTGGGAAAAATTTCTTCACGGAGAAAGTGGTCAGGCATTGGAACAGGCTCCCCAGGGAAGCAGTGCAATTATAGTCCCTGGAAGTATCCAAAAAACGCGTGGATGTGGTGCTTAGGGACATGGTTTAGAGGTGGACCAGGCAGTTAGGGTAACGGTTGGACTCGATGATCTCAGAGGTCCTTTCCAACCTTAATGATTCTATGATTCCTTGCCTTATGTAGGGTCGGAAATAATTAGCGGGTTATTAGAGGTGCGTGTCGCTACCTGGCTTGCAGGTGGTGTGTGGGATCCATCCAATGCTGCAAGAGGCTGATGGGGACGGAGAGGGCTCTTCTACCCCGCATCTCTGGAGGGCAGGGGTGGTTGAAGGGGAGGTGTCTTGTGCTCTTCTCCCTTTTGCTGTTAAAATCCCTGGCATATGAAATGAGCTGCATCACTGCAGAGACCTGAGGCTGGCTTGGAGGCTGTGCTCTGCCGTGCTGCTGAGACCTGGCTCCTTCCTGATCGGCAGAGGCCTGAGCCTGGCAAACGTGGCGTTTGGAGACGGGGGGCTGCTGGTGCCTGAGACTCCTGCAGCATTTCCTACGGAAAGAAAACCCTCGTGGTTTTGAATGGCTAATTTGGGGCCTAACTTGGGGCTTGAGGAGGAAATTCTTTCAGGCTGTTGTTTGCATTTCACTGGAACAAAAAAAAAAAAAAAGCCAGCAAAAGGACTCAGCTGGCTTTGCTTTCATACCTCCCAGTGTGAAGCAGGCTGGGCACATGTGGGGCGAGGAGGAGGGAGGGGAACCGATGAAACTATGGGTAGTAGTGTTTAAACATTTGTCTTGGAGCTGTGTTGCAAGCGTGCATCCCTTTAATGGGCTTCACTCGTGCCCCTGAGACACCGCTCGAGGGCAGCTGCGCTTCAAAGTCAAATGCCTGCCCCAGAGCTGGGAAAGGATGAGGAAATTCCTGCCCAGTGCTCTGCCAAATCCCCCTTCCAGCTGCTGTGCCTGGGTTTTCTTCCCAGGATGGACCCTACACCTGGATCCGGGTCCCTTTAGTTGAGATGTACAACCAAAGTCACAAAACCTTCAGTGGTCACTTGAGGAGTCCCTAGAGAAGAGATGCGAGGGTGCAGCCGGGGGACAGAGCCTGGCTGGCGGGGATGCCGAGCACCTTGCTGCTGGGAGAAAGCTGTGGAGCAGCTCATCTCCTGCTCTTCTGCCCACTCATGCACCAGTGTTGCCATTTTTTAATAATTCCATCATCACTTTAAATAGCTGTTACTACCAGAGCCTGCAGGCTCCTGCCTCAAGTCCTTGCTGGCTGCGCACGCAAGCAAACATCGGCACGCTGCCATTTCCCCTGCGTGTCTCTGCATCTACCTGCCCCATCCCGGCACGCATTTCATTGCTTTGTGCCTTTTTGCCAAGAAATACCAGACTGGTGTCGTAGACAATCATGGGAACTAATTCAGTCTGTGCCAAACTCTGCTGCTGTGATCCAAGGCATGATCTACGTCCTGCCCCGAAATATGGCACGGGCTGCTGAAACCAGAGTGAGAATGAGGTTGTCTGGTTCCTTCAGGAGGGAAAAGAGAAGGGTCAGTAGTCAGAACAAGCCTCAGTACTCACATCGCCATGTGGTGTCAGTGAGAAAACAGAATAAAAACCAGGGCAGGGCTCCAGACTGAATGACCACTTATTGCAGGAGCCCCCCGGGTGGAGGTACTTGTCCAAGTCCCTTTAAAGGCCTTCCCCCGGCCAGGTGGGCAGGAGCTTGCTCTCATTCGAGGAGCCCGCTTTTGTTCAAGGTTCACTCTTGAATCTTCTGCTCTGTCGTTCATTAAAAAATTCCGCCTAATCATGGCAAGTTGGTGATTGCAGCATGGCTTTTCCAGGACATTTATGTTCTTCTGGTGATGGCAGGGAGCTGTGAATGAGCATTAGTCGTAAAGACAGGCCTTTTTGATGCCAAACAGCCACAGCTCCATAATTTCCTCATAAATCTAGCATAACCCCATGGATTCAGAGAAGCTGCCTTGGATTTACACCAGCCATGCTCCTCCTAGCCTACAACCCAACATCTCGAGTGAAGCGTTTGCAATTCAGCAAAGCCCTTGCAGGCTGCGGGTATTAACGGTGACCTGCGAGCATAAAATACAGCAGCATCTCTCCTCTTAGTGCCGCACAGATGGGCCCTGCGCAAGCTCCCGGCCGTAGGTGCCGAAAGCGGAGCGACGCTCCTGGAAAGCTTTTGTGTTTGTGCTACGGGGTGGAGGGGAAATTTAATTGCTTGGCTGCTGACCGTCAGCTCCAGCCAAAAGCACGCTGGCTCCAGGGTGACAGAGCAGGGTGCTGGCTTCGTGGTCTCCGGGTGCTTGGTGGTGTGGGGTCAGCAAAAGCTGGGTTCTGGCAAGGGGGGATGCTCCAGTCTCTGTCTGTCTCTCTGTCTGCCTGTCCTTTGCTTCAGCCAGCCACAGCCGTGGGTTTCTTGTAGTCTGGTCACGGCTGTGGGGAGTCTCAAGCCTTAATTTAAATACAAATCTTGTTGCATGCTGTTTGAGCAGGACATAGTTTAGGAACAAATGACCAGCAGGGACATTTTGGGAAAGGCTTAGAAAACATTAAAGTTCATGAGCTTTGATGTCTTCTAATTTAGCCCAGGAGGATGGGAGCCGAGAGCCCCACAATTCCTCCAGACCTGCAAGCAGGGCGGACACAAACCATTATTTATTTGCCTCGTTGCAGTGGAATTGCCTGCACTGGACAAAAGCTGGTCTGCAGGATGATGTTAAGGATGGTGGGCAAAAAGGAGAGAAAACTGAATAGTTAAGGATGTGGCTTTGGGAAAGGGAGATGGCTGCTATTTTGAGGCCTAAATGGTTTGTTGCTTGTTACTATTACAGAATATATTTCATTTGGCATTACTTTATGCAAGAGGGAGAGCTGCAGAAGAAGGGAACTTCACTCAAAAACCTTGTCCCCAGGTCCCGGCCTTTTCTGCGCTGTTTATAATTAACAGAGTAGTTTGGAGACCAGCTAAAATTTTGGAGGAGGAAAGTCATCATCAAAGTTTCCAAACCTTGGAGAGATGACAGAACGCATCCGTGAGGACCCCAGCAAGCGCCTTACAGGGGCACGCAGCACCGGAGCAGACAGTCCCGGGCTTGTCAAGGAGGGGAGTTTTATTAAGAAAGCAGAACCCAAACCTCTCCAGCCTTTACTGTCCCAAAGAAACCGAGAAATACGTGGTGTGAGGCAGGGAGGAGAGAACAGACAAGCCTGGCGTGTATGAAACTTTTGCCCTTGGTTTCTGAAGTCTGCTAAACTTTAACTTGGGAATTTCTTGTCTGATAACAGAAAGAGGAATGGGGAACTGGGAGTGGAGGCACTGGGAAACTGGGAAACCCCAGCCGAGGGTCGGGTTGGGGGGGTTAGGAAGTTCCTGCTATTTTTGCTGTTGCTGCTCTGCTTTGTGGTGGACTTTGTACTTTCACGACCCTCCTAACCCTGAAGACCAGAAGCCTGCCTGGGGCATCTCCTCCCCCCGCCGTGTCGCGCAGCCCACACCAGGGTGCTGGGGCTGAGCCTCCTCGCTGCCGTCCCGCAGCCCAACAGCTCCCGGCGCAGCTGCCGAGGGCTGTGAGCATCCCCCCGCCATGGCGGAGGGACGGAAAGGGGCTTCTCTAGACATGGGCTGATTGCTTACGAAATGGTTGCTCAGTCCCGCTGGGGCTTTGCGGCGTTATTCATGGTGTCAGGACAACCTGGAGCCCTGGGAATGGGGCTAAAACGACCAGGACCTGCTCTCTGGTGGGGTGCCATCATCCCAAAGAGGCCGGCTGCTGCGAGGAGTGGGGGAACAGCCCCTCGTCCCTCGCACGGGGCAGCTCCGGCAGCAGAGCCCTCTCGCTCCCGGTGCCCTGTGTTGTTTGCAGGGTGCCCGCTTGGAGCAGAGGGAAGCGGCTCCTTCGTTGGGTGGGATTTGGAAAGGGAGGAACAGGGCGGCATCTGCAGAGCCCACGGTGCCAGCACAGGAGACTGAACCCCGCTGAATAAAGGCACTAACGAACCGACCACTGCCCTCCCGCAGGAACGTCAAAATGGGGAAGATTTGTGACCATTGGGATATCATTCCCAGGCTGTTCCAGCACTCCTTACCCAAAGCTTCGCTTTCTCCTTAATCCCCTTTTGCCTCAGTTTCCCCTGACGTGGTTGTTTCAGATTGATGGAGCAACAACCCCCAGCTTCAAGGGACAAACATCGCGGCCGCTTTCCCCGTTCCCAAATGGCACTTCCAAGGACAGTTTGTTTGAAATGTCATGTTCAAACACAGTCGTGTACTTGTGTTCTCCTTGGAGGTACAAACAGCTGTAAATCTTCAAAGAGAATAATGATTAGCCCTAAGCGGTGCTGGGCTGTGAGAAAACGGATCATGGAACAATTACTGAAAGCAGCCGAGACTAAAAGTAGCATTTAATGGGCTCTGGCATCTTCTGTTCCCACTGACCCGAATGCTGCTCCTGCCAGGCAAAGGGAGCGAAAACCTCTGAGATTTGTAAGTCGGAGTATTTAGGTCACACATGGATTAGAGTGTGATCAGATTGGCTTTAATGTAGAGCTGCTCTGAATACCTATAGATCATATAGCATGCTGAGATATCAATGCTTCCAACGGTTTTTAGCAAGGTGACGACGTGAGCCCGGTGAAGGGCTCTCCCTCCGGCGGCACCGCGGTGTTTTGTACCGGCTGCTGGCGGCACCGTGGGTTACGGGCGTTACTCACCCATGTGTGATCCCCGCTGCTGCGCCGAGCGGTGGGGCTGGGAGCCCCGCGGGCAGGATCGCTGCCCACAGCACATCCCTGTGCCATGCTCGTCCCTGCTCGGACACGGGTGTGGGGCAGAAGGGGCTTCCCGTGCCCTCTCTGTTGCCTCCTCTGCTCTTCACAGAGACCTAACAAGCTCATTTCATTTAAAAGCACACCTGCATAGCTCTCAACCAGTTACAAATGCGTTCGACGTGGTGTTTTCTGCCCCTGCCAGCCTGATCTCTTGTCACGGTGCTGAGTGACCCAAGCTGCAGCCAGTCCTGGGGACTGAGGTCCGTAACTGGACCATGGACCTGAGGACTGCGGCTGCTTCTTGTCCTGTTCAGCTCTGCCAAGCTGAGGCCTGTCCCCAGCACGATTCCTCCATCACCACTGGGAGAGATTATGAGACAACCCAGACCCCGACCATGATCGGGACGCTGCTGCCAGGTGGGCCTGTGTGTCCAGCATGGCTGCTGCTCTGTCCCTGGATGGACAGCTAGCCGGCTCTAGCTCAGGGCTGGAAAGCCAGAGGTGATGTGGGGGAGTTTCTCTGATGGTTGTGATCACGTTTGCCATCCTCAATTGGACAAATCTGCCCAGAGGTGGTTTAGCTGGTGTTTGGTCTGCACCATCATGCTGTGCTCCTGAGGACCCCGTGGTGGCGCGTCCTCCCAGCCTGCTCCATAGGCAGGTTGTCCCCTTGCCTTTAAACAAAGACCCATAGTGTTTCTGGCCTGCTGTCCCACCAGGCTCACCTACAGCTAACAGCTCAGGGTAAGAGGAAGAAGAAGGTCCTCAAAGACACTGCAAGCTGTGATTCCTTAAACCAGGAGCTGGCCTGAGATAGTACCTGTCCTGCAGAGCTCCCATCTTCTCCCTCTCCAGTTCCATGCCACGTCAAACCCTCATCCCAGGAGAGGAGGCAGAAGATACCCTCCGCTATGTTTTCTTGGCTAAAATCACTGAAGCTACGGGGAAGGGCCCAGGTCTGAGTTCTTGCAGCAGTTCCCTGCTATCAGATGTTTTCCATTAGCTGAACAGAGCGGGGCTGTGACCTGCAAGCAGCCAGCCAGGGCTTTGCACCAGGCCAGCGGAGCCTGTCCAGGTATCAGCTGGGGGTGTCAGCTTGCGCAGAGGATGCTCCGTCTCGCTGACTCCCTCCGACACAGGCAGTGCTACCCAGCCCCGCTGCAACGCCTGGTGGCATGAAGCCACAGCAACATCCAGCTTCCAAAATGCTCCAGGCTTTCAGTTAGCTGCACCCCCACAAGGATATTGCTCAGCTCAACGTATCTAAAAATCTCCCATGATGATAGACTGTGATTTGACAGAAGAAGCACAGCTGGCAGAGAAAAGACATGTCTTTGCTTCCTGTAACTTCTTGAGCACTTCTTAGTAATGTCAGTGCTCGTAAAGGTCTGTGGTTCTTGCAATCACGTGGAGAAATAACCTCCCTGGCTGACGCTGATGTGTTGCTACCTCGGGGTAAGGAGGCAGCAGCTGTGTTTCAGCACACAGACATTGCACAACCATTGAGGATGGGAAGAGCTGATGCAGGCTGGATCCAACGGAAAGAGGAATTTTAGGTCAGCAGAATATTGTTGTCAGTGCTGGGACGTGGCCAGGTTGCTATGGGGACACCTGTGCCTTTAGGTTTTTGATCGTGTGAGGAATCAGGATGCTCTTTCACCTGATTTTCCCAAGAAATCATGCTTCTGTGATCCTCTCTTCCAGCCGCTAGCCCCGCTCCCCCTCCCATTGCACCTCAGCCCAGTAGCAACCTCCAACCACATCTAAGACAAGGGTGGAGGGCTCTGAGACACGAAGTGCCTACAACAAGCCCGTGCAACGCCTGGCCTGAGCGCCACGTGCATCTCCAGCAGGTATTTGTTTGGTGCCAGCAGCTGCCAGGCAGTGCGTTGTGCAGCCCCGGGTCAGCCGGCACCCACTGTCCCCCACGGCTGCACACAGGGATGATTCCGGCAAGGAGGTGACGGGGCTCTTGCTGGAGCAGGGACCAACCTACAAAGCTGTCCTTTGCCCAGGGGACCTGGGCTTAGCAGACAACATCCAAATTCCCATCTTTAAAAGCAGGTCAAGAGCCCAACCCTGCCTATGTGAGGAGTTGAAGAAGAAATGCTTCAAGGATGTTTTTGATTCCCAGGCCTCGGGAACATGATCGGGTGGGTCTGGTGGAACCAGGGATGAAATCCAGGGGAAAGACCTGCAGCCAGCCCGGTGAGCCGGCAGGTTTGGGCCGAGGGCCGGGGCAGCACAGCCGGCTCAGGCATCCACCTCCCCTTGTACCTGTGGCAGGAGGAGCCGGAGTTGGGCTGAGGCTGCTGTAGCAGCAGGGGCTCTGGGGAGAGGGGGAATTGCATGGAGAAAAGGAAAACTCATCCCCAGAACTAACCTGTGCCAAAAATAATCAGTGACTAATTTTATGTCTTTATGATTGGCTTTTAACTGCGAGTTATTAAAGACGGGGAGAAAGAAGATTATGTCCTGGTGGGAGGATAAATGAGTGTTGCCATAGAAGCAAGGGGATGCTGCAGCACAACTCACTCTGTCTGGACCGCAAACCGCGAAGCCACGGCAGAGCCTCGGGGGCGGCCGGCACGCTGCGGACAGACACACGCCTGTGTGAATCCGAAGCAAGCTGAATCCGAGGCAAGCTGACAGCCGGGGAAGTCAGAGAAGACAGATTTGTGTTATCAAGCCAAAGCCAGAGAGTCAATATTTATCCTGGACACGGAGCCCAGCCCTTGTGAGCCAGGGCCCCGTCCATCACGCTGCTCGATTGCCCTCCTGAGCTCTTCCAGCAGCAGCTTTCTCTCCTCCTGGTCTCACAGCCGGATCATGTTTCCCCCCATGTCTGAGCTAACCCCGTCCCAGAGAGACTTTTATCTGTCTCGGGGCAAGGGAGAAGATTTGGGGGGTTCAAGGGATTAGGAAAGAATTTGCCTCTGGGAATCTTTTTCCTCCATCTGCCTGGGATATATTGTCCGATGGAGATGGAGGCTTTGCAGCTCGGTGGGGAACTGCTCAGAGCTAAACATGTGGAGGCAAAAACACTCCTGGTCCCTCCCCGCTGCAGGAACTGGGTGTTGAAAGGTCGTGGAAAGGATAGGGAGAGCTCTCTGTCCCGTGGCTCCGTGCTGGGACGAAGTGGGAGGACGTTTTGCCTGGGCTCTGTGCACACAGACATTGCCTGTTCAACCCTGGGTTCTTTCCTGGGAGGACCAGCTCGCCCGCAGGAGGCAGGACCAAGCTTACGAAGCTGCAAGCACTACAAGAAACATGATTAACTGGAAGAAGAAGGGATTTTTATTTGGCCTGTTTATGATTTTCTGCTTTCATTATATCCCTGTAAAGCAAACATGCCTTCCCAGTTAACAGCCCCGACCTTACTGGAGCAGGAATAAAACTGAGTAAACGACCCTTGGCATGTGCGCCCTCAGCCCTGGCATGGCGTGGGGGGCTGTGTTTACAGCTCCATCCGTTCCTCCATCTGTGTTCAGCTTCTGCGGCGCGTTATTTATACCGCAGCAGGGTTCACGGCGTGCTCGGTCCTGTCTCTGCCAAAGAGGGGAAATCCCTGCCCTGGAAAGCAGACAACTGCTCCTGAGTTCATTTGCTGCATGGTCCTAAAGCAGGACCATGATCCAGTCTCACTGGGTGTCCGGAGCTCTGGAAAAAGCTAGGTCCTCTCCGGGGTGCCAGTGCCCAGTTTATTCCTCCTTTAGATCTTGCAATCAAAGACCTTTCACACTTCTGCTAAAGAAAAATGTCAAAACTGCAGATGTGAAACATCACAGTTTCAGGGTTTTTTTTTTTTTATACCTGAAGCCTTTCAGAATCAGCTCTCCATGAGAGATGTCCTCAAAGCAGGATGCCTCCAAGATGTGCCGGGCCAGTACCAGCCAGAGCCGCACCACATCCCTTGGGACAGGCGCTTCTGCCCGAGGCTGTGCCTGCCCGTGCTGAGCTGGGGGCTCTGAGTAACCATGCACAGGCAGGGCCAAAGCCCAGTCATCCTTTTTAGCTCCCCAAATGAGAGATACTTCATCTCCTCGCTATCTCCTGCAATCGGGAAGCTGTGGTGAGGACCACATCCCTCTCCGCCTTCCCAAGAGGTGCCTGTGGCTGTGGCAGGGCTCCTGGGGACCTGGCTGCAGGAACAGGTACTGCGGGGAAACTGGAGGGTTCGGAGAGCAAAGGACCTGCTCTAAACACTGGCAATAAGCGGTTTTCACCAGGGTTGTCTAAGCACTGCTGGTCCCAGGGGCTTGCTCCTCCTCTCTCCTGCACCACCTTCTTAACCACGCCTGGCAGGTTTCTGATCTGCCTCTCTGCATCCCCAGCACCCGTGTCCATCCCACAGCCGGCTCAGAGACCCCAGCTTGGGGAGCAAACGGCCCCTTCTCCCCTCTTTGTGCTCTCTGGGGGGCTCACAGAGGGACAAGCCACGTCCCCCTGCGCCCGCCTTGCCAGTGGCAGCCCCTGCCTTCGATGCCTGGGGCTAAAGTGCCTTTTCTGGGGCTGAAGCGCGGGTGCTCCAGCTCCCGGTGATTGGGTGCTATTTTGCTCCGGCACAGTTCGGCAGCTGTTGCTGTATATTACCCCGGAGAGCCAGAGCCAGCCGGGGGGCTGGAGGCAAGGCGGCGGTGGTCGAGCCCCAGGTATGACTTTCTGTGGCTTTTAACCCTTTCAGTTGGATGCGGGGCAGCCCATGGGCACAGCCCATGAGGCAGCGCGCAGCCCACTGCCGGCTGGCAGCAGATCGGGGGCCATGGGGTCCGTCCCGGTGCTGCCATGCGAGCGCACGCAGGGAGAGCAGGGCAGGCGAGGGGACTATTTTTGGAAGTTTCTTTGATGTGAGTCAGCGGTACAGGCAACCTCGGGAGCGCATGCAGGAAAAAATCCCAGCGACAGTAGAGCAGAGCTGGTTATTCATTGAGTGTCTGTAGTTCTGTGCATTTAAGAGAAGATCTGGTGTGTGGAGTGTGCGTCCAAGGGAGCTGGAGAGTGGACAGCACCGGAGAGGGGATGGAGGGGTCGAGCAGTCGTACGGGAGGTCTCCTGTGCAGGAGTCAGCGAGAGCCGAGGGCTGGAGCTGGGCTCCGGGGCTGTGGGTGACCAGCCTGCCATGGGCAAGCCGTCCCTGGCATCAGTGGCCATCCCTGCCATGCTTGGCCTGGGCAGTGGCTGTGTGCTTGGTACATCGGCACTGGAGCTGGTCCGATAGGAACCAGCCCTAGGAAGCCTGGTCCTGCGGCTGACACAACCCATCCTGGCTGGGGATGAGGAGGGCTGCAGAGCCCCAAAATGCCTCTGGGGCACAGACCCCCATCTGCTGTCTGGGGTGAACAGACCCAGACACGGAGCCGGTCAGCTCGTGGGACCAAGTTAACGCCCGTTGGCGCCAGGGGTGGGATGGCTGCCTGCCCGGCCACGGCGCGGCTGTCACGGAGCCCTGCAGCCATCATGGCAAAGCCTGGAAACATGCCCGGGGACTGGAGGTGGTTTGGGCTCCTCCGTCTGGGCAAAACCCAAGGGAAGGAGGCGTGGGAACATCCTGGCACCCTGCGACAGGGAGCTGAGCTCAGCTGCCGACCAGGGACCACAGCAAGGACGTGGCAGGACGGGGGTGTGCTGCGGGGCACTACTGCCCGCTGCCCGCCCGGTGCTTGTTTTATCCCTCTTGGTTCAGTGAGAGTCCCATGATGTGGCATGGCAGCAGGTCCCCGTGAGGTGTTGGAGAAAGACTTGGGAAACCCTGAGGCCACCAACGAGGTGCCCAGGTGGGCAGGGAGCGCTCAGAGGCCAAGGAAGGACAGGAGAAAAGGTACCTTGTCCTCACTGAGAGCCAGTGGCCAGGAGGTGCTGGCCGTGGCCGTGCCAGTGCCGCTGCTGTGGTGCTTGAGGCCCCACAGGAGAGGGCTCAGCCTGGCAGAGATGGCTCTTTGCAGCGCAGTGAAATCACGGGGTAACCTCGGACATCGAGGGGCACCTACACAGTGCCGGCCCCGTGGGGACATCGGCCATGGCCGCAGCCAAGAGGACCGGAGGCTCGTGCCCTCCTCTGTCTTCCTTGCGCTCATCTTTGCTCAAAAAAAAGTGTGAATAAGTGTGTAGCTCAAAAACATTACAAGCACTGGGGGGAAAAACTCTTTAAGGAAAAATTTTCCATCTTTGTGCTTTCCTTGGGGCTGGGAAACCCCCAGCCAACGCGAGAGTCCTGGGGCAGCCTCTTCGCTTCCCAGCAGAGAAAGGACCAGACTTGCCATCACTAAAACAAAACCAAAGACTTTTTTTTGATTTCCTGTTGAAAGCCAAGACCTTTCAGGCTGCGGTTCCCCAGCCAAAAGGTCTCCTCTTACTTATTTGTTTTGCTTCCAATATCGTCTCTTAGATTTCATCCTGGGAACTGGTATGTTTTTCTCAGTGTTCATTCTTCCATTGGGGGAAAATAAAATAAATCCAGCTCAAAGGAGGCAGAAATTCCTCCTTCAGGTGAGGGTTTGCAAGGATGTGGCATCCCTGCAGAGCGAGGGCTGCGCTTGGAGGTGCCGAGAGGGCTGAGGCCGCTTGGCGTCAGGGCCGTGCCAGTGCATCCTCACCCCCATAGCTCACCCCAGACCCGGGGGCAGAGAAACCCCCGGGGAGCCCAGCACGCTCCCCAGCCTTTTGTCACGTCGAACCGCTGCAGAGCCCTGGGGACCCTCTGGTTTTCTATCCCACTTCACATCTGGGAAAAGCCCCAGGATCCACCCCTGAGCTTTGCGGTCCTCTTGGGCGGCTTGCAGTCTTCGCTGACGTCTGGTTGCTCCACGGTAGCTGGAGCTTGTCCTGCTGTCCAGGCTACAGCCTGAGCTGCCTCCAGCTTTCCAGCCTCCAGCCACGTGTTTTCAGGGTGTCTGTGCACACCCTGGGCTGTTCGTGCCCCCGTGCGCCTTAGCAGGGATGTCACCGTCCCCCTTGGCTGCAGCTCCTCAGGGATGTCCAGGACGGTGCCATTTGGGGGCTCAGCAGCCCCAGACGCACATGGTGATGCTCTTCTTAAACCCCGACCTTTCCAGCTGCTACCGCAATGGCTGGGGGCTTCCGAAACCTCTCTCCATGGGTGACCTGGCTGCGCTAATGGGGGAAATGTGGCCATAATATCCCCGCTCTGTGAGCCAGTGGGTGGCAGCGGGACGACCACGCGCCCCCGGCCCCCAGTGATTCCCACCTCTCCGAATTCACCTCCTAACGGACTGCACTGTGCTTGCCTTTAACAGATGCTGACGCACTGGTGAGCAGCGACGGGGAGAGCGGTAGAGCCCATGTAAGTGTGTGGCATCCCGGGGCCGGGGGCTGCCGGGGGGTTCCCTGCACCGGGGCAGGGGGCTGAGTGGGGTGCCGTCCCATGGTGGCATTCAGCCCAGGAGGGCTCTGCGGGGCGTTGCACCACGTCCATCCCGGGGGAGCCAAAGGCCACGTCCTTCAGCTGTCGCTGTCACTGATCCGTGCCGGTGGGCAGCTCTCCCTCGTGGCACAGATCCGGTGCTGCTGTCACAGACCAGCAGCCAGCCTGGCCACCAAACCCCTCATCCCTGGCAGCACCGAGCCCAGACCCCGATGCATCGTGCACTCCCTCTCCTGCTGACGCACTGACCCCGCCGGCGCATGTGCCCTGGGTCCGACTCACCACCCTCAGCGGATGTGTGCAGCCATGCTTATCCGGGCTGGGGGGGAATCCAGCCCCGAGGGCTGCTCTGGGGTGGGCTTGCTCAAGCGCAGCTCGGGGGCCAGCAGCCACCATCCCACCCATGTGCAGTGGGGCCACACCCCGGCGCCTGCTCTGCAGCACGGAGCCAGCTAGTGGCTAAATCCATCTTAGCAGACAAAAAAAAATAAACCCCAATGTGTTTTTAAGGCTGCCGATGCAAATACACGCACTGGGGTTAGGTGCTCGAGGGGCCAGTGATGAGCCTGGTCAGTGCTGGTCGGGGCCGGCGGCAGCATCGGCCCAGCGCCGGGGGACCCGGGCAGTGTGAGCACGTGCTGCAGAGCACAGGGACCGGGTCCCACCCCAGCTGCGCTGAGCACCCCTTGTTCTGGGCCCCCATGCTGCTTCTTTTCCCCACGGGGCTGTGCGATGCTCTTGCACCCCCGGCCATGCTCGCACACCTCCCCGCAGGGGCTAGAGGAGGCGAGGACCTGGCTTGGCGTCTCTGAGTGGGATCCAGACGAGCCTGAGCTGAGCATGCCAGAGCCAGCGCCACTCGGTGTGGACAAGAAAGCAGTGGAGAAGAAGCGGGTGGAGAAGGTGGGAGCCAAAGGCAGCACTGCCGGGCCTCCAGGTAGGTGTGCAGGAAAGCCCTTTTCTGCCCCCAAATGGCCAGCCTGGCCCCAGGTGGCCACAGAGGCATAGACCCTGTCCTGGATCCCGGCCAGCCCGGGAGGCACCGCCTGGCCACGGAGCAGTGATGGGATGAGCTCTGCTCTTCCCAGTCAGTCCCCTGGGAGCTCAGCAACATGGAGACGGGGCTTCTCAACCACCTGCCAAATCCCGCTCCTCCTCCCCTCTGCCTGCCCAGATCTGCTGCTGGGAGGGAGCAGCAGAGCCGGGAGCACGGGCAGAGGTTTTCCCCGCTTGTGCCCCAGGGTGCCATAACGCCATGGTGGCCCAAACACCTCGGACTCAGCCCCCATGACACTCTTTTCCCCACCCTGGTGGTCCAAACAGGCAGCTCCTGCCCCTGCCCCTGCCCTTCCCACCCCTTTTGCCACTTCCCAGCTCTCCCAGTAATGCTCTTTTCCTTGGGGGGTCCCCAGTTCCCAAGAGCCTCCCCGTGCAGAGGAAGGTGGAGCCCCCCAGCCTGGACTCCGCAGAGGAGCCGCTCCTCTGGGAAGGGCTCACCCTCAACAAGTGCATCCTGGTGGCCTCTGTCGTCGCCCTGCTCAGCGTCACCTTCCAGGTGCTCCAAGGTGAGCTGGGAGCTGGACGGAGGGGGACGGGGTGGGCAGGCCCTGCTGCCACCTCCTGCCTCCTCCTGCCTCCTCCTGCCTCCTCTCCCCTCTCTTCCAGCGCCGTGCTCCAGGGAAGCAGTCAGCCGCGGCAGGCAGGACCCTCCACCACCTCCCCTTCACGGTGGGTTCGGATTCTCTAGGCTGCCCCGATACCCCGGAGCCAGGCTGAGATGGGGCCACGTCCCAGGGTGGGGTGGCCCTGGGACCCCATGTCTGGGACATGACACCCAAACAGGCTTGTCCCCTGCTGACGGTGGCCTGTCCCTCTCCCCTCCCAGAGGTGGTCAGCGCCAAGGAGGAGGAGGTCCAAGAAGTGGTGACTGCCCAGCCCGCCCAGCCCGAGAGCAGCATGTTCAAGCACGATGATGGTGACGACGGTGGTGATGACGACGGTGATGATGACAGTGATGCTGACAGCAACCTGGTACGGGTCTGGGGTGGGGGGACAAACAGGTGCCTCAGGGCACCTCCCATGATGGGGAGCATCTCGTCCCTGGGGCGAGGGATGGAGAGGGGTCCCAGTCCCTTGGGCTGCATCACCGGCACCTGGTCCCCTCCGTCCCACCCGCAGGCAGAGCCCTGGATCTTCAAGAAGTGGTTTGGCCGCTCAGCACCGGACAAAGGGGATGAAGAACCCACGGATGTCCCAGAGGTGTCACCAGATGCAGCAGAGGTGAAGAAGAGCCGGGAGAAGAAGCCAGAGAAGAAGGAGGAGAAGAAGGAGAAGAAGGAAGAGAAGAAGGAGGAGAAGGCCCGGGAGGGCCGTGCCGCCCAGGCGGAGCGGAGCAGCCGGAGGGAGGCACGAGCCAAGGACAGGGTGCTGGAGGACAAGCCCAGCAGAGCCCCCAGGGCCCCCCGGGAGCCAGAGCAGCAGCCCCAGAAGAAGCGGGGCCGGGAGGGGAAGGAGAGCCGGCGGGAGCGGGACGAGCCCAGGAAGGAGGGGTGGAAGGGCCGTCCCGGCAGGGCTGACAGCGGCGGGGAGAGCCCGAAGCGGGACTGGCGGCAGCAGAAGGGCAGAAAGCCCTGGGAGCCGGCGGCCGCAGGGAAGGACGGCATCGCCAGGCCCAAGGAGGGCAAGAGGCGCGACTGAGGCTGGGGCAACCGAGGGGCTCGATGGTGCTGAATCCAGGTGGGTCCAACCCCACCACCGCCCCGGCAAGGACACCCTGCCGCTCCCTGCCTGCTGGGCCATCCCTGCACAGGCAGTGCGGGCAGCGCTCCAGGATCTCTGAGCAGCAGAGTAGCCCCGGAGCCTGGCATGAGTCTCCCTGGGGACTTTGGGCCCCCCTGGATTAGATGCACAAAGGCAACCTGAAAGAACCAGGGGAAGGAGCTTCTCTTCTTCTGGGCTTCGCGCTATTTCTCCATCCCCACCCGAAATCTCTCTCGCAGTTCATTTTCACTCGTGGTCCCCGAGGCATCGGGGCGGCGCAGTGGGCACAGGGATCCCAGTGAACAGAGTTTGTCTCCAGACTGTGTAGCTCTTGAATTCAGTTAATGGTTTTATTTAAAGCAAATTGAGAGAAGTGTATTCTGGGTTAACAACGCCGAGGTGCTGCCTTCCTCAGAGGGACGTCAGGGCAATGACCACCCCGACCTGGCCAGGCCCCGGTGCCATCGCTGTAGGGTGGCGCGAAGCTTGCTGGTAACAAAGCAGGGCTGGAGAGCCCGTCACCCGGGGGTCCCTTCGGGCCTTGCCTTCACAGAGTCGCTTTTAGGAACGAAACACAAGTGCAATCTCACGCAGCGCTGTAGCAACTACAGGAGACGTTCACAGCCCCAACCCACAGCAGGTTTAAGTATTTGCTAAATCAATAGAGGTTAAAATAAACTATTTTCATTTTTAATAAGGTATTAAATTGAATGTTTAAAAAAAAAAACAAAACAACAAAAAAAAAGATGTTGTCCCTGGTTACGTTTGTGTGTTCTCTCTGCCCCCCCCATCCCTGGTGCACGGGGGCTCATGGCTAACCCGGGTCCCGGGCGGGCTGGGGGACAGGGCCGGTGTGTGCCAGCCTCCGGCCGTGCCCCGCCAGCCCCATGGGAACACGGCAAAGCCCGGCTGGTCCAAGCACTGGGGGGGCTGCAGTCAGGACAAACCCAGGAGCTGCTTTCTGGGGGTTTGGACCCTGCGGCAGCCCCAGCAGGTCCCACTGAGGGCCAGGCTTAGCTGGGAAGATGATCTGGGAGCAGCCGGGCTCTCCATGCTGACGCCGGCGGGGATGCGGAGCAGCTGCTTTGGCAGCCATTTGCACCAGCTCCTATTAACGGTGTGAGCAGCCCAGGAGGTGTAACAGGATCGCTCCCCTCTCCCAGCCCTCCCTCCCCTCGCCCCCCTGGCTCTGGCAGCGTCCCAGGAGCGGGGTCAGCGCAGGGCGATGCAGACGTGACCCCAAGCTGCTGCCAGCGGCTCTCCATGGCCCCTGGCTCACACAGGGATGGGTCCCCAGATAAAGGCTGGTCCCTGCGAGGGGATTTTGCCTCTTGTTCTGCTTTCGCAGGTGGAGCCATGTGGCCAGCGGGGGCTTAGTGATGGGCCGTGGGCTGGGAAACGGCTGGAGGATGCTGCGAGGCAGGGGGGGAGCTTGGAGGAAGCAACAACGGCCCTGCCCAGCTGCTACAGGAACAGAAGGCAAGGGTTAAATAAGCGTGGTCCTGGCCAGATCTTCCAAGCCTTGCCCTCCCATGATGGCTCCGCAGCGCCCGTATCCAGCCCAAATCCTGCCGCGGGGTCAGAGCCATGCTGCAGCACAGCCCCATGAGCACCTCGGGCATCCCCAGCACTGGGAGCGGGGAAACGCCAGGCTGCAGAGCCACCCCCAGGGACGGGCACAGCTACAGACAAACCCAGAACCAGAGCAACGCTAAGGAGCCAAACCGTGGGGAAAGGATACGCAGGGAGCTCCCATCTCAGAGAGAAGCACCGGCTCCCAAGCTGCGAGGGCAAACTCGGGGGCGAGTGGGACGAGGGCGAGTGGGGAGGCAGGCACGAGCCTCTACCGACAGCCACACTCCTCTGCCACCATGTTGGGGAACTTGCGGACCTCCAGCCCCTCCGTGGAGAGGCTGATGATGAGCTGGTCTGAGTAGCGGACGGGCACGCAGCAGGGAGCCCGCTGGAGGGGCGAGCCCCGCTCCTGCATGCCCAGCAGGAGCACCGTGTGCGAGTAGTAGCTGGCGACACGGGTGGAGAGGGGCAGCTTGCAGGGACCCTCACAGTTGTTGGCCGTGTAGACGGTGGGCATGACGATGAACTTGCGGTCGTGCAGGTCGATGGTCAGCTCCTGCAGGCGGCAGTGGGCCTGGTGCCGCGCGCTGCGGTTCTGCCGCAGCACCTTCCTCCGCTCCTGCCAACGTGCCCGCACCGTCTGCAACGCCTTCAGCAGCAGCAGCGCGTGCAGCTTCCCGGAGCCGGGTGGCCGCTTGCCAGCTTGACCCTCACCCGGCCCCGGCGGGTAGTAGCAGAAGCTCAGGAGATGCTGGAAAAGCCCCGTGTTGGCTTGGAAAGCAGGGATGTCCTTCAGCTCCTGGATCACAGCCTGCAGCTTGCCCATCAGCAGCTGCAGCACGGTCCCCTCCGGCTGCCAGCCCCCCAGGTGCTGCTCCAGCACGGCTCCGCTGTCCTGGGGGAAGAGCAGCACCGAGGGCTCCTCCGACTGCACCAGTCGCTCCAGCGCCGCCTCCTCCGACAGGTTGAGCAGCTGGTGAGGGAGGGTCTCCATCACCTGGAAGTCCAGCCAGTGGTGGGAGCTGGGCTGGGTGGGCGGCTCACTGGAGGAGCTCAGGACCTGGCGGATGAACTGGGTCAGGATGCCCAGGAACTGACTGCTGCTGCCAGGTGCCGGGGATGAAGTGTTGGCTTGGCTCGGGGCAGTGGGGGACGGCAGCTCCTGGGTCCCAGCCTGGGGTGGGCTGCGAGGAGAACACAGGGAGGGTCACGGGGACCCCTTGTACCCCGGGGGTCCTGCCAGGCCCTGCCCCACATCATCCCACCGCAGTCCCACAGCAAAAAGACTGGGGCTCTGGGGCTGCCCCTTTCTCCCCCCAGCTCCCAGCCCCTGTGTTTTTCCATGGCTGCGAACCTGAGCTGTGGGTACGGAGCCACATCCACCACCCCGTCGGCAGAGAGGTAGGAAGAAGGGGCCAAAGCCACCTCCTCCTCCTCCTGCCGTGACTTGGCCAGCAGGAGCAGCACGGGGGTCATCCTGGTGAAGCACTTGTCATCAGAGCCAAAAAGGAGCTGCTGGGTCTCCGTTGGGGGCAAGGAGGCACCTGGTGGGGAGAGGAGCAGGTGAGGATGGTGGTCCGGGGTCTCCCACACAGCCCCTCTTTACAGACAGGTTTGAGAGGATCCCAAACACCCAAGTCAGGACTCAGAGGACACAGACATCACCGTCCCCCACCGCCATGGGCTTCCCACGTCCCTACCTCCCTCTCCGCGATGCCTGATCGCCAGGGAAGCCTCGAAGGTGAGCTGCTCGCTGGTGCGGGTGACGGATGCTACGGCGGCTCCCAGGGCCAGGTACTGGGTGTCCCTGGCGAGGCAGAGGCTCTGCACGGAGGCAAAAGACACAGGAGCGCCAAGGACGTGGGTGAGACATCACGGGGGGAGCAAGCAAATGAGCCCCCTGCTGTGGTCCCTGCTGGCTCCGGGCCACCCAGCCCACGGTGGCCCAGGGAGCAGCGAAATGGGAGGGTCGGGACCACCGGGAGCAGAGTGGGCGGGGGGGCTTGGCCACCCAGCCCCAGAGCTGCTCCGGGGGCCGTGGGGTGCGGGGAGGCCCACGGGCCCCCCCGGGTGGGCAGAGAGCCCCGAGCCGGCCCGGCCCCGGCCCCGGCCCCGCTTCTCCCGGCAGCGGCGCGGCGGCGGCTGCCCCCGGCCAGGCCGGAGCCCCGGGGCCGGTGGGGAGCCAGGACCCCGGGCGGGGCTGGGGACCCCGGGCCGCCCCGCTGCCCTTGCCCGGAGCCGGGGACAGGGCAACAGCACCATCTTCAGGCACGGCTCGGCCCCGGCGGGAGGGTGCGACAGGGCAGGGATGCTGGGAGGGGATGGCAAAGGGACTGGGAGAGGATGGCAAAGGGACTGGGAGGGGACGGCAAAGGGACTGGGAGAGTACGGCAAAGAGACTGGGAGGGGATGGCAAAGGGACTGGGAAAGGACGGCAAAGGACTGGAGAGGACAGCAAAGGGACTGGGAGAGGACAGCAAAGGGACTGGGAGAGGACAGCAAAGGGACTGGGAGAGGACAGCAAAGGTGCTGGGCCAGCAGAGCCGGGACACCCCCCTCCCACCCTCCCTGCTCGCACCCAGGACGGGGCCCCCCCAGCCACGGCCGCCCACCTGCTCCCGCGCCAGCCCGGTGCCGGTGGCCAGCAGCTCCTCTCGGCGCCCGGCGCCCGGCTCCTCTCGGCTGCCCAGGTAGAAGAGCAGCAAGGCGAACCGCAGCTCTCCCAGCGACCGGCCCACCTCCGCCTGGAAAACCAGCTTGAACCACAGCTTCACCTGGGCTTCCCACTTCACTGGAAAGGAGAAGACAGAGGGGGTGAATCGCCCCTCCAGCGGCCGCGGGGCTCCTGGGGGTGATGGGTGAGGAAGGGGGTTCGGGGCCGAGCACCAGTCCCACACGGTGGCTGGAGCATCTGGGACAGGAGCCGACAGGGTGGAGGGACGCGGCAAATCCCCTTCCCCGGTTTCAGGGAGGGAAGCGGGGGGCTGCCGCGCTCCCAGAGCGGCTCTGGCAAATTCTCATGGTCAGATCCTCATGGAAATCTCTCCTCCCATGGCAGCTCCTCCGGTGGCTCGGGGACATTGCGGCCGTTGCGTTGCAGCCAGCAGCACTGCCTGGGGAAGAGCCGCTTCCCCAGCTGCCCGGCACTCACGAGTTCAGCTGAAAATCCAAAATCCAGGAGGGAAGGAAGAGATTTCAAGAAGAGAGAAACAACCATGACTTGCTATGTGGGAGGCCAGATTAAAACCGCGGGTTGTGCTCCCCCTCTAACACAGTGCTTACCACTGGGACAGGACAGAGGAATGCGCGTTGCTGGTTTTCACATACGGCTCAAGCTGCACAAGCGCCCAGGACCCAGGGCTCCTCGGCAGCACCGAGCGTGAGAGGTCAGCACGTGCTGAGCCAACTGCGAGCCGCTGGGCTCACGCCGCAGCAGGACCAGCCAGGTCCGCTCGTCCGACCCTCTCCTCTCTTTTCCCAATCAGACAGAGTTGGGATGGGGTCCTAACCCACATCATTAAGGCAGAAAGTGAGAAACGTTTGTCATCTCGAAAGCGGAGCAGAAACCACCAAGACTGTGGCACCTGGGCGTTAGCCACAGGCAGGGACAAGGCACTGTTGCACACAAGCTATCATCACTCCTAAAGCTTCTTCAAAATGTACCCAGAAAGACATTTTCACTGCTTTTAAAAGGAACCCAACCCCACTAATTTAATTCTGTGTTTAAATCTCTGATTTAGGGCAAGCAAACAGCATCAGCCTCCCCGAGCCTTGTGCCTGCCCCGCGCCGCTCAGTCTGAGCACAGGGATTTCCCACCAACCTTCCTCCAGATGCAGCACGAGGAAGCGGTCCTGCCCCGGCTCCACCACGTGCGCATGGATGTGCTTCAGGGGATGGAGAGCCGCGTCCGCCTCCCCGGCCGGGCAGAGCCCGAAGGTCTCGAGATAGCTTTTGTCCCAGCTGGTGCGTTGTCTCAGAAGCTTGATGAAGTTGCTTTCATAGTGGGTGAGAACACCCACAACTTCCAGGTGCCTCGGGGTCGGCCCGTCCTGGCCCATTTTCACCCTGCACACGGGCCCTTCCAGCCCCCCGAGCGGCCACGGGTGCAGGCTGGAGCCGGACCAGGCGATGCCCCCGTCCTCAGCCATCCCCTGGAGGCATTTTGCCCCTGGGTCAGGCTTAGAAAAGAGGCGAGTAGCAGCACTCATCCTCGATCTGGCCACCGAGCTGGCTCTCACTCTTTGCTGTAAACTTGCATTTTCTCTCTTTCTCGCCTCTGCTTCAAGTCCCAGCTCCTCCGGCAGGCTCAGCTCCAGCCGGTTAATTGGGGAAATCCTTTCCCCCGCGCTCCCCTTTCTCGGAAGCGCTGCAGAGGGGAGCAACAGCACCAGGCACGGCAAAAGCACCCTAAGAGCAGCCTTCATGTTCCCACTGCTGCCAAGGCAGTCGTTCGAGCCGCACACACACCTCTCAAAACACTTGGGCGGAAGGGGAGGACGGCGTCTCCCTTTTAAAAACCGGTGGCCTTGAGTTGACAATGCACAACGCACCTCCCTTGAGAAACTCAGAGGCTGTCAGGATAGAGAGGAGGGAGGGATGTTTCAAAGAAACTTTTTTGTTCTATTTTTGGGTTTGCATCTAGTATTGGAAACGTAAAAAAATTAAAGCTGTTTCTCTTACTCGTAGGGACGCACGTCCTTGACTTTAGATGTTTTCTAAAGGAGGATGGACGTCTCGGCTTGGATCTTCATGGGGACTGGCACATACCATTCCCATCAGCAGCGAAACACCGGGAGGGAAGAATTAGCCAGAGTCGGAGGAGGGGGATGGAGACAGATAATGGGCCGAAACTAAGTAAATGTATGGAAAACGTTCTCCTCTTCGCTGGAGAGCCTCCCCCTCGGCTGGTACCGCCACGCGGAGGCCGCCCCGCAGGGGCTCCTAACGCATCTCCTGAGCCCCAGGCTGCTTCAGCCTGTGAAGGAGAACCTCCCGGGGTGCAGCAGCAGCCTGGTGACTTTGAACACTTAAGAGTTGACTTCGAAAGTCTCACAACACACGTATCGTAAGGACTTCTCCCTCTCTAAGATGCTAATTCTCACTGTAACACTTGGAATTACCAATGGCACCTACCTAATCCGCCCCGGAGATACCCACCCAAGGTATCTCCTTTTTTTGGGAACGGAGAGCAGTGGGAAAGGTGCCTGCAAAAAAGGTTCCAACGCACGTTCAGAGCCTTCTCTGGCTTTCCAAGACTTGGCAGTTTGGAGTTCAGGATCTGGCTACAACACGACATAAACAGGCTGCGCACCCGAACCGGAGAGGGACAAAGGGCGCGACACCAAAGGGCTGGCGAAGGCGGACCTCTCTTCCGCCGGAGCTGTGACAAAGGACAGACGTCTGGCAAAGCGGACACCCACACGGGCCGATTCAGGCACGGGGCCAGCTCGGCTTGAGCCAAAGCGCTGCTAGCACGGCGGTAAAGCCAGCGAGGGTTGGACGCACTCTGCCCGGCTCTGGCATTGGCACGGCTCCGGGTGGGAGCCGTGTCAGGCCAGCAGAAGAGGCGAAGGCTTTGATTCCCCCGTCAAAGGGCGACGCAGCTGCAGGGCTGCGGCCAGCACGGCCTCCCCCGCCGGCCGTGAAACGAGCCAGGCACCGGCCGAGAGCAAGCGCGGGTCAGGCAGCCCGGCCTCAGCGCTGCCTTTACCCACCGAGCACCCCGGCATCCCGCGCTGAGAGGGCCCGGTTCGGTGAAATCAATCCTGGAAAGGACAGAGAGGAGAAATCTCAGAACTTCAACTTTTTAATGGGAACCAAACGATTGTTTGAAGGAAACATTTGGTATAAATAAAACCACAGAGAACCAGGAGCTTGCCAGAGTTAGTCTACTAGTGGGAGGATATATACAACAAAACTCATACATGACAGCAGGTGCTTCGGAACAGTACAGACAACGTTCAATGAATTATAATAATAAACTAAGATTTAGTATCGCTGCAGCTTTGGTAATTTCTTTTGACTAAACATTCCCAGAGACCCCTGCCACCGCCACAGAGGAGAGAACCTGCGCTTTGTTTGGGAGCCCGTGTTTGGCACAAACGGTCCGGCGAGCAGCGGGTAGGAGCTAGGCAGCTGCGGGGCGGGGAAGGACGATTGCCTTTCCCAAGTTGCCAACGAAAGCTTGTGTCTGCGCTTTTCAAGGACTCCTGAGCAGCAGTCCAAACCCGTTTCCTCGGGAGGGATGTTTCCATGATTTAGCTGGCAGCACCTGAGCACTGGGAGGAGAAAGGAGGTTTCCGAACGCAGCGGGAGCAACGCTCATCTGATTGCAACTGTAATTCAGCAGGAAGAGAGAGAAAACGGCGTTTAGAAAATTCCGCTTGCCCTCCTTTCTGCCCACCACTGCCATTACTGGGGATGCAGGAACCGAATCCTTTCCGTGTGTCTCTAAGTCTCCCCATCACCGAATGAACGGCTTGATAAAGGACTTCAGTTGAATAGCAACTGATTAACTGGCTGGTAATTTATGGGACGCCCATCAAGCAGTCAAAGAGGGGGTAATGCATTCAGCCGACAGCTGAGCCGAGGTTGATGTAGCTACTTCAGTTGGAAGGAGGTGAGGTGCCTAGAGATTTCCAGTCCTTTGCCTCCCCTTTGGAGGATTTCCAAAACGTAACCAGACTGGGAATGGTTTAGATATCTAAGGGCTAAAGAAAGTGAACACACGGCAACATTTTTAACCAAGACGCAGGAAAACAGAGAGAAAGGAAAACTGAAAACCTTTTAATGAAACCTACAGGATTTAGTGACGTTCACGGGCATACAAAACAAATATTTCTCTGAATCAGTTGCGATCTGCATATAAAAAGGTAGGAGCTAGAGGAGTCCAGCAGGACTGAGTCCAGGAGGGCCCTCAGTTGGAGGGAGGCGGAGGGGGGATAGCGCCTGGCCCCTCCGTGGGGAGAGGTGGCCTCATCATGGGTGGCAGAGGAGCAGGGGGGGGTACGCCGGGTGCTGGCGGCAACTGGGGTGGCACTGGAGGCGGTGGCACTGGTCCAGAGGGAGGCATAGGAGGCAGAGTCATGCCTCCGGGAGGAGGCGGCGGCATGGAGTCCGGCAAAGGTGGCCGTGGGGGCAAGCCGTTCATCAGCGGAGGTGGAGGAGGCCGCTTCACAGTTGGGGGCCCTGGAGGGAGGTTTGGGGGAGCTGGGGGCTTCTCCATCTTGAAGTGGAATTGAAGGAAGAACTGGGGAGGGGAGAGGAGAAAAGCAAAGAGAAGGGAATAATTAATCCTCCGGACAACACTGTGCCATCACACAACACAGCTGCGCTCTGCCTCCAGGAACGCAGCTCCAACCTCTCCTGGCCTGCTGCCTCCCCAGACCGTGGCTGCCTTTCTACCCTGGCCGCGCTCGGGACTTGCGCCAGTCTCGCCCCATACAGCTCTGAGGCTCGTTCCAAGCGCTAAGCTGTCTGTGACGGGGTCGGTACCCCCCACTGCGCATTTGTCCCCTGCTCTCACGTGCGATACCCAGTGAGTACATCCACGCCACAGGCTGATCAGCTGCGTGCAGGAAACGCGCAGCAAGGAGCCACAGAGAGGGCACGATGCTGCACGGTTCTGCACCGTTCTGCTGCTGCTGACAGCAGCCGAGGACTCGACCTCCCAGGTCAAATTCTCACCAAGACCACACACAGGAAGATCTTTCTGTCAGGAGGTGTCGTGGCACAGTTGCATTGAAGGAATGAAGGTTTTGACATCAAAGCCAGCACGGATATCGCTGATGTGCCCTCTCCCTGCACTGCCTTTCCCCGCAAGCTGCTCTGCCCTCCTGCTCCCTCTTTAACCCCTAAGAAAGACGTTGCAGTGCCCCAGCTACCTGTTTGGTTTCCCTGTTCCAGTGGGTCCAAAACTTTCCTTCTGCTTTGTCGATTTCTCTGCTTGGCACCTGCAACAGAAAAGAACAAGGCGCTATTATTAGCACCACCAGATTAGCTCAATGGCCCTTTTTAGCACCAGAGCCTGCAAGATAAGCACAGTTATTCCAGGCCTTTGTGAGATGCGCTAGTCTCGGATGTTATTAGATAGAGATGGGGGCAGGAAAGAATTAAGTTACTTCCCTATCGGTCAAGGACAAGTGCGCTGGCAAAAAACCCTCTCTTAACATCTGCACAAAGGCTGAGGAGCAAAGCCCAGAAGGCTCCTTTCTGTGCCAGACACGGAGAATTCAATGGCTCCCCAGGGCTCAGCACACAGCCTAGTTTTCATGCCAGAGTCCTCCACTGATTCTCAGCAGGTTTAATGACTTCCAGTCATGTCTTCTTGACCCCCCTTTCCACTCCTTTAACCCCCTGAAGGCTAGAACAGAAGTCTATAATGATGCTGACTGGAAATTAGCGTCTTGGAAAACATGGGAAGGGAACTTTCCCAACAATCAGTTAATCCCAAATCTTACCTTGAAAGCTATGGTTTCATAGGGCTCCGCTGCCATCAAAAGGTATTGCCAGCGTCTATCGGGGGGCTCAATCCTTTGCTCGTAGGCTGACATGAACCGATGCCGAGGCATGATACTTTCTGCAATCTCCGGATAATCAATCTATCGGGGTGTTATTACAGCATTAAGGAGAGCATCCCCTTTTCACCCCCTCTTCGTACAAAACAAATCCCTCAGCTATGAAGCATATCGAGAGATCAGCTCCAAACAGAAAACTTAGTGCCACCGAAGGAAAGAGCTTGACAACTGGGATCATGGATTTGCTTGACACAATCAGCAGCAGAGGACTAGCGAGGTAAGGCGTTCTTTTTTAAATTTAATTTCATGAACCCTACAAAGAACTGCTTATTTAGCAGCACTTTTACTTGGACAACCTGAACACCAAGAATTTTAACAGTGCCCTTACCTGGAAGAGAAGGCTTTGCTGGCCTGTTTCTGGATCTCTCTGTTTGGTCACTGTGAAGAAAGCAAGAAAGCTCAGTACATCACACAGCGGGGTTAGAGCAGCATTATTTCTACTCTAGGAAACACACAAAGTTTCCAACAACAAAGTATTACAAGATTTTTCTCCCATTTATCAAACAAAACGCCGCATTGTCTTTAACTGAAGCTACTAAGGATCTCTACTGAAATTCAGCTGCTGTGGGGCACAGACACTGTGCGCTGCAGTACAAAGCTGGGAGATAAAGAAGCCAAGTCGTGTACTGAAGGCCAAAACAAAACAATGGGGAGTTCAGAGAAAAAACTTGAGCTACACATGCAATGAGTGATTTATGAGCATTAGTGAAAGATGGTACAGCACAATAAAAAGAGAGACTGAAACAATGTCATCATCTCCTGCATGACTCCTCATAAGAGCTGAAGGACTCAGGCATAGCAATGTATTATTGAAATGGTTCTCACTCGACTGTCAGCAATAAAGAGATGTTTCATGGGTAATTTAAACAATAAAGGACATCAGGAGATAAGCCCATATCTTATTCATGGACAGATCTGCTAAAAAGACTAATTAATAATTCACATCCACAGGACTGCACTTCAGGCAAGCTCCAGCAGGCATGAGGTATCTCCCACAACAGACACCCCGACAGACCTTTATAACCCGGTCGTCCAATTTTCACAAATTTCTTCACTTCCACTTTGACTTTTTCTGGTGCGGGCTGGGCAGGGGCTTCCTTAGCTTCCTTGGCAGCTCGACGGGCCCTGGATGAATTTGAAATGTGCCAAATTTAAAAGGTTAGCCACACTTCTTTCTAAAGAATACGCTAGGAGCAGTTTGAATCCCTCCCCACGGAATATTCAGCGCTTCACAAAAAGCACGCCAGGAAAACCTGCTATTTCTTTTCGACACGCACCACCACAGGCCAATTGTATCCATGCCTTCCCCTGACTAAAGGCTGTCGTCTCAACTATCTCATCCACCCCCAAGATGACCTTGGTGCCTGTCTCCACAGATGGATTTGAGAAGACTTACTTCTTGAAATAAAAAAGAAAAAAAACCCACAAAGCAGTCTGCTAAACCAAAGCAAGCTGGATTTCTTAAAATAAAACTTACAAACTTCTCCCAGCCTGGATTCGCAAAACCAGGTCCTTACACCTAGACTCAGACATTTTGCTTTTAAAACTCATTTTCCTCCTTCTTTCAGAAACCCCGCAACTGGCTTTGAACTTGAGCTCGAAATGGAGCTTGTCAGCCCCATGTTTTGGAGCAGACCTAGGCTGTACCTCCTGGCTAGTGCCAGGCTGATCACTAGAAAACACACACAGTGAAAGAACATTCAAGCACAGCGTGCTACTGTATAATGGGGTTCGAGATTTATAGATGCACATCATTTTAAAGTGCTTAGGGAACAGAGACTAACGTTACAGTAGAGACTGACTTACAAATTGGTCTGATGCTTCTTCCCCTGGGTATGTGCTAAGTAACTCCCCTGAAATAAAAAACAAGGCAGAAGAAAGTTAAATGAAGACAGGACTGTTCCTACACTGACAGATACTTGTCACAGAGGAGAGCTGATATCACAGGTTGACAAGGATATTTTAATCCATAGAAGAGAGGAATCTTACTCAAAAATTGCAGATTGCTCTCAACTGATGAACTGTCATAAACTGTCAGGCTTAACACACACAAGCCACCACCCACCCGTCACCTCTTCAGCAGTCAGTCACCAGGCACGTGCCAGGTTCTTGCACCTGAAGCTACTATTATTCTAAAATACCCGCTGCCGAGATCAAGACAGACAGCTGTGCAACTCACCTCGTTGTTGTGCAGCGTTAGGCAAAGCTTGCATTCATAAGAGCCCAAGTGATTTTTCATAAAATAAGGGTCCTAAGAAGAGAATTATTAAAAAGTTACAAGCAAACTACATGGCAAAACAACAGAATAATCAAAACACTAGCCAGCTTTTGCTGCACTGGAAGAACTGAGTTCGTAGGTTTAAATTAACAGCCTCACACTGCTTTAGGACTACGAAAACAGAGGGAAACAATAGCAGCTTTGTTAATGGGTGACAGCACACCCAACTGCAGGCAAGAAACGGCAAAATACGAACCAGACCCAAGACGACCAAAAATAACATAGTAACAGCTCCGCACCTCTCTGGTCAGCCCTGTCAGAGCTGTTTCTTGTTTGACTCCCACATTACCAGAAACAGAAGTATTTCGTTCCAATCCACAACTCTCCCCTAAGTCTCTCGCCCTCCAAGCCGTTTCACTCAGGCAAAGCTTCAGACTTATCCCCACAACAGTCTGGAGGACGGGAGCCCTGTGACTTTTCTTCCTTGCGCGCGCAGAGGCCAAGGCTCACCTTGTTGATGTCGATGGTTTCCAAAGCCAGCTGCCGGAGCCTCTCCCTGCGGTCTCGGTTACTTTCTGAGGCAGAGGCTACGCCTCCGCTTCCAGTTTTACCTCCAGGACGATGCTGAAAATCCATGATGGGGACTTGTGTGCTTCAGCTACTTAGGGAGAAAGAGAGAATCTGGGAAAATGAGGAAAAGCAATGTGAGAGATAACTAACGCTGTTCCTAACCTGGAGCTCAGAGCACTATTCAGACCCATCAGTCAGGACATGGGTCAGACACAACAAACCATGCCCTAGGCACTCGCCACGTGACACAATTTCAAACGGAGCAGGTCTTGTACCACTGACTCGGTAAGTTGAGTAGAAGTAAAACGATCCAAAATAACCAGCCCCAGAGCCCTTCCCATCTCCTCAGCCCCTTCTTCTATGCAGAGACGTATTCCTCCCCCCACATGCGCAGCTCCCCCGACCACGAGGCTCCCCAGGAGCCTCCAGCCCCCACCCTGATAGGGAACAGCCCCAGAACCTGCCGTGGGCCGAAGCCCCTCTCCGCCACCAAGGTTCAGCGCTGCCCCACCACCTCAGTGGCCTCCCAAGGCCCCTGAGCCACCCCCACACAGCCCCAAACCCAGACTGGGGCCAGAGCCCCCCCGCCTCCCCACACACATATGTGAACCCCCCACCAAGGGTAAGGCCTTTGCAGGAAGGCCACAGACACCCTCAGGAAGAGTAAAAGCCCCCCTCAACCCCCCCCCAGGCCCTCAACGAGGGTCAAAGCCCCCCCTCAAAAGCCCCTCAACACCTCAGCAAGGGCCAAAGTTCCCTCCCAAACCCCCCCAACACCTCAGCAAGGGTCAAAGCCCCCCTCAAACACCTCCCAGCCCCCAGCAGCAAGGGCCAAAGCCCCCCAAACATCCCTCGACACCTCAGCAAGGGCCAAGCCCCCCCAAACCCCCCAACACCTCATCAAGGGCCAAAGCCCCCCCAAAAGCCCCCCAACACCTCAGCAAGGGCCAAAGCCCCCCTCAAACACCTCCCAGCCCCTCAGCAAGGGCCAAAGCCCCCACCGAACCCCTCAGCAAGGGTCGACGCCCCCCGAGCCCCTCAGCAAGGATTAAAGCCCCCCCCAAGCACCTCTAACCCCTTAGCGAGGGTCAAACCCCCCCCAACACCTCAGCAAGGGCTAACCCCCCCCAAACACCCCCCAAGCGCCCCTCAGCAAGGCTCACCCCCCCTCAGGGACAGCCAAGGCCCCACACGCCCCCCCACCCCCCGACAAGCCCCCATTCCCCCCCCCCGGGCCCGTACCGGTGCGCGGCCCCGCTCCCCGCTCCCGCTCGGCGCACGCGCGCTGCCCGCCCCAGGAGCCGCTTCCGGCGCGAGCGCTTCCGGGTCAGGGCGGGAGCGGTTCCGGGGCGCGGGCGGCGGGCGCGGCCGCGGCGATGGGGCGGCCGTAGCGGCCTCGCCATGAGGTACAACGAGCGGGAGCTGCTGTCCCTCGCCCGGCAGCCCGCCGAGAAGGCGGCGGAGATCTTGATGCGGGTGCCCAAGAAGGGGAGCGGTGAGGGAGAACGGGGGGGAAGGACTGGGGGGAGGCTGGTGGAGGTGGAGGGCGGGAGCGGGGGGGTGGAGGGCCAGGACTGGCGTTGCTGGGGGACAGGGCTGGAGGGGGGTGGGGGGAAAGGACTGGGAGAACTGGGCGGCCTGGGGGGCAGGACTGGTGGTACTGGTGGACCTGGGGGTGTTGGTCGACAGTCGGCTGAACGTGAGCCAGCAGTGTGCCCAGGTGGCCAAGAGGGCCAGTGGCATCCTGGCTTGTATCAGGAGCAGTGTGGCCAGCAGGAGCAGGGCAGGGATCGTCCCCCTGTGCTGGGCACTGGCGAGGCCGCCCCTCGAATGCTGTGCTCAGCGCTGGGCCCCTCACCCCAAGAAGGACACGGAGGGGCTGGAGCGTGGCCAGAGCAGGGCAGCGAGGCTGGGGCAGGGGCTGGAGCCCAAGGCTGGGGAGGAGCGGCTGGGGGAGCTGGGGGGGCTCAGCCTGGAGAAGAGGAGGCTGAGGGGAGCCCTCATCGCTCTCTGCAACGGCCTGAAAGGAGGCTGGAGCCGGGGGGGGTCGGTCTCTTCTCCCCAGGAACAAGCGATGGGACGAGAGGGAACGGCCTCAAGCTGCGCCAGGGCAGCTTTGGGTTGGGTATTGGGAAAAACTTCTTCCCCAAAGGGCTGTCAGGCCCTGGCCCAGGCTGCCCAGGGCAGGGGCTGAGTCCCCACCCCTGGGGGGATTTAAAAGTCGGGGAGATGTGGTGCTTGGGGACATGGTTTGGTGGTGGCCTTGGCAGTGCTGGGTTAGCAGTTGGACTCGATGATCCTAAAGGTCTCTTCCAACCTAAACGATTCTGTGATTCTGTGATCCAGACCAGAGGGTTCGGGGTCAGGGGGCGGGAGTGGAGGAAGGGATGAGGAGGGACGGGGTGCGGCTGGGGCAGCATGGCTGGTAGGGGATACAATGGACCAGGGGATCGGAGGAAAAGGGTCTTTCCTGAAATCTCCCAGCGAACATCCTTGCAGACCAGCACTGGAGTACGAGACTTAAACTCACTTCCTTGTCCTGGGCCTTTCCTGGCGCCTGAGGACCTGCAGCGTTCTGGTGGACTTTGTCCCTCGGAGGTGACACCTGTGTTGACAGCCCCAGGCAGGGGCTGCCCTGGGATTTGGAGCATTCCCTGGGGGTGGCTGAGGTCCCGTCAGCTGTGTCGCATGTGTGTCAGTGACGCGGTGCCGTGGGCTCTGTCTGCCCAGAAGCCGCTCCAGAAGCTGCAAAGTGACTTTGTCACCCGGTGGCTGCGGTTCAGCCGAGGGCAGCCCAGCAGGGCCGGTGCAGAGGGTGCCCTTCCCGAGCGGGTGTGGTGTCATCAGCTCCTCTAGGAGCAAAAGTCTAAACTGTACTGGAGCTTCCGCATAGGTTTGGTTGAACTGGTGCTGTGTTGGGCGCTGGCAGGGGTGGAAGAGGCTTCCCTCTGCCCCCCGTGCCCGCTGGCTCGGCCCTTCCGCCCCCCTTAATGCTCTTTTTCTTTGCAGTGTTAAAGAAACGCCTCGTGAAGCTCGTTGTCAACTTTCTCTTCTACTTCCGGACAGACGAAGCGGAGGTATGGGATCTGCTTTTTTGTTGTTGTTTGTTTTCCTCCCTCTCTCTTCATTTGCTGTGAATTGATTGCGTGGGCTTTGTAAAATGGTACGGTAACAGGCTGCCAGAGCCAGGACAGCGCGCCCACGGTTCCCCTTCCATCTACTCAGCAAAAACTGCTGGGGGTGAGGAGCAGCCCTGCCATCTAACCACACCCAGGTGCTTCTCCTGGGAGCTTGGGACAAATCTTTTAAACATAACTGTTTCCCCAAAGCTGCAAAAGGTGGAGTCTGTAATATTTGTTTGTAGGACTGCGCCTTATCGTGCCAAACTGGGAGAGGAAGCTTATCTTTTGCTCTCCTGGGAAAAGAATTAGCGTTGTTTCTTCTTTTTTATGCCAGGCATTTTACTTGTATGCAATGCTCACTGTTACTGGGAAACTTCTGTGGCCATACCCTGTCAGTATTGTTATTTTAGGCATGCAGAAGCCCTGCTTAGGTCTAGGAAAAAAGAAATGAGGGGTGGGACCTTTGGATTCTGTTTCTGGCTTTGCTGCTGCTGAGATCTGGCGATTTTTTAATGCATCCCTTGATAACTGTTACTAAAGATTCTTTTCTTGGAAAATGAATATAAAAGCAATCTTAATCACGTGTGTGAAGGAAGATGCTGTGCATGCCAGTGCCACAAAGGAACTGGAAAGCTTTTAGTGGCATTTTTAGACTCATTCCATCATAAATATTTTACCCTGATAATGGCTGAGCTGCTGTTTTCAGAAATACCCCTCTCTCCTTTCTGCCGAAGCGCAGTCGCTAATCGCCGCTTCGCTGGAGCTGCAGTCGCAGTTCTCCGGGTAGGGCCGAGACGCTGAGCAGCCGCTCTGGCACGTGGCTCTGTAAAGACTCGGCTGTGGCTCCTGCGCTGCTGCCCAGCGCTGCTCTGCTCTCGTCTTTTTGGGTGGTTATTTGTAAGCCCTCACGTGTTCTGATGGAGGGGAGAGGATGTTCTTGAATGGAGCAAAAATAGTTCAGCAGGTAGGTGGAGGGTGCCAACGTAAAATGGTTGTGCCAGAAATACAGAGTAAAACAGGTTTTCCAGTATCTTCCCTGCTGCCTTACTTGCCTCTCGCATTTTGTCTAGCTTGGACAGAAGAATTTGCTTGTGGATTGCTTTTGTTTATGGCTTGTATCACCCTTTGGTTCTCATGTCCTTGCTCTGTGTGTGCTGGCTAGCAAATAGTACCTACCGTTTGTCTGTTTATCCTGAGCTGTTCTAGTCCATCAACACGCGGTTCTTAGCCTCCTGCGAGGCTTGAGGACTGCCCTCGCCAAGTACGGTGTGAGCTGTTCTGTGCGTCGCGTTAAAGATTTCATCTTCATTTGATTTACTGAGCAAGGAAGCGAACTTCTTCGCTGTCTTCACATGACAGAAACAAACGCTAGAGCCCAGACTGAATCTGAGCAAGCAGAAATGTTTAACGCCTAATTAATGTACGCAAAGTGTTACAGGTAAGATTAGCAGCACGAAGCATGTCAGCAGACACAAAAAGGTGGATTAAAAGAACACGGAACATTCATGCAATTAGACTGAATTACTTTAAAAGTAGCACCGGGTTATGAAACTTGCTTAAAAGGCATGAGGCAGACTCTGGGGCTCCAGACCGCTCTCGCGCTGGTGGACGACGTGGGTTAAACCCTCTCCCCGGGTCTTTTCCAGCCCATTGGAGCTCTGCTGCTGGAGCACTGCAGGATCACCAAAGAGGAGGAGAACGTCTTCTCGATCAGTGAGTTCTGCGTACGCGCTCCCTTTGCGTTTCCCTTATGGCACATAGCGCTACCTAAAAGGAAATGTTTTGCTGCTTAGTTCCTGCTTTTCCCTCTGTTTCTCTGGTGACAGTGGGGTTGGTGCTCCTCAGCCCTTCTCCTCGTCGGCTGCCAGTTGTGTCCCCGTCCCGAGGACAGCGGCATTTCATTGCTGGCTGAAGCAGTCTGTGCGATTTGCACAGCTGCATGTGAGGAGAGAAGCGGTAACGACAGACGGACCACGGCTTAGTGCTTGTGGAAATCCCTCTCTGGGAGGGTTTGGTACTGACAGATTGCTGCTTCTGTGCTGTTGCGTTTTATCAAAAAAAGCGAGCCTCAGATAAATCATCTGCGGGGCTAATCTAGCACCAGTCCTCCCGCCACGCTGTTTGTCCTTGTGTTGATAGCCGTGGCTCCAGCTGGCTCGTGGTGTGTCGTCCTTTGTAAGCAGCCTTTCATCCAACAACTAATCATTGTGCGAGAGGTATGTGGCGAAAATAACAGGATGTTTCTCCAAGGCCATCCCCATATCTTTTGGCCTGGTGGTCAGGCACAGCTGCTTTTCTGTGCAGAGCCTTGTCTCCTCTTTTAGCCGGTGTTCTCGCTGTCTCCAAAGGACCCTCAAACACCCTGAACATACCGATCTCTCTAAGCAGCACGCTCCGAATTTCTGGGGCTTTAGGACTGTTGGGAGCTCTGGTGGATGAGGATTCCTGAGAAAAGTGTTAAAACCGGTGGCAGCTGGTGTCAGGCTGTGTCAGGCACGGCAGCCCTCAGGGGTCTGATGCAGTCTGACCCAGTTATTTCTCAGCAGCAGCCTCGATCTCTGTGGGCCATGTGCTAAAGAGCAGAGCTCTGGGGGCAGTGTAATTAATTAGATGTCCTGATTATGTCTTGGTAAAGAACGGGAGTTGCATGGGGACTTGCTTTCCACCGTGCACAGTACCAAATTCCCAAAAAGCCTCGAGCAAAGACAGGTCAGTACCTTCTCCGAGTGCGATTTAATTCCTCAGATGGCTGCCCTCTGCATACATCAAAATCACTTCCTCGGGGCCATTTTCCACTTTGATTACTAAATCTCTGGTGACTGTTTGCAGGGAGGCTCAGGGAGTTTCAGTCCTGAATCTGGCCGTGTTGGTCTGGTTCAGTTCCGAGCTGTCGCGCTCAGTTTGAGTAGTTCTTTCTTCTCCGAAGTCTTTGGCTGCTGTAAGCTGAGTAACGCTGTAGGCAGCTGCTCCGGGCCAGCCGGGAGCCACCCCGGGTAAGGGAGAGGGGACAGAGGCCTGGGTTACGGCTCGTTCACGGATCATCTTAATCGAACAGAGGCGCTAATTGTGGCCTGGCAGAGTTTGGCTGCTGCTGGTGAGGGAGAGCAGTGGAGTGCAGGCAGCTCTGCCAGGACTTCCCTTAAACCTTTTCCTTATCCCTGGCAGGTTTTATTGAGGAGCCGGAGAGGAAATACTGCTTCGAATGCGACAGTGAAGAGCAGTGTCAGGAGTGGATCGAGGCACTCAAGCGAGCCAGGTAGGCTGAGCCACTAGTGCGAGGTGTGCGTCGTGCGCTCTGTGCTGTTTATTTTCTGGGATCAGCTTGTGGTGAACCCAGGGAGGAAAGCAGTCATCTCCTCCCGAGCAAGCTTCCCTTCAGCTCTAAATAGCATCTGAAACTTCTCCACATCCTTTTCTGCTCAGCCCGCTGCATGTCTGTTCCTGTCTTACAGCTATGAGTTCATGAGGAGGAGCTTGATTTTCTACCGGAATGAGATCCAGAAAATGACAGGGAAGGTGAGTCCCTTGAAGTCGCCTTGTCAGGTGGTGACCGCTGGCTTTGGGCTGGAGCAGGGGCTGGTGATCTTGGGTGCTGCTGCCGACTGCCCTGCACAAGGCTGTTTGCTGCCGTGTGTACGAAAGAGATCCCGTAGTAAGCCAGTTCCTGAAGGTCTATCTCAGTAGCTGGGCCTGAGAGTCTTCCCTGCCGAGCACCCTGCGTTGTGCTCAACTCCAGCTGTCATACGCACGCTCTTGCCATGGTGGAGTGGCCGAGGTTTGTAGCCGGATGGGGCTGGGCTAGCCCGGGCTCCCACCGGTTCCCTGGCAGAGTTCACGGGCAGCCCTGGCCAGGTCAGAGCGTACGTGGGTTGAGATGCTGCTCGCCCCTCTGCCAGGCTCCTCGGAGCATCCCTGCTCGAGGTGACGGAGGTGGCTGCGGCTCACCCGCACCAGAGTGGACCGAATGCAGCCTGCGAACCTTGGTTATCCGCTGCGTCCTCCCCGAGGACGGCTTGACTTTCTGCACCAGAAACAGCAGCCAGGGGCTGGACTGGGGTAAATCCAGCCCACAACCAGAATCAGCACCCTGGACTGCAAGCTGGTTGGGGTGCAGTCCTGCTGGCCTCCCCCCTCGTCTGCGTCTCACTGGTGCCTTCCCTGTGCTCTCGCTGCAGGACCCCCTGGAGCAGTACGGGATCTCCGAGGAAGCCCGCTTCCAGCTGGGAACACAGAAGCCGTAATGCCCTCACCTGGGCTGAGCTGGCTGCTGGCCCGAGGGTCACCCCCAAGGCCCCGCCCCGGGAAGAAGAGCAGCAGTTCCCCACAGCGGTGACCAAGTGACTTTTTTAATTTATTAGCCAAATAATTTTGTATGATTTTTTTTAAAGGGAATTCATGGCACATTCCCACTCACCCCAGCTGTGGAGGGAGCCAGTCCTCACTGCTCCCTGCAGGCTGTGCCCTTCAGCTGACAGCGGTGGGAGGAAAACCACCCTGGCTCCTAGGGAGAGTGGAGGTGGCAGGGACTGAACAGAGCTCCCAGCAGCTGCTGTCCTCCAGCGCAGGCTTGCGGCCCTCTGGCCTGGAGCTTCTGGGGCAGCCCCTGAGCCAGCTCTGGCCCTCGTCTTCCTCCCTGTCCCTCTGCTGCAGGGAGCTACTCCGCTTTTCTGGCTCAGGATCTTCCTGCAGTCTCCAGGGGAGCCGTGGGGGGTTGTTCAGCCCCTTGCTGTAAGAGGATGCTCCAACTGATTGCATTTCTGCGCTTGCAGGGTTAACCCTGCCGTGCCCTCTCCTGTTCATTGCAAAGCCATTTCGGCTGCTGAGACCTGCTGGCAGAGCTGTTGAGCACGGAGGAGTGGGAAGCCTTCTGTTAACACGGGGAATGCTCAGCCACAGCTCCAGCTGCCAGGGAGGGGGCATCCGCTCTTGGCACCTGCCTCTCGGGGTTGTTTTCTTCTTTTCCCGTCTCTGGCGGGTGGTGCTTGATGAAGGCCGTGCTGCAGCCCGTTAGGGCACCCTCACCAAGGCGTTAGAGAACAAAGCTGCACAGCAGAAGGGAGCGAAGACAGGGCCGAGATCTGCGTGGCGATCCTGCCTCCCTCTGCACTGCTGTGGGCTGGGCTAAGCTGCGCAGTTATTCGGCTTCCCGGAGAGGAGAGCCAGATGGAGAGGGTTGTAAAGAAGGGAACTGCTCTGCTTTGGCTGGATGTTTGAGCTTCAGGGCATGCAGACGTTAAGGCCAGGGAGCATGTGATGGGCATTAATACTGCATCCCCTGAGCCATTGCTGCAGCTCCTCTCCCCTTTGTGAGCACCCAAAGGGAAAGACCAGAAAATGGTGCCGAGGTGCCAGGGAACAAGGGCTGCCTTCCCTGCGCTCCCGCAACCGAGAGAAAAGCAATGACGTCTCTCCTCGAGGCTCTGCGCCTTCAGCCATCGCTCTGGTTGCGCGAAGGAAAACTGCCCAGAGGCGAGGGCTGGAAAGACGCTTCCCACCCGCACCCAGGGCTGCAGGAGACCCAGGTTCCCGACTCCCGCAGCAGCAGAGGACGCAGCTGGCTGCAGCAGCTCCCCTGGGACTAGACCAGGAAAAGCTCCGGGAAAGGCCCGTGGGAAGGTCCCAGGTAACAGGGTTGATGGCAGAAGGACCTCGACTCGCTGCTGGGGCGGGTAAACGCAGCACGAGGGCTTGACCTGAGCTTTGGGGGCTTGCAGGCGGGAAGGTTGCCCTGCAGCTGCCCAGCGCAGGGGGGAGCAGCCCCTGCTGCGATCTGGGCTCGGAGGGAAGTTTTGGGTCTCTTCCTCTTTGGCTGGGAGTTAATGCCAGAACAAGAGCCCGTATCGCCAGCTTTAGTGGCCCGGCCTTCCCTCTTTACCTCATGCTGCTGGGTACCAGGAGAGCAGCAGATGTCACTGATGCTTTATTCTTAACCTCAAAGCCAGGGTTTTTCCTTTCCCCCCCAGCTACTCCCTTTCCCTCCAATGGTTCCAGGTGCTCACTCCAGAAATTACCAAAATCAGCAGAGGGGCAGCTGTCCTGCAGAATCAGCTGAGGGCACGGCAGGGTGGGAGCAGAAAATAGGGCAGTGCTGAAGACAGATGGCAACGCTGGTGGAAGCAGCCGTGAGGGATTAAAAGCGGGAACACAGGAGAGCTTGTGCTTTAGGGAATCGGTGTCCTCAGATGACTTTAAAGTGCATTTTAATCCTCACAAGCCTACTCTGCTTTACCTCAGTGCAGGGGTAGGTTCCTGCCGTGCTGGCGGGGTGCACAGCAGCTTTACTTACTGTGAAAAAGAGACCTGTCCGTTCTGGTCGCTCAGGAGAGGACAGACGGACACTCCAGGCTTGGCGGCAGGGTAACCAGAGCTGCGCTGCAGACGCTGTTTCCTCTTCAGTGCGGGCGCAGCAGAGCGGGCGCGGGCTCCCCCGCCGCGGGCAGCGCAGCTCTGCGGCTTCGGCGCTGGCTTACCAGCGGCCAACGCTCCCGCCAGCGTTTCAGGGGCAGAACGGCCGCGTCCAAACTCGGCTCCCCACGGTTCAGCTTTAGTGAATTCTTCAATATGCAAAGTCAACCCGCGTATAAACAAAACCCCGGGAATTCTGCCAACGTTCAGTCATTTCTAGCAAACAAAACCCTAGTGCTACAGCAAGGCTCACCCTTTCTGCCAGCCACCGTCAGTAGCCAACAGTTCTCAGCCGTGTGCCTTCCAGGACTATCGCTAGCGTCCTCTCGTTGCACGCCTTTCCGAAGGTAGAGCTCACACCCGCCATCTTCACTGTACGTAAAATGGGCATTTTAGATGTTACGGGGAACAGTTGGGTGAGCGAGAGAGAATCCCAACGCTTATTTGAGAGGCAACAATGACATTTCTTAACTGAATGTAAGACAAATGCTGTGAAGAGTTACGGGGGCCAGCGGCAGGCCCAGTAACTTACTTAGATCAACTTCTAGAATCGCGCTGGGACACTGGGGTAGGTGTCAGATGGTACACGTAGGCACTTTGAGATCTGCATCAACTGCTGGTGATTTATAGACGATTGTTTTTCATACTCCGGTCACAATGCTTTTTGTATTTCAGCGGCCTGTTCCGACGAGCACTGTGTACTCTTACTGAAGCCGTTTATCTGTTGTATGGTGAACATTTCCAATAAAAATTGGTTTTAATCTTTGTGGCAGTTGGAGCTGTTGTAAGAAACCAAACCCGCCAGGGACGGGGCGGCTGCAGCGAGCTCAGGGTCCAGCGCAGCCCCGGCGGGACCGGGCATCTCGCCCGGCCGCCAGCAGCCCCGCGCCTCGGCACCGCGCTGGAGGAGGTGGCGCAGCCGGGATCAACGGTGGAGGAGCAGCAGCTGCACCGAAGAGCCAGCGCCTGCAGTCCGGTGAGGAGGAGCAGGCGACACGGCGCCTGCTCGGGAGCCAGCTGCGGATGGCTCCACAATGTGATTTTTAGAGGCCTTTTGCTAACGGAGCCGAGCGCTTGGCAGCACCTTGAGCGACAAACGCGTTCGGGAAGACGAGCTGGGTCAGACTGCTGCTGCAACCTGTTCCCAACAGCTAAAACCCTGTCCAGAGCCTTCCCGCGTTCCACGCGCTGTGCAAGTGCTCAGGGCCTTCATCTTCTAAGAATCCTCCAGCGGATTAGCTCAGCAAGCGTTACGGCCGTCACTTCCAAAGTTTAAATACATCGCCTGGCTGATTATAGTGAAATTATTGGCTCAAACGGGAAATGTCGCTACAGCGGGTTTGTAACGGCACCGGCACGCTAAACCCCGAGAGCTTAACTGTCCGCAGCTCTGCCGGAGCTCAACGCGCTGCCTCGTTCGGGACGCGGGGCCCGTCCCTGCCCGCGCCGGCCCAGAGCCTCTCCTTGCCCTGGCGGGTGCCGTCCCCTGCTGCCGCCTGTCCTGCTGAAGCAGTGAAACTCCACAACAGTACGGTGTATTAAAATACATACACTTTAATATAAAGACAAAACTTCAAAGCATTGTTTCAATTACAAATCAAGGTAAAGACACAAGAAATTAAGTGGAGGGAGGGGAGAAAAAACTAACTCTTACATTGTGGAGAATTAGAAAGGCAGGGTGGAAATATATATATTATACATACATATATACACACCAGAAGAATTCACGCTACTTCTATGGAAGAATGAAAGGAATGACAGGACAACTTACCGGTATAAAAAAAAAAAAAAATAAAACAACAACAAAAAAGATAAATTAGGGGAAGTTTGAATTTTAAATAATTCGGTTTAATAGGCTAAATTATATAAACTAATTCCTATTCACTAGGAAACATCCCATATCACTGTTCTAAGAAAATGTGTTTGTTTTTTTTTTTAAATCCATTGAAAAATGGATTTTTATTAGTAGTTAAAAGTTTACTAATCAATTCCTGAGCAACAGCAACCTCATAATCTACTGCTTTCCCCATCAAAGTCCCACTCAGCGAGGGCAGGCTCTCACTCCTAAAAAGTTGAAGTAGAACAGAGACCTAAAAAGTTGGTTTTTAATTTGAAATTGATCGCTTAAAAGATTAAAATAGGTTAAAAAAGCCAAGCAGGATGGATCAACCCATTCCACCTTTTCCTCCTGAACTCCAGAAACAAGAATGATTTGACTGCACCAGAAAAGCATCAGATGTACCTTGAAAAAACCGAAGGATCCCAAACTTGAGAACTTCAGGGTTAGCATCGTAAAACTTTGAATTTTAAGATGTGATTTTGTTTTTAAACTCTAAAACCTTAAGAAACCTCTTCAGAAAGAGGGTCGCAAAGAGCAAATATACTGGAGAAGTATTTCCCATTTTTTTGTCTCGGGTTTAAACCCTGAAGTTCACAATAATAGCATCTTTTTTTGCAATATTCAGTCTAAATAGATATTTATATATTTATAACGCATAAGGATAAATAAAATATGGCACAACAACATTTTTAAAACTGGGAATCCATCTTTTAGTGAAAACCTGATATGCAAGCTACGGAAATGTTGGAGCAAAAAAAAGTAGGAAAAAAAGAAAAATCTTTAACAGCCATAAAACTTGCACCACTCATTCACTGACTACACAGCTGTGCTTCCAAAAAATCCAAGTCTTGTGATTTTTCCTCAGTGCTGCAAAGATAGTTCACAAAAACACTGTCTAGTTTCTTCTCCCCAAACTGTGATTTGCAAATACGCTCTTGTTGGTTTGCAGTCCACTGTACAACGGCCATCCCTTAACTGAAGAAATCATCGCGGGGAGCTCCCAGTGCTTAATCCTCTTTATGCTTTTGGCTCAGGCAAAACAAGAAATGCAGAATTTTTCAAGAGAGCCACTTGTGTGAGCTGGGATAACTCCCTCCAAGACAAAAAACAATACATCAATAATCTTCAGGTTTCCATACCCTGTATGAATAGGACCGATTTCAACACAGAAAGCAAATGGGTTCTACATAGGACTCGATCAACCAAAGCCACCTTACGTCGGCGCTAGGACAAAATTACCAAGTCCTAACGCGCGGCTCTTCTGCGAGCAGCACCTGTGATGGGCACCAGCCGGCTCCGGCGAGGGACGGCGAGCCCGGGCTGGGGAAGCGCGTGTTTGTAACCAGTGCTCGGAGGTGAACAGCACCAACTCCAGACCCGGCCGGGGAAGGAAGGGCCACGGGGAGGTCTGAGCCGGGAGGGGAGTCTCTGATCAGCAGCTTGAAAACCTGCTCCCAGCACTGGAAGTCTCCTCGTCCAGCAATGCGGCAAAACCTCGAGCGAGGCAGGGAACGGCGGGCTGACAGAGCAGCCTTTTGTAACGTAAAGGGCCGATCCTGCAAACCCCCCTGTCTGCAGAGCCATCCTGCTGCCCACGGCGACACGGCCGTCGGGGGACACCTCGTGCCAGGGAGTCCCCGCTGCAGGAGCGCCACGAGGGCGCAGGTCCCGCAGCCCGGGCGCCAGGGCCGCTGGCGTATCCGCAGGAGTCACAAAGAGGTGGGCCCTCGGAATAAACTCGGAGGAGATGAAAGCGGCATGCTGGCCCTCAGAGTGCTCACAGTGACTCTGTGTCCCACAAAACCCAACCTGAACAAGAGCCAAGTCCACCCCGCTGCAGATACCAGCTCCGCATCTGCTGGTGCTCTCCCCGGCCACGCAATCGCTCAGCCTCTCCTCTGCTTGGACTCTCTTCCAAGTGGAAAAATAATGGGTGGGGGGAGCAGATGCTGCTTTCTAAATACACAATCCTAGCAAGAATCAAACCACACAGGTCCCTGGAGGCGACCCCAAGCTGCCTGTCCGTGGCCTCGTTACTCCAAATCAAGAGACCTTCTCCTGGAAGGGGAAGCCCAGCAGTAGGGGAAGATACAGCCTCCTCTGCAGGGAAGGCTGGGATGAGGCAGAACCCCATCACCACGGGGAGTAAATCCACCGTGGCGTGGAGCAGCCGACCTGCGAGCGCTGTTGCAGCCCCACTGCATTCGGAATGAATCTGCGCTGCAGTAAAAGCAGGCGAGGCAGATCTGGCTTACATCCACCTCCTTCCCGCTCACACCCCCCCCGTTTATTTTCTGAGGCAAAAGCGACTCTCCCAGATGTGTCTGTACGGAGAATCATAGAACAGTTGGGGTTGGAAGGGAGCTTTAAAGGCCATCTAGTCCAACCCCTGAAGAAGGAGGTTGAAGAAGTGTCACCAACACCTCTCAGAAGGAAACTTGTCCCCAGCAGGGTGAAGGCAGGCAGCCACACACCAGACCACGCTGCACCGAGCCGACCAGCCATGATGGCCAAGCAGTACTGAAGCAATGTTCCATTTTGAAATGTTATTCAGATGCAATGGAAGAGCTTATCAAGCCTGAAACCCATCTGCTCAGCAGATTTCAAATGGAGAAGTTACTTGCTCGAGTGTTAAGTCTGACTAAAGAAAGAAAAAAGCTACTCAACACTTGGATTGGAGATGAAGCAACTGAGTGTGACAACAGTTGGGTGAGTTTCAGGCTGAGGAATGTCAAGTCTTGGGGATTTGAAAGCTCTTGATTCACAAAACCAGTGACTAGTAGATCCCTTCACGATCAAGTGATGCAACTTGATCCTGCCTGGGGGACTCCAGCGGAGGCAGCAACCACAGATACAGACCCTGCAAGCTCACCTTCATCCCCACGTGCCCGTCTCACCAGCAAGTCCTGGCACAGGGGGAACTCGGGCTTCACAACCCAGAGCCAAGCCAAACCCCAGCAAACAGCGGGGTGAGCACAAACTGCATACTACAAGATAAAGCAGCTATCGCCACTAGGAAGGAAGGACATGAGATGGAAGCACAAGAAAATATTTCTATGTTTGTCTGGCCAAGGAGACACGAGTTCCTCGTATTAGAAAAAACTAGTCAGAGATGGTGCTCCGTCTCTAAATGTCACGTACATCTAGGACGCGCTGCACTCCCTGTTGTCAGCTTCCCCAAAAAGCAGCTTCCCCTTCGCCTCCCCCCATAGCATCCGCAACCTGAACGAAGAGAGGTGAAGATGCTTCCCACCATTATGGTTGTCCAGACCGATTCACACCTCCCTAAGGAAACAAACAGCCTCGTTTGCACCAAACCAAGAGGCGATGCAGGGACAGCCTGACGTCCCGTCATCCTGCACGCCAGCTCCGTTTCAGCAACCCAAGCCTCCATGTCCTCCAGCAACGTTTTCGCACTTTCTCCCTCGGCTACACAAAAAGCAGAGAAATCGGATTGCCGGGTGCCCCAGACACCCCTGGCTCATGGAAGAATTGTTGCTCAATGACTAATCTACAGCAAATAGCGAGTTTAGGTTTAGCGCTTTTGGAGCACTCCCAGCTTCGCAGCACGGTGGGTCTCAGTGGAGCGAACCCGGCAAGCGCGAGCCAGGGGTAGCAAATCACCAAAAAAGGAAGAGCGCGCAAGGCTTGTTCCTCAAGGCTGACATTTAGCAGCGGGGCACAGGTTTTGCTCAGCACAACGCTCAGGAAGTTCCTTTTTTTTTGGCAATGTATGTGCTACAAGATGTATTTTAGCTTCCTGATGAGTCCCTCGCTGGCAGCAGCGGCGTGGAGGAGAAGGAACATGCATGACAGCCACGAAATGACTGGGCTCGGCAGGATGTGGTAACACAGAAGGAATTCCTTTTTGGAACTGGCTGTTTGGCTTTGATTATTCAGAAGTATCTCCAATTATTGAAAACAGGTTTCAGACCTCTGGCACAGCACTCCTACAGTAGGGTCACAAAGGTCTTATTCTTGTAGCCATATGGATCAGATCCTAACATCTCAAAGCTGTTCCTTCAGCAACCCTACAGCAAGGTAAATGCTCTCCCTGTTTTGCAGACAGAGGAGAAACAAGTTGAACTTGCCCAAGATTATGGCAAAGCAATAAAAGATCAGGGAGCGGGGAAGACGACAACACCAATCTCTTGGCAACAACATCTCCCAGCTAACACAATACTAAGACATCCGTCCAAAACCTGCGCTCGCCTGGCTTCCCATCTCGCACCGCTCCCTACAAGCACTAGCTTATCAGGCATCTTCCTGAAGCGCAGCTCAGCAGGGATTACTACAAAGATTTAGATTAGAGCTGCCGCACAAGTGAAACGCATTGCAATTACACAATGCATCGCAAGGTGAAGGTGCCAACGGTGCCAGGCATGGGTGGAAGGCGCTAGCAAGGCCACAGCAGCTCCAGACTCCTCCAGCACGGGCTGCCAAGATGGAAACATCAGGTCACTGGGAACGATAGTGCTGAGGTGATGCAGAGGTAGATGAAGGCCCGGTCCCAACAGACCCCAGGAGGCTGAAGCAGATGCTCAGCAGGTTGGCCAGCAGACTGAATCCCTTTCAAGTACGTCCCAACTACGCGTTTACTCCTAGGTCAGCATCTGGTTTCCCTTGGCCTTCCCGGATGACGGCTGGAGAGTCAGACTCCAAAATGCTGGATAGTTGAAAACATCCTGACAGCGCCCGTGTGCTCAGCTACAGCGAGCGGGCTTGTGCTGCCGATCTCCGATGGCTGCTCGTGAGCAAGTCCTGCAACAGGCACCGGCTGACTACCGATCACCAAAGCACCCTCTACCGCAGGTGACACTGAGGGACAGGGGGGATTTTGCTTTTCCACAACACCCAGCGGAGAGCAGATGACAAACTCCTTGCCCAGGCCCTTTGCTCCGAAGGGTCAGAGAATCATAGAATCGTTTAGGTAGGAAAAGACCTTTAAGATCATCGAGTCCAACGGTAAACCTAACACTGCCAAGTCCACCACTAAACCACATCTGACAGTTCTGTCTTGCTCCCCAGACACCGATTCCTGAAACGCTGTGAACCTCGGGGCAAAGCAAGTCATTCCCACAACAAGGATCTGGCCATCCTCTTCGGCCAAGGAGGGGTGCCAGGAGCCAGCTGGGCGATACGGGCCTCGAGCAGGCGTTGGAAAGCACAGCAGGTTTGACAGAGCTCTGCGAGTCGGTTCCTTCTCCAAACAGGCACCTCTGCGAGTGTCCGGTGAGCACCTCGGGCATGAGCACAAGGAAAGCCTCCCCATACAGAACAAGCGATGGTGGCCGAGTTCTCTTGCTAGATGTCTTCTGCAGTTTGAGATGAAGGAGGGCACGAGAGGTCCAAAGAGCACTGTATCTTGGTCCCTTTTCAGAAAAGGATCTGATAAAAGCAGAGTGATTAAAAGCTTCTACTTGTATTTCCTCATCTCTCTCATCGGGGATATAAATGATAGGGGGGAGATGTAATTAAGGCTGCTGCCCCTCCAGCAATTGCTCAGGCACAGCCTACCAATTTCAAGCCTTCAAAGACCTGAGCACTCTGCCATTTGCTGGGAAGGATGCTAAGGCAGCTCTGCAACCTCCAGTTACCCAAGGATCTGGAAGAAGCTGGAGCTGCCCAACTCCCAGCTGCAAAACATCTGGGTTACATTGTCTTCCTGGATTCCAGGACATAATCTGTGTACAGCTTCTACTAGAAGCTACTGGATGTTTCTCAGCTATCACCCTCTGAGCATTTTTGCCCTTTTCCAGGTTTTCATCTTGCTGTTAATAACTCAGCAGGGCGCACCGCTGTTAAGTCCTCTGCCACACGCAAAGCAGAAAACAGTTCCAAAGTGTCCCTAATTTCCAGGGCTATCAATCCCTTCCCTTTCCAGCGAATAAGAAGGCAAAGTCAGATCAACAGTTTCTGCGCACAAAGGCTGCCTATGGAAGACACACTTACAATCAACAAAATAACTGCACTTTGTCCTAAATCTCTACGAAGATTGCCGGGGATGAGGTACAGAGAAAAGGGCGTAAGTGAAGTCTGTAGAGGGTAGGAGCTGTTACGGCACCTCTCCCCCACCACTCTCTTGAACACGGCCAGCATGGCGCTCACAACTCTTCCTCCTGGATCCAGGCAGCAGGAGAGAGCACACGAGGGCAGAAGTATCTCGCCTGCTTCAAAAACAGAGGCGGGAGTTAAGGCTAATGCCTTCAGCCCAGCTTTTTGTGACCCTGGGATGCTCCGTCAGGTGGCTACTAAGGCAGGGCTCAAGTCTAAGGCTAAGCCCGATTGCTGGAGGTGGGAGGCTCCTTAGGGAGCACTAGCAGCCTAGGAGGGATTTAAGGACAGTGAGTGCCTCTGACGCAGAGCAGTCAGCGCTGCCCCTCAGAGCACCGGGGCTAGCAGGCCGAGGTTTCCCGAAGCCTAAATGCGTTTTTCTTCTAGTCATTTTGCTGTTGCAATTCCCCTTCTTTTACTGTAGTTTCTTTTATCGGTGCTTGGTCCAGTCTGAACTACAGACCAGCGTGATTTCTACTTAATAGATCATCCTTCTCCCCACTTTGTGCACTTGAATAAATAAGTTTTTACAAGTTTACTGTGCATTGTACACTCTAAAAATAAATGAAATAAAGTATATGAAATTTATAATTTTTCATCACATCTCTATAAAATACAGCCGCTGCTCCGAGCGGCGCTTTCTGTACACAGAACACCAAGTCACAATACAATTAACTGCACCGGTTTGATAGTGTGGCAGCACGGTAAGCTAGATTGTGGTGTTTTTGTGAACTACCGTTTAGACCTACTTAAAGCAAAGAAATACAAAAGCAAAATGCACTTTGTCAATAAATGTACACGGCTAAGCCATTTCTGAATCAAGTATCAAAACCCTACTAACAAAATACATTGTACTCGGAACAAAAACAACAAGCTGAGAAAGTCTGCTACCTGCACCAGTACAGAAGCACTACGTTCAGTCTTCCCAACGTTGGTAAAAAGGGCCTGACCAATACCAGTGATTATGCACCCTGTTCATATGCCAATGACATCCCAAAACAAGTTACCAGACTAGCTACCAAAATTCACAGTGACTTGAGTGCCACCAGCAACCGCAAATGGCCCAGTGAAGTAGTTTGAACGGGGCAGGACTTGGATTTCTTCTGTTGAAACTGTGCCTGCGGTGGCTGAGCTCGCCTGGGCCACCCCAGCTACTCGAGCTGCCACTCCAGAGGGGAGGACTGAGTTCTTGTTTGTAACGAACACAATTAAAAACCACCCAGTTAACAGAGCGCCTGGCTCAGTTCAAATGAAAACAAAACTTTAGATAAAAGACTGCCATTCTCTGTAGCTCACACTGCTGCAAACCCAGTGGATTTTGGTATATGAACAGAGTAAGTTGAATAAATAAACTGCAGACCTTTCTGAGAACTGGGTTTGGCATTGGTCAACCCTCCAAATTCAGCACCAAGGATTCAAACTAGAGGCACAGTTCTGACGGATGAAATAGCACCGAGAGGAGGCTCTTTACATCTCTGCTGGTGTGCCAGTCCTTTATTATTCAGAGAATTTAATAATAAGTTGTATTTATGATTCTAGGTGGAATAAAATAAGTCAAAATTGTTTTCACTTTAAAAAAAGATAAATACTTTATCTAAACTATCAACAATACAAACTGGAGCTTTAAGCATTTCTTTTGCCTTTTTTTTTTTTCTTTTTTCTTTTTTACTCAGATTCACAGTAAATATTTTCTCTGATGTTTAGGTCTTTTTATGTTTTTATTTTGTCCAGTAGTAAGAGAGTAGAAACCCCTGCACAGGCCAGGTGAGCACCTTTCAGTGGAAGCCGAGTGAAGTTGGTCCACGTTGTCCTTGCATAGGTCACATTGGGTTGAGGTAGAAATCCTAGTTACCTGCACAACAGGAGGAGAGGAAGAGACTCATCTAAATAAAAGACAAAAATCTACTGTGTGTTAGATGCGTCAGTCATTTCTACATTGCTCCAAGACCTCGCTAGCCAGCAAAGAAGGAGCAACTCTTGACCCAACCGCAATTAGACAGAAAGGACGCCTCCGAGAGTGACACGCGGCCCCTCACGGCTATTGCAGTTTTTAAAGCTTTCTGACAGTGTAACCATATTGAACTCTGTCCTCCTGTGACTGACCTCAAGGGGTGGTGGTGGGGAAAATATTTCCCCACTCAGCACTTGACCTTTTTTCTAGCACACACTAATCTGCTTTGAATTTTTTATTACCCTGGGGGAGAAATATTATGAGAAGCAAAGCAGTTTATTTTAGCCCTTGATTCCAGATTTCAACCTTGGTTCATCAAGGACTCTGAGCACACGTATTCACACCAAAGTCAATGAAACTGCTCAAACATTTGACCTACGTTCAAGAGTCCCACGGAGCGGGACCACAACTACGGTACGTCCGTCATACACCATCTCCCAGTAGCATTATTTCTGCTCCTTTGCTCCACAATCCAGCTTTGTCATCCAGCTACCTTTCTCCGTACGTCACTTTTGTGCCTTGCCTATTTTGCTTAGAACCTTTTAGCGACAGGGACCATCACATCTGATGGGATGGAGTCTAGCCCAATATGACCTCAGGTCCAGGTAAGGCAACTGCTTCAGCAGAAGGCTTTCACGCTGCTCTCGCTCGAGTTGCTCACGTATACAAAATCCCAAGCCTAACCCTCCTCGCCCCTTCTCCCCAGTAAAATTGTTTCTATTCAGGGTCTTTCAAGCCCATTCTGTAACCACTTCGCACTGTTGGTCTCTGCGGGGGGACCGCATTACTGAAAATCCTTCCTCAGCCTCGCTTTCTGGTATAGGAGGAGGGAGGTAATACTTACGTGCCTCACAAAAGCCTAATGAGGGTTTGTTCGTGTCTGTGGAGCAATTTGATGATGAAGACACTATACACAATGCACAGTCAAAAGAATCTCGCAGGTATATTGTAATTGAGTCATATGTTTTATAAGCGGCAAAGAGTATTCAACCATATATTGTATGTAGCTTTGGTATCAGTGAACAGCAAGAACATCAAAGACCTACAAGAAAAGCACGGAGCAAGCTCTGGGGCCTAACATACTGATTTAACTGCGCAAGCACAAGTTGTTACATCAGGATGCCACAGAGTATTTTCATTAACAACAGTACCCAACTCTGTGGTGGTACACTTTATTCCGGAGTTGCTCTAAAGGCATTTAAATACTTGCTTCAGTAAAATGCATACAGTCGCTGGAAACCCTCCTTTCTTCTGTGGCCCCAGCCTTTATGAAGCAGGGGCCGCAGTTAGCCCTGCAGATTCCCTGTGTTCTCATTCACAGTCTACCCAGTAAGCCCGTGATTGCCAAGTGAGCGTACATACAGCATCTGATGGTTACTGTTAGCCCTAGCAGACAAGTCCAATAAAGCTGCAGCGCACAGATAAAATACCACCCTTCTTTGCTACCTGTGGTGGTGTTTTCCAGTGATTCAGGGGGCACATTAACTGCAATGCAAGACCAGTGCATTTGCTCTCCAAGACAAAGCTGCAGCTTGTAACCTAGAGATTTTTTAACTTTATGATTATTTAGAGCAGCTGTTGACTATGGTAAAAACAAGACCACCACATTGCCACATACAGTCACAAAGCAGCACCGTCACGCGTCCTAACGCTATGCAAACATGGACTTGTGGAGATGCAACAGTCTGTGTCGGAGGGCAAGAAGAGGGGAGGGGGGAATCAAAATAGGCAACAACCACTTCCAATAAGTGTATAAAACCATACTTAAAAATAGACATTTCCTCCTGATTACTGATCTTCAGAAATAAACATTTTCATGAAGTGATCCCAACCTGAACATAATCCTCACGTCAGATGAGACAGAGCAGAGTTACCATTGTGAGCACTCCTTGTCGAGAAATCCTGACTCCCAGAACAGAGAGCATTAAGACTCTCCATCCTCTGCAACCAGATTATTTGCTTCCCACATTTTAGAGGTTTCTCTGTTTCACAGAGCCCATCCCCAACCTATCTCTGAAAAGGAAGAAGCATCATTCAGCATCTTGTACAAAACTCCTCTTTTTTTTTCTCTAGCCTTACCTTACAAAATAAGAACTGTTAGCTAAGCAAGCTCTTTATCGTGGCTTAACCCCAGAAAGGTGCGAAGCATAAGGAGACTGCATGCCAAGTGTAACCCACATAGCGGACGTGCCAGCTGCGTTGGACTGCGTGATCATGGGCGCGGACTGTGCCAGCGCCAAACGGGGCAGAGGTGGGTGATGGACTGTAAAGGAGGGGCGGGAGGTTTTGTGCTGGAGAGAAGCTAGCTTAATAGACAAAGAAGCGTTAGCAGATTGGACAGAAGCAGCAGAAGAGGATGGCAAAAAAGCTTCGCTAGGTGGGATGGATGGCAGGTTCTGCAGAAGTGCAGGCTCGGAGTTAGAAGCAAGTAATGGAGGAGGTGGGGGCAATGAAACGTTAGGAGGGGGCGGAGGGGAATGGAAAACAGATTGCACTGGCGCTCTGTTGAGGTGCTGAGCAGATCTAGTCTCACTAGATGTTACTAAATTAGAGGAAGGGGGTGGAAAGGATGAGGATGAGGTGCTGGCAACAGCCTGCAGAGGGTTTAAGCTTAGCACTGTGCTGCTAGAGACAGCACTGCTGCTGAAACTGGCTCCAAATTGATGAGGAGAGGAGGCAGAAGGCACCGCATGGTTAAAAATACCTGCAAACAGGAGAGAAAAACTCAGCTTCAACAGATGGGCTTTGTACAGTCTCAAGTGACAAGAGAACCAAAACAAAACAGCAAAAAAAAAAGAAAAAAAAAAAAGAAAAAAGCAAAATTATAATAGTTACAGCCCCATACAAAAATATGCAGCATGAGAAGGCAGCAAGCAATGAGAGATAATGGTGCAGGCCAGGAGGTACAAAAGATTTCACTTACCTTTCCTACTGCCAACCTCTAAATGCCACGAGGAAAAATGGTCAGACCCAAGAACTGTCAGTTCTCTACCCCACGGGTAGACTTTTGATGAGATTACGTGGTCTCTAGAGTTGTTTATCTGAAGACTCAAACTGCTGCTCTTCCCTCCCCACCCTCCTGCTTTCCCACTTACAGGGCAGCAGAGGGGAGATTGTATTTCCAGCAAATCTACGTGCTGAGAGATGTGAGAGTTAGGATTTCCCGACATGGTGCCTGAATGATTATGGACAGGTAAGAAAAACTGCCTTGGACATTTAGTAATGGCAGGTTCAGACTATCTTCTAGTCCTGCCAGCTTGTCTCCGGTTTGGGCCACAGAAGCCAAGCCTGTGCAGAATCCCAGAAGTGCAAGGTGCATATGGCATTGCCCTTCCTGGCAAAGAAACGCTCTTCGTGTCCATTCAAGAGCCAGAATGCTACGCAATTCCCAACACCATCTCCTCTGAAGAGGCACTGATGTTTTGCTCTTCCTGGATCATGCTAAATCCATTCAAGGCCTAATCTCAACCTTTACTCAAGTTGACAAGTTAGAGATCCTTAACTTAGTACCATGACAAGTTAAATCTTTTACCTGCAGGCGGACCTAAGTTGGTTCCAACACAGCAACATCTGAACAAGCATACATTATGAAATCACAAAGTCTGGGTGTATTCTTTCATTAAGGTGATACAACAAGCTCATCTAGTAGACAAAGCTCATGAGATTTCACTGTGGGGAACTGAACTCATCCTAGCATTTCCGAGAGAAAGAGGAGACTGGTTATGTGGGACAGATCTGCTTCACATCCTGCAGAAATGAAAGGGTTTCACCCCTGGAGAGGCAGTGTCAGACTTTCCTTTAGGCCCTGTCTTATACCAGAGAAAGAGTTCTGCCTACCTCCAACTGTTCCACCTGTAACCCCAGGAGAGAAGTTCCCCATAGTGTGAGAATTAGTCAGTCTGGTTGCAGCTGATGACACATGGACCAGACTGGCAGCAGCTGGCATTGAATTAAATAAGGACTGCAATACTGAGGAATTTGTCACCGAGTTGAGGTTTGCTTGCAAGGCCATGGGGCCGAGGGGGAACTGTGATCCAGTGGTCAAAGTGTTTAGGAAAGGATGGTGCGTCTGAACAGAAGATGCTGGGTTGCCTGCCGAAGAAACAGCAGTAGAAAGGCTTTTACCATTCAGAAGGCCACCAGATGAAACAGCAGCAGAAATGAAAAGGTTGTGGCCATTTTTAAACTCCACATCTCGGTCCCTTCCTTTGCCGACCTTTCCGTTATGCTGCAAAGAGTTTTTTTCTGAAGAACCCCCAGTACGAATGCTTATTTCGCTGATCTCTTTGCCTTTGACCCCTGACCGGTTTAAGTCTTCTCCTTTCGTGCCGCTGAGGCCTTCGAGTTGCCTCTTGTTCAAAAACGGATTCGTTTCCGATATCCCCACATCTTTGCTTCGCTGCGACTGGAAACTCAGGGAACAGTTGGAAGTTGTCACGTCTGAAGCCTTATGTGGAAGAGAAGCACCATCGATAAAGCTGTGTAAACCAATGTCAGTTGACAGTCCGCCATTGTACGTGAATCCGTTAGTGGAGTTTGTGCTAGGGCTGAGCCCATCTGCCCCAGACGAGGGCATGGCAATGCTTTTCCTTGTGTGTGCTGTGATCTTGGCGTCGATGGCAAGGCTATCCTCAGAGGACGGCTTGAAGGCAAACAGCGAATTCTGGCTCAGAGATGAAACCGACTGCAAGGGACTGTCTGTAGTTTTGGTCAGGTTGATGTCAGATATTGGTGAAAAAGTAGATTTCCATTTACTGCTATTCATGTTCTCGTTGCTTTGTGCTTGTTTCCTCCCAGATAAGCTGCCACCTAGTTTGGAAGAAAATTTGTAAGTGTCAAAAACCAGCATTCACTGAATCTGCTCATTAAGAACAGGGTTTTATCTTTCAACACCCACATTTTATCAGTCTGTAATTCTATTTCTGATCCAAAGGCAGAAATATTTGTGAAGTCACCTAAAAGTCCTTAAAATTTAGTTTAATGCTCTGAAAAAGTTTGAGAATGCCGATCTACTTTTTCCTCAGTCTTTGTACTACAGATCCCTCCCCAGACCCTGAGCCAGCGAAAAAAATCGGTCAGATCTTTGGTGACCTGTGACAACAGAAAGAACTGACCCAAAATCTGTAATTATCAGCCACCTGTCTTAATTACGATTACGCAAAGCCGCGGCAGAACTGCACTCTGCTCAGCAGCACAGAAAAGCCTGCTTCCGACGAACAACTTCAGTCAGTGGCAGACACCCGTTCCCCAGACCAACCATTACAACAAATAATTAAGATTCCTCACACCTACCATTTTCAACAGTCTTCTGCGGAGATTTGCTTTCCAACGATATTGTTGCAATTTTCCTTTCAATTCTAGTGGGAAAATAAACAGGTTACAGCACTCATTGCAGACCTTTTGTTGCACATTTACTCGCATAACCTATCTTCCTCGTGTTCACGTCTTAACAGTTGATTAGAGCATAGAAAGCCAAGTCAGCTAGAAAGCTGTATGTTACTAAAGGAACTTAAAAGCATAAAAAAAATCCACCACAAACTTTAAGTAGAAGCTATTACAGAATTTGTGCTCTTTGCCAAGATTAGTGCATGTCCAGAGGACTTCATTGTTGCTGCTCTTTCACAACAAGAAGTAGGCTGTTGCTCACATTTCTATAGTGGTTACTTTTCCAGTACCTTAAACAAGAAAAAAATTGCACCCCACAGGCAGGGAAACTACGCAATTTTTAGGGCAACACATCAACAGTTTGGGGCAGGAAGTGAAGAATTTTGAATCAAGCTGAAACTGGGAGTGAGGGGGAGACAGATTCTTAGTTAAAGCCTCAGTACTCCTACAAAGCAACGTAGTAAAAAGAAATCATTTCCGCGCTAGTTCTTTCACAGGCCAGACTCTGTCAGCCTTGCAAACGCAGCAAGAGTAGGTTCCCACATTCAAGTACTACTGCCTAAATACCTTCCCTATTCGCAATTTCAGCCACGTAAGAGGCTTGGCATAATGGAATCAGTCTCCAAGCAAAGGGAACAAAGAAGGCTTAACACACCTCTCCAGTTTAGAGCACCGTTATCAGCTCTCAGAGAAATCTCATCCTGAAACCTATGCCTGTGTATTCACCTGCTGCTATTGTGCTCATCTTCAGATCCCTGCTCTTCATCTGATGTTAGAGGAGAGTAATGAACGCCGTTGGTCTGAATGATGGGCTTTTCCTTTTTCAGTACCGGGGGCTGGTCATTGTCCTGGTAAGGAACAGGAGAGTTCTTCAGGGAGTTTTCAGGAGAGGAAATGGCTGTTATTTCTAAAGGCTGGTTAATGTTATTGACCTGGGCAAGAAGGAAAGAAAGCAGTTACAGATGAGAGCACCCCTTTAGAAACAAGGCATCTTGTTAAGGATATTAAAAGCAGGCTTAACTTGCCCAGCTTTAGGATATGCCAACAGCTGCTTGTCTAGCACTGCCGTTGTTATACTCTACCATCCTGCATTAGAGCCCCAGATGAAAGCTTGAATACAATTTGGAAAATATCTAATTTTCATTCTTTGATTTCACATTTAAACACAGAAATGAAGACATGGGATAATCACTTCCCCCCCCAAACTACCATTGCAGGATCACATGAACACAACTTGTATAGCTGGCTTAATTATGCAAGAATGCCATATGCTTCTGGCACTCTTATACTATTTAGTCAATCTTAGCTTAAACTATTTGCAAAATATTTAACCTACAGCCTAAAAATCAACTTCACTGCAGAAACAAGGTCTTTGTCATAAGGGAAGAGATTATTTTTAATTTTTAATGCTCTGACAGCAAAGAACTTTTTGAAGATGTTCTACCTATACAGAAATAGTTCACCAGCTTTTCAGCAATTCTCTCGCCTCTCAGAGGGGCCACTTTCACAAAGGGTCTTCACGCCCATTCTAGCAACTAGCACTGCAACAGCCTGAGAGTACGCTAAAGAATAGAACGGCTGAAGCTTATTTCTAATTCACAGAGCTTTCCCAGGCCCTTCTCTCTTGCTAGAGCTCTTCATTTTTGCCCTTACCATGGAGTTGATATTGAGCGGTGAACCTGATGGTTGCGTAAAGAGTCCAGACACAGTAGGTAAGGATTTGCGTTTAGGGGAGACCCCGGAGTTCCCGCTGAGATTCCCAGTAGAGGATCTCTTCCGCCGGCCTCGCTTCTTCCCATCCTGCGCGTGTGCTTGGCCACAGTCCAGCCGAGCGCTCGTGGGCAGAGGACTGTGCTTGTTGGAAGGGGATTGTTTTACATGTCCTGTATTAGGAGAGATTGTAAAGATGATTCTTCTCTTGGCCTCGTTCTCAGGATCTGAAAACGCTGCATCAGACTGAAGATCCCCCTTTGTTCCTTCGGCAAACATCTTCTGAGCATCTGCATATTGCAATACCCCTACCAGGCTCTGGGAGGTGCCATTTAACCTGGGGCTTGTTGAGTGCTGGTGAGCAGGGGAGTTTTGCCCAGAGTTCCTTGGCTGCATCATTAGCAAAGGATGTTGTGGAGTGGAACTCCGAGACCCTACTGAGTTAAACAGACTCCCAGAGTCGTCCAGAGCTGCCTGATCAACACTATGGTTAAGATGGGCTGGGCTGTTTGTAAGATTTCCATTGACTGCCACGGAGCCAGAAGAGTAAGAAAAACCTGTTGAAAGGGAAAGTATACATCATTGCTTCTGCTGAGTGATAGTTCACAGTGCTAGATTTCTGGGAGGACCGGGAGTGGTTTCAGCTCTACGTGCGTTAGATCAGCCAGCAGCCAGGTATTACATGGGAAACTGCACAGCTGCCTTTTACGCAGCGCAGTCGAGAACGTGGCTCTGTGTGCTGACGGTTTCAGTTCAGGGTTAATGATTTTCACTGCTCTTTGGCCAGTTCAGGAAAATTCATGTGTTATATGGAGACATCCTATGCTCCACCCGGTTTTTAAATGGAATTCAAGTGTAAGTTTCTTTTGAGCTATTGTGCCTTTTGAAATCAGGGCTCCTCTACTCTCAACTCCTTCCTATTGTCAAGGAAACAGACGGCCAAATTCAGCCCCTTTCCTTCCCCCAAAAAAGGAGGGACTGTGTCATCTATACAGCCCACCTCCTTCTCAAAATTAAACAAAAGGCTGTGGCTTAGGGAGTGACAGGGGATCTTCAAGGAAACTGTGGCAGAAGAATGCCGCACGGGAGGAAGCTTGGACAGGTATTTCTCATGGTGTATCATAAATGGGTTTAGCGCTCTAGTAAGGCCTCGTCTCTGGGCTGTCTAAATGAAAGGGGTAGAAGAGAACATGGTATTGTTTTATGACAATGGTTTTTTTAAATACTTCATTGGTTTTATAGAAAACTGCAGCCAAGCCCTTCTTTGCAAAACAGATGCTAGAAAAAACACAAGCCCCTCGAGGTGGTAAACATTACGAACAAATGCACTCTCTGATGAGGGATCAGCTGTAGAATAGCTTCAGTATGCTAGAACCTACTTTTCCTGGTCCACAACATTTCCATATCCCAAATAGCTAAAGGCCACCATTTCAACAGATGAGTGAGTTCAGAAGCAATGTCTTCACTTAAAGGTACCCTCTTCCCGTTTGACCTTTCTTCCTACCCAGATACTTGTGCCTTTACAACTGCTCATGAGGCACCATTGTGACCTGCATCAAGAAACTAATTTTGCTATTAAAAAAAAACCTCCACCACCCTGTTAAATTAAGCTTTTAAAGCCAGATCACCAGCTCACAGCACAGCTATGCAACACTGCCAGTTTGCCACACTGTTGAGGTAGGAATCTCTTAATCCACATAGAAGAATTTACAAAAGCAATTATTTATTTACACTGCGGGGTGCTGCAGTTCAGGTAAAGGCACATCAAACCAATACTTTATGCCAAAACGCATCCAAGCCGTAGGCACATGCTGTCCCAAAACATTATCATCCATGATTCTTTGGTCTCATTACAAAACACACATTTTTCTAGCACTCTACTGCCTGAACGACCTGACAAAAAGCGTTCGGAAAACTCCGATGCATGCACTTGGGGGTGCTGTCACGACAAGACAGCACACCTTCGCGTAGATGAGGCTGTTACCTGAGGTAGCCAAAGCCAGTGGCTTGTTTCCAGCAGCATTGCTTACGCCATTATGAGAACTAGCACCAATCTGCTTTTCAAGTGTCGATGAGTCTCTACTCTGATGAACTGGGCTAGGTGTGCTTCTCTGGGGGGAGAGAAACAGGCGTTTTAGTACAGGAAGCATACTCAAAAGTCAACAGTTTAAACAAAATTCACATGCATTAGTAGTAGTACCAAGGAAAGTGGCTCTACTTCCTAAATCTCCTAGATTTTGCTTGTTTTGACAAAAACATAGATCTGCATGTTATGGGACAAAAATAAATACCGTGATTAATTGTACTGCAATAGTATCCAGCACACAACAGATACCATGCAGATAGAGGGCGAACAGGCTCATCGTCCCAGAAAGTTTAGACTCAGGACAGCACTGCAATCAGAGAACGAACGCCTGTTTCACAGGCAGCCGGAAAAAGAAACAAATGGTTGTACCATGTCCCCAAGCCTGCGCACACGAAGTTCCCCAAAACAACCCCAAACGAACATGAAATCCCTTAGGCTATGTTCTCTGGTACACTGTCTGAGGGTATGATCAACAAGGGGTGTCTTCCTAAAGCAGGCAAACAATTGTGAAATGGTAGCCTGAACAAACAACGTGTTGAAGTGAGAGATGCCATCCAGAGGTAACATTCTCTCTCTCTGAGGACGTACGACTTCTGCTCGGAGCTGGGCAGACTGTAGTTCTGCTACAACTAAAAGCCTACAGCTGGAAAAAGATAATGGATTCAATACTATGAAACAACTCCAGCTTTCCAAATCTGGGATTGTAAGGCAGGCATTTGTGGATGGATTCTAAATTCACAGCTCTCATGTGAAAGCAGCAAATGTTTCTCAGTTCTCTGCTGTAACACTTTTGTGACAAACATTTGTGAGAAATGGGACCAGGCTTTTTTAAACTTCTCTGCCACTGAGAGTAGCATGGGCTTAGCAGGATTCCAAAAAGAGATGGTCTCTAGTTGCTCTCTGCTGCTACAGAGCAGTCACTTGCACATGAGGTATTACAGCCTTAAAGCGTTATTCAAGTTCATCCTACACATGTATGTGATAAAGATAGACAATTTTGAGATGACCAAACTGAGGCAGAATTTGTCTCCCAGGGTCATGTAAGAAGGCAGGGGCTAAGAACAAACTGACACGTGTGATTCTCTGCTTTCACTGCCACAAACTCTCAGACTCTGAGCCTTTTCCACCCAGCCAGACGTTTAAGACTAGGATTTCTTGAGGCATGTACTTTACTTTCCTTCCTGGCTGAAATACCGCCACCCCACAGACAAAAGAGAGTAAAAATCTACAGAATGACAGTAAAAATCTACAGAAGACAGTAAAAATCTAAGAGCCAGGAGGATGCATCCCAACAGCAGCCTCCCCCAAAGCATCGAACATTCGAGATTAGCAGCCCGCTAAGGATTCTGGTGCACAGCACCCCATTACTGCCCAGTGTGATTTTAGTTAGGGATGGAAAGTGTTGACAATCCCTTACTCACCACCTTCTCAACACGGCTAGGTAGGACTACGCTGGCCAGAGGGATACTAACAGGGAGTTTATTGGGCTGCACTGTGCTGAGAGGAATACTGATAGGTAGGCTGGTGATAGTTTCTCCATTACTCACAGAGGTTCTCTCTCTCAAAACCTGTAAACGCAAAAGAGAAAGTAATATTCTTAACTGCATGCTATTACTGAAAAGACTTTGTCGTCCTTTCCCCCCCCCCCCCTTTTTTTCCTTAAAGAATTACATGATCAAGAGTGATGACTACATAGCAAAGACAGGACATGCATGGAGCAGCTTTGCTACCAACACCAGTCTACTGGGGCAGCAATATCCCACTGCACAGAAATATGTAAATTAAAGCTACTGCTGGCCCCAAGCATAAGGAAAAGGATGCCTTAGGCAAGCTCATTTCCTAGTATCTTTGTTAGAGCTCTGTGAAAAGCACTCATCTGACAGAACTCATATCTTGAGGCCCTCTGTACACAGAAGATGTAGTAGCCAGAAATATTTCCATGATAACCCCCTATTGGAGGGCACCTGCTTTCTCTGAAATGAGACCAATATGATTCCTGGCTGGACCAATTACGTGGATAATTTTTTGTTATTTTTATTTTTTTAACCGTGAAAGAGTCTACTTTTCAAGTTCAAGCAGACACGCACCAGATCAAAACGAAGTCCTACTGCATTACTGGCACAGTTCATATGCAAACGAATAACTCGGAGGGAAGCACATCTTTCATGAGCACAGTATTCTCCTTCTCCAGCCAGCTCCTTTTTATTGTATCACACCTACTGTATTTTGTGTTGTTTTCCATGCCAAGCTGACCACAGAAAGGAGCATGCTTGCATTCCCTCGTTCGGCCAACTTTTTCTTTGTTCTACCAGGTGTAATATCTGTGCGCTTGAGCACCAGCGGATCTCTTACCTTCTCGCCTGCAATTGGTAAGGCCGCTGGGGAAGAGGGCCGAGTTTCCTGAGGACTCAGCTTTATGCCATTTGAAATACCAGGGCTTGGATATGTAAGGCCATTCTCTTTGACGTGGTCAGCTCTGGAACAGAAATGTACGATTGTCAGAATACAAAAGCTAACGACTTCTCTTTTGCAAGGAATTCTTGTAACAAACTCAAGGCACTGTACCACCTTATTTACCCAATCAGCTGTCACTGTTGCTTTTCCTGACAAAAAACTTTTACAAGTGTATAAAACTCCACTTTTAAAAATATTTTTCCACAATCCAAATAAACGACCATTATTAAAAACTAGCAATAGACTACCCCTCCTTTCCCATCCCAGGAAATGATCACTCTCACCTCTGTATCTCATTAGTTGTTGCTTTTCCATTGACTGCATGGTCTTGATTCAAGTGTCTCCTCAGTGCTATTTTAGCTGGGGAAAACCTGGTATAATCAGGTAAGGACAAGCTTGTCATCTTGTCTGCCTTCTGTCTGCTGCTGTGGTTTGGGGTACACGGAACTATTTCTTGGTCCAGGTGAGAGGTGGTGTACTGAGGGGTGTTCTGCTTGGAAGAGGGCCTGCTAAAAGTGTTATGAATTTCATAGGGTGTAGCATGGCCGTTCATGGACAGTTCAGGGCTCATGCCGTTGATGTGGGGCATAGGAAACTTAGAGCATTCAAGCTCCAGGTGGAACCTGCTGTGATCGGCCTCAGGATCACGGCTCAAATGGTTTTTATTGCGTAGCTGTACTGACAGTGACTCATCAGACGGCGTGTACGATTTCAGCTGCATGAGCTCCTGCTGTCTTTGACTTTTCTCAAGTTCCACAATGCTGATCTTGAAATGAAGAGGGGGACAATGATTAAAGACCATACTTAAGAATTCTCTCACATTACAGCGTTCTGCCTTGACATGCCTCTCAGAAAAAAGTGGCCCCATTTCTGGGAACAATGCAAAACAATTGACCCACAATTTGAGAAACAGATTTCAACGTGCTGTTCTGAGCTTGAGACCAAAAGGCGCAGGTAAGGGAAATGGCTCAGAGACTCTAAGAAAGCACCTTTCAGGTCTTGAAAGCAAACACAAAATATCTCCAACTTGTATAGAGCATGGAGTAACTCGATACTGCCAGTCATTGAAGGAAACAGACACTCCGTGTCAAGTCATCCAGCAAAGGGCTGGATTAGCTCTAGTGCTAATCTCACAGGGAAAGAGAAATTCTTCAGTCACAGGAGTTTCATTTCTTTTCACTAAGGTCAGTGACATTCTGTGGGAATTGATTCCTGAATCAAGAAGTCAGAGCACACAGAAGACATTATCATGAAGCCACACATTATGCAAATAAGCAGGACCTTTCTTTTCACCAGGTCATGCTTTTTAATTCTATTTCATGACAAACCATGATTCCTTCTTCCACAGCATTACCAAGGAATCAGGTCATAGCATCTACTTCCTTTAAAAGTTATCCACATCCTTATTCTTCAAGTTTACTAAAACTCTCTAATAAAAAGATTAGTCTCCAGGGGAGTGTAGGGGGAGAAAGGTGGGGGGAAAAACCCAGCCACCTAGCTTATCCCTTAACATCGTATTTAGTCAAATACCCTTAACCGGTCCATTGCCCAAGAGCTACCCCAAGTTTGTTTCTTGCTCTCTACCTGCAGTTCCAAACAGTGCTTTTGTTTCTCAGAAATCTGATTCTTCAACGCCTGCTTCTCTTTCAGCAAGTTCTCCAGTGACAACGTTGACCAATCCAGCTTCAGTTCTTCACACCGTGCCTTAAGCTGCAAAGACACAGGATAAACAGATCAAAAGACAACTTTCACCACTTCACCCAAGGCACAAGCTGAAAGCCATGCACCTTTCAGCTGGATATGTGCAAGAAGCTGCTTAGCCCGTTGAAAACTCCTCTCAGCTTAAGCCAAATGCCACCAAAATGGCCCTGTGGTCACCAACACAATGTGGCAGAAGGTGGCCGTGTTTTTTCTAAAACCAGTGTTATCACCCAGCCTCCCTAACCACTTCCACGTCCAGATTTCCCCCTCACCTACCTTAACAGTTTGAGTTACCAAGATGAACAACACAAGAGTTATGGCTACCACAAAGCAAGCACTGTACAAACGTCTTGGCCAGCAAGATCCAGATTCAGCGGCAAGTGCATATACGGGTGCACAGCTGTTTACGCGACACAGCTGAGGCCAGAGCCAACTGTCACCTCAGCGTTTCCCCCATCATTCTTGTTACAGAGGAGCTATAGCGGCTGGACGATTTTTTGTTCATTACGATACCCTGAAGTCAAGGCCAGCCCTCAGCTCATGACCTGTTCTCCCTACACAAAGGGAGCATCACCCTGCTACTCAGACACAAGCATTGTACACACCAGCTGTAAGCTCTGGTTCCTGAGTTCGCTGTTATCCTTCTCCAGCTGTTTCGTCTGTTCTTTCAGTTGCTGATTGTGAGCAGAGATTTCCTTCTGAGCCTGAATCAGGTCATTGTAGGTCAGAGCTTTAACTCCCAACTACAAGATGAAGGGTGAGAAGGAAAGAGATCATTCAATAAGGTCTTGACACCCTAATTCCAGACGACTGTCACATTCACAGGTGACACTGAGGAGATCCGCAGAACTTATGCGGCTCACAGGAAGGCCCTCAGCATTCTCCAAGGCACTTTGTCATTGCTAGGGGATAACGAGGAAGGACAAAAGTACCTCGCTTGGAGCTGCTGTTCCAGCAATTCAACTTTAAAATTGGCATTTAGTTTCTTGCCAGTCAGAAGAACACTATTTTTGTAGAGAGCCACCGCATTTCCTTCGGTGCTTCTGAACTTGCATTGGCAACACAGAGTTGGTTCAGCCAGCAGGGGATGCATCCTCTACTAAAATACCATGGTGGCTGTGGTCTGTCACCCCCTTCCCTTCGATACAGAGCGGCGCACAACAATTTCAACAACGGAGATAAAACATAACCGAAGAGTGATACAGATTTCACATTATTTAGCATGATCTGCTGCAAAACAGAGGCTTTTTTGATAAAAATAAGTAAGACCTGAGACTACTCTGGTCTTACTTATTTTTATCAAAACTGTTTGCGTGCAGATGACTAACAAGCATCCACTTCCACCAGATCGGGGCTACCTCATCAAGTTTCTGCTGAAAAAGACGTTTGATTTCCTCTTTCTGTGCCTGGCAGTGGGTGAATAACTGCTGTGCTGTCCCCAGTAGCTGAGCATTCTTTTCCTGGAAGAGGGAAGAGAGAAAATACACTTTTAGCACCAACTGCAGCATGGTCCACCTTAGTAAGATGTTTACACCTAGTTTGTATAGGAAGTTGGGAGGGGATCTGAGCTCAGAGGGGAGATGTATGAACTACTCCAGCTCTGTCTCAGACTTCTGCGAGCCTGTGTTTGTTAGTGTTCAACACCTGGTGAAGTTAAGCAAGCTGAAAAGAGCTTTTAAGTAGTTTTTTCTGCTATAGGGTAAATATAATCAGGATAGTCTTAAAAATTCATTTTTATCCTCCTAGTGCATTGTAAAGAAATAGTAATAATCACATCCTACAGAGCAGAAATGGAACTGGAAAAGATTATCTGTATGAAATCTGTTACTAAACTGGGAACAGAATTTAAATCTCCAGAGTCCCAATTCAGAGTTTTCCTACACAGTATTCATGGAAGACACGCAGTAAATGAAAATACACTGGGGGAGAGGTAGGAGGAAAGTCATAAATAAGCCAAACCACTTGTATTTCTAATGCCAAAATTACTTCAGTGGGCCACCTGACCCTTCCACTCGCAGAACATTTCCTGCCCATAACATTCCTTAACCAGACACTTGCTTACTCATTTCACGGTCGTGCACTGTGTGAGCAGCAAAGGGCAAGGACAGGACTGGCTAAAGAGTCTCATTTATTCGGTTCCCAATTGAAAGACGAGCGCAGCAAGAAGAGCAGGCTCTGGAGATTACACTTTTCTCCACCTTTTGCTGCTGAGGCCAAACCGGAATTGTGCAGAAACTGAGACATCGCTCCAGAAAAAGCGGAGGACGGGGCGAAAAGCCCCTCGATCTTCCAAGCAATCCATGTTGTGAAGCGAAGCAGCAGCGCTGGCGAGTTCCACATGTGTGAGAAAACACAGGACCTGGCATACAGCTCGTGTTGCCTCTCACGCCAAAGACTTGGGAAAACAGTTGAGTCACTGCAACGCTAAATGGACTGCCACAAGTGATGCCGAAAAAATCATTTATGCTTTCAACATCAGTCATTTCATTCAGCCTTTACAAGCAGTGGAGCTGACAGCTCCATCTAAGGGTAATCTGGTGAACTAGCAGCTCACAGCATCTTGTTTATTTTAAAATCGTATTACAGAAATGTTTTTCTTGTACTTGAAAAACCTTCATGTAAAAGGGATTCATTAAACAGAATATACAACAGCACCTCATCCAGCAAAGTTCTGCTTCTGCTTTTGTGAAGCTTAACTTGCCATGCTGTCAGTGTAACACTCCATTAAAAAATATTTTCATACTGAATTCCTCATTTTAATGTCTTAAAGTATGAAACAGCTGTTGGACACCAACACGGAGGGATTACTTTGCCACACTCTCAATTTATACTTTCAGTGTACAGCACAATACTTGCACGCTATCATTTCTCATGCTATTTTCTGTGCAAGGAGATAAATTAACTTTATGCTGACTTTCCTGACAAGTACAGAACAAGCAGAAAAATATGCTGCTTAAGGAAAAAGTTGAAAATTCAAAGTGCTGTTTGACTGTGAAAACAAATGGAAACAACCATAGAAAAAAGGTTTGCATGAACACCGCATCAGCATCAACCAATTCTCAGTAACAAATGGGGTGGCACAAATTAGCCTCTCTCATCTGGAAAAAGGGTTCCCACTATGGAAAACCCCATGAAACAACGCTACAGCTTTATGCTGACACTTTCACAAAGGCCACAGGGCAAAGGAAAGCTTCCACGGGGGCTACCAAAAGCTGGAATTGGCCAGAAGTTAAAGATTATTGTTGAGCTCTATGGGGAAAGCTCCCTCCATTGAAGTAGCAAGCACAGTCTCTCTCCTCAGGACTAATTTATAAAGCAATTAAATTATTCATTAATTGAGGTAAAGCAATACAAGAAGAAGAGGTGTTCAGCCAGTAAATCTCCTCCCTCTGCTGGGGAGACGGCTCCATAGCAGAGAAAAATGCCACACTTCACAGCTGCAGGGTTTTCTTTGCCTTTTCATGGATTTCCACCCACGACTTGGTAAATTTACACTTTGCCCACCAGTGTAATCTTAACACATTAAGATTATCAATACTAAGGATGCTTCATTAAGTCTCTTAAGTCAGTGATGACAGTTTGGGGTTTTTTTAATCTCATACTTCAATTTGTTTCAAGTTTAATGAGGCATCCTGATGCTAGAGTACGCAATTAATTTAGGCTTTCCTACAGTGGGAAAGGAATAGGATGTCAAAAACCAGAAAATTCAGCTCCAAGGAATTAGTATCTGTGTGTTTTTCAAGATAATCCTCATTCAAAGTTGCTACAACCTATAGCTAGATTAAGCACAATTAAATTATCTACGACCAGTTTGACTTGCAGGATGCATCCATAAGCTTGCAGGATGAATCCATGCAGGGAAGCCCCTCTAAGTGGAGGGCAGGAACGCATTCAGGCAGTGCACACTGCTGAAGAGGTTGACCACCACCTCTTGCTCCTGTGACCCATGAGATATTTAGAGAAGAAAAGCAGCTGCCAATCCCAAATGGGAGAAAAGGACAGGGTTCAAGACACCAGCTTCCCACATAGGTGTACACAGCTTCGTGTCAAAATAGAGGAAAAAACAGAAATACTGAAGCGAGTCTTCTTAGGTGGAGGGGCACCAGAGGGAAGAGGGGAGGTACATCTCTCCCAGTTTGCAGATGGGAAATTTAAGCACAGAAAGACTGCCCGAGTTAGCAATAAGATCCACAGGTACAGTCATTCAGCCTAAGCATGACTCTGGTAGAGTCTTTGTAATCGGCCTGGCGCAGCACTGCTGTTAACTGTACACAATTTCGATCTCCAGCATTTTTCCCTCGCATCTGAAGTATCTGGTAGTCTGGCAACTTTGTTTAGAAATGTTAAAAAGGACACCTACCTTTTCCTGCTCCAGTAACTGTTGCAGACTTGCTTTATACTGAGGTGTTTTCATGTAAGCCATGAACTGCATGTACTGGATCTTAAAAGAGTCTGCAAAGTAAACAAGGAGGTGATACATTTCAAGTGAGAGAAAGTGCAATGCTCCTATTTACCCCTACTTGCTCCCTTGACACCTCTCCCCCCTTTGCTCTCTCTTGCTTTTTATTTGGACTGTAAGTCAGACCAAGCCATTAAAGATCAATTTAGAACATGCTGAAAATCCGTCTTCTGATGCAAGCTGAACACTTGGATCCATTAGCTACTTATAATAGGTACCCGAATGGAAGTCATGACAACGCATTCAAAAACGCAGAGGAAGATGATGGGTGCTAATGGTGTGTTTGCATGATGAAAGAGGAGTTGAACAGCTTTTAATGCACTGTAAGTAGAAATAATAAAAGAGATTAGCTGTAACAGCCAAAACTAGCCCTGAGCTCGGAGCACTCATTCTCCCAGCATCACAAGACAGGGCTTGCTGTACTCCTCCTACCTCCATACAGACAGATGACAAGCTCTACACCCACAGTTACTCTGCCCTCCAAGGAGCACTTGCTTCTCATCGTCCTTCTATCTCCAGTCTCCTAGTACGCAATAAACCTTCCTCCTCCCCAGCCCTCGCCGCTGGGGCCCTTTCAGCATAAAGGCAACCACGTGATTAAGTCCAGTCTGCTGCAATCATAGGCAGCCAAAACATGTAAGAGAAGGTATGCAGACTTTTGCAGTGAGGTTTACTCCAGACAAGTGTCATTCTCCCCGCTCCTCACCACCACCCCGATATGAAACCTCCCTCTAACTCTTTTTCTCTCTTTCTCTACACTCAGAAATCAGTCATAACTGTAAGACACCACAGCAAGAGAGCAGGAGTTAAGGACATCACAGATGCCCTTGGTCTCTACACAGACAGGAACGTTACATCAGATTCCCAGATGATCCTAGACTGCCCAATGCCAAAGGCCAGAAACAGTTCGGGGGGGGGGACGGGGGGGGGGGGAACCAGAAGACCCAAAAAACCACCAAGTTCTTCTCCAAGTTTTTCCCTAAATCACCTCGCGCACGTGGAGCATATTTTCCAACCGCACCACCTTTATGACCTCAAAAACTCAGACAGCATCTCATTTACTTTGCTCGAAGTTTTGCAGAGCAAACGGAGTCGTGTTCTCCAAGACTGCATCATTTAAGAATAAGAGAATGGTTTCATTTAAAATGAAGTTATTTCTGACTAGTCATTTCCATTTAAAGTTATTTTGGATTCTTGCTAAATCCAAGCTTATTTCCTTTTGTGCCAAAGGAGAGCTGAAACAATGTCAACAAACAAATGCAGACCACGACATCAACTTCAGCAGCAAGCAAGAGAAGAGACCTCGTGGTGATGCCAATAGAAGCGGGGCAGGCGGGGGAAGATGGGGGAGAAGCTATCCCCCTCTCCTGTTCAATACACAGCTTCCCAAGTGGCCCTTTGATTTACCATATGTAAAGGTTCTCTCTACTCTCCAAGCAGAGGTTCCCATGGCAAACGTGGTGACAACATTACAGCCTTACCTAGCAGCTTCTGTAGTGCAGGTGGGGTAGGTGTCACCAGTAGCTGGTTAGATGAATGCCGTTGCACTTTAGGAGGTAGTTGGTAATATGGACTATGAGGTGACTTGTATGCATCTAAAGAGAGAAACAAAGATAACCTTTCAGATTGCAAAAGTCAGTGTTTCTGGCAAGTACTTTACCATTAGAAAGCATGTCATTTACAACGCAAGATCCAGTGACTTAGCTAGATCAACACCCTGCAACAAATTGCTTGGAAGGACATCTACAGCTTATCCTTAGAAGAGCAGCAGCAGAGAAGCTATCAGCCGCAGCTCAGCTCCAGCCTCTGGCCAAGCACCTACAGACAGATTCAATCACCGTCTTCGCACAGGGGCATACCCCCATCTCAAGGGGAGCTTTGCTTTGGTGGCAAGGGAGAAGTTATGACACAAAACCAAACTAAACCTAGCCATAAAGGAAAGATGACCTCCAAGCATGCGTTCAGAGCCTCAGATACTTGTCTACACTGGTGTGGCAGGGGGAGCCTTCTTCCACTGCCAGCCTTGAACTCACCCTGAGGAGAGGATGAAGATGTCTGTGAAACAGTTTGAGCATGCAGAAGTTCTAGTGCAGTTTGGTTCTTCTTGGTCTTGCGCTCTGTATTTGCAGTGTTCATTTTCTTGGGACGTCCTCGTTTCCTGCCTGCCATTTTCCTTCCTTTTTTACTTAGCTTTTTCTTCCGTGCTTTGGAGGGAGATGGCTTTTTAAGAGAATTTGCCCCAGCCTTTTCTTCTTCAGCACCAGAATCCTAAGAGATTTTTAAAAGCCAAAAGCTCTTTAGTCATTTCTACCTACATATGCAGCATTCCTTTTAAGCAAGCATTAATAACTTTGTTTGTTTAATAATGTTATGAAAGCAAACTGATGCATTGTAGTTAAATAACCTGCCAGTGAAACAGGCCTGCTTGGGATAAGAGCTGTCCCCAGACCCAAGAAGTTGTGCTCATTCTCTTCTGGACTTACTCATTACAGAAAAGGAAATCTTTAACTGTTGTCTAAGAAAAGCTGATTATTCACCCTGTATTGACTATATTCTTCAACTGAATTTCATTAAAAAGTCAAAGTACATTCAATACTTTCTATTTTTGTGCATGAACAGTCACTGCATTTCTAACGGTGTGATGCAACGGAATGAGAAAGGAAATGAGTCTTTGCAAAAGAGACTCAGCACCCTTTGAACTCCATTCAATAGGTTATGACTCAGGGGAAGCTCTGGAAGCTGGTGCTGAAGGTAAGCAAGGCTGGACAGCCAACTGTTCTATTCATCTTGCAATACGTTTTTTCCAGAATTAGTGGTGCAATTCCCAAGTGCTGCTTTTATTAAGTCACTCCATCATATTTTTGTCCACAGCAACAGCTATATGAGTTTACATGTTCAGAACAAACACAATCTTTCCACAGAATCAGGCCTTTCCTGACACAGATGCACAGCTAAAGAGAAAACACATTTACTCTACGAAAATGCAGGATGTTCACCTTGCTTTCTTGAACCTTCGTTGGAGTAGTTGTGTTGCTCTTATTTTCTCGTTGTTGACGACGTCTAGCTGCCTCTTGTTCCTCCTGGATAAATGTTTTAAAAGACTTAAGAATTTGCTCATATATTTATCACTTTTAAATACAGAGCACAGTGTTTCCCAGCTTAATCTTCCACAAGAGCTAGGTGTAAGTGCTCTTATCATACAATGCCTAATTAATAAAAAAAAAAAAACAACTTGTTACCAGTAAGGGAAAAAACTTGCCCTGCCTCAGGCAACACTCAGTGGGAAAAGGAAGATAAATCCAAGTCATCCTTTTGCACTGCGTTACCTACTGTAAGGGGTTTCAAACATGCAGCCACAGGGCAAAGGAGATTAAGCCCCAACCTCTTCCCTTATTCTGCCCCTCGCAATTCCACCCCCTCAGATCACACACTGGTGTTACAGGGTTTGTTGGTTGGTTGTTTTTTTTTTTTTTAAAGAACTATTAAATATTTCAATAGCTTTACCTACACCCCCAATATTTCACGTATTGCTACATCAATTTAAAAATCTTACATGACTTGAAATGGCAAAGCCATTAATCATCATGTAATTCAAGTTTAGCCAAGTCTGTAGAGGAGATGTAAAAAAGCAACTTTTAAGCTTGATTTTCTACTAGGCAGCAAGGACGGGAAATTTCAAAGAGCTCACTCAAAGCCTTTCTTGTACCTTCCAGGTGAGGTTTAATTTGCATAAGAATTCTGGCAATTCCAACACTTCCATTTAAGCAAGTTATCAACTAGACCGTACAAATGGCAGATTTAAATAGCCTCCCCATTAAAAGCAGAGAAGTTCAACAGTATATGGATGCCACTCTGCATTTTTTCTTTTGACTCTGAGAAGTCTCTTTTCTCCCAAGTTTGAATTCAGCAGTCTGAAACAACCCGATCCCAAAGCTACCGTTAGTCTGCTTTCAACACTTACTAAGCAAGTCACTCGGAAGACTAACATTCACCTGAAGTTTTAAATTAAGTGGCCTCACTTAACTCTCTTACTGGGAATACCAGCCTCGTCGGTTGTTTCAGATTAATATAGCCCAGCACGGTCTCAAAAATCCTCTGGCATTTTAATTCCAAATGTGATAGCATAGACTGCAGCAACTGACAACACATTTCATGTCTCAGATAGTGTGTCCCAGAAGTAACACCTCAGAGTGCTCTTCAGCTTCATTTTCATGACAGATTCAAACTATCATTTCCTTCTTTAACTTCAGTTCTTTAACGAACAAATAGATCTTTACAGACCTCCAATGCAAGGGAAAAGCACCTTGTGGCTGCCCCATTAATTCTCTATTAGAAAGCTCTTGAACATGATGGTGTTAGTGCTTGATGGTATATGATGCTTCACTTCAATTAGCTCCACGCCCACGCTCCGTGCTTATCAAGAAAATTTGATTTCCAACAATTCTGTCCATCTTTAACAAGTGACTAAATTCCTCATAGTAGCTGCTCCATCGTTTTGAGTTTTCTACAAAAAATGAAACTTACCCTGAGTTTTGGATTTTTGAGACTAGAAAAATAGTTTTCAAGCTGAAAATAGAAAGATAAGATAGTCATTTTCAAAGTCACGACAGACGAATACATAAGAACAAAATATTCACTTAAGACAAATGCAGAACTGCAGAAATTCTGACTGGTTTTCTTCTGATAAGCTACATCAAGAAGCCATTGACATTCATTCTTTTTAGCGACACAGACACGCTGTGTAGCAGGACATAATCCAAGCCTCAACAAGGTTTTATCATCTTCACCACTGCCTATCCTTGTTTCAAAGCTTTGTGTCACATATCTCCACTCAGCAGAAGGTTATTTTCAATGAAGCTACTTCACTCTCGTCCTCCGCTACAATATTTATCTGTACTCTAGCATATTCTTCAACAAAAGCATTATTAGACTACAGCAGACTTAGAAAAAACAGTCTTACTATCACATTGCAAAAAACGCAGTGTGGGAATAAACTATTTCTCCACAAAAGTTTACATTTCTACAGGGTTGTTTCCGTCTCAACCGAAAAAAAAAAAAACAAACCAGGGAATGCATCAGCATTGTTATGGAGCTTTGGCTGGTTCTACAGCAACTGAAAGTTCAACTAAAATTGAGATTTACTGCTTGAATATGATAGAATGAAATGGTCTGTACACCACATAGCAAACCAAAGAATTAAAGACCCACCGAGTCTTTACTCAGTGCGGAAGCTATAGCACAAGACCACCGTTCTGCATAGTTGCATATTCTGGAGTACGAGAAGGAATTATACTTGTAAATCTATGCACCTTCAACAAATGAACAGGCTCCATAGCACTGTCCGTAACTGCAGTGTTTGTGTAAGATGCTGCACCGAAGCAGCCAGAGGCTAAGCCGTGCAGTATGATCCGCACAGATTGAACTGGGGAAGTGCACCCATTCCCATTAGGTGTGCTCCAGGTCTGTAAATACGCAAACGAATATGAAAACAATTCCCAAGAACAAGGATCTGAAGTTGGCATGTTGATTCCAGAGATTTACTGGCCCGTATTTATACTCACTATGGTTCGGTCAATAGTATGCAGGTAGTAAGAAACTGGTTTCCCGGTCCATGACACCGACCCTTTCAGTGGTGATAGCTCCACAACTCTCATTATAGTGCCAATATCTAAAGGAAGAAAGGCAAGTTAGGGAACCAAAGCTCGCTAAGTTTGCCACTCAGTTCTACTCGGCTGAAATTCGCCATGCAACAGTAAAGGCATATTCAAAGCAAAAAGATAATTTTTTTATTCAGACAGCAATGTCCCAGAAGAAAGCACTGCAGTGAGTTTAAAAGGCAATTTCTTATTCTCTTGCTATGTGCACCCTACAGAAAGCCTAAGAAATTTGGAAGATCTACCTTTCATTTCTTCGGAGACATTCAGCCATTCTAGACTAAAATTATGTGCTAGTGCAAGCTTTTAACAAATGAAACTTTCGTGTGTCTCAGAGACAATTTTCACAAGGAACCAGCGACAACACATCTGTAGTAACAGGCAGGATTTAATTAGATAGAACCAGTAACAGAACGTCATTAGATCCAACCCATGTAAACTGTAACTGCACTATATTTGGACTGGGGACAAACATGGTTTATATTTGCTTTCTTGCCTACATTTGTTTTGTTCCCTAGAATTAATAGGCATGGGATGTGTCTAAGCATTTCCATAACCACTGAACACTGAGTGAGTGGCATGACTGCAGAAGAAATTATTCTAATTAAAAAGAAAATTACCCAGAAGAGTCAAAAAGCAAGGTTTAGGATTCAGCAACTTGAACCACTATTTTAACCACATTATAATACTTGTTTTGGTTTGCCCCAACTCTTTCCACATTTCCATTTCTTTTGCCAGATGCAACTATTAAGGACAAAAACGGTATTGAGAAAAAGTGTTGCCTGCTTCTTAAAGCTTTATCTTTTCCACTATATTTTTTAAATTATTTAACTGTTCATACTTGATACCAAAACATTACAGATAGACAGACAAGCCACGTGACTCGAATCATACTCGGGCACAAAAAAAAGCCCCCGCTAAATAAAAGTCTCATGAAAAATCTTGTAGGGCAGCAGCGTAAAGCTAGCACGGCAGAGTGAAATCACCTTCCCTGCACGTGAAGGACGTTGGCCACGTTTGATGCCACGAGCTGTGAGTGGATGACATTTCCCTGGAAGCGTCGCTTCGAACAGGCCATTAAGACTGGAACAAGCCCCAGGCCTAGTACAGCCCATGCATGCTCATTTGATCTTGGTATTTCCCGAATACAGTATGGTCACAGAATGGGATTAAGATGTAAAATTTATTCCCACAATTTTCCCTTGCTGCTTGTAGCATACAAAGGTAATTTCTTTTCAGGACCTCTTATCTGAATCCCTGGAAGAGTTTCCTGTTAGCGGAAGCTATTATCTATTCTTATGCTAAGCAATCTCATTCACCCAAATTTTAATTGGCTACCTCTATATAATTTTGAACATCAACATTCACATTAAGCATTAAATAATAGTCGATATATAAAACTTCAGCATTCTAGAAAACATTCCCAATGAATTCACACTGGGGTGAAAGCTGAAATAGGATAACGAATTGGCTCAACTGGTAGTCATAATCCGGGCTTTTATTAGGTTAAAAAAGTAGTACACATTGGCCCCTTTGTCTCCCCAACACGTTTTTATTAACTGCAGTCTCCCAAAGTTAGCAAAGAGAGAGATAACGAAATGGTCAGAAGCCAGGAAAGAAAAGGCTTGAGAGGCCAAAAAAAATGTATTTACGTAGGCAGGTCTCCTAATTGAAACCTCAGACGTGCCACCTTATATTTCATCTAGTTCTAGTGTGCTGTAAAAGAGGTGGTAGGCTTTACTTCGGTGCTCTTTGTCTTATCAGCAAACCGACAGACTGATCTCAGCTCTCGGGAGGTTTGAGGATTTCCAGGAGTACCACTCTGCCTTTTTTTCCTTTTCTTTTCAAGTACATGTCCACAAAGGATTGGCAAGCCAGGACCCAACAGTAATAAGGTTCCCAAGAATCAGATGCCACAGAGGAGAGTATCAAACAGGACGGAAAAGGGCAGTTTTGGGTGTCCAAGGCACAGGACATTCACAACAATTCAAGCTTAGTAAAAGTAACTCACAATGGCACTATTTCAGTGAAATGCCTTAATGACAGTCTTCAAATTACTATTCTTGAAAAGCAGTTTACCATGAGTGTCAGGCCAAAAACAGAAAACACAGCTTGAGATTTGTAACTCAGTATGTTCCTTGCCATGTATGCACAAGGAGGGGAATAAGGCATTTTTTAAATTTAGGGAATGTTTTGCATTGGGGACAGTAAATATGTGTAAAACCCAGCTTGGATCGTTCTTTTGCTTGAAAAATTTCAACAATAAAAATTGAAAAAAAGGTCAGAAGCAAAACCAACAACACAGGGCGTTAGTAATCTCAAAAACTCATTAAGCTGCAGTTCACATACTTGCAAAGGACAACATTGGCAAATATCAAGTCTGCTATGTTCAGAAGAGAAGAAAAACACAAAACTTTGTTGGCAATAAAACAGACACAGCAACTGGGCGTTTATGGGGTCGGTCTGTTTGATCAATTTACAGCACAGAAGGCATTTAGAGTTGAACATTTCAGCTTCTAAGCCTTACAAATCACGACCTGTGAGATTCACCTGTCCAAATTTAGACAGCTACGGTATAAGGAACTTGCATACAAGTTAGTCACTGCAGCTCTTTGTAGTTAAAGAAATGAATCATACCCTTGAAACACCTTATTTCTCTTCGACTATAAAAGATGCCCAGCCAGGGAAACATGGACATTATAGACATCTAAACGCAGCGGGATAAACCCCATAACAACCTGTCTGTTTGTTCCAGTGTTGGGTGGGGGTTTTTTTGTTTGTTTGATTTTAAATACATGTCACTTTGGCATGTATGCTGTAATAATACAATAGCATTTTTCTACTTACTTACACAACTGTTTAAAGAGCAACAAAAACCCACTACGGACATGTTCAGCTAATGAATACACCATAATTGTAATGAACAATAAAAAGGGCAATCATACCGCTCAAGTTTCGACTGTTAATTCTAAAATTCAGAGGTGCAAAAGGTTTTGAGGACACAATTCTCCCACCTGGAAAAGAAAAAAAAAAAACAAGCCAAAGTCAGCTACCACTGTTTCTCCTAGAAATGACTACTTATTAAATATAACCCAGTACAGAGCCCTAAAGAGCAGCCCTAATAAAACTACCACTTGAATATCATTACAAATACTTAAAGCTCATTCTGACAGCATCCGAGAAATCAATATATTAGTCCTGCTAGGTAGCTACGAGGTGACACCTCAAGGATCACTTTAAAATGACAGATCTTAAAACACTTCAAAAAAAAAAAGAGTGCATTAATTCTCAGTGGCAATCTATAGAAAATTCAATTAGGAACACCACTGTCTCATTCCTAGTTAGTGTCTTTTATACACAAGCCCCCAAAGCCCTTTTATTTGAAAGAACGCTAATCTCCATTTCACAGCTATTTGCGGTCATTCGGCCCAAGGCACAGAGCCCGAGCACCTTCTGGGAAGAGAACCAAGGTTTCTTCATTTTGTAAAGGGCGCTTGAACCTTCCCCACCTTGCCGCTTCTCTCAAGCCACCACTAAATGAAAGTTTAAAAAAAACAAACAAACAAACAAAAAACCAACCAACCACTAGAATTAAAGACAACAGCTTGAGTTTGGGGGTTTTACGGTTTGCAACAGAGCCCAAAAGTGACATTATTTACTTCAGCACAAAGCTGTACTATGGGAAGCCACAGCTTCTTTGTTCATGCCACACATTTTTCTTTTCAGAAATACTTATTTTTTTAATTTCTGCCATAACCAAATAGAATTGCTACTTATCCAAGCGGTTAAGAGGAAAGAAAGGAGACACCTCAGGCAATGTAAGGGCCACAGCGGGGTTACTGGGCATCCCCGGTCACTAGCGTCTGCAGTGCGACTCCCCAAGAAGCACACGAGACATCCAGTGACAGTGTCCCCATTTTAATACTTATTAGTTAACACCCAGTACTAAATGTGACAACTCCACACAGGAGAACCCAGTAACCGAACTGAGTGTGCAATTACAGAAATCGGATATACAAAGCCACGCCTGTGCAGTCAGGGAGCTTTGCAGTCTTGACCGTTGCACGTTTTGTCGGCTCCCGTAACAGGTAAGAAGGGACCGGCCGCTCCTCCCACCCCAGCAGAGCTCTGCAGAGCCTTCACATGCAGAGCTACTTCCAAGTAACCAGGTAGGTCTGAGTAGATACTAAGACGGGAAGTAAAAAGCCCAAGAAATAAGCATTGCGGTGCAGAGGCTTGCCCGCAAGGCGCAGAACGAAACCCACCAACCTGGCTTCTGATGGCTGTAACTAAGCCCTTACCACCACCAGCTCCCACAGCCAGCAGGAAACCAATGGAAAAAGGTTTTAAGTTCGATTTGTTACCTTCCTTCATGTTCGCAAATCGCTCCTTCAGTTGGTGATCCACCTCAGGACCAAAGGCAAAATTATTCACAAAAATAACACTGCAAGATAATGATCTAGTTAATGAACAGAGACAGGCAAATGGCACCCAAGTACACACACACAACCGCCCACCACCACCACAAGTCACGGTCACTTATAGCCTTTGCAGCCACTTATGAAACCAAAAAATGCCGCTTGTCCCTGACTGTACAGCTTCTTCCATCTAGCAAAACACTTTCTGCTTGCATAGTGACAGAAAACAGTACCTTACCTTTAGCATTCACAGACACTGCCCACATAATTACATTTAAAAAAATGTTAAAGGCATCCTGCTCTGGCAGCTCCTCTCAGCATACAGCTGAATTTTGCACCGTAAGTTTCAACATAAAACAACGTGCAAAGTGTTTTCACCCCTCTGCCATGGTGAGATCAAACACCAACACAGCAACTACCAACACACTCACAGCAGTTAATCCACACATGCAAAACAACACTCCAACACAACAGACGCACATTTCATCCCGTTACTTCTTCACGTGCATTTGAAATACTACAGCAAAATATCAAAATATATTTTCTCTTCTAGCTCTAAATTTCCCCAAAGACAGCTGACATCTCTCAGCACGTTTCTCCTGTCCTAAACCCAGCACTCCACCCTAACCCACAACGGAGGATTTGCATCTTTCTGGGTTAGGAAATCCAATGAGGGGGTTTTGTTCCTGAAAAAAAAGCAGTCATATGGAAACAAAGAAACCTGCACATAGAATCACATAAATGATAAAAATGTTTGGGAAAGAAACAGAACACATCACAACTTAAAAAGAAATACCCCTTTGTTTTTAAGAGCTTGGGCCTGGTCTGATTGTGCCCGGTGCCCGTTTCCTACCAGCTGGCACCAAGAGTCCTCAACATCTCCTGGAAGCCGTTGAGCACCCTGCACACACAAACTGTGAAAGCCATTCTGGCATATTGTTTTAACATGAAGAACTGATTTCTTTGCAAGAGGTCTGTTTGCAAACTCCCCTCCTGGTGCCTCCACACATGAAACATATTCAACAAGGACACTGAGTTTAAGAGCAGCAGCCAAAGCTATTAAAAACCACGGATGAAAAAAAATGTTTATAGACCAAGAAAAAAAAAAAAGTTATTCTTGCCAGGCAGGGTTTCCCAAATTTCCAAGAGCAAGGCGTAGCAAGTAAGGCTAGCAGGGGTTTCTTCCTCCTCCTTCCCACCACGTGCCAAAAAAGAGGCCTTGCAAAAGAGCCAAGCATATTAACGGGACTAGAAAACATCCAGGAAAGGAAGGGAAAAAGACATGGCTTGCCAGATAGATTTTTTTTTTAGTGTTCACTCTGGCACAATGTTTTGCACGCACATGACAGAAGCACAGGAGCCCCCAGTCCACCTTGCCTTCAGCCCTCTTTTCAGCACGTATTGCTAAGCCGCAAGCACAGCTATCCACAGCGCTGCACAGCTCGCCAGCACCCGGCCACGGAGAAGCGTGTTCTGGTACGAACGCACCCTTCCCTCCAGAGCCTGGCCGCCGGGCGACGCTCACGGGAAGGGTGACGCTTCAACTCACGCTGTAAGATTGGATGGCTCCAATGTGAATTCCTCAGACAATCTGCTGTCTCATTAGATAGAGCAGACGCTGAACAGTTGGCACACTCGGAACAAACACAAACACCTAACAGTTGTGAGCAAAAAGCTACTTCTTTTTGGATTTCTGTATCGGACAGCAAGGTGGCTGTGGAGCAGCAGGCATACAGTTAGCTGCATACCATACAAAATAAACATCTAGCAGCATTTCTGCATGCAGTTAGATGTACTTCAGCTAAAAAGTAAAAAAAAAAAAAAATTGTTCCAAGGAAAGCTGCACAGACAGCAGAGGAGCACGCATTTGGAATAGCAAGCAACAAACCAAAACCCCGCTATGCTGCAAGGCTGGGACGAGTCTGTCCACAAATTAAAAGGCACCTCCAGAAGTTTAAGTGAGGTACATAATAATGCAAAAGTCATCAGCCTGGCGGACGCCTTCTTGATGGAGTGCTCTTAAAACAGTGTCTTGGAAGCAATCCATAGATTGCCACAACGAGCCCTCTCTGACAACTGTCTTCCATTTCCCCACATAACAGGGTGGCCCAGAAGGTCATACAAAAATAAAGACTTTTTTTCCTGTCCATAAGGCTGAAAGAAGGCAAAGCCTTTAAAAATACATAAGAATATTTTATGCTTTTAACAAATTTACTCCCTTTTTGCTACCATCAAAAAGGAGTTTAACCCTCTGAGCAGATGTTCATAGAAATAATCTTCAAGACAATCAGCTTAAATGAACTCCCAATTTAAGTTGGAACAGACCCACTTGGGTCTTTTGCTTTTTTTAAATGGAAAGTGAGCCCAGCTGTATGCACCAATGGCCAGGATAACCAGTGTTTTGCCAGACTCACTGACACGAACTACAAGGGTATGCAAAACAAACAGAGGTTTTATACTTCTCTGTATAGCCAGAATTTATCTTGGATACACCCTTGTATGTAATATCATGGGACGTGCATTTAAACCCATTCCTCAAGTCAGAAAACAGGATCTAAAGAGGCCAGTATAAAAGTTGGCAGATAGACTTTTGGTATTTGCTATGGAAATTCTATATAAAAAGCTGGCCAGCCTCCCAGTTTCCATTATACAAACTCCCAAATATTCAGTTCATAAAGCAGCATTCAATTGCTGTACTGTACCTTGTGTTTGCAATTCTCTCTCTCCATTCTTCTGAGAGGAAGTCACCTCTTTCCAGCTTAAAAAAAGACAAAGAACACAAAAAACCACACACACACACACGAGTTAACATTGTTCCTTTCTGCTCCGTATCCCTTTTCCTTTGGAGAAGGCCAAGCATGCTGTACCAGCTCAGGATACTACTACAAACAAGGCCAAGCGAAGTCTTTAGGAAATACCGAGGAGACGAAGCACCCAGAGCTCAGGAGCTGGCTCTGCCTGTTCCTCGGGTCCCGGAGGTGCCTCCCTCTCTGCTCCCACCCTCGGCTGCTCTCCTGCCACGGGATCAACAGGGAAGGGTCTCCAGGTATCACCAATGCCCTGTGAAGACTGTGCTCCATGGAGAAGCCAGCAATGCCATACAGAACCCGTACCAGAAACGATCAGCACATGCCTCCTCAAGTCCCCGCTGACCGCTGTGGTCCGGTCAGCCCCTCTTAGCAGAGGGGGAACCGGAGCAAAGAGATTCGGCACAGCGCTTGCTGGAAACACTGGCTTGTAATTCAGGCTCTTGTTGCAATGGACAGACAAGCATCTGACTCTTCCATGGTACTAAATATAAGTCTCGAATGCTTCTAACACGTTCAAGTCAGAAATCAAGTAACATAAAGGCCTTATTTGAAAATATAGTTACAGCTTCAGTGACTTGTATAGTACCTTTCTGATGAAACCACATCAAGTCCCAGGTTAACATCCACAACTACGTAGCTTTTCCACAGATTAACATTTTCTCAGTCGTGCTTTTGAAATGAGAGAGGAATCTATGGGCCATGCTGTTTTGCTGTGCCACAAGTAAGACAGGAGGGTTGGGGGAGGAAGGTAAGAGGAGGAAAGAAAAAATAATACGCACCTATATAATTAATGATGATGACGACACACTTTGAAGGGACAAGTAAGATGATGGCTTATATGAGAACCTCAGGAACATCAAAGCAAAGACAGTGACTGCTTAGCATCCTTTTTCTGCATATTATTCCTTTGTATGGAAAGAAGTGAGCATTTCACATGCCAGCACTTATTCTCGTTTAGTGACAACTCAAACAGAACTGCCTAAGCCAGGACGCCTCTCAGGGAAGCACCGGAGCCTGGTGGCTTCCACCGCAGCTTTCTCTTCCCAGCAGAGCAGCCCGACGCCACTCAGAGCCACGGAAGGGATGACGAACGGAGGTAAACCTGTCTGAGCCATTGTGAAGGGCAAAGCCACAGTTGCCAACAGGAATGGGTCTGCTTCTCGGGAGGAAAGAAGGGAAAAAAAAAAAAAAAACCCAAGAAGTCGTCCAAATGCCCTGCTGCTACATGCTGCGCAAGAGGGCTGAGAAAAGGGAACATCGAGGGTTCTTGGGCAAGAGATCAAGAACTTTGCAAAGAGCCTTATGTGTTAGAAACTAAACACGCTCAAAACAGCAAGTTAGAATAACTGAAGTTAGTCAGAATTATCTGTTCCACCAAACAGCTAGGCTGAAATAAGATTTTAAAACAGAATTACTCCCTGTATTCTCACACCTGCTGGGAGAGGATGCATGTTTTGATATCCCCGCTATAGTGAAAACAAAGCGTATGTTGGAGACTTAACTCAGAGAGATCCAACCGAACAACATACTACCAGGTATTTTCAAAATCTAAGGAGTACTGAGTTTTTCTCACCTCATACACAGAAACATTTTTTCTGGAGCTCTGTATGCCCTGTTTGTGAAGGGAGACCATCTCTAGATTATTTTTAAGAGATAATTTTGTCTCAAAGTCTTATCTGTTCTTGCAATAAATAGTTGCATGGTTGAGTAACCAAGACACAGTAGAAGAAAACCCACATGCAAGGCAACTATATTTTACAACAATTTTTGCAAGTCAGCTTCTATATTGCAGTCCTCCACACCACAGTTTCTAATGTCTACATGAGGTTTTCATAGACTAACAGGAGAAAGAAAAACATTTGAAAAATAAGGAAGCATGATTATAAAGCCATAGTGTAGCAAGAGAACAAAGAACCAGTGTAACATGAAACTGTTTTGAAATACTAAGCTTCATATAAAGGTCTTGAAATCTAACCTTAAGAGGCTGTTATACTTTATTTGGACGCAGTTACACTATATGTTTGTCCTGCCTATGTGGTTAGGAAGAGCGCAGTTATAACCAAAGTCTCCACGCTTTAACACATGGAGGCTGAACACTTTTTCCTCCTGTCTACTTTTGGAAGATACAGCCATGTGAAAATTCAAATGAACCACAGCCCTGTTTAAACCCATCTATTTTTGTATTGTAATGCTACCCTAGCTCATACTTAGCCAATAGCTGAGGGAAAAAATCTCACCAGGATACTGGAGTACAGAAATAACCAGATGGTCAACTGTGGTTGGGAGAAAATCGGTTATTTGTTCTCCTCTGGAAGGAAGACAGTGATTCCTGGATCAGTGGTCTGCTACATTCAGAACAGAGTACAAGAGCTATCTGATTGACTGCTCCTGACGACCAGTTTCTTCACCTACTGTGCTTGGGGAGCAGTGATCAATAAACAATGGCCTAAAAGGAGGGAAGTAAGGCCTTTCCCATCAACTGGCACAGGGAATCCAACAAAATCCCCCCCAAATCCCAGTCAACTCTGTGTTTTACAATAATTTTGAGAGCGAAAGAAGAACTGGTAAGGAAACTCCAGCTAACTAACTCCTAGCCAAGGGCTGCAGTAGCTAAACCAGTAGAAGAACCTGGTCCGTTACGGTCACGTAAGGAGAAGGTGGCACGCCCATGCGAAGCAGCGGTGACAGCTACAGGGATGCACTCAATCTCTTCCCCCCAGTGTCCCCACCCCCATCGTGTTCCTCCTCTCTCTGCGAAACTTAATCTCCTTAGTGAATAATGAATGGAAGGGACCATCTGTAATGCAGATATTTTCATCTGATTAGACAATGCAGGAGATGTGCTTTATCTAAAAGGATAATTAGCTCAGTGAAATCCACTTCAGAGAGCTGCCAGCCTGTGCTGTTTCTAAATTTAGAGGCCAAAACAGGTTTTTATTCAGGTTTTTCAAACAGATAAATTTGCTCTACAGAGACTGCAGAAATACGCTAAACGGCATCCGATTCCTGTAACTCGAGGAAAACCGGCAGGTCACCGCCTGGGGGAAGCAACAAGAGGTACACTCCAGCGGCTCTGCAGTCATCACGTAGCAGAGCAACAGTTTATGAAGGTCAAGCCCCTCCGCCGCGGAGGAGAGCTCCGTTCTCGCCCCAGCGCTGGGCTGGGAGTCTCTCTGGTAACGCTCTGTTTGACCGGCTACACAAAGCCGTAAATTCACACGCAGAATGCCACATTCCAGCAGCCTCCATGCAAACACTTGGCTCACAAAAACCAGTCATTTCTGCCTGGAAAAGTACACATGGTTATTTTTAGGTTCCTGTTCTTTTCAAAAATAACCGAAGGCATGAATCCAAACCTCCAAAATGTGGCATCATTTCAAAGCCACAGGGGACGTTTGGAGGGCTTTTCAAATACCAAAACATCAAGTTTCCCGCTGAAATAGGGCATTCAAAAATATCTGGGACAAACAGATATCTTGCCCTTTCCTCAGCTGCCGCGTACCGTTGAGCAATGGAAGTTTTTAAGCACAGGTGATGTCAGTTACCCCCACAAACCAGCAGCTGGGATCAGGCAAGAAGAGACAATGAAACTCCTACACAGATCACTCTGGTTTTGCTCAGAACAGAGATTTCCAGGAAAACAAGCCAGACAGGGTACTCCAAACTCAATCAGAGATAAGCCTGCAAGCTTACAGATGCCAGGCTTCCACTGACTTATGCACAACAAAAATCACCTCTAATGCACGGGGCTGAACCACAGAGCATCTTCAGCAATTAGAAGCTACTGGGGTTTCCTCTGAGCAGACAGCACATGTGTCAGAGATGTCCATCCAGCCAAAATCCCAGCCTTTAGCAACGCTGCCCTGTGTTTTCCTGCGCTTATTTTGAAGACTTGCAGATGATTCCCACCTACTGCTAAAACAAGCTTTCATGGAACAGGGGAAGGTATTCTGTTGTAACAACTCCGAGTAAACAAAAACAAAGCAAATCCTTGTCTTCAGCAGAAGTCCAATGTGTGACTGCAGCTACCGCCAACTTCGCTTGCAGAGACCTACTCTAACCCGTGGCTGGAAGAATACCTTCCCCTAGCAGGAGAGTACAACAGGTAGTAGGCACTGAGGACACTCTGAACACTTTCTTCAAGGGTACCCCAGGAGGAGCACTTAAGCACTTTCTGCTACACGGCAATCTCAGCATTGTGCCCCAGATACCTGGAGATGGCTCTCATTTTGAGGCCACTTGAGGATATTTACAGTTAGAAACCATGAAAACCCATCTGCCTCTTAATTGCAATACCGCCTTTTAATTTGATGACTGCACATGTGCAGAAATTCCCCAAGAAAGACTCTCTAATTATCTAGGCCTAATGACCTTAGAAAAGTTTCCTCTTTCCTTCAGACAAGAGTTTTCTTGAAAAGAACGGGGTAAGGCTAATCTTAGAAACTTCTCAGTTCCATGGGAAGAGAAACAAGAAGCTAAAAGGAGTTGAAACAAAGTGAGGTGTGTTGGAAGTGGGACATTCTAGTCCAAAAAGCTGAAGCAGCTGATGATGATGCAAAAAGCCCTAGAAGTATAATGCATTCCCTCTGAATGCCAAAGAGAAGACTAGCAAAGAATACGATTATCCCTAACTGACCAGGAATTAGACATCAACAACCATACAAACAGCACAGGGATGTAAATATTTACAGCAAGTTGAAACGTATCAGTTGAATATAAAAACTAAGAAAGATTCTTATCAGAGTTACTCTCTTGGGGCTTTTTTCCCCAATTAGAATCATGAGATTGAACAGCTCATCATTTAAAATGAAACTCAGTTCATTTAACAAGATTATGAGATACGATTACCTACAAAGGCCGGAGATCAGGAGACTTACAAGCCAACGTATGATGAGCAACCTTTCTCCCACTCCTTTCACGCCCCAAATGGATCTTCCCACTCTAAAGCTGCCGCGATGACCCCTTACTAACAGCTGTAGCTCTGCAGAAGCCTTAGGCATCCAACACACCTCGGGACACCTTGCCACTAGCTACTGGAGAAGTTTAACATGCAATTATCATCTGAAAGTGACTACGCAACGATGTTTTGTTTCGCTGAAAAGATCTGCACGGATCTGACTCTGCGTATTTTGTACAGAACCATTTCTCAAAAGAGACTTTTTTCTATGATTGCGGACAAAATAGAATGGAACTATACCTGCAGGGACTATCAGGGTTTATTTTAAATGTTGTCACTGGACCTGGCTCATCAGAATTCATGTGTCCAAGCTCAGAACTTCCAGCAGTAACAAGAATATTCTGGTGGGGAAGGCGAGGAAGCGAATCTGATGGGTGCAGAGCTGGTAAGGGCAATCAAGTGTTGCCTCACCAAAACAGTGCTAACTAAAAGACAAGACTTAAGCAGCAGATCACTTTTCAGTGAGAAATCAAAAACCCATTTGTATTGGAACCCTATAATTGTAGTAGGCTCTTGGCTGTTTAAAAAAAAAAAAAAAAAAAAAACAAAAACCAATAACAAAAAAGCCCCACAACCCTGCAGGCCCAACTCCAGGATTTATTGCTGCCTTATGTAGCCCAATTTTTACTTTTACAGCAAGGCAGCTGTTACGTGCATGAAGTCAAAACCACCGTCCACGCTATTCAGACAAAGCTGCAGGTGGGATCTGAGACTTCTTCCCACTGAACTTCTGCCAAGCTTCCCTCCTCCAACACTTTATTCTTCTCAAAATATTTATTTTTCATATGGCTGCCTAAAACATTAGAGTGGAATTCACAAGCTGATTCAAGTGGGATTCACAAGTCAGTCTGATGACAGACTATTTCAATTTGTGCTTATTTTGTCTCCAACATTTGGAATTTTGGGACCCCACTAAGCATTTTGCAGGGACAAAGTTGTTTTCCAGAAATATAAAGATACCAGGCTTTTAATTCTGTGCCTTCCAGTGTCTGCTAGCTGCATTATGAGACAAGTTTGCCCTCTGTTTAACGACAGTCACCTACAGCAGATGCTGTCTAAGGAGTTACTAAAGAAAATATACTGTTTGGCAAAAAACGCAAACGTAAGCCTAGGATGTTTGATGAAGCAATAAAAACTAAATAAAATCTGCCCTGTGTGTCTACATGTAAAAGGACAAAAATCTATCTTCAAGCATCACTACGACAAGGTGATAGGAAAGCAACTTTTCCTTAAGACAAGCAGTGCTGCAAGTGTTCAACTCTTCCCAGAAAAGCAGACTGCATACTCAAGAGAAATTTCACTCTAAACACTTTTCAGAAAACAGTTCTAAAAGCCAAAGAACCTAGCAAAAAATAAGTAGCTTTGTTTCAATATAGTACCAGACTCTGTCACTTGGAATGCACAATATGGAAATGCTCGCTGCCTACGGCAATCAATATGCTTTCAATATTTTAGTCCAAGTTCCTATCCTATTCTTTAAATTGCACAGCTTATAAGCAGAGTATCTTCAGCAACAATTCCTTTCATGTAATGCCAGCTGGGTGACACAATGGAAAAATGCCATATGGCCACTTCATGAAAAGTAAAGCATTCACAGTGTTTCCACAGCAGGAAAGAGTTAGCAGGCTGATATCAATCCTGCTACAAACCAGTCCCCCAGCAGGCCCAGCATCCCTCGGAAGAAAATCATGCTATACTGTAAAGGCATTTCAGGGAGAAAGCGCACAGAGGCAGGTGGCACTATCACCTTCTCCAGTCTGCTTCCCGAAGGGAGAGTTGTAGCATCCTTCTTTCCAAGATAAGCCCTCTAAGCAGCACCAGAGATCCCAGCAGACACAGAAAATTGGGAAATAAAGACTGGCCATCTACCACCTGCCAGTTGATCCCACACTGCTGGAACGCTGAAAGCCATGTGGTTAAAATCATTCCAGTAACACAGCAATAATGGCTCTGTACAAAAGGAAAACGAAGAAGTAGTTCCCCAAACGCTTGCTCCCACTTCAGCGGCAGTACGCATTGCTAGCTGCAAGTTCTGAGCAGGAAAGAGTGACCCAGCTTCTCTGGGCAATTAGGGAACAACCCCGATCCATCCAGCCTCGTCCTTGACCATAGCAAAGTGACAGGAGAAGCATAAATACGTGTATTTTCAAAACTGCCAGTGGGTTCCTATTGTACTATGATTACAGGCATTTCCTCACAGGAAAGCGATTAACCAGGGAGCAGATTTTCTCAATGATGTTTAAGAAGGGGGAGAAAAGGAAAAGGGGAAGGAATGACACAAGACAGTGTATGACTCTGCACATGCTTCACACCATCATTACAGAGTGCAAAACACATCCACAACGATTAAGTAACAGTCGGAGGAAGGGGAAAGCTATTTCAACGTGTGTTCCCAGCCCCAAGCAGAGAGATGCCCCGTGACGACCCATTTACTCCTCCTGCTCTACCTCCACCCTCAGAGCACCCAATTCCAAACCACCCACCACCCTTCCTGAGCCCACAGCCCACCCCTTACCTCCAACTACAAACCATCTATCCTGTTAATTGGCCCTGGAGTTTTCTGCTCTAATCTCACAGTGCTGGCATTCATCCAGAACTTCAAGCCCATGCTCCCCAGTGTTGAAACCCTGCCATCCCATCCCCTCCACCACCTGCCCCAGGTGACCACACCTTCACCTGCCTGCAGAACCAAAGCTTCGGCTTTTGTTTCTAGCAGGAGATTTCAGAAACCCGAGGAAGAGCTGCCATTTTCAATAGTCTGCCCAGCAGAACCCCCACAACAGGGAGAGAGAGGGGAAAAAAAGTAAAAAGAGATATAATACAAACAGAAGACACATGGCAGCCCCAGTTAAAACAACAATATTTTAGAAGAATAAATCTTCCAAGAGCTTCTGAAAAGACCTGAAAGTGCCCCAATAACACCATACCACATGTCAAGCAAGACAAAGAGAGGGGCCTGGGAGGATGTCTTGGAGAACACCATCCTCGGGATCAAGACAAAAGCCAGGAAGCAGATATGGCTCATACTGCTGCTTGGCTGGTGAAAGGCTGAAGAGGACTTTGCAAATTCTGTACATCAGCATGGATCAGAAAGTTTTTCAGCTGAATTTCACTCACTGTGTATTCTGCATGTTTTTTCCCATACCATTTCATCCACTTCCTGAACTCTCTGTCCATCGTCTAGAAGAGGGAGGAAAAACAAAACCACCTATTAGGACATGGCGTGTTACCAGTTACACCGCAGTAAAAGGAGATGCAGTTCTGACAGCGTTCATTGACCCCCAAGACTTTTTGTTGGTTTGGTTTGGGGTTTTTTGCCATTAACACTCAAAGGACAGGCAGACAGACAGCTACTGTAGTTCAGTTTCCTTAAAAACACCTTTGCTTCATGAGGGCCAAGTCAAAGCTGGCATCTTCTTCTCTCTCCCCTTTTCATCAGTTACATGTTATAAGCAAGGCAATCAGAGTTGACACTGCTCAGCACTAAAAATGGCACAAACTTAAGTAGCTACTGTGTTGTGCTCCATAATCCCACAGCGAGTAGGAGGCACGGAATGCAGCCCAGCCTAAGCCCAGACAGCAAAGGAACAAACAGGATAAAGACAAGTCTGCTAGGGTGAATGGGAAAGCAGCAAGCAGCATGCAGAGCGTTGCGACAGCAAACAGAAAGAGCATCGCACTTGCCGGAGCAACCAGGAGGAATGCTTCAATCTAAACAGACTAGGGTTGCAGAGGATGGAGGGCGGCTGCTACCCAACCAGGTAGCTGGCACCGGTTTTCCATTGCCCAAATATAGGAGAAAGGAACCAAAAAGCCCATGCATCAAGATAGCTTGGTGTACTTACAAATATGCATGAGTATTTCATAAGATTACCGGATGAACAAAATACAAATGAACAAAATACAAATACAAATATGCCTTACAAATATGCATCTCCGCATTTACAAAAATCTTGTCCCCATCTATATAAACTGACAATAGGCAGCACAGGTCATTCATTACTTTAGAGTGGCAGCGAGGGTCCAGCTACACCTGCACAACACATTTGAAAATGAAACTCAAGTGTCTTAGAAGACTGAAAAAAACCTCCTGATCTTTAGGATTTGACTTCACATATGGGAGGGCCCAAATGTGGAGGCAGCAGGGAAAGGAGATAAGGAAGAGAAGCATAGCAGGAATTCTGGCTTCACTGACAACTTGGAGATGGTGGAGACCTCCATCAGCAGGTCAATAAAACACTGTGTGTTGACAGATGTGTTTTAAAATCCTTTACGTTTCAAAAGCACTCCAAAGCTTACTAGGATAACTCACAAAAATCTTCAGTATTTTCATACGCTGTATGAACTTACATTTTAATTTTTTTTTTAAGACAACTTCACTAAAACAAATCCATAACATTCTTCCTCTTTAGCTGAAGCTTTACAAAGTCATCTGCATTAATTATCATAGTAACCAGGGATGTGTTGCCACAGCCAATCTTAACTAGAAACTTAATCCAATCCCTTCCACAAATGTTTGTCAGAGATGGGGAGGAAAACTGGTCCATTACGCATAGCACAAGGCAGATTAGCTGTACACAGGCAGCCTCACACATTCTGACACTGCAGCAGCTGTGGAGTTGTTAAATCTGACAGCACATTGTCTGTAACCAGAAGAATAATGCAGTATATTTTGTTCATCCGGTAATCTTATGAAATAGTGGTGTACTTCAGAAACCGAAGGTACCCCATGAGTTAATACTCGTAATATTCAAGTGGTGGGCAATTTTTTTGTTTGCTAACCATTTTCACTAAAGCCTTGTGTTTGCACAATGACATGAAGGGGTATTAGTGAAAATGAGAATTTAACTTCCCTTCTTTAACACTGATCTTTAAGTTTACTATTAAACACAGACAGGAGTCCAGGCCTTGCAAGGGACTGCAAAGAGCATTCCAGTTGGAAATTTCCACTGGGTCATGGCAGGGGAAACAAAATGGATTTTGAGATCCTTGTCTGATCCTCTTCACCACTGTGTTTATGCATTTTTGCCCACACCACTGAAAAGGAGGATCACGGGTTTTTTTTTTCCCCCTCTCCCTTCATAAGGTATAATTTTCTAGCCTGTACAGACTGAGTCAGCTTGTGTTAACAATATGGAGGAATAAGTTTCTGTTCAGTTTACTGAAGAAAGTAAACTTCTTATGGTAAGGCATGACTAACCTTTATTGTTTGCTTGTGGCTCATTTGCCTTCCAGGTTTGCCTCGGAACTGATTATCTTTGTGTGTCCCCATTGGCACAGAATTAAAAAGTGTAAAGAAAACTGGCTGCCTGACTAAACATTATGGTTTTCTTATAATAAGACTTCATTTAGGTGCCTACTAACAGTTACTAACCAGATACCCAACACAGGCCTCATCAATTAGCCTATAACAGTTTAATAACTAAGCTGAACTTCAGCTTTAGGACACCAGAAAGGGGCATCGCTACCGTAACAGAAAAATAGCCTTTAAAAACTTTGAGAACTATTTGGTGAATTCATTCCTAGATTTGCTTAACGCCACGGTCTCTGGAAGCCCTGTGTTAGAGCCATTTCAGACACAGAATGATTGCAGGTGTTTAGGTGAAGTTTACACTGCGCTTCCTTTTCAATAGGTCCTACGCCGTTACTGTTAAAACAGCTTTACATCTCCTGGTCCTGAAATCACTTCAGAAACATGCAAATGTTCCTTCTGTGCGCTCCGCAAGCACGGCTAGCAAACGACTAGACACACACTTCTTTCCCCGAGCATGCTGTGCTCCAGGTCTTACCGACCCGAGAAGCAAGAGCAACTAGGACTGAAACTGCTTTTCTTCCTGCACAACACTTAACAGTAATGCTGAACCACCGAGTTAGCCTGCAAATAAGGCATATACACACAGCTCACTTCAAAAACACTCACCTCAGCATATTTGGCTGGGATATCAGCTTTCTCCACACCATAGTGATGTTTGCAGTTTGTGGCTGCAGCCACTTGAAGCACCACCTGACCCACACCTGCAGGAAAGAAAAAACAAACCTGAGGACAAGTTTCAGTAGAAAACCGCTGCAAGGGGAGATAAGAGCTTTTAGAGCAAAGGCCAACAGGAAAAATGCAGGTGATCTGTGGGACTAGGCTTCGGGGCACAATTTCAACTCCCAGTTGTGTCTGACAGTTCCCATATGAACCCTGCCTGTTTCTCAACTGAAAAGCAGATTCAAGGTGACACGGATTACTGAAGTAAGTCCCATTCCCCTACAAGATGTGAAATAGTGGGAACCTGGTTTTCAGTAAAAAAGGGTTTACATCCTAACTGGAAAGTAAGCAGTGCAATTTCACTTTTCTTACAGAATTTCTAGCATTGTTGTTCTGAGGTTTACATCTTTCAATATATTGAGCGCGTTATATGATAACAGCATAAGACTACAACATTTACAGCAATGTTTGTATTGATAATTATTAATGGCTACTTTTATTAAATATCACAGGCTCATTTTTACAAATTCACACAGGTATCAGAATAGTCGCGTTTTAATTTTTTTGTCCAGAAATTTTATATGCATTCCATCAAATCTACAGGTTTTACGCTGTAATTCACTATTTAATTAAGTAATTGAACAGTTAAAGAAACCCTACCACATCCCAAAACAAATACTTGTTGGTCACGTACCTATGCCATTAATTTAAAGATTGGCTAAAACGTTTGTCATAGTCTAGCAATATTTATACTGGTTTTCACCATGAAATGCTGCAGGAAGTCTGAGAGCATGTAAAGCTTATTTATAGATGAGCTACTTTAGAAAATATTATAGGGTTCAACACTCAAAATTTCAGAAGCAACCACTACGCTGGCAAGACTAAGTATTACTTAAAAACGCATGAACTTGCCACCGCTCCAAATTCTACTTGCATCAGATGCTACCAGCAGTACTTAGCTGCCATTTCTACACCTTGCCTGAATGCATTCCCTCTCCCCCGCCCCAGCTTATGTTAAAAAAAGAAAAAATATTCATTAGATTTCTCTCTGTATGAGCGACCCCCATTTTGCACACACTAGAGCAATGTCATTCCACATTTGTTAAAGCAGTCGCTTAAGATTTTCTTCAAATATCCCATATTCATCAATAGTCCACGGATGCATCACTTTTTGTCTGACTCACACAAAATGCGTTCTTGTCTCACCAGTGCACTTAATCATTCTGCAGATGACCACATGGGAAAGAAGAGTGAATCTAAGAGGATAGCCTGTTTGCACAGAAAACATATTGCTGTTTTCCATTTCATTGGCTGCCGGCAGGAAGCGGCGCTGGTAATTGAAGGGGTGGAACTCCTGCATTTAAACCATTACCACTATAATGCTGTCTGGCACAATGAGAACTGTGGTGCTGACAGGGGGTTTTGTTGTTGGGGTTTTTTGGTTGCTTTTGGGGTTTTTTGCCAATTCCCGTTTTGCATACACATGCATATTTTATACACGTGCAAAGACAGATGTACAAATTTCTGCAGGGGGAAGAACACGGACAATCAAAGGTCTGAGGCAGAACTGTTTCGCCGTTCCTTATTTATGAAGAGCAAGGAGGACAAAGACTAAAGGGACGATCAAGAACACGCTGCATCGTCAGATACCACATGATACAGCATAAGGAGTTATTAATCTTGTCTTTCTTTGGCTTTTCTATTTGCAAGAACTTTAACCGCATTGTCATTTCAGTTTGCCCCACGATGATGCATACCTCCACCAACTCCTCCTGCCATGAGCCACATATTCCTGGCGTCGCACGCAGAACTAACAAGACCAGCCGCAGCGTCCTGCGGGGGTTCAGCCCTGCTGTTCAGCCACTGCTGCATGCATGTAGTTATTGGAACGGCATTCAATTTACTGATAGAAATAATATGCTATGACAGTGTTTTCATTTGCACTGCGCTCAATACTGCATCGATTACAATTTACAAAAAGTTCACTCCTTCAGTACAAACTCAACAACTATGTTCTGGTTTTAATTGTTTCAGTGCTCCAAACATTAACAGTCAAAGGCTTCTGAATGTGAACCATTCCTTTCACAGGGGCTTTTTAGGCTCTGAATTTTTATACTGTTGTCAGTCTCCAAGATTAAAAGTGAGGAGGTTAGCAATAACTACCTGATTTTATTCCTGATGATAGCAGGTAAAAGAATCGAACATTTGAGCTTGTTACATAGCCAGCAGCACTACAGGACTTCAGATATGATCTGAACCTTCCGGAACAAACAATTGTGAGCATCTATGGCAATTTTTTTTTTTCTTCCAGATGGAAAACAGTTTGTCAGATCCGATGCCTTTCTAAACGTCTCATCTGAACATAAGTCATTGAAACAGGAAATTTCAGACATAAGCCCCACCGAGGCAGGAAGCAGGGGGTTAAAAAAAAAAAAAAAATACATCTCCAGTCAGGGATTTTTAAAGTTGGCGGGGGGGGGGGGGGGGGGGGAATGGCAGTCCTGCTGTATTTAATTTTAAAATTTGTTTTTTAACAACTGAATGTATTTTAAAATATTTTTTCCCCAGAAGTCCTGTATCATAGCAGCAACAAACCCAAAACATACTTCATTTAAAACTTTACAACCCATCCAGTAAAAGGGGAAATTCTTATTACTCCTTTCCTGCTCCGAACCAGATTTTAGCAACAAAAAGAACATCATCATCTTCTTACTCAGTATATCTCTTCCACATGTGTTTAAGTCATATCTGGTTTCTTTACCAACTAGAAACATCTATTTCCTTTTAAAACTCTAGCCTGTTCACGAGATGCACTTGTAGGTTGTAAGCCAGGTTTTGTGGGGTCTCACAAGGCAGCTGTTGCAGCTCACTATAAAGTCTTTTTTGACACACTGAAAAGTATGTCAGAGGAAAAAACCTCCATAATTTTCAGATTCCACACCAAGTGTTTCACGCTGGCACGGGAAGGGTCAAGAAATCACATTTTCAGATATGAAGGGCATAAACTGAATCCACTGAAAACAGATGAAACGTTAGAAATGGAACTGCTATTGTTACCTTTCAAGCATCGTTTAATATTGTTTCTTCTTTATAAGCGTATCCGCCAACAGCAACAGAAACCAACAGTTTTCTGTAACAAGGGTTTATTGCATTTGTAGGCCAACATTTCACTAACACCACAGGGAAGAACGTCTGGGATGTCTGTTTGGTCTGTTTAATCTTGTCATAAAAAGCAGGAGCACCATTGGGGATTATCTAGAAAAGGTGCTTATCCTGTAACATAATCCTTAGTCCTGGTTTACTTTCCAAGTATGAATTTCACTTTTTTTTTTTTTTTTGAAAGAAAAGAAAAAACAGCAAGCAAAAAAAGAAAAAGAAAACCCACTGAAGTTATTGATCACTTACCACTGCCCAAGTCAACAAACAAATCATCCTCTGTCATTTTAATTTCATCTATCATTTGGGCCACTAAGTCAAAAGAAGTTTCTCCGTAAACCTCTGGGGAAAAGGGCTCATAGTTGTTAAGTTTCTCTGGATCAGTCACCGAGTGGTTATACACTTGCTGCAGGATGTGCCGGAGGAGCCCGTTGGAGGGACGAGTGTTCAGTTTCATCGGCTGGGTGGTTCCCTTCCACTAAAGGTAAAGAGCAGGAAGAAGATATGAAGCCAACGTGAGGACGACGAAACGTCACCAAAACAAGGCTGCATCGGCACAACATAGAAATGAGAGAAATTCCCTCCCATCCCCTCCTCACAAGCTGGTCTGCAGGTGCTCTGTAAAGATAAAACCAGTGAACGATACTAAAGAAATTACACACCACCTTTACTTTGTCTCACCTGAACTGATAGGTAATTTCAAATATGAAAATTAAAAGAAATGAAAGAGATGTAAAACTCAATAGCAACGTAAAGCTTAATACTGAATATAGTTGGAGTAGGTGTAAAAGTTTGTTCACTCATTTTTTATTTGCTGATCACCACTGAACTGATGTTGACCGTACTGTACACATAAGAGCAGTTTCATTTTCTTTCAGGAACTGTAGGATGGGAGGGATCATATGTACTCAAACAGGGAGTGGCAGGAAAGAGATGGAAATCAAGCTTCCTTTCTTCTTCAGAAAAAACCCTGTCCTAAACATAAAAGTTGTTAAGTTTTAAAAACGTTTACCTCTCCCTTTGATAAGGAAAAACAAACAAAAAAAGGACAACTCCAGGATCCCTCCTAAACATTGCTCTGTTTGAGATTCAGATGGTGAGAAGAAAATGAAACCATCAGGTTTGCCACTTCAGACAGCAATTGCAAATGCTGAGTAGCTTCAAATGTTTAGCTGTTAACTAACATACACCTGAAGATGCCTGAATCCAAACAAGCACAAGTTTTAGGGATTTGTAGGCCCACAAAGTGAAGGAAAGCCTGGCAAAAAGGTCTTGTCGCCATAATACTGCACACTTCAAATAATTCTCACAAGCACAGCAGAGAAAAAAATCCACTCGTACTTTCAAAATTGAACAGCATAGTAACATTAATTTATTGTTCATGTTTTGCTTCCTCCAATTCAACCTTTTATAGGGATAAGAAAACCAAAAAGCTTGTTAAATTGGTCTGAAAAGAGATTACATTCTAGTTTTGCCAGAGCGATCCCACAGAACAGAGCAGCTGACCTGAGTGGCAAGCAAGGAAATTCCTAAGCCATGGATCACTTCCACAACACACAGGAGAGTTCATATGGATTATTTAAGTACCCATAAGCCACAGATTTCCCCACGCAAAAGTAAATCTATATGACAAATCCCTGTGAAACATCTACAAGCTAAATGCAGAGAAACTTTTTCTTCCCCCTAAAGGTAACTCAGCTATTTCAAAGTGCCAAAACAACAGCGCCAGAAGCACATACTAAAGAGTAATAGCTTACAAATCTGCAGTTTGGGGAAAAAAGAATTTTGTTTTCTTTTCTTCCTTTAAGAACGTCCCTCCAATACTAACTCCTTGACTGCCTAGGTGTGATCAAGAAAATAAGGTTTAATATCAGACTTCTTAACTCCCCAAAAGAATGGAAGTGCTGAATACTGGTGATGCAACTAGACTAACACATACAATCCAGCGCTAAGTCATTCACCGCTTTCTGGATATTATTCACTCTATGGGAATTCAAACCAGCTAGATAAACATCATGGTGCATTATAAAGGTAAATACGTACCAACTGATGAATGCTATCGATGGCTCGGTTGTACTTGTCACAAAGCCTCTGCATGCTTTCAAAGCTACGTGGGGAGAAAAAACGCAGGGTCAGTGAAAAACAGAGCTCTAAAAGGCAGGTTTGAAGGTACAACCTTGGGCTTTTTTGCCACCTACTTACAGCAGGTATGATGACTATTTAGGGTTTGTTGCTTGCAGAACGTGTAATTACATACACAGCTTTAGGACTTTGTATACAGTTTCCTTTAAAAAAATTCCCCAGTAGGCCAGGAATACACGACAAATTATATTAGTTTCTTTAATTAACAGAAGAAGGACTGAACTCCAAGTATGACTTATTAGGAAGTTTTATATTCTCATAGTTCATTACTACTTTTCCGTATTCTCAGCTGCACAGAAATTTAAGACATCTGTAAATTTTTCTCCTTTGTTCCATCATCTCTCCACGATAATCAGTCCTGAGACAAATAGACACTTCTAGAAATTAACTCTGGGCCTGAAAATGCAGACAGACCCAGGACACAACCTAAAATTCCACCCATCAGAAAAGCTCACTGATTGCTTCATGGGTTGGTTGGGATTACAGTCGGTTCAGGCAGATGCCTTAATGGCAGAAGCTGAGAGGATTAAATAAATTCATCTCAGGCCAGGGAAGAAAAGATACTACTCCTAGTAGTACACCAGGCGCTACGCAATCAAACCCACAAAGCAGCAGCAAAAAAACCAGTCCAAACAGTTACAGGAGTAAGGTAATTAAATCATGGCCATCGCCAAATCAGGAAGGGGGCGGGGGGACAGGGGACATCAGAAGTGGCTCTTCAGTCTCTTGTGATCCTCATCAGCGCTGCTCGGGCTAGGACACCTCTCCGAGGAGTACTCCCGGCTCCCACTTCAAGCTTCCGACTGCCCACGTTGTCCACGTTAAGACAAAGCAAGAGGCTGAAATGGGTTTTTGTCTGCACAGTGCGTGCATTTCTATAACCCGCTGCTTTTCATTCACATCCATGTGTCAGTCTATCCGCCACAAGTAATTTGTTCTGATGAATTTTTTCAAAGTAAGTAAAAAGATTAAAACCATTACCAAAATTACAGGTTTATGACTTCCTTGAAAAGCTGCAGAAAGGTAAGTGGGGTGTGACTTTTGGGAACAGATGGGTTTCTCTTTTATTCGGTTTTGCTGCTGACCACACCAATGCTACCCAGTTAAACATCCCCAATGAGGATGCCAGAACTACAAAAGTTACAGCATTGCAGTCACTGTGAGTAACCCAGAAATCCAAATTAATGGATTTGATGACAAGGGATGCTCATCCCCGATTTCTCCTTTTGAATTTTTCAGGAGGAAGAGGGGGACTAACAAGTCTTGCAAGGAAACAACTAAAACAAAATTAAGAGAGGAGAAAGCAATACCTTAAGCAGATCATGATACAAGTATCTGGTGCTCAGGACAGCAACCAGTGATCAGAGTGATGCAGTTTCATCTATAAACCTCATTCTAAAAGTTTAGGCATGCTACAGACTTGAACAAATTCAGTCTTTGCCATGAAAGCAACTAAGGAGGTTTTTGTAACCTGCAGCTTGAGGGTCACCTCTTTTTCCAGTCTCAGTACGGCCAAGTCAACGCACAGAACCTCAGAGCTCTCCACAGATGTACCGCAGGTCAGAATCTGCCTCTCCCAGCCTCAAGCTGAATGCCACATACTATACGGTCATTTTAAGCTGTTTGTGGAATAGGTATTCACATGTAACTGCAAGCATCTTAAAATTACTTCTAACTGCCCTGAAGAGCGGTATGAATAGTTTGCCTTTTAATTTAGCCCCTCACCCAAAGAGCATCCCACTTGCACCGAATCCTACCCAGAGAAGGGATGGGGAAGGTTAAACTCCCACAGTCAGGGCAGGCGGAGGACATGGCGCTGAGAGACAGCTCTGGCATGCCACTTTCTAAACAGGAATTCTTAGTTACTACAAAAGTAGAAACCTCAGTGCCATTCAGATTCCTAACGCTGGATGCAGTCCAACAGCGCAGATACCGATCATTGTTTCGGAATGAGTAATTCCAACATACACCAGAGCTCAACTTTCTGCTGTGTGGAGTTTCCAATTATGTCCTTAATCCAACAGCCTTTGCCAATATTTCTGTTACACATTTCCTACCAAAATAACTCTGCAGAGTCTGAAGCCAGTTCTAAAAGAAAACTTCAGTTCATAGTGTCTAAGAATAACCAGTTACAAACTGATTCACTATAAACCGTCCTGGCCTGTCCTCTTGGTGGGAAAAAAAATATTCCTCTCACCTTTTCGTATCATAGTCAATTAAAACATAGTTTTCCATAGCAAGCTTGAGATCTGGGATTTCTTCACAGACCCACCTGGAACGAGAGAAGAAATAACGAATAAAAACATCTCCAATTAAGTATAATAAGGCAGCCTGTCTCAATTCTAGACTGGCATTGCTGTATGTTAAGACAGAATACTGCAGCAGACCTGAAAGATCACAGTAGTGTTAGGAGTAAGGCAGACATCACAAAATGTTAATTGGAAAGCTGCAATAGTTCGCATTTGTAGTGAATAAACAGTAAGGTGCCCATAGACATTGGCAGTAGTATAAAGCTCTCGAAATGGCACAACTTCAAAACAAGGTGATAAATGTATTCAATGTGTCTAAAAATACTCAAAGCTGTGGCTGATGCTAATCTAACATAAAACATAATGCAGAAGTGCAATATTTCGAAAGAACGCTGATACGGTAACAAGCTTTGACAAAGCTGGATGTGAATCTCCTACAGCACCCCAAAACAATGCCACCAACCATTCATTGCAAGGATATTCTCCTCTGTGCAGTGCTCTAAACTGCTCTTACCTCTTACATGACCCAACCCAAACCAGATTTTCAAAAGTTATTTTGCTAAAAGATCCCTTTTACATGCCGAGTTAACGAAGCCCTGTATGTTGTTGCCATTAGAAATGGAAAGCGCGCACCCACTTGCGGCGCATCTCACAACAGCATCTTACAGAAGAGGAGATCTTCACTCTTGGAACGCAGGAAGATTAATTCCTTTCAAAGACAACTTAAAAGGCACATAAGCTTTGCGCACACCTTCCTCCAAAAGCATCAAAATGGGAAAGCACTAGCATCATCAAAAAACCTCAGAGCATGTCATAAGATGAACTCCAACAGGAACGGCAGAGTTTCTTCTCCACACACCTTGATGCACGCTTCACTATTAACATGGTGGAAAAAAAGTGACCAGAGCTCCAACAGTTCTGGTTCCTTCTGGCTGATTCACCCTTATCAAATAAATACATAGGCAAGAAAAAACAGAACTTCTATATCTATGGCTCGCTCTCTTCTGACTAATACCTCCCACCTCCCTAAAAATGTTAGAACTCTGCTCTCTGCAAATTTTTTTCTCTTAGATCAGGGAAACGGGCAGTCAACAGTTGTTTACCACTGGCTTGAAGAGATAAATACTTCTTTGCATTCTTTTAGCCAACTCTTTCAGAACCGCATTGCGGTTACTTTGCACAAGGCAGGATGAAAGCCTTCTAACATGCTGTATTCACTGCAATCGTGCTTAAAACAGAGTTGTGAAACATTACGTTGGCCCAACTGCTTTCTAACAGAGTTCTCCCCTTGCCTGCAGCTAGTGTAGCACAGAAAGCACGAGCACCGATGACTCCGGCAATCACTTGCAGCACCACATCTGTTTCAATCCCTTCAGAAAGGGTCTTCTCCATAATCATACTGACAAACGATGCCACAAGTTCCCAAGGCACAGAATCTTATCAACATCAGTACAAGTGCACTAGAAGTAGCAGTGGCAGTGCATCTCGTGTCAAGGTTTTGTAGGTAGAAAAAGAAATTTCTTTAGAAGAAAAACTCTCAGCTCTAGCCCCTAGCCCCATTACGCATTCTCTCCCATCACAGACCATGGGAAAATGCTATGATTTCATGTATATAAGTGATATTATCAACACTATCACGCAAGCACTTTGCTCTCACGCTCATGCTGGGAGCAAACGAGGCTCACTACCTTTTCCTGGGCCATATGTGACTGACCAAATTTCGAGCTCAGGTGGCTAGGCAGGTAAAACACCATTCTTTGCACCTCACCTCCATCTGCACCATCCAACCATTAAAACCTGCTGCAGATACAGCCCTCAGACAAGGGACGCCTGTACGGTAAGGATCAAAAACAGTTAACAAGAACAGCTTTTAAACAATCTAATGTGGATAACACATTAACATCCCTCAGGTGTTTGGGGAATTTGCGTTAGCATTTAATACAAGTTGTTCTACAGCAAGTCACCTCCTAATCCTGCTGAAATAACAGCAAGCCATGTCATAACCACTGCCTGCGTTGGGAAATGCCCAGAATTCCTACTCCTCATATTTCTCTTTCACCTTTATCCTCCCGTTTTCCCCACACTGGTCCAACGCTATCAACAGAATTAAGAGGAATGCTAATAGGGACATCATTCCCAAATAATGCAAATGCTAACAATGCTGCAACATCACAGCGACAAGGGGAAAGGGAGAGGGTGGGGAAGAGGATATGCAAGACCAGAACTTAACACATCACACCAACGATGTTTTCGTAACCTTGCTTTTCTAAAGATGGAATACAGACTGCCATAAGCACCACAGTTGAATACCACTACTCATTTTTAATTCTTTCCCAAAGAGAATAGAACATGGCAAGTTAAAACAAAGTCCATTTGACAGGGAGATTTGTATTGCAACAACATCAATTCAGCTTAGAAAATAATTTAGAGCTGCTAAATTATAATTATAACTGCTGCCCTCCTTTATACCTTGTCTCAAGACATCCATTCACTGAGATGCAGTAAGACACAGGAAAGGGTTCTGGCCACGTCTGCATTGAACACTTACCGAATTGTCTCAATAATTTCATGAGCAGCATCATGGTGTTTATCCTGAAATAAAAAGAAAAGAAGAGATGTTTTCAAAGAGACATCAGGTGTACTGTTTGTCAGAAGATTACAGGAGTCATAATCTTTTTAAGAATATAGGTGGCAAGCATGCCAGGAAAGGAGTCTTTGATTGCCACCCAGGCCATTAAACCCATCAAAATGAGCCCTCTAAGAAAAAATAAGGCTTAAGGAAATTCATTTTTCAAGTTTCTATGGACTACCAGAAGATTTACATGAAGGAACTGTCACTCTACTTATTTCTTTGTCATTTCCTGAAATCAGGAATTGTGTAGCTGATACCCTTGAGGGTTATTGGTATGCAGTAGGCACTTGACTACAAGTTCCACAATGAACAGCTGATTTCATCGACCTAGCATCTGGTACATGCTCACATCTCCATATGGGCAGTAAGAGTCTAGCACAGTGAATGGCTTTCTAAAATAAAACATCAAATAAACAGTAGGAGTGGATATCAGTGCAGAAAAAAAGCAGTACAAAAAAAAAAAAAAAAGAGGAGGCCTGAATATGCAGACCTTTTCATGAACTGAAAAACAAAACACATTAAAACTTGTGCATTACAAGTATACACCAGACTGTGAGCCACAGATGCTTGTTGACTTTAATTTGGGAGCTTACTCAGGAGCAACAAAAGCACAAGTTTAGCAAGCCATTCCAAATTCGTGCTAATAAAGCCCTTGGAGCTGCATGTATATGCACCATGCTACAAAAAATCCTATTTTATGGAAGTTACAGGAGTTCCTATATATACTGTTGTATCCATCTTGTGAAGCCTTAGTTACCAGAGTCCATCTGCACAAAGTTGAGGTTATATTTAGACATTTGTTTCTTGAAGCGACTTTGACCTTTTAATTAGGAGTCTAGTATCTAAGGACCTTCCAGAGTTAGAAGTGTACAGGCACACTCGCTCTCGAATAATTTCCCTTGTCTTCTGCTGCAGAAATGTCATTTCTAGAGTGTTACCGGGGGAAATTCTATAGCAAAGGGTAGGGACAGGCAACAGAAAGCAGAGGATTGGGGGCAGGGGAAGGAAAGGAATGGAAGAAGAGAAACACTAATGGACAGATGACAGAAACCCACTAGGATTATTTCTATTTCTTCAAGACGTGGAAGGACATGATATAAGTCAAACAGAAGCTTTTTCCATCAGTATCACAGCTTTCATATTTGCATGTGGAAAGAGATTTCCCCTTATATAACCAGTCTATATACTTAGGATCAGCCAGTCTTGTAGAAGTTCTCATTCCAAGAAACTTGTACACAGCCCTTTAGATACCTGGATAAAAATCTCATGACTGAGAGGGACAGAAAGAAAGGCGAGCATATCTGAAGTCTGTTCTATTAAAGGTATGAAGGAACACTTCCTATTTTCCTAGTAAAAGTTTTTATTTTCAGAATGCAAAAAAAGTTAACTCCCCTATCTAGGAGTCACACGAGAGACTAGTCAAAGAAAAACAAATCATTCCAGTTACAACATCAAAAAGGAGAAACAGCCAACATAAAACTAGTCGGGACATTTGGGATGGAATACAGAGAGGCCTAGAAGCCGAGCGTTACCTTGGTCATGTTTTGTAACAGCAAACGCCCCGAACGTCGCAAGCCCTGCAAACAGATCTGGGGTTGGGCTTCCTCCAGTCCGTGGCATTTGCTCAGGGCCTGGACTGGGACAGCCCAGACCAACAGAAACCAACAGCACCAATAAACAGTCAGCCAATTTACGACCAGAAATATCAGGCAAGTAATTCTATCGATAAATCTTGGCCTAGAAAACAGGGAAGCAACTGAACTAAAATCTGCTCCTGACTCTCCGTGCACATACACAAGAAGAAAAAAGCATACAGCAGGAGGACTTTTCTTTCTTTTCATTTCTTATCTGCAAAGTATAAAAATAACCCAAGACAGTCAGCTCATCCATAAACATCCCCTATACATTTTCACCTTTCGCTACGCGCAGAATTATCACAGTAGAAACCCCTTGGGCTGATCTAGCTCTTCCAGTAAACTGTGTTCCTGTATAGTAAGAATATGCTTTATCAACATAAGCTCGTTATACCGGAAAAGTGAATTCATGCTTATTCTGGCATAACCGTTTTCTCTGAAGAAGTCATATTCTTCACTGATGGTTTTGGACAGTGTCAGTGCTAGCAGAACACACAGAGAAACCCCTTGTCCTACAGGTCTTCATAAAAACACCCCTATAAACGGCCAAAATTGCTTAATTAACAGATTCCTTTGTCTTGGGCTAAAAAGTGAAAAATAAATTAAAAAAAGAAAAATCACAATGCACATCTACAACTACAGATCATCCAATTTCAGCAAGTGGTTTTACTAACACAACCTCAAGTGGAAACTCCAGCCAGAAGGGGCCTGAGTTTAGTTTGTGTCATTATCTAGGAATAATGAAGTTGGAAACAGTTCCACGTTTACTGCTGCTAAACTTCTCATGTTGAAACACTTACCAAGTTTACTATACTCTATAACTAACATACGTTGTCCAAGTAGACAAGCTCCCAAGGTCTCACGCAAGTCTTGCAAACAAAATCGGAGACAATCTCCTAACGTTTCTTCAGAGCGGAGAAGGCCATGGAAAATGGAGGAGGGGTGGGGAACAGATCTAAAGGAAATACCAAGAGGTTTCCCTTTAGAGAAACTTTTAGTCCCATTTCAACATTACGGTTGTAAAGTTTAATAAGAATAGACATTAAACAGCACCAGTCATCACATCTGTATTCGTGCAATTGTTTATGACACTGATAGAGAGCCATCAGCAACTCAAAGGGCAAGTTGAATAGAAACCTCACCAAAACCACAGACCCCGCTCCGACCAGCATCAGCCTCTGCCCGCCGTCCTTTCAAGCGGATGCGCTGGTTTTGGCCAGACACACAACCGAGCTCAGTGCAGCAGCTTTAACCCAGATCCTTTTACAGACCCGGTGGAGGAACACTGAAACCAGCAGGTTGGGAGAGGGACTGACAGCAATTCCCGATGGCGCTGCTGCAATCGCAGCAGTCTGACAAACCTTACACCTGGCTCAGCCAACAGCCAACCCAGCACATCCAAAGATGGCCTGAAGCTCCTCAAATTCAGACACTTTTTTATTTTTTTTAACACTTTTTTCAGGCTGCAGCGACCCATGACCAACACCAGCATGCCAGCTACGCCTCTAGCGCAGGCACGTTATACAAGCACGTGACATTATACTTGGGCAAAGTCATCCGTGAGAGCACAGCTTTATGCTACATCTGCATCCGTACTCGTGATGCTTTGTCTGTAAAATATCCTGGTAAAGAGCCTCCTACAAACAGACTGGCTATCAATCATGAAATACACTGTGCAGAAGCCTTTTGGACGAGTCTCAAGAAGCGTATCTGTTCTGTTCGCAGTCACGAGATGATGCCACAGTACTCTCTGTCACGAAGAAGAGTTCCATTCATCCTCCAACCCTGCTCCAAGCTGTTCTCCCTCCCTCCCTTCTCCCCTGCACACTGATGTGAAGCATACTACGTGCTGCTCCTTGGCCTGGCTGTACTTCTGCAATGATCTTATATTTATGTAGTTTGAGAGGCCCTTGGAATCTTCTGACCCACATAAATGGAAGCTATTTCATGAGACAAGACCTTATCTCTTTAATGTGGTCTATGCACTAAGTATTTAAAGTAAAAAGTTGCAGTCTATAGGAATTATTGAGAATGCCCAAAGCTATTCATAACAAGTTTATAAAAAAAAAAAAAAAATAAACACACATTAAAAGTTAGTTATTGCAGTCAATTCTCTCCAGCTGAACTTTATAACAAAGGGTTCTTATTTTCAACCTAAACGTTCAATTTAAAATTGAAACGTGAGCTCCCAGAGAAAATTCGTTTTTGCCAAGACATTTCATTGGAAAAATAATGGAAAGAAAGCAGACATTTTTTCAAAAGTCACTTATAAGAGAATCCAATTTTCTATGGAAAACAGCAGAGCACAGTTTCAGCCAGCACGACTGAACAGCCTCGCGGTTCCGATTCTTACAACAGATTTCTCCATCCACATGTTACTACAACTCTAATCACAGGAGTTAAGAGTTTGAAGCCAGAAACACACCCACTGCTATTTCTTTTAGTACGCCAGTGCCCAGAAGCCCTACCAGCACGCACGACTCCTGCGTACACACCGTGCCGAGCAGACAGGGTTTTCCTACAGAAACCAACAAGCTGGATGAGCAGTTTTGCCCTTCAGGGCGTGGAGATTAGGCCATAGAGCAATTTTTAAGAGTTTGATCTTTCCCTTCACCTCTTCTCCAAAAGTTTCCCATCCTGATTTCGCTCAGTTAGGACCTTTCCCTGCAGTTTATGCTCAGCGCTCTGATCACAGGGTGGGGGGAAAAAAGAAGAAAGGAAAAAAAAAAAAAAAAAAAAAGGATAATGAATGTTTTTGCGCGCTTCAATGCTCCCGTCAGCCAGCCCTCTTTCTGCTGCAAAAGACATTTTGTATCTTGCAGATATGAGAAGTCCTATAGGTGGTTTTAAAGGCAAAATAAGGCAGTGCCCAAAAGCTCTTTCCAAATATGTATGTTTGTGCAATCATTCTCTATAATCACATACTCTTTGTTAACCCAAATTACAAAAAAGAACCATCAATATGACCAGAACGTCTAAGTTCTCAGTAGTAATCGCAGCTGTTAAGGACCCCGAACAATACCATGCATCATATGAACAGCACCAGACACGGCTCAGTTATCGATACATAACTTTGTTCTACGAAGCACCAAACTTCTAATAAACGCAGCTGAATCAGAAGGTTTTGCAGAGCACGCTACAAGAGCAAGGTGAAGTGAAAATCACAATTGGTTACGTTTTTGCCACAAGCTAGCTGTTATGAAGCCTTGTAATTCACACTGAATACAAAGCACTAAGCACTCTTCCACCAGGCGAGGCTGGTTTGGTTACATTATTTTTTCAAGTTAACACCCCTTCGGATATCTTAATGGCATTATTCTGCTATAATTCTGTATTCCAGCACTGTATCCTAGACTCTCGGGTGTATTTGTACGGGACTAGTTATTTCACAGTGCAACAATTCATACTCTAAAGTGAATCTCTAATGCAAAGCAATAGATTTAAACATTATATGTTTCTTCCTCAAACACAAAGAACATGTTCAATTAAATTGGGCAGCCGTCATTGCCTGAAGCAAGGAACAACACCCTAGTGCCCTTCCAAATTCACATTTTTTTATATTTAGGTCCTTCGTATGAAACTATGCTTATCCTTGGGGATAAGCATAAGTTGGGCCTTGGGGGTGAACACTGTATTTCTCTAAACTTCATTTTCCCACATGCAAAGTGGATCCTTGTGAGAGCTGACGAGTCTGCACAGTGCTACACAGTAAAGGCAGCAAAAAGCCCAAACCTGCAAACCTCAGAGGAGAACAAATGGTTTGAAAATCTGGACGGGGTCTTGAAAAAAAGAAATACAGCTCATGCGCCTTCAATCAGTAGCTCTAAAAGCACCGTACAAAGAGCTTTAAGATCCCTTATCTGCTCTTCATAGATAGGAACATTTTTGTGCATAGCTTTGACTGCCCAAGACTAAACTGTCCCACGGCAAAAGCAATTCTTACCTTTGCAGAGCCAGTTTTGGTGCTTGACTCTCTAGACCACACTTCCTCCCAAAAACAGGCCAAGTGACCAAAGCAGCTCCTCACAAATGTGCAAACAAGCTGTGGTCAAGCATCTGCAGAGCAGGAGGAAGAGATCTCCTACAAGCTTTTCACTGTCCACCAGATGAATCCAAGCAACTCAGAGAAAACAAAACCTGAAACAAGCTAGTTACAAATAAATCAATGGCAACACTCATGTACCTTTTAATGATTGTCTTTAGATACCATTCTACTTCCAACACTTCAACCACGTAACGCTGGCTCCCAAGTACTGAACACTGACTCCACTCATGTATTAACAGAAGTCATGTTGATTTGCCAAATTCTGAGCTGCATGTGATCTATTTAACTCGCCGAACAAAAGAGGTCAGTCTCACTAGCCCCTGGTTTTAAAGAACAGCTTGGTTGCCTGTAGTGGCAGCTCTCTCCCCAGGCAGTGGTCCATAAATCCAAAGGAGAGGATGTTACAGCTGGAGACAAGATGGTTAGCAGAGATCAAAAAGATGGATCAGGAAAAGCCAATCAATCTTGCAGAAGGCTAGTGGGACAAGTGCCTCTTTAATGTCCCCTAGGTCTCCTCCATCTGTGGAGGATGATAAGCGTTTCTCTAGACACCAAGAAAGGCAACGCGAGCTACTGCAGCTGCAGCTTCCCCACAGGAACCAGGAAAGCATCCAGCATTCTGCGTGGCACACAGATGCCCTCCCAAAACCACTGCTTTCAGCCGGGCAGAAGTTTGCATTCCTCCTCCCCCAGGGTTTAACTTAATTTACACCCTGTCTAGAAAGACTCACCAGTACAGCTTCTACGTCCAGAGCATGTCCATATTCAATACACCTGCAAACAGTGGTCGACAAGAGCCTATGAAAAGCCGAAACCAAAGTAATTCCAGCTGCTACAGCAGCAAAGAGCTGCCTGCGGGCCAGCTGAACAAAAGGGAAGATCTCAAGCTCCGCAGTCCTGCCAGCTAGTGCCTTCAATCGCTTCGCATTTTAAGATCTTTGCCTTGTGCTCCAATGCTAGTTACACTTCGAGTAAGGAAAAGGGAAATTCTGCCCCTTGCAATATTTCATATCATATAGCTCGACTTCATTTAATATTACCAGATTTTATCCCAAATCAAGATTGTGTCATTTAGCTTCCACAGCAACAACCAAAGCACAAGTTTTCTTACCAAGGGAGACAAGGACCTTCTATGAAGCATCCAGCTACTGTTGTTCCCTTAATCAAGAAAGTAGAAGGGCATTCACAAGTATACATATATATTCGTATGTATAAAAAGAGATCTTCTGTAGAGAACAGCTTGTGTCCCTTCCTTTCCTCCCAGCCTCAGAGAAGTAGCGAGGGAAGCAAGAGCTACCAAGACTGCATTTTGAAACCTATTTCCCACACAGCAGGAGAGCAGACAAGTTTGATGTAGTTTCAGTAGTTAGTAAGTTTACGGTCACACAAAACTAAATGGAAAACATGGAGGGCATTGCGGCCTCCTTCACGGCTACTTAAGGACTTTTAAAGACAAAAGAGTTTGATCCAAGATCCTGAATATACTAAATCTACCAAGTTTAGAAAAGAAATAGGCATTAGAAAAGAAGATCCAAATGCTCCAGGTAATCCTCATATAGCATGAGGACAGGTGATCCAGAATTTGTAGACAAGACAGTTGTGGATCTGGTTGCAGCAGGGACTCGCACTTTCATTGCAGCTACCCAAACCACGATAACACCATTTTGCCTTTCCACACAGCAGTTCCAACTGTTGCTACAGACGCTGCACAAATGCAAGAAGGAATGGTTCCCATGATAGCGTGTAGGAAGGGCTGCATAAATATATTAACATGCAATCACTCTGCAGGAGTGTCTAAGGCAACATCCGCATGGGACAGTCACAGCAGGATGGCCTACTGGCTTTAGTCTGCGTAAACCAAACACAGCCCAGACATAAGGAAGAAGTAGTTCTATTACGCAAAAAGACAGACTAGTGAAAAAAAAAAATATCCAAAATGTTTATACTGGAATATATAGGGGAATGCAACTATTTTGGTAAAACGGTACCTTGCACTGGTATATCCTATTGCCCTTTCAGTTAAGTTTTGGACAATTATAAACTGTTCCCACAATACAACAGCTGGAGGGAGCACGCAGATGCTGCAGCTATTCCAGCAGCTGAAGAAGCACTATGTGTTTGCTTATTCTGGGACAGAGCGGGCTGCTGGGCTCTCACTCCAGTCCACGAGGCGGCCCTACCATCATTTCACAGACAGTTTAAACCAACACAGCCACCTGCCTTGCCACTGCTTCCCCGAAAGCCACCTCTCGCTTTGGGCCAGCGCTGCCTGTGCACGCACACAGCAAAGTCAGGGAAGGCCTAGGCTAAAACTAAACCTTTTTGGTGTTTTGGCTTCATTACCTTTCAACCAGACCAGTTCATCACACCAGTGTACAAACACACTGCTATAAGGGTGAGGGCAGCTTAGACGCAACAGCAAGTGGACAGAGATAGCAAGAGTTGTTTCTACTTGCAGATGTACCGGTTTCAAACTTTCACCTAACCATGAACCACAACCTGTGTTAGTAAAGAAATAACCCTCCCATGCAGCAGTAACGGGAGAGGTGGGGGTAGCAGAAAACAGCCATATATATCCACGCTGCCAGAAGCTTAAACCTTTACATAAAACCTAAGCAAAGGGTTACTGCTGGTAGAAATTAATACCCAGTCCCAAAATTGCTGTTGCCCAAAGTGGCTACCATCTCTTTCTCAAGCCTACAATCCTCCCACAAGCTCCCAGCACAGCCTAGCTCTTCGGTCAGCATTTGCACGGAAAACCGGCGGGCCAAAGGGAAGCATCCTGCAGGCCACCAGTAGGACATCATCATCTCAAACAAGCACTTCACATTCTGCAAAGATACTCAATCTTGGACAGCTCAGAAATTCTGCTCCTGCTTAACATGCGTAAATATTCTGGTATAACAGAAGCTAGCAATAAAACCTGGTGTTCTCTCTGAAGCCCGCTGAGCTCCTAAAGAAAGATGGTTTGTGAGGTATAAAAGAGAAATATGAATGGTTATGGTTTTCCCCCCATAAGTTTCCACTTGTGCTGCAGAGCAGTGATACAAGCTCTACCCAGTGAGATTTTGAACAGCATACATGAGCTTCCAAGTGCCAACAATTTTATAAAAGCTTCCATTTTAAAGACTTGTAAGTGACCCTACAATATTACAATGTATTCTTCATACATTGCAAATTGCTATTTCTTCTAATAAGCAGAGACACAGCCAAAGCGAGATCAATGCAGACTGCAATCCCCAGCTTCAGAGGGTCAGAGGCCGCGCCGCGCCAGCACCTGATCTCTCACTACCAAAGGGCTTTGTTGCCAACAGATACGCAAACAAGAGGGAATCACCTGCAACCCAATGGGAATCCAGCTGAGGAATGAAAAAGCAGTCTTAAAAGCTCAAACTTTTTAGAATTTCAGAAGTATATGCTGTCAAACACCAATAATATTGCTGAGCTCTAAGAAGTAAATGACAAATTCATGCCAAAACCTCAGGAAATTGCCCTTCACACTACAAGAAAATACCAGGAAGTTTCTCAATTGCAGAAACAGTATTAAAAACCCATTGATTTTTACTAAGAAACTTATTGAGGACTTTCTGTAGTGTTTTGGTTTTTTAAAGTTTCCAGTGCTTCATCTAGCTGTCTTCAGTAGTTCCTTAGACTCTTCATCTAATACTAAAAAGTTCTTTCAGTGTAGATTTTTAGGAAACTCTCATTCACTCATGAAATGAAACAAAACAAAATACTCAGAACAGGAACTTTTTCGTTATTCATAGATCTGTTCATATCTATGAAGCCATCATTTCCTGCTGTAAAATATACTCACCCTCTTCCTATGCTCTAAAAATAGTACCTACTCAATTTGATATCTATAGCAGCGTGTGGCAAATATCATCGTATATTCAGTTTTATTTCTTGTTCCTCTTCAGAGTTAGTTTTGTCTTATCTTTAATAATTACTATGAAAGTAAATATATTGCGGTCACGATTCTTAATATGAACTTCTCTTGCTTCTGTGGATCTTTCTGTTAGGAAGGAGAAAATAAAATGAGCAGAAACATTTTAAATATGTTGAGACGCTTTATGATTATCAATCTGTGATAAAGACACTGTAAAGGGGAAAAAAAAAAGCATCCCCACCTCTGGTCCTTGTCTTGATCATTAGGGTAAAAAGCTTTCATCAGACAGTCAAAGGTTAACTCAAAGCAGGAAGAAAAAAAGCAAGGCAGTATGAAAGGAGAAAAAGAAAGAAGGAAGAGTACAAAAGTAGACATATGGATGTCTGGGGAGAAGGGTGATTAAATTTCCCATAAATCTTGCATACCAAGAGGCAAGATATTTTGCCTAAATTCCCAGGAGAAACACAATTCAGTCACATATCTGAGACTTGAAAGGATAATCATCTCCATATATATTAAGGCTGCCATGAAGGACAAGAGTTGGAGTTGCATGTGGTGGCATGGATTTCCCTTGGCACACTAAAAGCTTTCAATACTGTGTCCAGCTGTAACTGATGGGTGAATTTTAGGTAGATGAATTTGAATTGCCAAAGCTGGAACTCTGGCCAGGACAGGAACATTAATCCTCACTCATTTGCTGATGGGGGGGGGGGGAGAAGGCAATCTTGAACAGCTACTCTGTCTTTCAACAGTTACCTTTCAGATAGTTCAGTTATATGAAAAATAAAGAGTATTGTGGTCTTAAGATGCAATACAAGGGAACGACTTTTACTTTTCATACGGAAATACTAGGAAAAAAGTGTACGTTAACTGAACTCATGATTTATATCGTATCCAACGGGTCAGAGGTTGGAACAAAAGCCAGTCTGAAAACTGAACAAGTACCGATTGTCACTCATGGCAAGTTATACTTCAAAGGGTAAAACCCGGAAGAAAATTGCTATTCTGTAATAACCACGTGCTGCGCAATTAAACGCTGTACGGTTACGGTCCTCCTTGCCCGGTGAGGCCAACGCACCTCCCAACAGCACATTGCTGGGTTCCCTTTGGCATTTGTGAGAGCAGAGAAGTACAGAAAAATGATGCAATGGTGCCAACTCTGTTATTTGCTTCTGTTTATTTGCTGGGCAGCAGAGAAACCCAAGTACTTTTGAAATGACCCAGTCAATTATTTCCCAGTTTTACACTATTCACTCTCCCCACTCCACATTTTTTTTAAGAACCGGGGAAGACAGAGGGGTGTTGAGAAATCAGAAGTCTGCTAAAGTTTTCAAACCTTTTCTTCAGTAGAGAAGTTTCTATAAGTAATTAGTCATCCCCACAAACATTTCCCAACAAGCTGCATCAACAGCATCTATTAAAGCAGAGAAAATCCCCTAACCTCTGCCACCGCTGCCGAATTTCTGGGCGATTACTCAGGGTGTGAGGAGGTTTTGCCTGGCAAAGCCAGCTCAACAGTTTCCTCCGCTTGCCACCCCCTCCTTTGTACCGGCACCGCTGCCCCGGGAAGGCAGCATGAGTCAGATTACAGATCAGGGCGGAGGGGGGGGCCGGCTGTGAAAACACTGGAACATTTTTTTCCAGCCCAGATATTTTCAGCGATCCAGTTCACAGAGCCACCCCACACACAGCAGCGCAGAGGCTCTGCCACCACGCTTCAGAACTGCAGACAGCGGCTGAAAGGACAGCCTCGCCGTGCCCCCCTCGGCACCCCACCTTCTCCCTCCAGCACAAACCGAGCCAAGGGAAAAACCAAACGCACGTGCAAAACGTGCAACTGCTCTCCAGCAGCTCATCCCATCAGAGTGTAAGGGAGTACGTAGTAAGGAAGGGCCAGATCTGTGCAGGGGAAACAGTGAGAGCAAGTGGCTGGGGGCAAGGAGGCACGGGACCACCCCTCAGCAGCGGCCCGCAGCTCCGGCAGGTTGGGTGCAACACCGAAGGGACCAATTTAGGTCCAATTTAGGACCTTCCTAAATTGATCTTACCATACTATGCTATAGCACTCAACTTCAGCAACTGCTCCCACGCCTACTTCGCTGTCTCAGAAGTCAAAGCTAGTCATCAGAAAAACTATTCCCAGTAAAGCTGCGTGACACACAAAAAAAAGCACTAAATTCTTAAACAAGGTTTGTTATTCATCTCTACTGTTGATCTTTAATTTCAAAGGTGACACTCCCTGCTGGGCTCTGATTTTCATTATCACCGCCTGCCCTTGAGCTTTTTGCGCACAACACATGCCTTTGGTGACAGAATGGTATCAGCTGTATCACCCACTGGTGGAGAGAGGGGGGGAAAAAAAGAAAAAACCCACACCACACACACGCTCTGCACCCGTCCACCTGTACGAAGTCCAGTATTATCAAGCTTGTGTCCCATCACTCCTCAGCAGCGGACACACGTACACCTCTCAAACTGCAGGGTGATGCTCTGACAACACTCAATTAGCAAACGAGAATTTTTTGCCATTACAGCTGAGTGGAAAGTCAGCAGCAAAGAGGAAGAACACAGACAAATCAATGAATTATTCAAGCCAGACTTATCGTCACAGTTGCTAATTTGGAGGCTTAAGCTTCAGCAGCTCATGGCAGAGGTACCTCACCCTGGCAAGATGTGCACAATGGCACAAGCAGGACTGTCCCCTCCTGGGACAGAGTCAAGGGCCTGAGATTTCCAGGCAACAAAATTGGTAAAAGATACCCAGAGCATAACCCTACTGGGATCCACGGTGGCTTGCCCATCGGTGGCCTGGGCTGCAGGAGAAGTTCCCGGGCGCTATCACACCACAATTGCCTAGTCCTTACAAGTCAAACAGGGAGGGGAGGGAACATGACACACAGAAACCTGACACACACGGGGGGTTGCAGTTATCTTTCGGGGGAAGGCTATTCAGGAGGCAAACAACGGGAAGGCCTACCAGATGAAAAGAGCAAGGCAAGACAGGCAGATGTCTAATTCTGAAACTTGAAAGGACTTGCACACTATTTAACATGAAAGGCAGCGAGTCATTTGCAGCCATCCGGGTAAAGGATGCAGTGCCACGACAGCGTAAGCCACTCAAAGTCAACACCCATCCCATCCTCCTCTCATCACCTGGCTGGGCCTCGCCGGCCCTCCTTTGTCAGCACTGACACTTACTTTGATCACTCTGCAAACCCGTTCGGTGCAAGCCTAAAGGAGAGGAGGTAAATGAACCACAGTGTCCTCTTACTGATGCACATGCTACCAGAAAACAGGCTTTTCCACATTCACAAACTCATACATTGCAACAGGGTGCAGTTTAGTAAACATCGATTTTGGTGACAATAATCAGCTCAGAAGTCTCCTGTTGCTCCATTCTGTATGTAAGCGATCCCTCACTGGTGCCAGAGATGTAGCAGCAGAACTGTGCCAGAACAGATTGTGGAAGTGATCCAGATTTAAAAAAAAAAAAAAAAAACAAAAAAACCACACCCCACACACCTTTTTTTCCCCACACACCTTTTTTTCCCCACGTATAGTAGGCTGGGACTCCTTAAGCAGGAACTGTTGTCAAGAGGAGTTCGAAGTACAACCTCAGACACCTCACAAATCAGGCAGAACTTATCATGGTATGAAAAATCTCCATGTTTAAACCTAATTCAGATTTAACTATAGTGAAAGTCAGAGACAAGAGAATGAACCAATTTAAGGACAATCCTCTGGAATAAACCTAAACATCTGCAAGTCTTAGAACTACAAGGGGCCTTCACCCCTTGTATCCATCAGATCTAAGCAGTAAGTACCAAGTCGTGCATATCAATACTTGAAGTATGACTACAAATGCCATCCCCTGTCGGCATTAGCCTATTTAAGACCACCTAGATCCATTAACTCCGCTCACTCGCCCGTTTGAGCACCTAAGGTACTTCCTTTAGGTAGGCCTGTATCTCACCCGATACCTAAATTAAAATTTTTAACGCAGTATCACTGCGTTATCTGACAACCTAACACAAGCAGAAAACAGGGCAGGTATGTGGGACTCAAGGAGTTAAACGGCATACAAAAGAATAAACTCACTTCAGCTCTGATTAAGCAGGGCACTCATAAAAACAGAGGTCAACATCAGAAAATATTTTGTGAGTCATGAGGAGAGATTACTCACCATGCACTATTCAACTTACTCATCACAGTGTGCTACGGACAGAACTGCTCACCATGTATTCATTAGGAAACCGTGGCCTTTCCTTTGAGAAAAGCAGAAGGCGGGGGAAAGAATCATACTTTCAGTTTTGTATGTAAGCCAGTGGGAGGCTGTATCTGCAACACCAATGCTCTCTCCTCCCACGGCCCTAATTAGACTCGGAGGGAAATACATGTTTCACATCACCCTCCCAGGCTCTTTTAGCATCCCAACAAGCACCAGTTTGTCAGCTGAGCTATTATGCAAACTCAGCAGTCTGAAGAGACCCCACTTTTCCTATTATACATGAAATAAGCAGCAGTCCTGCAATAAATAGAGACGTTATTAATCCAGACACCCATTAATACGAGAGATTAGACCCTTAGCCTTTCACGCAGCAATACTGACACCGCTAATTTAAGATGTAGTAAGAGCATAAAAATAGCCAAGTTACTCAATGCAGGGTTACATCATGCAGCGGTGCGCATCAAGCAGCAGGTCTACAATACCATTCAGCCTCTGATGTTGGGAAAGATGATTCCCTGCCATTCCTGGCGCTCTCACCAAAAATAATTAGCAAGGACTGTGAGCTTCCCCTCCCCTTTCTCTCCAGCTCTCTTTGGAAAATATATCTCACGGCATACAACAGGAAGCAGCAAGAATGCTGCTAAATAAAACTACGTGAAGTGTATTTTTTTTTTTTCCCCCTCCAGGTATCCCACCTTGCTTCCTAGGAACCAAGCAGCAGAAAGAGTGGTGAAACTAAGAAATGTTCTGCTTACGTCAAAGAGAGCTGAGCTCTAAAACCACAACGGTACATATACCCTGCTGCCAACTCAAGGCTGAGCCAACGAGGGAAAGAAAGTCAGAGTACAATGTCAGCAGGCCAAACACTGCCATGTACAGAGAGGAGGATTTCTTTCTAAAGCTCCAGAGTTCATCTGCTGCTGCAAAGGCCAGAGCTGCAAGCGGCGTGCGCGTGTGGATGCATGCGTGCCCACGCACGCAAGCGCACGCTTCTGTAATATGCGGCGCGATCTTTTCACCAAAACTGCAGGACGGAATATTGATTGGCTCCAGATGAACGACGCACTTCTGTATTACTGTGGAAAAATTTGCAACGCAGAGAGGCCGGTTTAATGGCAGGCTGTTTGGGTTTTGCGGTGTCTCTTAACGCACGCAGATAGCACGTGGGGATAAGCTCCCCTGGCCGTTGCATTTGTGATTAACTGGAAAAGAAAATCTACGTACTCTGCCGTCTTCAGAACCGGCTGCTCAAGTTTTCCTAAATTAACCAAATCCTTATTTCCAATGCTGCAAACAGCATTAAAATGCACATTTTAAGGAGGGGGGTAGGAGGGGAAGGTTGGAGGTTGTGGTTTGGTGTTTTTTTTTCTTTAAGCCTGTAGGAAGTTTTGTGAATATACATAAAACCATTCCTTTCTTCCAGATTAATCCCTAACCTATGTAATCTTTAACCTATACTTCACACAACCCGCTCGGAGACACAAGTTAATATTTGGCGACATGAAGAAAACCGAACTGGTCATCGTTATACTTTCAGTTTCTATCAATTTAAGCAGAGCGCGCGCCCGCGAACACACAGACACGAATGACAGAGCTGCCCAAACAGGAAAGGCTGCATTAACCAGTGTGTGCTGGAGGCTCCAGCTCCGGGAGCAGCCGATGAAAATAGCACGCCAGCGTACATGGAGGATGTTTGGGAAACCAGAGATACAGCAACAGCACCAAAAGGCAGGCAGCAGACACGAATACACAGCCATCTCCCCTGCCACAAGCGATATATTTCTAATCGTTCACACACAAGCACGTTACGATTGCCAAGCGAGCGACAATATTGGCAATATCAGCTGCCCCAGCCTGTGCGTCCCAGCATGTTCTCCCCGTGAAGCAGCACACGTACAAGAGCAAAGCCTGAAACGCAAGGGATAATCAACAGTACTCAGGCCAAGTAAAATATATATGGAGAGAGATTTTCCCCCTTACAAACCGTTCTCAAGGGTGCTACAAACAGGGTGAAAAATCGTTCAAGGACTGGTACAAACCCTACATACACACAGAAAAAAAACAAAACCTCTCAAGCCTTTCGCCTCTCGTGAGATTTTCACTAATTCGGACATGGACATTGTTACCAAGGTCACACATCTCGCTCAGGGCTCAGGAGAGGCAGGAAAAAGTCAGGCAAGTTCGGAAAAAACCCGCCGCTCACGTAACTAAACGGGGACAAGTGACATTTTATTTGAAAGCATGCGGATTACGGCTGCCATCAACTGACAAACCTGACTTGAATTCTCTTCAGACTAAATAAAAGAGAAGCTACAAGGGCACTCGTTGGAGGGGAGAGTGAGCAACAGCACCGACCCCGCTAGCAGCTACCGAAGGCAGAGCCCTTCTCCCCTACCCGCAATTAACGCTGCTCCTCTGCTGGTTTCCACCCCTGCCACGGGTTTTGGGGGTCGTCCCCCCACACCAACCCCAAGCCATCGCTAATTTAGGCGATATTTTTCAGCCAGAAAGCCATTTCACCCCGCTGGAAGCAGCTCTGGTTATTAACCGGTTACACCAGCCGAGCTGAGGAAAACACGAAAACTTTTCATTAACCAGTCCTCCTCCTCCCCGCCCTTAAGTTTAGTCAACCAATTATAAAAAGAAATTGGGGATTTGACTTCCAGGAGAGCGGCAGCACCCCGGGCTGGGGCGCCGGGCGGGCTCCATCCAGCCCGGCAGCCCCGCACCCTCCAGCCCGCGGCTCCGGGGGCTGCTCCCGCATGGGAAGCGCTACCGGATAAATAAGGCGAATTACTCCCGCTCCCAGGAAGGGCGCTCGTTAACAGATTGATTAACAAGTGACAGAAAGCGCTCGGGGGGGAGCCGGGGAAGCGAGGGGAAGGGGCCGGGGGAGGCGGCCGGGGGCCCGCCGGGGTGGCCGGGCCCGGGGAGCGGGCGGCGCTGACAGGGCGCGGGGCAGGTGCCGGGCCGGGGCCATACTCACGTAGACGGGCAGCGGCCAGGGGTAGACGGCGGGCTCGGCTCCCACGGGCGACTTCAGCCGGAGCTCCAGCCTCTCGCCCATGTCGGCAGCCGGAGGAGGAGGCGGCGGCGGCCCCGCACCATGCTAGAGGGGCCGGCCGGGGTGGGGTGTGGCGGCCGGGCCCGGCCGGGGGCGTGTGCGAGGTGCGGCGGCGGCGGCGGCGGCGGGGGGCGGGGGGGGAGCGGCGGGAGAGGCGGGGAGGGGAGGCCGGTGCCGGCGGGGGCGCCCGCTCCCCCTCGCCTCCCTCTATTGTCGTTAGCGGTTCGCGGGGCTCTCCGGCGCCGCCGCCATCTTGGGCCGGCGTGAGGCGAAGCACAATGAGGCGCCGGGGCCGGGCCGGGCCGGGCCCGACCGACGCGCCAGACGCGGGGGGGGGGGGGGGGGGCGCGGCTTCGCGCTCCCTCCCCCTGTCCTCAGCTGCCCTCCCCGCGCGCGCCGCCGCCGCCCCCGCGTGGGAGCGTGGGAGCGCGTGGCAGGCGCCCACGGGCGGCGCGGGGGGTCACGGGCGCGGGAACGGGGGGGCGGCACGAGGCGGCGGGGACACGCGCGTGGGAGGGCGCCGGGCTGGCGCGCGGGTGGGGGGGGGAGTGGGGCGCGTGCAAGGCCGGAGCGCCGCGTGCGACGGCGCGAGGGTGGCACAGGGCACGCGGGCAACGGGACGCGGCGCGAGGGCGGCCGTGCAAGGCTGGAGTGCCCCGTGCGATGGTGCGAGGCTGGCACAGCGCGCACGGGCAATGGGACGAGGGTGCAGCGCCACGCACGTGTGACAGTGCAAGGCTGGCACGCAGCATCCATGTGGCCGTGCAAGGCTGGCGCAGCGCACACAGGTAACGGGACAAGGGTGCAGTGCCACACACGTGTGACAGCGCAAGGCTGGCACGCAGCGCTCGGGTGGCCGTGCAAGGCTGGAGCGCCCCGTGTGATGGTGCAAGGCTGGCACAGCGCACACGGGCAATGGGACAAGGGTGCTGTGCCACGCACATGTGACAGCACAGGGCTGGCACACGGTGCTCAGGTGCCCGTGCAAGGCTGGAGCGCCCCGTGTGATGGTGCAAGGCTGGCACAGTGCACACAAGTAACGGCGCAAGGGTGCAGTGCCACACACGTGTGACAGTGCAAGGCTGGCACACAGCACAAGGGTGGCCGTGCAAGGCTGGAGCGCCCCGTGTGATGGTGCAAGGCTGGCACAGCGCACACAAGTAACGGCGCAAGGGTGCAGGACCACACACGTGTGACAGTGCAAGGCTGGCACGCAGCATTCATGTGGTCGTGCAAGGCTGGAGCGCCCCGTGTGACACTGCAAAGCTTGCACACAGCATTTAGGTGCCCGTGCAAGGCTGGAGCACTTCATGTGACAGCCCAAGGGTGGCACAGTGCACACAGGTAACAGGACAAGGCTGCAGTGCCACACACGTGTGACAGCGTGAGGCTGGCACACAGCGCTCGGGTGGCTGTGCAAGGCTGGGACACGTCATGTGATGGTGCAAGGCTGGCACACAGCATTTGGGTGGCCGTGCAAGGCTGGAGCACACCGTGTGACAGCACAAGGCCAGCACAGTGCACATGGGTAACGGGACAAGGGTGCAGTGCCATGCACGTGTGACAGTGCGAGGCTGGCATGCAGCACTTGGGTGGCCGTGCAAGGCTGGAGCGCCCCATGTGAAGGTGCAAGGCTGACACGCAGCATTTGCAAGGCTGGAGCACCGTGTGTGACAGTGCAAGGCTGGCACATTGCACATGAGTAACAGGACAAGGCTGCAGTGCCACACACATGTGACAGCACAGGGCTGGCATGCAGCGCTCAGGTGGCCGTGCAAGGCTGGAGCGCCCTGTGCGACACTGCAAGGCTGGCACACAGCATTTAGGTGATTGTGCAAGGCTGGAGCACGCCGTGTGAAGGAGCAAGGCTGGCACAGTGCACGCGTGTAACAGGACAAGGCTGCGGTGCCACGCACGTGTGACAGCAGGAAGCTGGCACGCAGCGCTCGGGTGGCCGTGCAAGGCTGGAGCGCCCCATGTGATGGCACAACGTGTGCACAATTCACTGAAACAAGGGAACGAGCCCACGTGCCCTGTGGCTGCTGGTGCAAAGTCTGCACGCTAGCGGCGGTGTGAGCTTTGCATGGCGCCGCAAGGTCACGGTGCAAGGCAGACGTGTTACATGCGGATGACGCAGCCAAGGGCTTCCCGTTGCACACGGGCGAGCGTGCCAGGCTGGTGCGAGGGGCTCTGCACATCTCCAAGTAGGAGCTTTACTGGGATGTGGGATCGGGAGCCCCCGGCGAAGCCGAGCCGCCGCCTTGCACCAAGGCAGCACCCCTGCGGGTGCACCAGTGCATCTTCCAGCGGGGACGGGTGGACGGGATCCATCGGCTGCAAACGCCAAGTGCAGAAAATGTACGTGCTGCCCTGGGCACAGAGAGGAGCAACGGGGGACAGGGAGCTGCTGCGCCAGCAACTACAGCCTTACGACATGGTGTAACATGGTAGTAGGACTAAGTGCACCCCAGCACGGTCCTGGTGCTGGGACTGGTGCTCTGCACCCGGCTGGCGCTGTCTGACCACCAGCGCTGGGCACGGAGGGATCCGGGAAGTGTCCTGGGTGAGGGCTGGTGTCCCCCTGTCCCCCCTTGTCCCCCTGTCCCCTCTCCCCAGCTGGTGGAGCTGCCCCTGGGAAGCTGGCAGAGCTGAGTGACACCATCCTGCATCTCTATAGTGTCCTGTGACAGCCGGGAGCTGAACAACATCATTTTGCATCTCTACAGGTGCCCAGCAGTGGCCAGGAGCAGAGACATCATTTTGCATCTCTACAGGTGCCCAGCAGTGGCCAGGAGCAGAGCCGTACCATTTTGCATGTCTATAGGTGCCCAGCGGTGGCGGGGAGCAGCGATTCCCCCCTCACAGCCTTTTGGGTGCTAATTTCCCTTATTTGGGGACATGCGGGTGCCCTGGGGTGCAGGGATGCCTGGGTGCCCTGCCACCCTGGCCTGGGGTGCGGGCGCTGGCTCCCTCCTGCTGCTGGCAGATCCCTGGAGCACCGTCCCCACGCGCAGCGGGGACATGGGCCCCGTGGCCACTGGCCCCTGGCCCCCAGAGCATGGCCTCGGGGAGCGCGGGCCAGAGCCCACTTTTTTGCGGGGCTCCAGCTCCCCAAACCTGCATTTTATTCATTTTATTCTCACCGGCCACTGCAAAACATCGCACGGCCCCAGTGCCTGCGGCATGAGAGGGGAGCCGGTACAGAGCACCCCGAAAGGCAGGGTCCATGCTGAAGGTCAGAGCCAGACCTGGGGAGCTGCCGTCACCATATCGCGACAGCTTGAGCCGGTCTTAGCTGCCAGACACGGTCCTTGCTCTGGCAAAGGAGTGTTTCCAGCCGGGCGGTGTTGGTGCACCCAGAGCTCTCGCAGGTGAAGCACCTGCACCCTCAGCTCAGTTTGGAGCCCCGCAGCCGCTTGCTCCTCTGTCGCCCTCGAAAGCAGCCGGTTTCTTCCCAGCAGGTGATTTTTAAGTTGTTTTCAACCCGTGCAACACCGGTGCGTCACCAGGCTGCAACGCCCAGTGCATCGGGGCTCTCCAGCCCCCAGCTCGGCAGTGAGTGACCCCGAGGGAAGAGCACCCACTGCCACCGCAGCACCCGCACCCTCGCTGCTCGCCTCCACTCGCATCTCACTGCCGGATGGGACAAGGGGATGGCCAGCCACATCGCACCGGGTGCTGGTTTCCATTTGAGGGCTGCAAGAGCAGCAGTGAGCCCGCGTCTGCCGGGGATGAGCATCCCCGTGGGGCGGGAGCGTCCCGAGGAAGCACCCACAGCCCGGTCGGGCATCGGCGAGCCCGGGCTCCGCGGCACAGCCTCACCTGCAGCCGGCTGCAGCGGAGCCAGATGGCTTCTGGAAGGAAAACCAGCCTTTCCCCATCGACTGGTAGTGGAATTTGTGCTGGGAGCTGCTCCCTTGCGATGCAGGCATGGGGCTGGTAACACCCCACTTGGTTTCTCACTTTCTCAGCCAAAGATAGGTAAACACGGCTCGTGGCAGGATGCTTTTGCCATCTGTCTCTTCTGGCTGTTGTCCCCCAGTTTATTAAATCTCATCTTCCTTTTATCCTGACAGAGAGGATGTGGGTCAGCCACAAACACGCTGGGGAGGTTGGGGGGCCGCCTGCCACGGAGCCGGGCTTTGGCACCAGCCCACGGTGCCCCTGCTTCCGTGCCATCGGATCCGCTTTCCTCCTGCGCTGGGCTGCGGCTCCAGGGCCAGGCAAGGCCACCCGCGTTCGGCGGGCGACTGCGTAGTCCTTCAGGGTCCTGCTCCCTCCGCCTCGGTGACGCACGGAGGCGTCCAATATTTGGGCTGAAAACTGGCATCACCATTGGGGTCACAGCCTGCGGCTGTCGTGCTCCTGCTCCCATCGTCCCGGCAGCGCGGCGTGGGAGGGCAGGGGGATGCGCCATGCCTGAAACACGTCCCGGAGCCGCCGCGTGCCAGAGCGGGATATTTCCTGGCATGCTATTTTGTGTGTTATTTAACACCTGTATTTCTTGACAGGTCGCTGCCTTCAGCTGAGCCGAGCAGCCGTTTGCTGGAGGCGGGTGCGCAGCCCTGCGACGGAGACCTCAGGCAGGGACGTGCCTCTGCTCCTGTCCCCACGGCAGCTCGCTCCCTCGTCCAGAAACGCCTCCGAGTCCGCGTCCAAACTCAGCCGTTCTTCTCTTTCTATCCTTTTTTTCCCCCTTAACTGTCCGTACGTGCAGAAAGCTACATCACTAGGAATGCTTTTCTAAAGAAAACACTAAAATCATCAAGTCAGCAGTGCTTAAACTGCTCTGACTGCCTCTTAAATAATCAATTCATATTTAATTAGCTTACCACAAAAATTCCATTAAATTTAAATAAATAGACATGGCAGGAGTTCTCTGAGGCACAGCAGGCTCCGCTTAAAGAATTCTCTTTGAGTTCGTTAGGTTGGTCTTTAATCAGTTCATCGTCGAAGTCCTTGTGTGGCCCAAGCAGGCTCCTGGGTGGCTAATGAAGAGTAATCGAAGCGACAAGGGTTTCCCGGCCGGACCCAGCCCGTGCCCGGCCATCTGGCTGCCGTGCAGTGCTTCGGCGCCCGCCCTGACGTCTTCTGGCAGGTAGCGGAGAGCAGGTCATTTTTGAAACGCCTGCCGTAACCAGGAGATCCTTTTTTCACTGATTTCTCTGAGTTTTCCATCCAGGGGCGAGGAGGGAGGCGAGCAAGGGCAATGGCTTGTTTTCTGATGGTTCAGTGAGCTGAACTGGCCACCGAGAGATGGGAGCAGCCCCAGGACTTTGCTGGGCGATGAGAGCCGCTCTGCCCCCTTCGGCGGCTCTGAAATTTTGCTTTTTTTGGGTCTTCTTTGCCTGTTAGCTCCCACGCTTGCCCGCAGCTCGGCTCTGTGCTGCAGCAGGACCCGCCGGGTGCTGCCAGGGCTCCAAGGGCCGATGATCTTTCAGGGGCATCGGGCACCGACCTGCAGCGTCGCCTGCTCTGCAGTCACAAGATCGGCTTCAAAATCAGCAGCTGTTGGATTTTGCTGGCGCAGAGGTTTGCGGGGGGAGAGGTGCCTGTCTCCTCCCTGGCTTTGCTGGCCCTGCTGCATCCCCCTCCGGCTGCGGCTCCTGGCTCCGTGCCGGTGCAATTCAGAGCTGAATTTTTTTTTGCCACCACCAGGTAAACCAGGTTTGACTTGAGGGAGGAATGGGGAAGCGCTGCGCAGCTCCCAGCGCGTGGCCACGGTTCTGGGGCGCTGGAGAAGGGAGGTTCCCCCGGCAGGCGCCAGGTACAGCGTACGGCTGGCGCCCGGCCCTGCGGAGGCACCCGGGCAGGCGGCCAGCAGCCCCTCCTGCCCCACCGCTCCCGCGTCCCACCTCTGCTCCCACACAGCAGCCTGGGCCCCGGCCGGGGACCCCCAGGGGCAGGCAGTGAGCGAAACAGGAGTCCCGGCTCCTCTGGGCATGGGGGGATGCAGGGAGGGCATTAATGCACCAAGGACGGCTTGCACAAGCGATGCTCCGAGCACGCCCTGCACAAGCCACGTGCAAAGGCAGCTCCTGAGCTCATTCCCACGCTGGCGTTATTCCCCTCGGGGCTGCGGGATCGGCTCCCCGCCGCGGCACACCGCCGTGCTCGCGGCTGCGTCAACCCTCGCGGCAGACGCGGCGCTGGCAGAGCGAGCGCTTGGCCGCGGGGTGAGGGCCAGGGTGGGCGCGGGGGCTCGAGGTGCACGTCGGCTCCTCCGGAAACTTGCCTTTTCAGCGATGTCTCATCTCGAGTATTGACCCAATTTAGTCGACAATAACAAGTTAGATCACAAGGCGGGCTAATGCAGGCAAGTCTGTTCCCATCAGATTAAATATTTCAACCAGAGCCCTGCGCATCTGCCCCCGTCACGGCGGGGCACGCTGCTGGTGGTCCGTAGCCCCAGGGGACAGGGGCAGCTCCCTGCACTGACACCGGCTCCCCGCTCTGATGCCCCAGCCCTGCAAAAACCTCCCCTCGTTCCAAGTGCCCACATCTTTCTGTTTATTCCTAATTCAGGCTCCCCTGGGACAGGGTTACTGGTGCCTTTTGTGGGTACGTGGTTTTTCCTTCTCTCCCCCTGAAGCCTGGAGCGTGGCCAAGCTCTGTTCACTGTTTCGTGGTAGGACCAATAAAACTCGGGCTCTGCAAATGGCTCCCGTTGCACAGCTCGTTTCATGGAGCAGTTAAGCTGTTTAACCCCAGCTGGAATTGCACGTCTCGGTCTTCTGTTAGCCTTTCGACAGCCCCGTGAAATAAGGCAGGACGTTTGACAACACGAACGCAAACCCGGCCGTGCAGAGCTTCCCTTCCCCTCCTTGCAAAATGGCCCACGTGCAATTTTCCAAGCCCCATTTTAATTTCCCGGGGTCAATCCTGCACCGCGCCGGGGAGTTCCATTCCACATGACAGAGCAGCATCTGTCCTTTCCATCTGTCCCAGCAGCTCCCTGGGCCAAATCTCTCCAGGGGTGCTCCGGCTGCCGTTGCCACAACAACAAAATGATGCAACAGTTTCCTTTCGGGATGCAGAAGTGACGTTAACACCGGGGACCATGTCTATCCCCATGGGTGCTGCGGCTGCCTCGGCACTTTTTGGCCCAGGGGGATGCTCAGGGTGGCACGGCCAGCCAGGAGGTCCCCCATCAGGAGCCAGCATGGGCTGACTGGGGCTGACGGGACACGACTCCGTCCTAGCTCTCTCCTTCACGCAGCAAACACCAGCTCCCGTGCATGCACCAGGGCATTGCTGAGCCCGTCCCCTCCTGCTGCCCTTCCCCGTGCACCGCCCTGGCTGCAAGCTGTCCCCGCCGTCCCCCTGGTCCCCATCCTCTCAGGCTGCAGTATCCCCACCAAGCTTTCCCCTTTCCTCTGCTTTAGGGCAGATCCACGCTCCCAGTATTGAGGGATTTGTCCCACAGCCCCGGGATCCTGCTCCGGCACGGGATCACGGCCGGGCTGGGCTGGGCGCTGGGAGGACGGGGAGGAGGGAAACTTCTACCGCTCCTATCAACCTCCTCCGGGCTCTGTGCCTCCGCGCTGGGCAGCCCAAAGGAAGGCACCCCCGAACTGGAGCCGTGCTCTGGCTCCATGCTCGCAGGCTGCTGCCGGCCACGTGGGCTTGCCTGCGTGCCGGTGAGTTGCCGCGCAGTGGCACCGGGGCCCGGCCAGGAGCTGGGCTGTGGCAGGACACGGGGGGCAAGAGCGGCCGGCTGCCCCCAGGGCTGCTGCCCTGCAGAGGTGGGAGATTAACCCAGGGGGTGAGCGGTGGCACGGCCGCGCATCCTGGGAAAGCCCAAACCCGGCTGGGCTGGGGTTAAAACCCCAAAGGGGTTTCCCTCGCTGTGGAGGGCAATGTGTAGGCACAAAATGGTGGCTCTCCCCTCCACTCTGAGCCCAGGACTCTCCGGCACGTGCAGCCCCCGAAATCTGGGGACCAGGCATCTCCCGGGGGTGTGCGTGCACCCGTTCACACCCACTTGCTCAGTTGTTCCTGGAAAACCCGGCTCTGCCTGGGTGCTGGCACAGCCGAGGCCGACCAGGCATCATGGAGCTGGACCGGGAGCTGCTGAGCCCCCCGGCACAGCCTGGAGCTGGGGAATGCCATCCCGGCTCCCTCCCGCCCTGCCTGGGAGGTTTCTGTCCAAGCTCTGCTTTGCCAGGGAAAACCAACCCCAGTTTCCTCCTTTTAGGTGCTGCTGGAGCTTGAACCGCCCAGCGCCACGGCCCTGACGTTGGTTAGCAAACGCCACGCTGCTGGGGAGCTCCTGGAGCTCCGGGATCCATGCGGGGACCCTCTGCCCTGCCCCGGCCCCCAGCACAGCCGTGACCCCGCACGGGGACGGTGAGGCCAGCCCAGGTCCCGCAGGAGGTCCCCACAGCTGCCTCCCACCTCGGTCGCCCATTTTCACCCCCAGCTCTTGGGGTTTGCAAGCTCGGAGCTGGCTCAAGCAGTTGGGCAGCTTCTGTCCCCAAGGCGCCTCTTGGCCGGGCCCGGCACCCCCTGCCCTCCCTGCCCGCACCGCAGAAGGCAGCCGGGTCTGGGGGCGCCCAGCACTGAGCTTTCCGCAGGGTCCAGAGGACTCTCCCCAGCCTCCAGCTTGCCGGGCCGTGCCCGCTCCAGCCTGGCATCGTTTGCAACCAATTCCAAGCAAGGAATTAGATGCAGTATTTTTGAGCACAAGGCCGCGGTATTTAATCCTCAGGCTCCATCCTGCTCCGGGATGGCACCGTCCCTGCTGCGTCCGGCTCTGTGCCCCCATTTCAGAGGGGACCATGGGGGAACAAAGGCGCTGGGAGGGTTGGAGGCAACGGGGCCGTGCCAGCTGCATGTGCAGCGCGGTGCCAGACCTGAGTCGCCCGCCGCGGGGCCCGGAGCAGCGGAAAGCAGCCGTGGCGCATGCAGCCGCCTGAATGGGTCCCTTGTCCCCGCAGCGCCGTCTGGCCGGGTGCCCCGCTCGGTGCCTGGCCCACGGGGACACCAGCTGCCCCCGCGCCCCACCCCACAGCTCACCCATCACCCAACGCAGGGCACCCATCACCCACACCCTAACATGGATGACCCAAACATGGGGCACCCATCACCCCCACCCAGACCCAGCTCACCCATCACCCAAACTTGGGGCACCCATCACCCCAACATGGGGCACCCATCACCCCAACATGGGGCTCGCAGCTCCCGCACCCAAACGCGGGTCCCCCGACGCGGGTCCCCCCCGCCCGGGCCCGCCCTGTCCCCGCTCCCGCCCGGGCCGCCGGCGCCACCTCGCGGGGGCCGAGCGGGAGGCGGCGGAGCGCAGCGACGGGCAGGGACGGGCAGGGACCGGCAGGGGCGGGCAGGGACCGGCAGGGATGGGCAGGGGCGGGCAGGGCGGGTGGGGGCTGTGCCGGGGCAACACGGGCACCCCGACACGGGCATCCCAAGACAGGGCACCCGGGCACGGGGCACCCCAGCATGGGCACCCCAAAACAGGCAGCCCACCACGGGCACCCCGGCACAGGGCACCTTGACACGGGCACCCCAATATGGGCACCCCGGCACGGGCATCCCGGCAAGGGCACCCCCAACGCGGGCACCCCAATATGGGCACCCGGGCATGGGGCACCCCAGTATGGGCACCCAAAAATGGGCACCCCACCACCAGCACCCTGGCACAGGGCACCCTCAGCACGGGCACCCCAATATGGGCACCCGGGCATGGGGCACCATAGCATGGGCACCCAAAAACGGCCACTCCACCATGAGCACCCTGGCACAGGGCACCTTGACACGGACACCCCAATATAGGCACGCCAGCACAGGGCACCTTGATATGGGCACCCCAATATGGGCACCCCGGCACAGGCATCCCGGCAAGGGCACCTCAACATGGGCACCCCAAGGCAGGGCACCCCAATATGGGCACCCAGGCATGGGGCATCACAGCATGGGCACCCCAAAATGGGCGCTCCACCACAGGCATCCTGTGATGGGCACCTCTGCATGGGGACCGCAACATGGGGCACCCCAATATGGGCACCCTGGCACAAGTGCTCCAACACTGGCACCCCAGCATGGTCACCTGGGGACAGGGCACCCTGACGCAGGCACCCCAGTATGGTCACTCCAACACGGGCACCCCGTCAAGGACACCCCAACATGAGGCACCCCAGCAAAGTCACCCGAACACAGGCACACCATCACAGGCATCCCATCGTGAGCATCCCGTCGTGGGCACCCCAACATGAGGCACCTCAATATGGGTACTGCAGCACAGTCACCCTAACACTAGCACAGGCACCCCAACATGGGCACCCATCACCCCAGCTCAGGCACCCATTGCCCCGGTTGTGCCGGAGCCAGCACTGAGGGGCAGGGACGTGCCGCAGGGCAGCGGCACCGCGAGACCCGGCACCCGACAGTGCCGGCTGCGCTCAGGCTGCCGCAGCCCCTGGCCTTGGCCGGGCGCTGGGCGAACCCTGTTCGCCTCTGCCCCCCATTTGGGGCCGGGACGGTGGAGGTACATGGCCCTGGGACTGGTGACGCTGGGCCTGGCCAGTCCAGCATCACGGTCCTGAGGTCGCTCCCGTGCCGCAGCGGCTGCTGGAGCCCAGCCTGAGGCCAGGTTTTGTAGAAAATCCTGGGTTTGCCCCTGGAGGCTGAATAGCACCGATTTCATGTTTCTTTCCTCCCCATCAGTTTACACAAAAATAGCAATTAAGGTAACGCAAGCCAAACCTCGTTACACTTCATTGGGACAGAGTCTGGGCAGCAACACCCACGGAGCGCTCCGAGTGCCGGGACAGGGGAGCCCCGCAAGACAGCGAGAAAACTCACGGAAGCACTGCCTTTGGGGACAGAGCAGGATCGGGCCCTGAACTGGGCAGCTCAGGTCCAGCTCCATCAGGGACGCGGTGGCCGGGCTTGTGTTTTCCCCCTGACAGAAACTGGGACGCGGTGGCGGATGGCGAGAGCTCTCCCACGGCACAGCATCCCTTAGGGCCGCTCGCTGCCAGCGGCAGGAGGAGACGCAGCTGCAGTTCCTTCCCCAAGAAAGCCTGTGAAATTACAACAGCAAAAACAGGAGGTGGCGTTATTTATTTAAAAAAAATAAATCTGAGCTGCAAAAGCCATAAGAGACAAGAAGCTGGGAATTTTAAGGGCTTTAGATATTACCTATGGCAATGATTAGGGTTAGAGCCACGCTCTTAATTAAGGGTGATCATAAGGGTATTTCAAACCCTCCAGCGTTTGGAAGGAGAGTAAAAAAGTCCTTACCGCCCCAAATTTTTAAGGCTGAACCAAGTCAGACCACCCCAGGAGGAGAAATCCTTGGAAGCTCAGTCTGGAGGGATCAAGTCCTGGGTCTAAATTCGTCTGTAGGAGTCTTCCCCCACGTGCTCGGTCCCCGGCCCCCTGCTCCCGGGTGCTGCTGCGGCTCCCCCCTGCCCAGCTCCCACCCTGCAGCGCAGGGTTCGTTGCAGGGGGGGGGCAGTTCGTTGCGGGTTTGCATCTCCCAGCTTGGGCTTCCACGCCTGGCTCTGTCCTGCAGGTGTGATGATGTGATGGTGTGACGATGTGATGGTGTGACGGTGTGATGGTGCGACGGTGTGATGATGTCACGGGGTGACGGTGTGATGGTGTGTGGGCCTGGGCTCCAACAGAGCCACTAAAATGGTCTGGGCTAAAACCAGGGCTTTTTGCGAGGTTTTTGGCCGAGCCGCTTGGAGAGCGGCACTGGCACGCCAGCAGAGGCAGGGGCACGGCCGCAGGGGACGGTGGCAGCGCGGGTGGGCACGGCTGCCCCTTCCCAACCCACCACCTCGTCCAAGGTACCTGGACGTCAGCCGTACCTCGAGGACTCGTATGAACGTAACTCTTACCCTTTGACTTTTTCCCTTAAAAAGGGAAACCTAATGCGTAGGAGCTGATGGCCATCGCTATTTCTGAATAAAACAAAAACAAACCCATGGGCTCCGTTCTTCTGCCAGGGTCCAACAAAAACAAGCTGTAAGTCAGAATCTGAAGACAGAGAACAAAGGGGAAAAACACTGGAAGCAAACAGAAATCCTTTTCCTTCCCCCTGTCGCAGAGCGGCTCAAAAGCCCAAGCAGATCTTGGCAAGGTCACATCTCCTTTTTGCCTGCAAGCTGTTTTCCGTTTATTCCTCTCCTTTCCCAGATGCTGGAATCCTGCTCTGGAGAGGAAGGTGGGGTGGGAAAGCGGCTCCTCTACATTTTCTTTTCTCTCTCCTGTTCCAGGGCACTGCCCACCCGCAGTGGGACACGTCGCCCCCAGGGCGGACGTGTGTACAGGGGTGATGCGGGTGGTCAGCACGTGGGCAGAGGATGAGCTGCGGCCGTAGGAAAGCTGAGCCGCTGCCAGCTCTGTGCCTGCACGCGTGGTGCTGCCCGTGAGGCTCCGTGTCCGCCTGCACCCATCACCCGTCACCGTCACCCGTCACCCATCACCCAGAGCAGCTCTCCCACGCTGGCACTTGTCACCTGGGGAAATGGGTGATGGTATTCATAGAATCATAGAATTGTTTAGGTTGGAAAAGACCCTTAAGATCACCAAGTCCAACCGCTAACCCAGCGCTGCCAAGGCCACCACCAAACCATGTCCCCAGGCACCACGTCTGCCCCGGCTTTTAAATCCCCCCAGGGGTGGGGACTCAGCCCCTGCCCTGGGCAGCCTGGGCCAGGGCCTGACAGCCCTTTGGGGAAGAAGTTTTTCCCAATACCCAACCCAAAGCTGCCCTGGCGCAGCTTGAGGCCGTTCCCTCTCGTCCCATCGCTTGTTCCTGGGGAGAAGAGACCGACCCCCCCGGCTCCAGCCTCCTTTCAGGCCGTTGCAGAGAGCGATGAGGGCTCCCCTCAGCCTCCTCTTCTCCAGGCTGAGCCCCCCCAGCTCCCCCAGCCGCTCCTCCCCAGCCTTGGGCTCCAGCCCCTGCCCCAGCCTCGCTGCCCTGCTCTGGCCACGCTCCAGCCCCTCCGTGTCCTTCTTGGGGTGAGGGGCCCAGCGCTGAGCACAACATTCGAGGGGCGGCCTCACCAGTGCCCAGCACAGGGGGACCATCCCTGCCCTGCTCCTGCTGGCCACGCTGTTCCTGATACAAGCCAGGATGCCACTGGCCCCCTTGGCCACCTGGGCACACTGCTGGCTCATGTTCAGCCGCTGTCGACCACCACCCCCAGGCCCTTTCCCGCCAGGCAGCTCCCAGCCGCTCCTCCCCACGCCTGCAGCGGTGCCTGGGGTTGTTGTGCCCCCAGTGCAGGACCCGGCCCTGAGCCTTGTTGCCCCTCACCCCGTGGCCTGGGCCCATCGCCCCAGCCTGGCCAGGGCCCTCTGCAGAGCCTCCCTGCCCCCCAGCAGATCGATGCTCCCGCCCAGCTGGGTGTCAGCTGCAAACTGACTGGAGGGCTCGATGCCCTCGTCCAGACCGTTGATAAAGACATTGAACCGAACCGGGCCCGGGAGGGTTCATGAGGCCGCCTAGGTCCCCACGAGCGTTAGTGACTGCAAGCGGCCTCGGAGGCTGGCGCTTGCTCCCCGTGGAGCTGCGTCCCCACGAGGAACAGGGCCAAAACTTGGCGCCACCGGTTGTGCAGCCATTAAAGACACCCACGGGGAGGGGGAGAGGCCGCAGCCCCCCGCGCCCGCAGGGACCCCGGCCCGCGCCGGGCCCCGCCGCCCCCACGCTCCCCCCACGCTCCCCCCCCGCCACGTGGGACCGGCGGGGGCGGGGCCAGGCGGAGGTAGGCGGGGCGTATGGGGGCGGGGTTATCTGTTGCAGTGATGCGGTGTCGCTGGCAGGCGGGGTGGGCGTGGCCTGGCGCGGAATGGGCGGGGCCGGAGAGCGGAGGGGCGGACGGGGGCGTGGTTAGGCGGGCGGGGGCGGAGCCGAGCCCTCAGCTGACCGGCCGCCATTTTGTCAGGCCGAGCGGAACCCGGAGTTGGGGCTTGCGGCCGCCGGGGCCGCCGCTGCCGCCCGCCCGCCCGCCCGCCCTGTGCCGCGCCGCAACGCGCCGCGCCGGGGGCGAGCACCGTCCGCGCCCCCCGCCCGGGATGTGAGCGGCCCGGGTCGGCTGGTCTCACCCGGCTCTAGCAGTAGCAGGAGCCGCGGCGGCCTCCCCCCTCGTCCCGGCTGGGCCCGGCCCCTCAGCCCCGAGCGCAGGCCCCGCGGCCCGGCCCCGCCGCCGCCATGGCGCTGAAGATGGTGAAGGGCAGCATCGACCGCATGTTTGACAAGAACCTGCAGGACCTGGTGCGCGGAATCCGCAACCATAAGGAGGACGAGGTGAGCGGACCCGGCCCCCGCCGCGGAGGGGCTGCCGGCTCCCCTCGGCGGGCCCCGGCCTGGCCCGTTCCCCTTCGCTCCGGCCTGGGCTGGCTCCCCGCATCCCTCCGTGCTGGCTGTCACCCGTTTCCCAGTCAGGTCCTGCACCTCCGGGGGGTCGGGGAAGGGGGGGAGCCCGCCTCCACCCCGCTCCCCTCAGGGGAGGCTGCGCCAGGCCCAGAAGCAGCCGGGTGCCTTGGCCACCCTGGAAAAGGGGATGTTGTTTTGGGGAAGGTGGAAGCAGGAATCAAAATGAGGAAGACGATGGTGGGGTGTAGGCCAGAAGGGAAGGACTGTGGGAGAATAAGAAAGCGTTAGGGGAGCAGTGAGTTGAAAAGAAGGATGAGGGAGGGTCACGCTTGGTACTCGCTTTCCCATTTAGTGTCTTATTGTGGTGTCGAAATCCCTGATATATAGATAAGAAAATAGAGGAATTCCTTCCTGTTGCACTATGGTCAGCTACTGTAGTCAACTATACATTCTTCATTGTGAAGCTGATATACAGGAAAGCCGAGTTCAGTCATAATTCAGCTTTCAAATTATTCATGTTGAATACCACCTGACTGAAATGTGTTTTTCTTGTTTCAGAGCTTTTGTAGGCAGATAGCAATTGGATGTGTTGGCCTGTTATTCTCTTTTGTATTAGAGGCACGTGATCAGGAAATTAGTATAGGTGAACTAATTAGTCATCAAGAACATGTTATGTGAGACTTTCCACGTTGAAGTGTCACATGTTAATTGGGAAGTAACGGACACAAAGGATATCATTTATGTTCATCTTCAAGTAAGCAGTCATGACCTTAGAAGCTTTCTTATGAATGGTCTAACAGTTATGCTTTGCTGGAACATCAGTGAGCTGCTGCGGAATTAGTGACAGGCTAAAAATATTTGTAGACTACAATGTGTCTTCATATGAGTATAATATCCAAATGGTATCAGCTATGAAAAGTATCTGGAAAAGTTGTAAACGTGTAACTAAGTGAAATAATTAATTTGGAAAACTGTGATCTTCATTACTGGTACTGTTGGACTGAAACACAAAACACAACTTCCAAAACCACTTGAATGTTCAAATGGCTTTTAAGCCTGTTGTGCACAGGACAAGGTGTTACTTATTAGTGATGATACCTGGGGAACTTAGGTTTTTATTCTAGTATACATTAAGTTTATGGGTATTGATTTGCTGACAGAGGAAGATAAGTGTGCAGTGCCCCCCAAAGCATGGGAAACTACATGGCAAAGTGGAAACAGCCTGTTTATGTGGACACTTAATGTGTTCGACTCAAAGCTGGAAAAGGTGAACGCTATTTCTATGGAGCACTTCCCCATAGTGTGCGTAGGCCCGCTTTGTGTGTTATGCTGCTTTTAGTAAATATGCTTTATTCTTTTGTGCATAGGACAGAGAATGTTTCATCAACTATCAAACCTCTGAGGATCCCCCTGATGAAGGTCCAGGCCTTTGTGGCACCAGTCCTTTTTGAGGAGGATTGAACGTACCGTTCTCATTTCTAAAATAATTTTGTGACAAATAGCTCCTTTTCGAGGACTTCATAAAGAGCACAAGTGCTGTTGCACAGTCAGGATTAACAGGTTCCTGTGCATCATAAGCCCTACTGAGTTTGTTCTTAGCCTGTGACAAGAAAGAGTTAAAATGCATTGGCTTTGATCTCCTTTGGAGTTAGGAAAAAATACTCAGGCAATTTTGTAGGGCTCTGGATTTGAAGGAAGTTGTTATACAGGTATACACACACACTGGGAACCAGTGAGGTCAAAGCGGATGCGTTATCTCTTGCTGCAAGTAAGAGGCTGATGTCCATCACAATAGTTGGACTGTAGCGTGATAGTATTTTAAACGATGGTAGCTCTTTAGTTTGAAATACAAGTTGTGAGATTATTTTAAAATAGATGACTGCAGGGATAGTTCCTTTTTATATCCTCATGCGCACAGCAACAATTAAAACCTGAACTTCAGGCTGTGTTCAGCTGATCAGTAGACATTGCATTGATGAAAAGTGTGTCTTCTGTAGCATAGACTGTTTTCGGAATCCTTCAAAGATTTTGCTTAATTACATAGAGCAGCTGCAAACAGCGCAGGACTGTTCCTTTTTCTAGATCAGCTAGCTGAAGAGTGCTGTAAACCTTCTGTTATTAAGATGCTGGGTGTTGATTCAGTGCTTCCCAGGCAATGGTCATGGATGTTTTCTAGTTTTCAGGTGATGTTACAAAATCAGAATAGTATTTTAGAGGAAGTAGCTGCAAAAATTCTTCCTTCTTTTCTTACAGTGCTTCCATTGTTCATTGTATCTACTAAGCGTTGCTCCATTACTCGATGTAGTTGTTAAACGAACATTTGTGTGTCTCAAGATAAGTGTCTAAGCTTAAGACGCACACTTTGTCCTGTTCAGAAGAGCAAATTTGTTTAAAATAAACAGCAGTGTGCTTTGGTGGCAAGGATATTAGCTGTTGATCTCAGCTCAACAAGAATTACTCTATGAAGGAGATGTCTCTGGAAAGGAGGTACTGTGGTTGTTAAATAAAAATTACTTGGAAAGAATGGAAGGCATGATTATTGCTTTGACTTCCAATTTAGTTATGCTTTTTGCAGAAGGTTAATTTCTGTTGTGTCCGTTGGTTCTTGTCTTTGGGAATTTAATCGTATGGGAATTCTGCCATCACTTTTTCCGTCATCTTTCTAGGCAGTCTCTCCTGGTAGACAGGGTATAGTAAGATTTATTCCTTTCCAGTTCCTCCACAGGTACCATCACAAGCGAGTGTATCTGGTATTTCGCTGACGCATCGAGGATGTGTTTGTAGTGCAGGACGCGCCAAATGGTTGTCACCTCGGTTCAGACGTGGGTTTCTCAGTACAACTTTTCAACAGACCTGCTGCATTCTTGCTTGATGGTTTTATGTTCATCCTGTATTGCTGGGACTCTTAAGCACGTGCCCCAGGGCTTGTTGTGAAGTAACTGGAGAGCCATGAGCTCTTTACCAATACATTTTAAGTGTCCTCATCAGCTCACTAGAGGAACTGAGAGGGTACTGGAGGCTGCCTGGCACTTTAGCTTGCATCCTTGCTGCAGAGTGCTTAATTACCTGTCAGAGGCCATTTTCATTTTAATTTCTGGTCTGTATCCAAAGCTGACCCATTTATTTTGAGTTTAAAACACTGAAACCGAAGCGATGGCCGCCTGTAAGGATGAGAGGTAAGGGACAGGAGTTAGTTAACACAGTCACTTTTCTGTGCAGACATACTCTGTCCAATTTCCAGTCTTCCGGGGAAATTGGAGCTGCATCATCCTTCTGCAGAGTAAACGCTAGTGTGGAAGGAATGAGGTGGCATAACAGCATTAGGTCTTTTCCTAGTTTGACGTGTTGTGTTTGCTTTTCAACAGTCTGTACAGATGCTTTAATCCCTGCGGTGTTTCCCAGCTCAGAGATTGAGGGAAAGCCAAACCTGCAAGAAAGACTTGATCCTGTTCCATTCTCCCCTGACATTCACTTCTAATATCTCATTCTCTCTCTTTCATTTGGAAAATGAATCCTTTTGGTAATGAAAGCAGCAAGTCTTTCACCCGTTGTTAGGTGGTTTTGTACGCTATGGAATAACTTCTCCCACTTTCTGCCTGCTTTTTATGGATGTGCTACCCAGCATGCTCAAGAGGGGAATGGCTTGTACGATAGCCTGTTAAAAGTGTAATGGATTTTTTCCCAAGATGTTCCAAGCCGAGAAATGACTTCTGTTTAGGGATGTTCTCCTGAATGTGAAATAAAGGAAGGGATAATCCTTTGCTATTTTGCTCTTGCACAGTGTTTTGCATTTGCAGTTAAGTTTGTTCTTCCCAACAAGGAAGCTGCTGTCAGATGCAATGGTGAGAGGTTCTTTTATAAACCTGAAATGACAGAGTAACAGAAACAGAGATGTTAAATGGGTGGTGCTTTGTCCTGTTCAGACCATGGCCCTCTGTGTTTCAAGCGTCTTTGATTTACTGGAGGACACTTAAGGAGGCAGAAGGGGTTAAAGTCCTGCATGAAATGTCTGTGCACTTCTCTCATAACTTGGGAAAATTGCCTCCCTCTTCTTTCAGAGAATCTGCTGCTTGTGTGCCAGGATTAGCACTTTATGTTTTTGGTAATCAGTACTTTCAGGAAATAAGCGTGTTAAAAAAAAAAAAAATCACATTTTCTTGTGTGTAGTGTTCGGCGATAAGTATCTCGTTGCTGGCTTACACTTAAGTTGTTTTGTACAGAAGCAAGCTGGAGGAGCAAAAGGAGCAATCAGTGTTTCTGGTTGGAAAAAATAAAAATTAATTTCAGTTGATAATAACGAGATGTGTGTTGAGGGTCCGTGCTGTGAAATATGTATTTCACTGCTCGGAAAGATGGGGCTTACCAAACTGGCAGCACATTCTCACTTCTTAGTGACCATTACCTAAGCACAGTGGACTTGTATTGTTAAAAAAACTTTTCCTCTAAATATAGGGCTGCTGCGCTTGACTGCACACTTCCAGCTACTTCTCTGACACATTTTCAGATGAAATGATGGTGTAAGGAGTTTTGAGGAATCTTTTAACATTACAAAAGTCTCTTGGGCACAGCCTGTCATCAGTGAGGCTGAAGACCATCTAGTGCTATGGTCTTTTGACGGCTTGGCCTCTAGCCACTATAGCAGTGTTAGTACCTAATGGTAAAGGATACGGGATGGAACATAACAGGGGAATTTTGAGGAATGCTAAAAAGCTTGTTGGTGCCCAAGTCTGAAAAAACAGCCCAACGGATAGGCAGCGTGCAGTTCATTGATGACAGGCAGCTCTTTCAGTCACTGACGCTCGATCAGTTACTGCTTGTCATATGTGTGTTAATATCTTTGAAGGGAGCTCATTATTCCACCACTTTCAAGTGGATCTAGAGTTGCTATTGTTAATTCTTTGAGCGCGTGAATCACTGGAAAAGACAAAGTCGGAAATAGCAACAATACACAAAAGAGGGTTGGATAAGGACCTCGCACCAATTGGTGAAAAAAGCAGACTAGTAGTGGCCTCCGAGGTAGCAAGGCCCAGTGTAACAGTGTCCCTGCCCTAGCTGCTGTGTCACGGAAAATAAAGGGCCTGGAGCTGTGGAGCACGAGCCAAGACGCTGGCTTTTTCTTGCGTGATTAGAAGCAGAGAGCAGCTGAGGCTTTGCATTAGCGCTGCCTTTCATTAGCTTCTTGCTTTCTCCTGTGTTAAATATTACTTAATCGACTGTGGCATAAGTCAGGCTAATCGCTTTGTTCCCAGTGCAGATCCTTTTGTAGCTGTCTCTTCTGAGGGTTTGAAATGCTCCAGATAGATCGCTTTCTTACACATTTAGGTAAAAATTCTGCCTCGGCAGGTCCAGGGGAGAGGAGGAGCTTTCTGGTACCTCGTCCTAAGAAATGGAGTGGCCCACACACCGCACCTTTTGTGAGGCCAGTGGAAGAATGGCCAGAAAAATCCAAGTAGAATAAAGATACTAACTGCATATCTCTACTCTGGTCATCTTCAGAGAGTTGTTTATTTGATGCTTTTTGATGCAGCTCTTTTTGTCCCAGTGCTGAGTGTGGAAAATGGGGCCTTTTGTGATTTCCTCTAATGTCGTCAGTGTCCACAAAAGGGACTGAAAAGCCTCATCCTCTACGATGTGGGTTAGTGAATGTATTTGGTGCACAAAGAATACCTTTAGGTTTTTCACTTAGAAGTGTTCTTTGGTAGCGTGTCCCACTTCTGGTGTGATACGAAGGGCAGCAAGAGAAGCATTGAACGACATGCATCAGGAAGACCGAGTCATGGGACCAGTTACAAAGAAGCATTTGTGTGCCTTAGGTTATTAAAAAAACCTGATTGTTCATGCTGAATAATAGAAATGCTTCATAATCTAAAGGGGAGTCTGCTTAAATCCAGGTGGCAGGAAGTATAAAGATATTTGAGTAAGGTAAAAGGTGCAGAAAATAACATGGTTACTCGTGGCGTTAGTAGCTTGTAAAGGTGGTTGAGTTTTTTTTTAATAAGAAGCGTATGTTCAAAATAACTGACAATCCTCACGAGTCCTGTTGGATACTGAAGTGTAGCTGGGCGTGAAAAAATGTTTGGTTCATACCGGCTTACCTCCTCAGTCGCTGGCCGGTAGGCTGATCCAACGGCGTTTGGAGACCGTGTAGCTGAGCACTGGTTTTTGTATTAGCTGTTTCCTTTTTATCGTTGTTTATTTTATGACCTCGATGTTCAAACCTGGTAGCTTTTGCTGAGAGGGTTCATATGTTAAAAGGTGCATAAAGGGAAGCAGGCATCAATGTGGGTGCGTTGAAACTTTCTTCCGGTGGGTTCAATCTTCGTGGCAAATTCGGGCTGCATAAAATATATCACTTCTAGCTGTCGCGATGTGACTAAGCTTCAGCTATGAGGATTGTAAGTTTGTTTAGAGCGAGTGGCGTGATTGTACAGCAGGGAGTAGGTGAGCAAATCTACTTCAATTACACAAATATTTGTACTGAATTTAAGAAGTCAGTGATGGCCACGAACCATCTTTTTCTTCATTGTCCTTCTTACCTTTCCATACCTGAGAAGTACTCGTAGCTTTGCATAAATCAGTGTTACATCTCTGTAATATTTTCAGTGTTACATGTTTATTAATACATCATTAAGCATATTTTTTTGGTGGTATTTCCATCTGAACTAAAGCTGAGTCTTGGAAACAATAGCTACTTTAGCTCCTTAGAAGGCAGCGACTGTTTCCTATGCGTACAACAAAATGCGTGCTTATAACGAAGCCTACCTTTATCAAAGCCTGAAATTGTGCACAGGAATATGTCTGGAACTAGCAAATGGAAAAATCTATTGTAAAAGTACTTGCACAGCTTTTTGCATAGTAATGTAAAAATAGAAGTTTGAGTACATCTTGTGTTTGCAGGGCTAAGCACTTTCATCTGACACATCGCTCTGGTCTTAAAAGTTGTCTGCTCAGGTATGATGTAGACAGCACGGGCCCCTGAGGATTGTTTAATTGCCGTGCAATTAATTTAACAAATACCGTGATCAGACTGGAGACACTTATATTAAGGGACTGATCAGACTGGAGAGATACCAAGGGACATCTCTAGAGCCTTGCTGCTGATATGCGCGTCCTGATTTAGGTAGGGCTGGTTTGGGTTTTGCTATCTAGTACCCACTTAATTGTTGGCATCTCAGAGTAGCCCGCCTAGGGAGGTGGCCCAGGGTGGCTCGCGTAGCTGTGCTCCAGCTTCCTGCATAGGTGCTCTTTTGTGTGAAATACTTCAATTATCTTTGGGTAAACCGCCAAAAAGGTTTACCCAAAGTCTCCGTGGGAGGCCTCCAGAACACCCTGGTTCTCGGAGAGATGCCGCCGGTGCTGCGGTGCTCAGCGTGTCTGGGGCAGCGTCGTCGTCTTGGTGCACGTGTTGGCCTGGGTCTCGCTCGGAGTCACTTTGGACAAGCAGCTGCAGCCCTACAGCTGTTTCTTTTCTGAAATCCAATCCTTCTGTGTTACGTACCCCCTCGGAAGAGCGTATGTGGTTTTCTACAGTGCCTTGTGGCGCTGTGGTGGTTTGGGGTTGTTTAGTATCTGCTCTGAAACTGGTAGGTGTACACTGCTTGCTTAGCATCTCTCTGGATTTTTAAAATAAGGTTCAAAGGGTTTTATGCATTTATGAATCAATTTAGGATAGATGGATGCATGACACTGAATTTCAGTTGGTATGTATAATTTCAGTAAACATTAAGAAAAGAAAAAAAGTGTAACTTTTCGCATTCCTCCATCAGTGTCATTTGGCCAAGGAGTCTTGCTATCTCGCTTTGCTTGTAATAGCCAAGGGGGCAGTGGATAATGCATCATGTTTCCAGTAAATAATATAGGAGAAGATTGCTGCAAATGAACTGGCAAAGGTTCGCCTCCGCATCTCCAGTGTTCATCGCTGATGAGAACAGTACGTTGGTCTAGGATCTTAAGGCTACCTGCAAGATGAGTGAAGAAATCCCTGGAAAGCTAGGTGGCAAAGGCAAACTAAGACATGTTAAAACACATATAGCAATACTGTTTATCAGCAGCTGAGTGAAAGATAAGCTTGGCTTTTTCAAAACACATTTCGAGTTGTAACATGTTTTCTGAGCTCTTTGTTGCATCCGACTACCCTCTGCACTGTTTTATTTCGGCTGCTGCAAACCAAAACGCACAGGAACGCTGTGCAGTTTCTCAGTTATTGCTTATATTCTGTTCCATGCTGATCCAATTTGCCCGGGTTATGGTTTTAGTGAAGCTAGTTGTGAGATAGCATATGCCTTGGAATTCTCTTTCTGTCCGGCCATGGAGTAGTCTCAACAAAGGATCCTGTAACTTAACCTCAAATAGCTTTTTCTACAGTATTTAAACAATGTAATATTTTTAGTTATGCATGACAGAAGTTAACATCTACTACGCTTATCTCTAGCACTGCGTCTGAGTGGAAAGGAGCATGTTTCACTTTTTTATGCTCTTGTCTGTTACTTCAGTTGATTTATTCTGTGCTGTCATGGTACGGTGCTTGTTTCAGGTACTGTAGTCAATTATAGGTGTATAAATTCTGTTTGACTAGTTCACTGGTGGTGTTTGATGTGAAGTACTGCTTTTGGGGGTTTTGGTAGAAGCTCGGCAAGTGATCCATATTTCTTTCCAGCCTTCTTCTGAAGTTAGGAGGTGGCAGCTGATCTGCGCTGTGGTTGTAACAGGATCTTCTGCTTGAAGCAAACAAATTCAAAAGTTGCTTCCCCCCCCCCAAGGTGTCTGTGGTGTAACTGCCTGTTGTGTTAAGCATCGTGGTCACGTCACATGGCTTGCATCCCACAGGTAGTATTTCTTAAGATTATTTAAAAAAAAGAAAAAGGAAGGGCAGTTGTTGCTCGTTTTCTGGAAGTTGGAGCAGTCTCTTCCTCATGCGAGATTGTCATGTGCTTGCGCTTAATGTGATTTCATGGGGTTAATGGCAAGCATATGTCTCAAAGCGCTACAAAAAAAGATAAATCCTACCGTGCTTAAAACAAAAGAAGTGTCATATGTTGTGCTTATTTCAGTTATTTATTTTTATGTTCTACTTATTCCAAACTTTTTCTGTTTTAGAGTGGTGTAGTTACGCATTTAGATCAGGTCATATCTTGCTTCTTGTGGTGTTCGCTGTTAATCATCCTTTCCTTAAAACACCGTATTTAACCCTGAAAGTGCAAGAGAAATAGGGACTGATGTTCACTGACATTTTGCTGTTTCATCTGGGTGGAAAACACTTGGCTGTTGCAGTAAGTGACAGGTCTGAATCTCAGATCAGCTGCAGCAGATCCAGTGGATTGAGGCTGGATCCTGACAAGGACTCTGGTGGAGGATTCTGCTGCCTTTGGTTTGCTGGACTGTAACCCAAAGTGGTAAGAATATGAGTTTGCCGTCTCTTGGTTTCAGAAGAGTATGGTTAAGAGTACAGCTTCTTTAAGACTATTGGAAATTAATAGCTTTCATGATTAAATTTAAAGGTTCTGCAGTGATATCCATCCTAATTGTTAGCGTCTTCTCATCAGCCGGTGAGTACAGCAGAGAGCGCCACGTTTCCTAGGAATGCAATTGTTCAATTAGATAAGTGATTTCTCAACTTCGCTCACATATTGCTTGAAAAAAATCTTTGTCTTTTGTGAACCTCTCTGAAATTGTCAGCAAACCCCAAATTCTGTCGTGGCCGGAGCCTGGAATAGAGTTTTAGTGTTTTTCAAAGTTAATTCAAAAAACATGGCTTGGGAAATGAAAAATCCTATAAACTGACATTTTGGCTTCTTACCATGACCCACTTCTCCGTTCCTCCCTCACTCTGTTTCAAAGGGATTGTGTCTTCGATTCTTGATACCTTCATTCTTATTTTAGCCACTCTTACTAGTTTAAATGCACATATTTTCTGGGTGAGGTCTTGGAATTCTTGAGGAATTTTGGTTTATTTTAAAAATTAGCTTGTGTATTTTGTTAATGGATATAAAAAGCTTACTGCATCTGTTTGGTGGAACACATTAAGAAGTGGCAGTTATGACTTTGTGCTGTATTCACAGCTTTGTTGAGTAATTACTGCCAACATCTGCATGCTTTACTTGGTTTATAGCTGCGCTGCTCTGAGTGTGTTTTTGTAATCTTCCTCCTTCTGAGGGATACGGCAGAGAAAACAACCACCCAAGCGGTCGCTGTAGCATTTCATTAAGGAGCCTTTTCCACGGAGTTGGGAAAGGCTCCTTTCCCACTTGGCAGCCGAGCACGAATGAAAGAGCTCCTCTCAGCTCTTTTCCCTGTGTTATCATATGCCCTTCAGCTTTTGGCCGCAGACTCGCAGCTTTGCCTGGATTGCCATCATTCTGAGGGTGTTTTTCACTTAATGGTTCTGCTTGTTCTTGACTACACCGGGAGTGAAAGGCTTCCTTATAATTGCCCCGCTTGCTCAAAGCGGTCTGTCTGGGAATGTCCAAAGGTCTATAAATATTGTGACTTAGAAGTGCTCCTCAGTTGGCTGGCCAAAATGTGTGAGCAATTGAGTAGCATCCCAGGAAGACTTCAGATAAGACTGTCACAGAATTAGGAAGGAATTAATAGTTAAGAAATATATTGATATTATAATCAATACCCTGAGCATAAATGAATTCTGAAGTATTTTCCTTTTGCATTTCTTTCTTCATGGGATCTCAAAAGCATTTTAGGAAAAACTGAGCCAGTTATATCCTGGGAAGTACTTATTTTTAATTACCACACTAGGAAATTGCTGTGTTAGAACGATTTATGTAAAAACTATCAGTGACTCAATGCTGGGAAAAGTATCCAGATTTTGTCCTGTATGTAATTTTTTTTTTTTTCTGCAAACATGTAGGCCTTGCTGAGGGACTACCATTTTTTCTTCATTGCATCAAGTGGTTGTTCTCCCTTTCACCGTCTGGTTTGGCCATCTGAATTGAACAGCTTGCAGGCTGCAGTGTGGGGCCTGAGGGTGTTTTCAGCGTGAAAATGCTTTGGTGCAGCCTCCTGTCCGTGCTTTGCAGAGGTCAGCGATTCCACTAGCCAGAGACCGGGCAAGAGCTTCGCTAACGATCCGAGCATGCGTAGTTGTTGCCTTCATGTTTCTGTAGACGGTAAATGTGGTAGGGATCCGGCTATGGTGTGGTGGTTGGGTTTCAGATTTAAGTGGGAGTCTAAAGAGATCAGTTTTCTTCATATTGCTCACTCATGACAGTGTTACTCCACAGAGATTAACAAAAAGTTAATACTTGCTGATCCTTTAAAGCTTTCTATATATAGGGTCTTTCATTCCTTGTAGTCTTTTAGGATGTGAAGTGCAGCCATTTTGGAAGGACTTCTTTCTGCTCTTAAATCCCTTATTTTAGTTTCAGATCTGATTCTGAGTTCTGTAATATACTTTTCCACCCTTTTTAAAGGAAGTTGCTCGTTATGTTAGGCTAACTGGTAGACAGCAGGTTGCCTGCAGGCCACTGGGGCCATCGAGTGTGGGAGTGTGGCTAGTGACGCGGGAGCCTGTATTCAGCTGTGCCGGGCTACACGTTATTGAACTTTTCCGTACTCCATTTTTTTCCCCTCCTGGTCACACAGTGGTTTGTGTTCAACTCCCAAGAGGTTTTCAGGAAACTTAAGCTAATGTTAAAAATAGTTTTGGGATAGATGCTGTGGGAAATTACAGTAGTGCTTGCTGGTTATGGGCATGAAGGCTGAGAACCTGCGTGTTAGTATTCTGCCCTGAGAACCAGTGCTGACCCCACTGACCAAGATGTGGCAAAGAGATACGCATGTGAAGGATTCTGTGACGCTGGTCCAGCATGCTCTTGTGTGTGCATAAAATATTTAAGGCGAGGTACAATGTATTTGCAGATCAATTGCATGTTGTATAAGTTGTTCTTTCAGCATCTCCGATCAAGTGTGTATTTTCTACTGTCAAAAGTTTTTTTCAGTTTAAAACTCAAGAGTTTAAACTTCCCGCGGGAGTTGTCTGGACCTGAATCGCTCTCGGGCAATGTGTTTAGAATCCCAAATCTTTTGCTTCCCGGGAGAAGTCACCCAGGCTTTGTTAAGCATTTGGGGGCAATGCCATCTCCAGTTTTGGCAGATGTGATCCGCTCGCCCATATCCAGGAGGACAGATGGCTATCTCTGTAGAGGAAAGGGCTCTTTGGTGTTTAGCATGCCCTCCCTTAACATGAAAATTCCCATTGCAAAGATAGCATGGCTACCCCAAATACAGGCATTTAGGAATATCTTAAATATCTTCAAGTAAATTCATTTGCCAGCTTTCTTTTGTCAGACCTTCTGAGGTGTGTTATGCTGGAGAGCAGGGCTGCTGTTTGAGGGGCCTCAACTGGCTGCAGGAAAGTCTCAAAATAACAAACGTGGTTCCACCTGAGCTTACTTGGGGCATGGAGGAGCTGGCTTTTATCCCTCTGCAAGTGCAAGGTTTGAGAGAAAAGCCAAATAATTATTCTGCTTGTACAGAAGCTGTTAAACCAGTGAAGCTGCCGCTCCTCTGAATTGTGTGTGTTCACCGCGTGTCCTGATGGTGGATTCTAATTCTGGTATCGCTAGGCTCTAAACGACAGCAGTGTAAATTGTTGTGACGTGACTGCTGCTTGGAGTATGAAGTCCCTGCGTTAAAATCCAGTTGCTGCCTTTCCTCACCTGGATCATTGCAGTGCCTCTTTGCACTACGGACCTCGTACAATTTCTTTTTATGTCGCCTGCTATTTATTAAAACGAACATTCTCTGCTTCTAGCAGAAAACTTGCATGACTTGAAGCATAAGTATCACTCTAGGACATTGTAAAAGACCAATGAATGGTTGGGATAATATACAAAATTTTGTGTAAAGGGGAGAAATGTTAATTAAAGGCAGACCAGTAGACTTCTATGTTGAAAATATCTTTTTGGTGGAAGGTAATGGTATTCAGGCAGGATTTTACTTTGGAACTAGGTAATCTGTGTCTGACCTGGTTCCTCTGGCAGTTGATTTATTTATATTGAATGTGAAATGCCCTGGTGCATGTGTGGCTTTCTAAGGAGAGATTATTTCTCTGCTTTTAAATTCTCATGATTTCTGTAGCAGATAGCTTCAGTACCTAAATCATCATTAACTGTGAACTGAAAGAATCTCTGACTGAGCTAAGCCTACTTCTAAAGTAAAATCTGTACAGATATTTTTAAACCATGCATTTGCCACATCCCTCCCACAAGCACAGACGTGATTGTTTGGAAAGAAATGAAGGACCAATATTTAAATGTAAACATGGTGACATTTGGCTCTCTGAATTACTGAGAAATTCATACAAAGAACTGTTGCTGATCAAAATGTGTAAATGGCAAAACCGCTCGTTTGAGTTGTGAACCAGGGAGGGGGTGTCCTTGCCGTGGTCCCCTCAGGCGGGAGGGCTGATGTGGGTGCACGTCTGCAGTGCCATCTATATACAGCGTGCCCAAAAGAAGAGTAACTCAGCATTTTCTTCAGTCACCTTAAATTTGTGGGCTATTAATAGTGTTTGACATAGTTTTTTCTAAACATGTAATGGCTGGGTGATCTCCGGCTTCCCACTGCAGTAAGTGACCACTGTATGTTCTGGGAACGGTGGGACTCAGGTTTTTTTTCAGACCCCTACGTACACGATCTCCATTGAACAACTTTTTTTTTCCTACAAATCTTTGAAGCTAGGGCTCTGGACTGAACAGTGCAATTGTGAGGGAGAGGGAGGAGAATGGAAACCATGGAAGAAACATCTCGGTGTACTTTCGGTTTTGAAATAGAATTGTGCTGTTTCCTATTAATGAGTAGTTTCATCAGATTTACGTGCTTACCTAAATAGCGTGTGTGTGTGACGTTTGGTGCTTGCAAACGATGACTTCTGCTGCTTCTCCCCACTAACATGCTGGAAATCTATAAAACTGGTAAATAAGCACAAATTTTTGTTTGTTTTCCTCAGGCAAAATACATCTCCCAGTGCATCGATGAGATCAAGCAGGAGCTAAAGCAGGATAACATTGCCGTGAAAGCAAATGCAGTCTGCAAACTTACATATGTAAGTGCCTTGCTGGGATACGACGTAATCACATCTGTATTTTTTTCTTTCTTGCTGACTAGGGGCTGGTCTTCGATCTGAAGGCTGCTTTTCTTACACTGCAGTTTCTTAGGCTGTTGTAAGTGCAGGCTGCAGGCGAGAACGCTCCCACGTGTCTGATGTCAGAGGCTGCACGTTCCCATTCTGTTCATTGTGCTGGCACTAGTAGTGGTACAATTTTGTGTTATTGAGATAGGTCAGGAAGCTAAGCTGATTTAAAACCAATCCAATTTAAAAAGTTGTTTTCCGCTGCGTCGTTTCTTCCCAAACAGTTGCATGAACACTTGAAACTGGTGTTTGTTTCTCTTTGCACAGTCCTTTGTCGAGAAGGAGAGGAGGGAAATACTGTTAAAGAATTATTTTTGTGGTTCTGGTTTTTATTTAAAAAAAAGAAATCCAGGAAAAAACCCCTTAACAATGATGCTTATATAACTGCATATGTAGTACCTGGAATTAATGGAAACTATTTAAAACTTTCTTCTAGTGGAACTTCGAGACTTCTTTCCCTTACTGTGAGTGGCATAGAATGTAACATTATTCATAAACTTGAGGTGTCTTATAGTATTATTTTTGGACTCTTGTTCCGTCTTCAATTTTTGGACGTATCTTTACCTCTTTTCTTGAGTCTCTTATTTCAGAAGTTTGTTATCTTGGCTTCTCTGCTCACAGTTACAGATGCTGGGCTACGACATCAGTTGGGCTGCTTTCAATATTATTGAAGTCATGAGTGCATCGAAGTTTACATTCAAAGTGAGTTCTCTGTGTAACTACAACTGTACTCGCCAAGCTGTTTCATTACTGTATTTAATAAACGCATTGGTACATCATCTTTTGGTCTGCTTTCTTCAATACGGAAAGGGAGTAGACTGTATTTGTTTCTAGTATATGGATAATACTTGACCTGCTAGTACAGGCTTTTTCTACCAGAGGTTTGACAACAGCTGTCAAATATCTTCTGTGGAAAAAAAAAAGGGTATTTTTTTGTGAAGACCACCTAAGATTCCTAGTAGCAGCCATATTTAGCTTTATAATTTTTCTTGAAAGGTCTTGTCTGTAACATAGAGCATGAACGTTTTTCATCAAATGGAGTAGAATGTTACCTCGTAAGGAATAGCTTCCAAATTGGGCTTTAGTACCTGAAAGTCAGGAGTCAAGGAGTGTTGTTCTTGCTTTGTACTAGATGCAACACGGACAAAATATATGTAATCTCCATTTCTCCTACTGACAATCCTACATTATTTCTACATCTTTGTGGTCGTTGAACGTATATGTTCTAACAAAGTAGAGGAGGTGAAGCTAGTTTAATATCCTTAAGATAGGTGTATTATCCCTGGAGGTGTTACTTGTCTGAGATTAGAAAAGGGGGTTTATATTGGGAAAGAATAGAGACCGCTGTCATGTCTTTTCTGTTATGCAAACCTCCTGTCTAACTGTTCATCTTTTTAATATTGCTCATGAAGTTACCAGTTGTTGTTCATCTCAACATTGTCTAAACTTGCTTTTAATTTTTTTTTCTCCTTGCCTTTTTACAGAGAATCGGTTACCTAGCTGCCTCTCAGTGCTTTCATGAAGGGACTGATGTAATTATGTTGACTACTAATCAGATCCGAAAGGTAAAACTTTTGACTTCAGTTCTTAATTTTTTTCTTATGTTGTCTCCCTGCTTGTATTTTCAAATCTGTATGAAGTATTGCTCTTTTAGGAATCTAAGGTGTTTAAGTAGAATTCTGTTTACTTGGTTTACAGTCTACTCTCATTCCACAAGCTGAAGGATTAATGAAATACTCCGGAGCGCCTGTCCAGAGGCTTCCCTCGTGCTGCCTCATACCAGCTCTCCGTGTTTATTTATCACAGTGAATGGTGACAACAATAACCTTTGTTAATATTACTGGGCTCTCAGGCAGCCCTTATAAGAATGTAATGGGTAAGAAAAATGTCCCCATTCCTGAAGTAAAATAAGCAGTCACCTGGCTGCACAAATTCCTATCTGTGAGGGCCTGTTTTCTTCTGGTAATAACAGATCAGACTTGTTTGGTATAATTGCGTGTAAAAATGGTGAAGAGTGTATGGAAAGTTGTGTTCTGTATTAATGTACCGAAATGCATTGTATTCATTTTCATAGAGCTTTATCACTTGAATTTTTTAGAGTTATAGGGTTGCAGGATTATTTTCCTATTCTTCCTATTATTCAGATTACAGATATATTTTTAAAGCTCTTAAGTTTAATTTTTTAAAGTATCACTGCTTTAAAAGATCCAGTACAAGATGTGCCTACATTTTTACCATCTAAGTAGCTAAAATGTCTTTTACTTGCTTAAAAAAGATCAGTGGGATGTTATCCAGGATCTTGCCTAAAGAACTCGTGCTTTTCCCTTTGTCTTTTAAACTGTTCTGCTCTGACAAGTACCTTTTTTTAATAATGTCCATCCATTTTCTTTATTATGGAGATTTTAGTATACTGAATTTCAGTCACTTACTAGGCTACTCCTTCCTTTTTGTGCCCGAGTGTTTACTTAAAGGCATAAGTAAAGATGCTTTTTCATGTTTCGTTAATCTAGCAATCCCTTGTATTTTAAGGGTTTGTCAGTTCTCAAAATACATTAAAGCCAGAATAAATTGCAAAGTTTTGTTGCTCCTTAAGAAGCAGATTTCATTATTCTTAAAGTAGAACCTAATTTCCTACCACCTGCAAAGGGTTTTAAAATGAGATGCAAATGGCACAGAACTCGGTAAGGCCTGGCTATGTTTAGCTCTCCTGAAGCAGCCTCCGTGCGCACGTGAATCTGGACGGTTAATGCCGGTAGCTCACGTGGGAATGCTCTGTGCAGTTCGCTTCATATTTTTGTTTCCTAATAACTGCAGTTAAGGAGTGATCCTGTGATGCTCTGTATTCAGTGAGATCTGGTTTTGTAATCTGTACTTGAACGTCCTCAGATAGGAATATTAATATTGTTAAGAGTCCGATGCTTAGAAATACCTGAAAGACTATGTAGGACTGTGTAGGATACTGACTACAAATAAGTCCAAGGAAATGTGACCAATAAAATGTATTCTACACCCTAGCTTAGGTTATGTCTTTATGGACTGAAAGTTACGGTGCTGCCAGCAGCTTGGAAGGAAAGTAATCCCATTTCTCTAACAGAGAGATTAAGCTAGGACACTGCTAAGCACTCGACAAGAGTGCCTGTTGCCAGTGAAGCTGATGAGAGTTGGGCTCTTGCTTTGCAGGGTTAGTATTTAATACCAGGTTTTTAGGACTTTAAACATGTTTGTGATCATGTCATGAGTTTTTAAAAATTATTTGCTATTCCTAAAATGCCACCAAGGTACAATATCTCTAATTGCTTTTATGTTGCAGTCATCCATCTACTGTTTAATGATGATTCCTCATGCTCGTTATCAAACCCCAGGCTGGCTGTATTTTAGCGGCTGTTGGAGGACACTTCTGTTAATAGTTGATATTAATATTCCGATGAAGTAGAAGCTCTGCTTCATATGGGTTGAGTGGACAAAATTGGTCCAAGAAAATTGTTTCTCAACATCCTGTGTGATCTTAAATTTTTGAGCCTGTTTTTCCTTTTTTAGGATCTGAGTAGCCCTAACCAATATGATACTGGAGTTGCACTGACTGGCTTGTCCTGTTTTGTTACTCCAGATCTTGCCAGGGACTTGGCAAATGACATCATGACACTGGTGAGTTGATAAGATTGAAAGAACTTTTTTCTGTAATTAAAGAATGTTAAACTGTTCAAATCTGGTAAATATCTGTTAAGTTTAGAACTGTTACGTGTGAAAACTGACGCTTTGTTCTTGTGGGGTTTGGGGGGAGCCTTTACAGACCTTAGTTAGCTCAAGGATTACCTTAAATATTTCCTGTTAGTTTTGGTGATAAATGACAGTATTTTGCTCTCCCCTCAAAGCTGAGGTTTTGAAAAGTAGTTGAGTCTCCCAGAAAGAAATTTTGAGACAGTGGTGTGGGCATAAGGACCTTGAGAAGAACTCTGGAAACACAAATTTGCCAAAGGCCTGATTGCAATTGTTTCATTAACAGATGTCTCATACAAAGCCTTATATCAGGAAGAAGGCAGTGTTAATCATGTACAAAGTTTTTTTGAAATACCCAGAGTCCCTCCGTCCTGCATTTCCTCGCCTTAAAGAGAAACTTGAAGATCCAGATCCTGGTGAGTGGATTTTAGTAAATTACTTCTGCTCCAAAACATCTAGGTGTACATGCTTGTAGAGCTTGTGGAGAGAAGAATACATGAAAAATGCTGCAGTCATCTTTGGGTGCTGATTCACCTGTTTCATAGGTAGATGAGCGTACGAGAGTTTGGATAGATGTTGCCACATTAAAAATACATTCTTTAAAATGTCCAATTCTTACTTCAAACCTGAAGCTATTGAAACTATATCAGTGCATTGAACCTTAATGGGACAAAGTGACTTAGTGATTCCTTGTTTGTTGCTTGCTGAACTTGGCTATTGAAAATACTTCAGTTGATTTCAGGGTTTAGGTTTTTGTTGTTGTTTCCTGTGCTCTTTTACAAAGCTGCAGCTATTGGCTTGCAATGGATGTACTTAAAATAATTTCATATCATTTAGTAGATTTTTTTTTTTTCTATTTTTTTTAAATTTAAACTTTGAGTCCAGACTGCTGTTTGGGCCCTTCAGTACGGTGCCAGTGCAATTCAGCTGCAGCAGGGGAAAACTGCACTTGCTCTGTATCATATTTGCACTTCTGCTCAGTCTTCCCAGAAGGTGCTGGTCTTCCCTTGCTGCACCAAAACGCTGTGCGCTTGTTTCAAGGATTCTGTGTGCAATGCAGTTCTGTGATCTCCAGTTGATTTGTGTGTGTGTTTAGAGGGGGAAATGTAATTGCACGTACTGGACTAATTTGGTGTGGGCATTTAAGATGCATCTTCCAGGGACAATGTTTTTAAAGAAAGCAAAACACACACCCCCCTCACCTGCAAACAGAGGAAGAAATATCTATTATGCTTCATGGAGAAAAGGTCTGCTCTCTACTAGAAAACCCAGGCTGTCTAGATTAAAAGATTCCAAATTGAGAACAATCAATTTAGAGGCTGAGCAATTAGGACGGAATGAACTTGGCCAGTCTGGTTGTTTAAGGATTCATTATTTTTGTGTTGTATTTAAGCATGTCTAAATAATACATTTTAAAGACGCAAGAGTGTTTGGAAACTTTATGGTGGGTAGGATTATTGATTATTATGTTGTCTGTGTCCCACAAACAAGCTATCCACAGTAAAGGGGGAAGGAGGCTGACAGTGCTCTGTTCTTTCTCATACTGAACCCAAAGCAGATACCGAGCTTGCTGATATATTAGAAAATAGCCGAAATTAAATAAAATCCTTTCTCAGTTTGTTTGTGCATTCTTGTGTTTAGTTCACTACCTCATGGTTGGTAATGAGGCTGAACCGTTCCTCTTGGGCACACAAGTCTGAATCTTTAGCTGCTTTTGTTCTGGGGGTTCTGCACCAGAAACTTCAATTACAGTTATGGCATTGATGAGATTTCTGCCTTTCCCATTTCTTTTTCCCAGGTGTGCAGTCTGCTGCAGTAAATGTTATTTGTGAGCTGGCTCGACGCAATCCCAAAAACTACCTTTCCCTTGCTCCACTCTTTTTCAAGTTGATGACGTCATCAACCAATAATTGGGTTCTCATTAAAATTATAAAATTGGCAAGTATTCTGGATCTATGTTTACAGGATTGGGGTTCTTGTTAAATTACTTTGGGTGCGAAAAGAGATTTCTTGCTTGGAGGTATAGTTACCATTAAATCTAAATAAAAAGAAACCAGGAATATCTTCTAGTGTTTGTGAGCATAAGCAAAGAGAGAAAAATATTTTAATATAGCTTGGTTTAAATATAATAAGCTGCTATTTAAATCATGGGTTTATACTGTTTAAAAGCAGCTATTAAATCACTTTCTTGTCTGCACTTCTTTTTTAATAGTTTGGTGCTCTTACTCCATTAGAACCTAGGCTGGGAAAGAAACTGATTGAGCCTCTGACCAACCTCATCCATAGGTACGTGTGACAAACGTTACTTTGTTCATTCGGGACTGGTGAAGTGCCCGTTAGGTGGGTCGGTAGCTAGGTCTGCGGATGTGTTTCTGAACTTTTTCTTGAGTCTCAATATATTGGCTTCAAGTATCAAAAGATAATCATATCGGGACTATTTCTGAAAAACCTGAGTGAGATAAAATACCTTAAAGGAAAAAGTCTTTGGGTGTCTGTCTGTCAGCATGAATTTCTCCAAAGCATGCATGAAAACTGGAGCAACTTACTTTCCTTTCACTTTGTTTTAAGCTGGAGATGATAATGGAGAATGTAGAAAAACTCTGGCTTAAAAGAGGCTCGGCTGTATATTTGCCTCTTCTGTTCACCTACACACATTTGGTTCTTGACTTTTTTGGAAGTGCCTTACCCACCAGAGGAGCATGGCAAGGAGTATATTAAAGTTCTTTGTCAGCCCAGATGTGTTTTGGGAGAGGTTCCTTTAATATATGTCCTAGATATAGATTAGGTAAACTGGAAGATATTTCCTTGTCCCTTGTTAAAGCTGGTTTGTAGTGTTGTTTTGGATCTAATTCTGAACTGAAATCAGAAAGTAGATGTCTTGGATGGAATACGTGTGTTTTCCCAGTTGTGAAAAAGTGTGATCTCATGCATGAGTTGTTAAATTAAAAGGTTGGTTTCTCTTCATGTGGCACAGCAAGAAGATGGATGGGAATGAGCAAATTTCAAACCATGTAGCCATGAGAGCAGCTCTAGCCAAACAATTTCTGTCCATCCTCCTAGTATACCTTTAAGGCTGGTTCAGAGCAGACCAGCCAGCAGCTACCTAAAGAGGGTTTTTGCAGCGGTGACAAATAGATACAAATTCACCAGAGACAGTACTTTGCCAGAAAAAGCAGGAAGATGGACAGTATGTCTTGAATCTTGCCTCTGCCTCCTCTCCCCAACTCCCACGTTAGTCAGTCATTTTATTATTTGTGAGGATTTAATCCTGTTTGGTTTGGTCTCCATTCAGACACTTTGGATCTCGAATCACTTACGCATAAGGCAAACCACCCTGCCATCCACCACGAAGTGCGTAGGCAGCAAAAACGACTGTCTCTGTTCTGAGCGTACCAGAGTCCCGTACCCGGTGTGCTGAGTGACCTTCACGGTATCGCTCCCGACTGCTGCCTCCAGAGTTGTTTGCTCATTACCTTTGCAGACCTTGCTTCTGGAGTCTGCTCCTTTGTTACGTGTGAGGTTTGCTGTGTTTCCCTCTTGCGTAGATCAGGATTTGATACCTATGATTTTCATACCCTTGAAGTCCTCAGAATTGCACTGTATATGTGTTCAACTGGAGGAAGTTCTCTTAAATTTAAGTTTGGGGAAATCGGATGTTGACAATGGGTTGCTCACTTACAGGGATGAGCAAGTGTGTCCCTGCATGTCAGAAGTCTGCTGTTTGTGCGTGGCTCGTTCGCTTTGGAGAGAGAGACTTGAGGTTCTCCATCTGCCTGTCTTATCGTGAATTTTTGACCTTGGCAGATTTGATTTGATCCTTGGACAAGATTGCTTCAGTGCTCTCTAACTGGTACTGAGGTTTTGAGTAACCGCTTCCTTCCTCGTTCCTTGTGTTACAGTGCTGTTACTTGCTGCTTCTCAGAGAAGATTTTTTTTTTTAAACATTCAGTAGCCCTTCCTCCCCTCAACAGTTTTTAAGTGAGAATCATTTCGTCTACTTTGAAGGTATATGGAACAGAAGACTGGCAATTTCTTGTGTAATCAAAGGTGTTAACTAGCTCCAAGATATTGCTGACAACTCTTCAAAATGTGCCGGTTTTATTCCTTATTTAAAATACTTGATTTCTGTTTCAGCACCTCAGCCATGTCTCTCTTATATGAATGTGTGAACACAGTAATAGCAGGTGAGAACTGAAATTTGTAACCTAGAAAAAAAACATGATGAACTTTGTCATCAATTAACACCAACTGTAAACCTTTTTTTAACTTAATGTGTTTTATAACTGAAATAAGTTGCCTGGCAAACTTCTGATTTGTGTTACTGTGTAACTGTAACTGAAATCCTTTGTTGTCAGTTGATGAGGCTAAGTTACTCCAGGTATGTCATATTCGCCAAAGGCTGAAATGAAGTAGGAACAAGGAGTGATTATTTATACGCAAGCTCCTAAATGTTGCTAGAACTACGAAATACACCAGCAGCGACAGAATTAAGAAAAGACTGGTGCCTCATGGAAACTTTGACAAAGTGTTCTTATGTGATGAAGGAGCAGACTTATTTTTTAATTCTGCAATTTCACAGCGTAAAAACTTGGTGTAGTTCCTTAACGGAGGTAATTGGAATCATAGATTTACAGTTTTGGTTTCTGGGGAAGGGATGTGAACTCCATAACAGGGATGGAGAAAGAAAGAAAAGCAAAAAGGGATAACGCAGTATTCCAGCTCAGACCTGGCACTTTTCCTATCATAGCGTGGAAGTAGAGGGTTATTGAGATCCACAGTTCGGCCATAAGCCTGTCTCTTGTGGGTGGTTTGGATAAGGACGCAGGAACTTGCGGTACTGGGTCAGTTCAAAGAGGAAGGGCTGATCTGTCACTCGCTTTGTATTCGTTCATTCCTCCAGGGAAGTATGAGATGACATTATGATGGGGGGAAAAATAACACGGAGGTTAATTCTGTTGTGGATGAGAGTGTGCTTCCCTGAGATACAACAGGATAATTCGGTGGGTCAGAGGGAAACTCGCACACCCAGGACACCTCAGGGGCTGTAACATAAAGCTCAAATTCAGAAAATGAGATGTGAAGCCGTGTGTCTGCATTAGAGCAGCACCTTGCACCCTCTTTGCATGACCCAAAATGACAGCATCCAACACACCTTCTCTGAAATGTAGCTCTGCAGGGTTATGGAGAGCAAAATGCCTCTATACTTCTTAGTTACTGAGGTCAGCCTGTGTGACTTGCTCAGTAAGAGCTGGGGTTGGCATGGACGTGCTGTATGACAGCAGCAGTTAACAGGGTAACGCCACCTTTTCTGCTGTGGGGTTGCGTGCTGCCAGAGCTTTACAAATGTCCAATATAATCAACAGTGGGACCTGATTTGTGCCTCCAGTCTCTTGCTGGCTTGATTAAAGTTCCAATCTAATTACATTAAACTCTAGGATCCATTGCTGCATCTCGTTACATTAGGGAACTGCACGCTTAAAAATTCAGCTATACAGGAGCTGATGACATATTTACAATCTTGACTGCTACGCGATATCGGTAAAGTAAACCTTAATGAGAGCAAAGCGTAATGAAAAGCAGCTTTGACCTGCAGTTCCTACCTTTACGCTTTTTTGCCCTGCCCTGCTATTATTACTCTCAAGATATATGAAACTATAGATTGTGGCACAGCCGTCTCTCCTCCCCTCAGGCCCCCCCAAAAGTCCAAGCAAACAAACAAACAACAAAATAAACAGGCACCTTTCCCTGTGAGCTGAGCTAGCTGTTGACCTTTAGGTGTTGTGTTGCATTCATTCAGAACGCAGAAATGCTAACTGAAATCTGTGCTTGTGTATTTCAGTTTTGATCTCGCTGTCCTCTGGGATGCCCAATCACAGCGCCAGCATCCAGGTACGACGCTGGGGTTTGGTGGGGTTATTTGTTCTGCTCTGCTGTGTAATAACAAGTGCCATGGAGAAATTGGGTTGTGTTCGTCTGTCAAAAGTGAAAGCAATAGCTCCCTACAGACTGAAGCGTTTCCTATATAAATTATCTTATTGCCTTTGCTCTAAAATGCAGATTTTTCTCATTTAGACTTTTCCTAACTCTTATTCGCTGCTACTATCAATCCAATCATACAGAGGTTCCTTTTGTTTTGAAGTCTGTTAATGCAACAAGACCCTCTCACTAGAGGCCCTGGGTCTTGGTCAGAATGCTTCCTTGTGTAAGGAAGCTAAATAAACTTTATGAAGAGTTATTTTAATTAAGACTTTTAAGGCTTCTAATAAGCATGGCATGATCTTCTTTCAGCTTTGTGTTCAGAAGTTAAGGATATTGATAGAAGATTCTGACCAGAACTGTAAGTATGTTGCTTGTCTTCATGGAAGCTTTTAGCAACCAACCACTGGGGAGAAATTGCAGCAGTCTTAGAGGAATGAGCCGTTTCTCCAAACGGCTTGTTCAGTATTGTAGTGCCTGGTACGCTGTAAACAATTGCTGGGTTTTTAAATGTGGAGATAATTTTTGATAGTGAGCACTTCTTATAATGAGCTTTTTTAAAACCAATGAGATTAATTATTACAACTGTTTGTGGTCCTGTAAATCTAAGAGTTCTCTTTCTGTGCTCTGGGTTTTCCCTTTTTATGAACTTGCTGCTTGGAAAGTAGTGAGGGATGTTCTGTAGTGTAACTTATTTTAGTGACTGCAAAGAACACTGGGAAATCCTTTTTTGTGCAAACCCTTTTCCTGCCTTATGAATTTTTCCCATTGAGAACAAGGCTGCTACTTAATACGCCAGTCTCGTTAGTGCTTTTAAAGCTGTGCTCATCCTAGGATGCCTCTGCTCAAAACCCGTAGTTGCTATATAAATCAGTGATAAAACTTGAGGTGCAAGAAGTCTGTAACAAAGAATATATATGTAATTATGTGCCTGTATATGAGATTATGAAATTAAAGACCGTAATCTGTGATACACTTTCTCAAAAATTCTCTTCCTCATGATAGATTCTGGAGTGTATTAAAGATGATTTCAGTAGAAGCACTTGGTATTAAGATTTCATGCTCAACACAAAACAGTGTTTCTATATTTGGAAAGAAGTTTTATTTTGTCTTTCACAGTGAAATACCTGGGACTGTTAGCTATGTCCAAAATCCTGAAAACGCATCCTAAATCAGTTCAATCTCACAAGGATCTCATTCTCCAGTGTTTGGATGACAAAGATGAGTCTATCCGACTCAGAGCTTTAGATCTCCTATATGGCATGGTATGTTTCCACATGTATTTCCTTTCCTCTCCAGCCCCCATGACCCTTTCGTTAGGAGGCTGATGTTTAAGAAAAACATGCAACTTTCTCTTTCCCTCTCCCCAGTAGTCTCGTGATAATAACTCCCATACCTTCTCTGGCACTTAGGACAAGTAAAAGATCTGGCACAGCATGAGAGGGCTTTAAAAACTTCGATTCAGAGTGGAGTTTCTGAGTTCAGGTGCTGTGGAAGTCACTCAGAAGGCTGGTTTTCTAATGCCTAAGCCTTAGCTGCTCCTTCTGTCCTCTGTCTAGGTTTAACGTGGACCATAGGCCTATTTGGACAGGTCCGTGCACTTCTGCGTTGCAGTCCACATTGCAGCACGCCATAGCTCAGGTTGACATAAGTTACGCAAAGTCTGGGAAACAGTCTGGAGCAGTCTGAAACAACAGGAGAAGGCAGCTTTAAGCTGCTTTATCAAATTTGCCCTCGTTGTAAATTTTGTTATGCCTTTTAATGACAGGTACAGAATCTCATTCTGTTTGGTCTCCTGTGTGCCGCCAGTTTTGTGCCTGCATTCTGCAGCTGTGCAGGGCAGTTTATAAAATGTGCGTCGGCTGTAGAGGCAATCTTGTAGTGACAACATCTGCTCTCTGAAAGGGCTGTAGTTATGATTTATATAGTAAAGTGCCTTTCACTCAGGAGTCTGTGCCACATATGCACCCAAGGGGTTGTGATAGATTTGTCTCATAGCTTCGTATTTTAGAGAAGTGAAAAATAAGGAGAACACCTTTTGTCTGGTAGTCTTCACCAGAAGAGAATAACTTCATTAACATTTGATCAGAAGAGTGGTTTTAATGTTGTTGCAAAGAGAATTCGAGTTCGTTCTTAGTTCCTGGAGGTTAAATTCTGCTTGTTATGTCTTTAGTCAAGAGATAACCTAGGAGAAAGAGTCTACCAGTTTGCTCAACCCTGCCTCTGAGGAAGAGTGCTGTGTAATGAATGACTGTAGAAATACTATTACATACATTTTTTGTTAGTGGTGTCTTTAACATGTACCCGTTGAGAGATCATAGCTGGAAGCAGCGAGTCACAACAACTGGTGAGATTCGCTGAATATTTTGGTCACTTTATTTAAATAAGTTTCCAGAGCAAGTTAATACAACTATGTTTTGAAATGCTGGAATTCTATTGGATGTTAATGACTTTAAATTTGTTTAGTTTAGAAGCAAAAAGGTCTAAGAGGTGGGTCTGATTTCTTGTTGACACATGATGCAGGTCTGTCAAAGAGCTAGCAGCTGCTTTAATGGAATTAGGAGGACTTGACAGTATGGGAAATGGCTTGGTTTTGGTTCAACCCTTCAATAACTCTTTAACAGGTATCGAAGAAGAACTTGATGGAGATAGTGAAGAAACTGATGATTCACGTGGATAAAGCAGAAGGGACGACATACCGGGATGAGCTGCTGACCAAAATCATAGATATTTGTAGTCAGTCCAATTATCAATATATCACAAACTTTGAATGGTCAGTGCTTTTAAGTGTCAACTTTGAGATCATCAGCAATGGTGATGCGTGATTGTCTGCTGATAAAATTGCATCCCTTTCACTTTTTGTAGGTACATAAGCATCTTGGTGGAGCTGACCCGGTTGGAAGGCACACGACATGGGCATCTTATAGCAGCTCAGATGTTAGATGTAGCTATCAGAGTTAAAGCTATTCGTAAATTTGCAGTTTCTCAAATGGCCATGCTTCTGGACAATGCTCATCTCATAGCCAGCAACACCCAGAGAAATGGGATCTGTGAGGTGCTTTATGCTGCTGCTTGGATTTGTGGGGAGTTCTCTGAGTAAGTGCAAACAGAAAGCCTGACGCGCTTTGAGCGGCTTCTTTTGGGCAAAGATTCTGGTCACTGAAATGTGTTTTTGAGAGAAGGATAGTTCAGAATATGCACCCTAAAGCTAACAAAATGATTGCTTCTTTCCCACTCCCTCACCCCATAAGACTCCCCAGCTGTTTCTAGCCAAGACAGATACTTCACTTTGAGTATCTGGTCTCTTCTCTTATCTCTCTAGTCCTGCCCACTCGCGCAGGAAGGCGTAATTGTGGGTATAAGCAGTAAGGATAAGACATTGAAGAAACTCCTTTACCATTAAGGTCTAACCCCACTTATATCATAGGGAAAATGTCCAGTCACCATGTTTGACTGAATTAGTTTTTGCTCTCCTCCTTATTTTGCGCTTGTTGAGAGGTTTTTACAGAACCTAATCTTCCTGAGGATTAGAAGTCATCTTTTTTGCTTAAAACTTATCTGTACCCACAGTAGCACAATTTTCAATGTTATTGTGCCAACGGTGTCTTTTAGCTTAAGTAGATGATTTTGTCTCTTGGTTGTGTGTGCATAGACACGTGCTTACCTAGCTTTCATTTTGGTAAGCTGGCCAGACCATGATACTGTAGTCTCCTGTTATCATCTCGTTTGGTGTCTGTTCTTGTAATTGCCACTCTGAACACTGGTTCCAGTTTAAATTCACAGAGTAGGTGTGATATTTTTGGGAAACACTAGTACGGCTCAGATCTTTGTTTAATTAAAGTTCTGCAAAGAAAACTGTAGATTAAGAAGCAAGAGAACGTAGTCTCCTTTTTCAGTTTGATCACGTTTTTACTTTGAAAGAACTTTAGCTTTCCATTCATAATGGACCAGTAACATCTTTGTGCTTCTTCCATTTAGTCGTGAGCAGACGGTTTTGAATAAGAGCGTGAGATTTATTAAAACAAGTGTTATGATCTGCATTCTTTTCAGTGTGTTAAGCATTGCCTACTAGATTTTATTTTTGTTCAGTAAGTGATTGGAAATACAACCTCATTGATGCAAGTGGTGAAGTACAGAATGGCAGGAAGGTAGTTGGGCTGCTAGATCCAGACTGTCAAAGGAGTTGGCACTTAGAAGTGAAATGCTTAGTTAATGGAGAGAATGCTGAACTTGTGAAGGTGGAAACGGAGGTGTCCCTCCCCTTCTGTAAAAGGGTAAAGCTGTAAATTCTTCTGTGCCACGTTACTACTGTAATTGGGAAGGGGAAAATACGCAAAGAACAAGTGATTGTGTATTTGTAGCCTGTCCTGTCTTTCTGCAACTGTTTGTACTGCAACTGAGGTTTTGGAGAAATTCTTCTTCGTGAAGACTGATGAAATGTTGAAATTGCTCAGTTGCTGTCTTTCATCTGTCCACTCTCTTTATAGACACCTCGAGGAAGCAAACCAAACTTTAGAAGCAATGTTGAGGCCTAAAGTTACAACTCTACCAGGCCACATCCAGGCGGTTTATGTCCAGAACATGGTGAAGCTCTATGCATCCATCCTACAGCAGAAGGAGCAATCTGGGGAAAAGGAAGCAGCTCAGGAGATTACCCAGCTAATGATTGACCGTTTGCCTCAGTTTGTACAAAGTGCAGATCTAGAAGTTCAGGAGAGGGTAAGAGAACAAAATTACTTTGGAATTTATCATACAAAGTCTCTCATTTGTCTTGGAGCATGTATGTAATTTTCTGTGGACCTGCACGTTTTATATAAGCCCTTGTTATCAGTGGAGTGGTGCGTTTGTTCTGTACTTTGTGTAACTTGGTGAAAGAGAAGCTCTAGAACTAGAGGACTGGGAACTAGAGGACTGGGAACTAGAGGACTGGGAACTAGAGGACTGGGAAGAGTGGTGACATTTCATGTCGGAGCCCAGATCTTATTCCAGTTTGATACAGCCTCTGAAGACTGCTTGCAACAATTTCACTCAAAAAAATGTAGTTTTAAAATTATGCGAGCACATAAGGACACAGCTAGAAGAGAGGGTTAATGTGGATTTTTTTATATTTGCTCTAAACCTGCAGTTATGCCGCTTCCCTTAATGCCCTTAATGGAGCAGAACAGTTATCTGCTGCTGACGTTCATTGCAGTTGATTTTTTTGGTTCGGTTTGTTAATAGTAATCCTGAAGTTACTTCTGCTTCTGTTTTTAGGCTTCTTGCATCTTGCAACTAATAAAATACATTCAGAAGTTACAAATAAAAGAAGTACCTGTAGCCGAGGAAGTAATAGCCCTGTTTGCTGGTGAGCTGAACCCTGTGGCTCCTAAAGCACAGAAGAAAGTGCCAGTTCCAGAGGGGTGAGGTTCCTTCTCTCTCCCAAAGCCTTATTTAAACTTCTAAACTCTTAAATAGTAGAGCTAAGTATGTGATGGGAAACTCTGAAATACTCTGGGGTACTGAGTCAAGCTATTTGTTTGTTTACTGCAATTCTTACCAGCTTGGACCTTGATGCCTGGATCAATGAACCTCCATCAGACAGTGAGTCTGAAGATGAAAAGCCCAAAACAATATTTCATGATGAGGATCAAAGGCATTCCAGACACAGACAGCCAGAAATAGACGAAGAGGAACTGGCCAGAGTGAGTGAATGTTAAAACGCTTTTCCCTGCATAATTCAGTAGTAATGTTGTAAGTGCTACTAAAGCTGTTGGGGCTGTTGGAGATTCTCCACGTAGCCAGGGAGCCATTCTGCTCTCTACAGCTCAGGAAATCTGATGATTTGATGTGATCAAAATAATGTATTTGAACACAGGTATTTTTTTTTAGGCATTGTGGAATACGTCCGATATAAAGTTCTCTTGGAAGTCTGGCTTGCCTCTCTTGTCCAAATGGAAGCAAGATACTATAAAAACTTGTCCCTTGTTAGGAGTTTTGAGCTTTTGTAAAAATGACCTGTAAACTGTGGTGTCTAATGCAGTTCACTTCGCAGTACAGGGTCTTGAGGATGGACACTTGTGCTGAGCTCTGCAACTTTGTTTTTTTACACACCTCCTCCATTGGTGTGCTTCTGCTATTCTGTGTGCTCTGTATCAGCAGAAAAAGAAGCAGCATCTTTGCTCGTGGACTTCAGCAGCTTCTATGAATTACTGTAATGTGACTGTTCCCAGCAGTGATACCGCCTTTCTTGCTTCTGACCTTTTTGTTTTCATAGAGAAAACTTTTTATGGATAAGAATCTTCACTTCTTCCTCTGTTTGGAAAAAATGAAAATAGAAACGTTTGAATTGCCATCAAAATCTGGTCTTCAAAAGTTACTCTCTCTAGTCTAGAATGAAAAAGCAAAGGAAGTATGTTCTAAGGAATATTAGTTATGGTAGTAACAGTACCTGTAGTTATATTCTAGTATGTCTTGTAACTCAAAACTGGTTTGTTATACTCAAGCTACTGTGCTGTAGTCTTTTTGCAAGTAGTTCCAAAAATTCAGGGAGATTGCATTTTGCACTTTGGTGCCTTTTATCTCTCTTTGCTTATAAACAAGCATTCTAACTACAAATACTCTTTTGCTTTCAGCGTCGAGAAGCCCGGAAACAAGAACAGGCAAACAACCCGTTTTATATTAAAAGCTCTCCTTCCCCACAGAAGGTGAGTGAGTCTGAATTAAAATCTCTTGCTGGCCTCTCATGTAATTGTCTGAAGGCTCAATGAATGTCAGAGCTGCAGCTTCCCTCTGGGACATTCTGATTTCTGTGGTAGTTCTGATCACTGGATAGTGTGCTGATTGGAGTGGCTACCTACAAGTATTTTTGTCAGCCTTGTTTCTGTTGAGAAACTCAAAAATGACCTGGTATCACAAGAGCAGCCAGCTTTCTCTGAATCTCTGGTGGACCTCCAGTTTAGAAATCAGAAAGTGGTAATTGTCACAGTTCCCATTACAGAGTAGTTCGGAACAATCTGGATTAACTTGTCATGGAAAGCGCAGTGTTTCTATTTCAGCAAGGACTCTCTAAAAGCTGTAGAGAGACACTTCTTTGTGCCCTTGCGTCGCAAATTCCTGTGCAGGTAGTTTGTCCCAACTCTGTGTGATGGAAGGGTTCGGGTTGTCAGGCACTTCATTAAGAGCAACAAAGAGCGAGTGAACCTTGGACATCCTCCTCTTGAATGTGCAGTGTGTTTTATGGATCAAAAGGGCGTTATGGTCTCTTCTTAACACCTTGTTCAGGGAAAGAACCTGCTTTATTCCCTGTATATCTTAAGGGCTGCCCAATTTTCCTCAACTCAAATCTCATATTTTCTCTTTTGAAGTGGCAAGTTATTAGCAAAAAACCACAAACCAAAAATTCTTCGGAGAGTTGTAGCAAGCCTTCTTCAGGGCAGTAGCAGGGTTAAAAAACTGTAGCTAAAAGCAGGGTCTTTCAGAATATTTATCAGCTGGCTTTAAAATACAATCTGCTACCACACTGGATTTAGTACTGAGCTCTTCCATTCCTATCCTGTAAAATGTTCACTTAAAGGATTAAACTGCGTGATGTTTTGAAATGTGTCTATTTATATAGATTTGTATCTGGCAATGCTCAGAATGTAACAAATTTTCATTTTCCTAGCGATACCAAGACACTCCAGGTGTGGAGCATATACCTGTGGTCCAGATCGACCTTTCTGTCCCCTTAAAAGTTCCAGGTAAGTGCAGCTAATCTTCAAAATTAATTACAGAAATTCAGTTAAGCAAAAGTAATAATTCTTTCTTAGGAATGCCTCCTGAGGTTTTTCAGGTCAAGGAGCGTACTTTCATTAGACTCTTAAATATATCTCCTTAACTTACACGTGTTTGAAAACAGTACTTTGCAGTCCAAGACAGTATTAGAAGTAATTCTGTGATTAAGTATATTGTGCAGCCAAGTCTGTAACGTGTAAACTAAGCACTGTTCTGTGTAGGCAACAGTCACCTTTGGAATGTCTTAAAGGGCTGGCAAAGGTGATCAGGAGACATTCGGTGGAGTCTAGTGGTAGAGATACTGTTTTTATATCTTGTTTCAAAAATCAAAAGGGAGTTTGTATATCTAACGAGTGGTTTGATACAGCACTGGAAAGCTGTTGATAAAGTGCAGTACATTGCAAGCGATGAGTTCTAAGTGCAAATACTTAAGGCTTACATAACAGAGTTTTCTCCAAAAGTGTGGAAAGTCGTCAGTATTAGTACAGCAATGGCACCACTTCTACTTCAAATATTGATGTTTAGGTGCTCTTTGTAATCCCGTTAATGTGGACGAGAATCAGGGAGCAGGAGAGAGCTGTGTCCTATTTCTGGAGAGATGGAGTGTGATAGTAAAGCTGGTGCTAGAGGGGCCGTATGTCAGATGATACGGAAGCATAGAGAGGTGTTGATCCTTCTAATTCCGAGAAGCTAGAAGCAAGGTTCACTCCTAATATATTGTTTCAGTGATCAATGTCCATGTGGACTGTAGCCTGAAAGCAGTTTGGCTTCCTCTACAGGAATGCCTATGTCTGACCAGTACGTGAAACTGGAAGAGGAGCGAAGACATAAACAGAAACTGGAGAAAGACAAGAAAAAGAAAAAACAGAAAAAGGAGAAGAGAGGTAAACATCACCGCCATAACTCTCTGCACACGGAGAGTGAGGAGGATATTGCGCCAGCTCACCATGTCGATATCATAACAGAAGAGATGCCAGAGGTCAGTTGCTTTGGTTGGTGGTCTGAGTTGTGGGGTTTATCTGTGTGCTGCTCTTGAGAGATTCCCCCCCCCCAGCATTGCCAGCCAGTCGGCATTGTTGCAGTTCAAGAGCTCTGATTTCTTGCAAAACCGTTTAAGAAATGACTGATTGAGATGGTCCTAGGCTGTTCTTTGCAGGGGGAGAAATGATTGTCTTTTTGTGCACAAAAAGACAAAAATCGCCACTGATGCTATTAAAAGGAAAAAAACCAACCAACAAAACAAACAATATGCATCTCTGCTATAAAAGTAGCGCTGTCCAAATAGACACTCATTTATTATGCTCTGCCGCTTCACTTTGACATTAACTTGCTGTCTAGTCAGCAGGTTTGCAGCTGATTATAATTAATTGCGCATGCTAATGATGTAATCTGTATTTGTTCCTAAAATTTCCTTTAATCAAAACTGAACAGCGGCAGTTCAAATCCTGCAGTCTTATGAAGAATGGTTTTCTGTTCTAAATTAATCTTGTAACTAGATGCTGCATTAAAGCGCATTGTTCCTATAACTTCCCGTGCCTGACTGCCAGCTGGCCTGATCCAGGGTTAACAATCTTAAACTGGTTTGGGTGATGTAAAGCTTTAGTTCCAAAATTCCCTGTGGTTTCCTTCTTCAGTGGATGCTGTCTTTATCTGTCCTGCAGAATGCTTTGCCCAGTGATGAAGATGACAAGGATCCCAACGATCCATATAAGGCACTTGATATAGATCTGGATAAGTAAGTGACGGGTTTTTATGTGAATTTGCTTAATTGCTAATCAGAACGCACGAGGGCAGGTCTGGGGCTAAACAGGCAAAGGCACTATCTACAGTCCGCTAGGTGAAAAGACTAATTCTCGCCGTGTCTTGGATGTAACCTTAGATGATCATCCAGGCTCAGGTTCCCACTGCGGCATAGGTGATAAAAGCTAAGGTGCTGAAGTAGCGGGGTTTGGGGAGGGGCAGGGGAATTATTCTGTGTGACTGAATGGAGTCTGAAAGCACAGGCAGCGTAGCTGGGATCAGATGTGAGAGAGTCTGAGCTTTTGGGTGAACCAGTATCTCTGATCTAACCTGCACTGGCACTGAGTGTGACCTGCATTCATCTGCCTTCAAATCAGAGCCCCTGTGCACGTGGCAGGCCTGTTTGCTCTGCGTGGTGATCATTTGACCAGTAACAGCCAGCTGGTAGCATCCCCATTGCCCTGTGGACATTGTGTGGTTCCACTGTTGAAAAATGTTGTTCTAATAAGATTGAGTGAACTCCATACCATAACTTTGCCCAGAGTCTGGTCCCCATTCAGCTACTGGAGTTGGTTCCAGTACCGGCACCCCAGGCTGCAGCGCAGCAGGCTCCGAATCCCTGCATGCCATGTGATAATTAGCAGTGGGCTGTTAAGTGTTGCACATGGAGGTGGTTTTTTTTAGTTGCTGTTTTACAAAATTGCCACACTAAAAATAATTGCTGATGTATGGTCCATGGATGCCTCCTGTAAAGTTTTGAAGACTGTGCAGGCGCATGTGTAGTATCTCCCTCTCTCTGATACTTCACTTCAAAGTCTGTGCCGTTCTCTGCAATTCTGAAGTCCGTAGGGGTTTGGCCCCTTGGTATCTTGCAAAAAAGTGATGAAGCATTTTTAAAAAGTGAAGGAACAGTTTCTGAAAAACTTCCTTCCTTCATGAGCTGGTCATGTTCCTCTGAGTCTGCAGGGGACAAATGTATACAAGGAAATTAATTTCTGACTGTAGACCTCGCATTTGCATGACAAGCCTCAGCAGCGTAGAAAACACTGATCAGAGCAGTTTCTGAATGCTGTGCTCCAGGAGGCATCTTTGGACTTTTGTATTGTTTCCATCCATTTTCTTCCCATTTCATATGAGTCAGTGTGCTCTCCTGTCACGTTTTCTCATGTCTCTGTCCTCTCTCTCTCTCTGTGCTTGCACTGCTATGTCTGTGTCACGCTCACATGCAGTCTGGTTTCAGGGAAGCCTTCCAGGTAAGAATATATCGCTAAGTAGTTGACCTTCTTTGTCAGGTTGCTTGATTTCAGTGGGCAGCGTAAATGCTTGAAGGGTGATGAAGGTATTGAAATCATTGACCCTCAGAATTGTGTGAGTCTGTTTCATCATTGACTTCCAGCACCGATCCCTGTCCCTGTACAGGTATATGTGAAGTAGCTTAAAGATGCGATGTTTACTGTTCAAAGAGATGGGGTCCATCTTGCCCTTACAGTGTCTCAAAGTAAAAAAAGGAATTGGGTCTGGTTCTTCACGCAAGATAAGCAAAAAAAAAATTAAGGCAGGTGAGACCATTAGAAATCTTCCTGAACTGGTGTTTGCTGCTCAAACATGAAAATTAATGTGAAGTAAAAGCTGTAGAAATAGAAAAAGAGGCAATCGGTGAACTTCTCACGGAGTTCTGGACAGTGTTTGACATGAATGGAGGAATTTCTGTGGTGTTTTTTCCCCAAGTAATGGATTTGGGATACAATGTAAATCTGAACTACTCCTCATGCATTTTGGAAATGGGTATCTGAAATTAAACGCAACTTTTTTAAATGTAATGGTAGAGTACAGATTCGTAGCGTAAACTTCCAAAATGAAACCATTTATTGCTTAAAATAATTTCCGATTGAAGTGATCTATTCACCAGTAACAAAACCCGCGTCCTTCAAGGGCTGTTTGCACCATGCTATCGTTCCACTGCTTGAATTTCCACACCGTTGCAAATGCTTCCTACTGTTTTCCATCTTTGCCGTTCCTTTGAGAGTGGTTCCACAGAAATGCAGCATAACGCTATGCGTATGTGTTCTTCTGTAGGTGTTACTCAGCCTGCAAGTCTCTAGTTATCATTTTTAGGAGTGATCAGGTGTCCGCAAGAGCTTGGCTCTCCGTCACCTTCCAACTGTTTCTATTAACTTCTAATCCACAAGGGCAGTGCCTGCAGTTACATAAATAAACTTCAGGTACAGAAGTATGTGCCGGTTTAAGATTTTGGGGCCCAACTCTTTAAAAACAAAGCATACTTTGTCTTCGACGTCCAGCAGATGATCTGAGCTAAGGGAGACTGTTTGCAGAAGGGTAATGGTCTCTTTATTTTTAAGACCCTTAGCAGACAGCGAGAAGCTGCCAGTGCAGAGACACAGAAATGTGGAGACCCTGAAGTCGCCAGACTCAGAAGCTCCCCTAGTAGAGAAGAAGAGCAAGAAACCCAAAAAGAAGGAAAAGAAACACAAAGAAAAAGAGAGAGACAAAGGAAAGAAGAAAGAGAAAGAGAAAAAGGTAGTAGAGGAGGAAGAAGAAAAAAAGGTGATTCTCTAAGACATACATTGTTTTAGAAACTGCTGTTATGGGCCATATTTATTGCTGTCTTTTGTTTGTTGCTTAGGAACAGTCACATCTGACAATTCAAACAGCTGAATATTTTCAATCTTTATTTCCTTAAATCTTTACAACCATAAGAGCAGGTATTTAAAGATTTCTGTTAATAAAAATAACATTTACTTAACCTCATAAGTTAGCAGAATTCAGCTTACTGCAGCCTACACAGCAGATCTTCCAGATTTATTTGAAAGCTGTATTTACTGATATTTTGGCTGTTCTTAAAATGGGGAACTCTTTAGCAAAATATCTGGAACTCACTTTTGTTCTACAGCCTGTCCCCCCTATACTTCAGAATCTTTCAGCTGTAAAACCTGACATTAGTTGTCAGTTACTCCGAAGAAGACTTGAAGTATCCTTCTTGTTGACCACCCTGCAGAGATGAAGGTTTCATCTAAGATGCAGCCAGCGTGCTTTGAATGCCTGTAGATTCTGTGATACGTAGGGTAACTTGCGGTTTCTGTCAGCTATGTCCAGGTTTGGAAGGGCGCTCAAAGGCTGAAGTTAAGGTTCTTGAACTATTTGCTCCTAAACGTATTGCGGCATCTCTGCATGAGCATTCTGGAGCGATGCACTTCCATGAAAACTTAAGGTTTTAACTTAATTGATTTTTTTAAAGAATAGTATCAAAATGAACCTTAATGGTTTTGTTTTCTCTTGAAATTCAGGGGGAAGACTTGGATTTCTGGCTCTCCACTGCTCCACCGCCTGCTTCCACTACCCAGCCACAGGTAGACATCTTACCACATCACAGGAAACTTTACGATTGCATCTTAGCTGTGATAGGAGTGCTTTGTCGTGCTGCAGGAGAGAAGGGAAAGATAGGCTTCATCTCCTCAACTTATTGCTCTGAAGCAACGACACTTTATCTCCCCAGTTTACAGACGGTGTATTGGGAGGTTTCAAGCTCATTCTGCTGTGCAGGTCAAGGGATAGAAATACAGATGCAGCTACAGGCTTGGTGGATTTTAAGATTAATGGTGGTTTTTAATATTATATTATTAGTATATGGCTTTATTTCCTAGTGTGAGTTAGACACTAGCAATATTAATAGACAGGAGAGAGACAGTCTGAAAGAAGTCGTCTCATGAATTTCGATGGAAGATTTTAGTGGAAGAGACAGGGAATATAAGGGGATGGTTTCCTTGGAGGAAAGCTTTTGTACTTTGTCCTCAGGTGGTCATATTTGCTGGGTTTCGGAGGCATAAAATGAAAGGCTTGATACCATGTTGGTCTAATGTAATCCTTGAAATAACAGTTGATGGCAGGGGGTGTCACTGTTAAGATTTCTTTTGGTGTGGGCTTCAGTTGTTTCAGCTGCGTTGCCTTAGTGTCATAATCCTTCTGCTAATCCACTCAGAGTGAGCCTGAAGCGGGTGCTGCTGTTGTGGCTGAACCTCAAGAGGTAAAAAAGGAAGAAAGGGAAGAGCGAGATGAGGAGGAGGAGGAAGAAGGAAAGGTAAGTCGTTTACATTGCTGACACCCTTAGCCGTATTCTCCTAGTGTCTCATATTCCTTAAAAAGAAGCACACAGGAATTACCAACAGCATCCTGTTCAGTGTAGTGACCACCTGCAAATAGGCAGCAGTGGAATGTTACGTCCTTGAGGAGCTCTAAACACTTCATAGTAAGGGTTTGGTTGTTCCTTGAGCCAAGGGTCAGGTAGCAGTTTTAAAGCTGAGCTTCCAAACAGTTGAAGAGATTTGACCTTCTGCTGATCCCAGGCTGCTTTGGGTTAAGGTGTTGTCATCTGAGTGGGGAGCAAGGGTTTACTGGGACTCAACACAGAATGACAACTGGGGTTTAAGGAATGGGAGCTCTGTTTTGGGTTTCTGCAGTAGTAGGAAACTTTGTTCAGTCATCCAGAAGGCTGCGTAGAGTGAGAGTCTAAAGATTGGTAGAGGAGTCATGATGTAATGGCTGCAAATAGAGGGTTTCTTTAAGGGTTTGTTGTAGTTTCTTGTTCTTCTTGGTAGAAATCCTCCAAGCATAAGAAGAAAAAGCACAAGAAGGAGAAAGAAGAGAAATCAAAGGATAAAAAGAAATCAAAAAAGAAGAGTCATCACAGCGAGGAGGAGACAACAGAGTCGGTGCAGAATGGAACACTAGATGATGAACCACTACCAGTGAGTAGCTGTGCACTGCCAGCGCTTGCCTTGGGGAAAAGGCAGGAGCTAAACTGTTTTGGGAGGAAGGAGAACGGCAGCTCTTTTCAGAGAAATTAGTTATATTGTGACTGTGATTTCTTTCTTGTTTTTCAGCCTATGTCCAGTTACCGCCTTCTTGCTGAAAATCCATACATTAAAATGGTGAGTTATTTGGCATTCAAATCCAGATATCTTCTCTTTCGTGCTCTCTAAGAAAACAGGGGATACCCTGGGGATAGTATAGCCACTTTATGTAGACAACATTTAACTGAAGGACTGTTTAAATCCCAGGAGGTAGAAACATAACAAAGCTCCATTTCCATTCCTTTGGATGTCCCACTTAACAAGTTTTTAAGTTGCTGTTTTCCCACTAGCAGTACTGTGGAGCTGATCACCTGTGTGCTTTTCATTATTCTATAGCTGTACCAAATTACCTTCTTTTTGAAGCTTGCTTTATTCTGATGTGTTCTGTTCTGGTCCTCTGTAGTTTGAAGTCTCTGAATCTTTCCTGTGATTTTTTTTTTTTTTCTCCATTTGCAGACCTATGATATTCAAGGAAACCTCCAGAATGATAGTCAAGTTACTGTCTCTGTTATCTTTGAGAACAAAAGCACTAGCTTCCTTAAGAGCATGGAACTAAATGTCCTGGACTCTCTCAACACTAAAATGCTCCGACCAGAAGGATCATCAGTACATGATGGGATACCTGTGCCCTTCCAGCTACCCCCTGGTATGCGCAGCTTTGCACAGGGTTCTTGGAGTATGTCTAGTCCTGCACTGCCCTCCTGTGGAAAGAAATGTTTGAACTTCTTGCTACTTGCTGTTTTCCAGAAAGACATGTCCCTCTGCCTGGGTGTTCACTGGGCTTTCACACAGTTTGCGGGAGAGGATAAGCCTCCTTACAGTACGGCTAGAAATGCAGGTGGTTCTGTGCAGCAACAGCGAAGCCTATAATGTAGGGCTGGGAATCCAAATGTCTCAGTCCCTTTTTCAGGTGACTGCAGGCTGGCACACCTTTGAATGTGCCAGCATCGCTAACTACAGGAATCCAAAATTCATGAGGAGTTCGCTATGAGATTTAAAATGAAACAAAGTTATAGGTTCATGAACCATTAGAATCCATTCTGGATTTATTCTTTAGCTATTGTTCCACCGTTCTAATGGCAGAGGCCATGTGCAGTGAAAGTTTGTGACAAGTATGACAAGTATGTGCTTATTTGGATGGGGAGCTGAGCCCTTAAGAAATATTAGACACAGAGGTGCAGGATAAATGCTTCCTACCTAGTACAGTAGTACAGTCGAATTGCTGAACTTCTTTGAATTGCACTTCTTTCGCCAAAGGGTTAATTTGAATACTGAAACAGCTCACAAAAGTCTTCTGGGATTTAGTGGCTTCAGGGTGCATTTTGATCCCCCATGAAAAGCAGTGGGGTATTTTTTTTTTATTCTATATAAGGCAGTTCTCAACACAGACTTGTATATTAAAAGAAAAACATAGAAACATTAGAATTCAAATTACTTCTGGAAACTACTTGAAAAGCTGTATATTTTCTAGTTATACAAACAGTTTAAATGTATTGCCACTGTGACATACTTTGCCCTGGCTCTCGCTCGATAACCTCTACCAAATGCCAGCTATCGCTGCTGCTTTTTGGAGACCCAAGAGCTAAGTGCTGTAACATTGGTAATTCACAACAGGAATTGTGCATATAACTCTTTCCAACTACATGGAAAACTTCAAACTTGGTTGAAAAAGAGCCGGTACATAAAGCTTAGCTGCTACTGATCAGTTTATTCTAACCATTACTTAGATACGGAAACCATTTTCTGACCTGACTTCTCCCTCTCCTCTCTTCATGCTAGGAATCTCTAATGAAGCCCAGTTTGTGTTTACACTTCAGAGTATTGTTATGGCTCAGAAGTTAAAAGGAACACTGTCCTTTATAGTCAAAGTAAGTGCAGCTTTAAACTCTGTGCTTCTGCTTCCTTTGGAACCGCATAAGGGAGCTTGACTTGGGTGGAAAGCACTGCTTTAGAGCTTTTCTTAGGCATCATTTCATCTCTGCTGCACCAACCCATTCTGTGATGTGAGAAGTATTTTGACATGACATCTTGTGCAAAGAGTGTGACATCTTGTGCAAAGAGTGTCCCCAATACTGCGTAAGCATGTCCTAGATTGTCATTCCTGGCAGCGTGTGAGCAATGCAGCCTGAAACGTATGCCACATTGTCAGCTAGAAAATCACTGCAGTGGTGCATCTGCCGGGGAGAGGAGGTCAACCAGCTAGCGAGAGGTGCAACCCAGAGTCTGTTTCTTCTGATCTTAGTTATCCACAGATCAGTTGGATGCTGCTACCTGGTACAAGGCTGGAAAAATAGTAATAAGAATTAGATACAGTTAAGGATGGAAACCCAGAACGAGAGGAAGGTTAGCTGAAGGCATTGTTTAATAAGTGTCGACCTGTATAAAACTTATGTGGGTTTCTAATCTTATTTCGGTAAAATTATTAATGAAGGAGCTGCATGAACAGCTCGAAGGAAGTGAATGGAGACAGTTGTGGCTACTTCTGAGTCAGCCGTTATCTCTATTTTAAGGGTTTCTTAAAAATAGTACGCTAGTCCTATTTTCAGTACCTAAGAATCTGGGAGATACTAATTTATCATCTTGCTTGGGAAATAGTGAACTGTAAAACCACCTCTCCAAGTGTTAGTTTAAATTCAGTCTGCTCAATATATTTCAGCAGAGTGCAATCAAAAATGCAGCCAGGTCCCTCCAGTTGTGTCCCTTATCTGCTCTAGGTGTATGTATCAACCTAGCTGCTCAAACCTTGTCTCTAAGTGGCCTGATGACGTAGTGTGATGGTGGTCCTCAGCCTGATCCTTCAGGCCCAGCCAGGGTATATCAAGGGGAATTGAGCCCTAAAGTCTTCGTCGGTGCCTGTTTGGTAGGTGGGGGTGGTGCCTCCTCTTGCTGCCTGGGGGCTCCCATTCATCTCCTTTCCTTTGACCTGTTGCAGAATGATGAAGGTTCAACCCATGAAAAACTAGATTTCAAATTGCACTTCAGTTGCGCTTCATACTTGATCACGACGCCTTGCTATAGGTAAGTGCCATTTAGGGAGCACAACATTGGTGCTTTTGCCGCCCATGGGAAGCTGAGCTTTGGCTGCAGGCCATCTCTGCAAGATATGCAGCATGCTTTTGACTTTGGCTGCTCGTGATTGCTTTGGGTACAGTTCAGTTATCTTGTGTAATGTTTGACTGCTAAAATATGTCCAGCAACTTCTGTCAAGTGATTCTGAAGAAGGAGCTATACGCCCTGTAGGCTGGCAGAGGTCGTAGCTATGGATGAGGTCATAGGGTGCTCCAGTGGAGTCTGGAGTCTGGTTCCCATATTTGCTGTAAACCCATTTTCCTAGAGCTTGGTAGGACTTAGACTTCTGCATCCTGAGATGTCTCAAGGTCTGCATGGGGCTAATGTGGCAGATTTCACTTGAATTTCTAGTACCAGTGTTTACTTTCCTTCCTGTTTTGCAGTGATGCTTTTGCCAAGCTCCTAGAGTCTGGAGATCTGCACATGAGTTCTATTAAAGTAGATGGAATTAGCATTTCTTTCCAACATCTACTGGCAAAGATCTGTTTTCATCATCATTTTTCAGGTGAGTCTTCCTTGATGCAGAACCTTCTGCAAAATTCTATATTCTAAAATTTCTGCTGTGCTTGGCAAGTGCAAAACTCGGTGGCCTCAATGATGACAGAAGCAGGTGATGCCCAGATTACATAAATTTGGGAGAGGAGTTTTTTTTTTCCAGTTTTGTAATACATTGATATCCTCAAGGCATGCGAAGTTCTTCAGAACGAACTCTCCTGTCCCTGTGGCTTTTCTTCAGTCCAGCAAGGCACGTGGCAGGTATCACGGGAGCAGCTTGCTTATAGTTAGGGCTGTAACTGTTCTCTGGAGGGTGCATTTGATCTTCAGTGCTTCAACCTACCTCTTTCCCCGGTGCTTCATTTCAGTAAGGGAGAGCGCGAGCTATTCAAGTTTGGACTCTAGTAATTAAAAAAACCGTACTGGATGAAGCAAAACGAATGGCTGTTTCATCATGCTCTGGTGTACGCATTAGACGTTGTGTCACTGGAAGTATTTCTGGGGAGAGATGTACATTCTGATCAGCATTTTTGCCACAAACCATTTGCAGCTTACTTAAAAGACCAATGACTAACCTCATTATTGTGAAATATCCCAGATAGGAGCCAGGAGGAGCCAGGCACGTACATCATCTTAACCCTGACTTCCTCCTCCCCTCACTCAGTAGAAGCTTCTGTTCCTTGAGGCCAGGCAAAGCAGTAGTTCCTCTTCATGGGAAGCAAATCTTACATTAAAAGTTGTCCCACTAAATGAAAACTCCTGTTTTCTTTGCAGTTGTGGAACGCGTTGATTCGTGTGCATCAATGTACAGTCGCTCTATCCAAGGCCATCACGTCTGCTTACTGGTAAAAAAGGTGAGAGCATTGTAACACTCTGAACCAAGACCCGAGAGAAGCTAAAGCTGCAGCCTTTCCTGTCTTAACAGAAAGAGGGAAATATTCCTGTCTAAATCATCCAGGGACACCATGGGCATTTTAATTCACCTGGCCCATCTAGCAGTTCTCGCTGTGCTACCACCAAGCTCGTACCTCCCCGTGGGCTTTCTGCTGCCCAGCACATACTGGTGGGTAGCAGCAGCGCCAATGGCTTCCCCGATCTGACCTCTCGGCTCAGCCTGCTTCCTTGCTGTGCAGGCTCCACCGGCTGTTTCCAGTCCCTGAGCTTGGCCGGGAATAAAATTGTCCCTGCTTAGAAGAGGAGCTAATGGATTTCTCTTTTTCTTTTTCTTTCCAAGGGAGAGAACTCTGTATCCATAGATGGGAAATGTAATGATTCCACCCTGCTTAGCAACTTGTTGGATGAGATGAAAGAGACATTGTCCAAGTGCTGAATATTCCTTATAAAATATTCCAACTACAAGAAACACACCTAATGTGTAAAGACGAGCAGACCCAAGTGTTAAGTTTCTCCCTCGTACGCATGTACTATCCTGGGGCACGTGCTTTTCAGTTAACTCCACCATTGTTTGCAGTTTAGACATTTTAAGGCTGTATGTTACCTTTTTATTTCAAAACTTTTTACAAACTGTGGTGTTAACCCTTTCTAGCCCAAAGAGATCCTGGTGACATGACTGGAGGAGGGAGGGAGGGACGCTATTTATTCAGCAGCTGACGACGATCCCATAAACCTTGCCATCTGCGTGGGACAGCGGACTAAGCAGAATTTTATCAACAGTAGCACAGAGTCTGTTGCTTGTGCTTATTGCCGGGGAAGGTTGACTTGATCCTTAGCCATGGAATATGTCTTCAGGGCTGCTGTAGTTGATGTATATTTCTAGCAGAGGCTGGTGCTGGACCTGAAGGCCTCTTCTTTTTTTTTTTTTTTTTTAATATATGATTTATTATTATTATTATTATCTCAAGATCTGTTGTGATCAGCATATAAACATCCTCCATCTCCTTGAGCTAATCCAAATGAGCCCTGTGAGAACTGGGATGTTTGACTTTCTGTTTGTAGTAGTTGCCTTGAGCCTTAACCTCCTTTTAGTGACAGCTGAAAGAGTAGAGAGCGAATGCATGAAACAGGCTGAAAGTGTTACTGCTTGGTTCTCTGCTCCTGTTGCCCACCCCCGCAAATGGAGTCTCTCATGCCTCTCCCCTTTGAGCAGTCTCTGCTGATGTGTTTTATGAGTCCACTTCAATTTCACATTCCTGAAAGGTTAGGGTGTAGCAAGAAACTGGAAATCCAAAGGGGTCTGTTCCTGCTTTTTTTTTTTTTTTTAATCATTTTGCTCCCCAGCTGAGGTTGACCACTACCAGGTTAGAGAAACGCCTACACGTGTAATCCCTCGTACTCCGAACAGTTTGCAGATACAGCCCCGTTCCCTCCCTCCGTGCTGTGAAATCAGAGATGTTGTGCTGTCTCAGTTGTCCCCGTAGCGTCCCACGGCCCTGCCCTCCCAGCAGTGGGTGCAGATTTAGCAGCGCAAGTGTACCTGGGTCCCTGCAGCAGAACTCTGGAGGGAGAGGCTCGGGCAGGAGCTGCGGCCTTGGCTCTGTAGCAGCTGACTTCAGAGGGAAGAAAGGGAGGGTCCACAAAGCAAAGCCCGTTCTGCACTAGTGAAATCTTTTGGAATCACTGACTGGGAAGGGATGTCACTGTGTCCTTCACAGAGGTGCTTCATCGATGTCCTTCTCCAAAATCTCTTGCTTTCGAGATTTTTTTTTTTTTTTTCCCCCACCCCAGTTCTTTTCCTTGCTGTTCCATACCCAGCAAACTGAGAACGCACTCCAACGGTTTTGCTTTGAGGCACGGGTCAAGAGCTGTTGGTTGCTGTTCCCAGGGAGGAGCTGGGTTGGTCTGCACTTCTCCGGCACCGCCGCCACTCCGACAAGTGTCAGCACTGCCCGGTAGAGTTGAACTAAAACCCTACGCAGGATAAAGGCGTTGATCTTATCCTTTGGGTGAATGTCCTGTCCTTTAAGCGTGTCGTGTGCTCTTTACACTCGTCCCATATTAGGGTATTTTTGCAAAGGCTCTGCTGTGGTTTTATGGCTAGGACCGGCTTTGTCTTCTGACTGCACTTGCGCGCTGCAGGAATTCGTTTGCAGCAGGCTTCACTGCTGGTGAAGTGGTAGTTTTTGGTATTGGTCAACCTCCTTTGGTTAGCCAGTTTGTGTATTAGAAACTGAACATATTAAAATTGTCTTAAAGGATAATGTTCCTCAATTAGTGTTTTTTTTAATTCATGGATGAAAACTGTCACTTTAGCATGTAGAGTCTTCTCTTACAGAATCCTGTGCAGTGATTCTAGAATTTTGAAACTGTATGATGTGTTACATTCACAAATTTATTTGCTATCAACATTCCCTTAAAAAAAAAAAAAAAAGACAACAACATACCACAAGCTGCTGTAATGATTTTGTGTCAAGATGATCCAATAAACTTTCAAAACAAAGTTCAATTTTTGGCTTTGTAAATAGTCCTTTTATAAGACCCTTCCAGTTTATGGACCCAAAATCATGCCATGGATGCACCGCAGCTCTGAATGCTTGTGTCTTTGGGGGAGGTAAGAGGAATCTCATTCCAAAAGCTCCGGAGGAGGTAAGAAGTCATTTCTAACCCCCCTCTGTGGGGCGATGGGTTTTTATCGGCGGGGGACTGGTGTGCGTCAGCGAGGGGAGCCCGTCCGTCCTGCATCCCCGACGGGCGGGTCAGGTACCTGCGCTGTCAGCGGCACGGCTCGAAGGCGTGAGGTGCGTGAGCAGCAAAGGAGTCGGTAGTGAGGGGGCTGGGGCGATGGATGCTCCTCTTCACCTCTTGTGTTTTAACTGACCTGGTTTTTACAGGCGCCAAAGCTTTGATTCCGACGCGCTGTGAACAATTACCCGTGCAGGCTGTCAGGTTTTAACGCTCCTTTGGAAGGCAGCATTGCAAGCAACAGTTGTCACTAACACAAAAATTACAGAGAAAAAAAAAAAATAATAATTTGGACAACCTGAGTTAAAGCTGCATTAATTTTTTTTTTTTTTTTGGATCGCGGTTGCAGCTAAAATCTAAGCGCTCGTGAAACTCGGAGCTCTGGTCTTAATGAGATGCCTAGAAACTGAAGGACAGAACTCAGCCCCTTCCATCTCTTCCTCTGAGTAAAATTCGTGATGGAAACACGGTGGCGTTAATGTGAGGATTCAGGTCCAGTACTCTCGCAACAGGAGCCGAGGCCTTGGTTTTGCTGATAGTCTCAGTGGTTGCTAGTAAGACCAGAACCTGTGAAAATCATCTCTTACGACAGAAGATATCTGGGGTTGCGTAGTCGGGAGCTACCAGACCAAACCCAGGGCTTGCACTAACTTGTCGGCCCCGTTACTGGTAGAGAAGCTCCTGCTGCAAAGGAAGGACCCGCTCGTTTGTTTTCTGCATGCAGCGCGAGTCCGATATCGCAATCCCGGAGCGGCGTGCCGGGAGGCTGCCTGCCTGCTCTGCCGCCTTGTGGGACTGCACAAATCTGCCGACAACGGGGTGAAAACCACCACCACCACCCATCTTTTTGCAAATGCATGAAACCAAACCCAAACCCAGGAAGCACTTGGAGCGGACATCGAGTATTTAATGCGCTGCAGGACCTTAACTGGACAATGCAGTTTACGGTGAACCCAGCACTGCGCACTTCTGGCTTCGAACAGTAAGCCAGGCTCTTACCCTGCTCTCCGCGTTTACGTCACGTCAAAATTCACTGAGCAACCGGACAAAGAGAATCGGTCCTTACCCAAGTGTATTTTTGCACGCGGTATGTATGAACGAGCGCGTAAAAGAAGCGGTGCCCTGCACCGTCCTCGCAGGGACAGGAGCGTGCCCCCCCCCCCAGAGGTTTGCAGTTGCAACCCTGTCATGCCAAGCCTTGGGCAGAGCAGCCTCTGCTCCTTGGCGGTACCCAGCCCTCGGCAGCTGCGCTCTCCGGAGAGGCACCGATGCTGCTGGAGCAGCTGCCCCAGCTCCTCCCGGGGGCAACAGCCCTCCCCTGGCCTGGGGCTGCGGCCGCAGGGAGTGGGATCAGCTGCTCTGCAGGAAGATCCAAGCTGCCGGGAAGATGCTGCTGGGAGCAGCGGGAGACCCGGATCGAGGAGCCAAAGCCTTCACCCCCCGGGTGCTCCGCATGCTCCTGGGGCTGGGCTGGGAGCACCACGGGAGGAGAGGAGCTGGGGCTCCGGGACTGCCAAGCTGGGGAACGGGGGGCACCGAGCTCCCCTGTAGGGAAGAAACCCCGAGTGCAGGACCCGAGGGAGCCGGGAGGGAGCTCCGCGGGGCGCGGGGAAGGGCTGTGCTTTTGGCAGGGTTTTTAGGCTTCCCGGGGACTCGCCAACTGCGTTGGACTTCCCTCCTTCTGGTGTTTTGTGAAAATTTCCCTTTGAACCAGCAGCTGTGTTTCCTGCTACTTCTCCTTTTTTATGACTTGAAACTTTAAAGTACGTGCACATCCCTTCAGCCGCTCCTCTTTGGCCAAGCCAGGGGCAGGACCGCGGCTGCCTCTGGCTCCCGGGGGTGCCAAATCCCCCCGACAGACTGGGATCGAGCGCTGCTGGGCTGGAAATCGGAAAAATAAGGAAGATGTTGGGGTGCCAGAGGGAGGGTGGGCAGGGGGGGGTGGAAGGGTGCTCAGGGAGGGCTGAGGACAGCGGCGGACGGAGGAAAAAGGCGTTTTTTGTTAGCGGCTCCTCAAAACGCTTCCCCAGGACCCGGGGGCTTCCCGACCTTAATTTAATTTTTGCTTCTGCTTTCTGAGCATTTCTGCCCTTTCCAGGGCGCCTCGTCGCTCCCACCGCCTTCAAACCTCAGGCAGCGCTTGCACCGCGCTCTGCGGCCGCGCTCCTCCGTGTCTAACGGATAATTTAATTGCCCAGGGCCCGCAGCCCCCCGGGCTGCCCCTCCTCCCTGGCTCCGGCAAAATAAACATAGAAAATAAATAAAATAGACTAAAAGAAAATAAATAAAATCAATGGAATAGAATGAAAGGAAATAAATAGAATAGAATAAAAAAATAAATGAAATAGAATAAAAGGAAATAGAATGAAAAATAAATGAAATAGAATAAAAGGAAATAGAATGAAAAATAAATGAAATAGAATAAAAGGAAATGAATAGAATGAAAAATAAATGAAATAGAATAAAAGGAAATGAATAGAATGAAAAATAAATGAAATAGAATAAAAGGAAATAGAATGAAAAATAAATGAAATAGAATAAAAGAAAATTTTTAAATTGCATAAAAGAGAACTTTAAAATTGCATAAAAGAATAAAAAACTTTAAAATTGCATAAAAGAATAAAGTACAATAAAATAAATAAAAGAGAATAAAGTAGAATAAAATAAATAAGAGAATAAAGTAGAATAAAAGAAAATAAAGTAGAATAAAAGAAAAATAAAATATAAGAAAATAATAAAATAGAATAAAAGAAAATAAAAGAGTCAAATAAAAGAAAATAGAGCAAGATAAAAGAACAGACTAGGATAAAATAGACCGGACAATCGTTCCCACCCCGCCTGCGGTGCCTGCCGTCGGCCCGGTCCCGTCCCCCCCCCCCCCCCCCCCCGCGGGAGGAGCCGGCGGCGGCGAGGCGCGGAGGGGCGGGCGGCGCCTTTAAGAGGAAGTAGGGCCGGCTGCCGCGCGCGCGCGGAGCGGGGCCGCGCGGGCGACCGCCAAGTTCTGCGGTGAGGGCGGGGGGCGGAGCGCTGCGGCCGCACGAGGGGCGCCGCTTCCGCGCCGCCACGGATTCACTGCGAGCAGCGAGGTACGGGGGAGCGGGGCCCGGGCGGGGCTGTAGGGCCCCGGGGGGCAAAGGGGGCCTGGGGGCGGCCTCGGGAGGCGACCGGGGCAGGGCCCGGGCCCGGGGCGGGTCCCCAGCCCTGCCCGGGGGTCACCGTCCCCGCCAGCGCCTGCCGGGGCCGTGGGGCCGCACCGGGGCGGGCCGGCCGCGACGAGCAACCTGTTGAAGCGGGGCTTCTAAATCTCCTCTCTTCTTTTTTCCTCATTATTTCTGTTTTCCCTCGGGCGGAAGGCAGCGAGCGAGTTTTCCTGGCCTTGCGCTGAGGGAGCCCAGGTCCGTACAGAAACCCCGGCTGCTGGCATCGCCTCCCCGTGGGAGGCCGCAGGTGCCGGCGGTGGTACCCGCTGCAAAGTAAAAATCTCATCGTGAGGGGAAAAAAACAGCGCGGAGAGTCAGGGTTTTGCTGGCGTAACCGTGAAGTTACAGCCTTGCGTACCCTTCTGTTTTACCCCACTTCTTTCCCCCCCGTCCTCCTCCAGCTAAGCTAACAAATGTTTCTGTTGTAGGTAAGGGCATAGTCCTGAAGTTCAAGCTCCTCAGTCTTTTAAGTGCTTGGGGAGAATGGGGAATTGTCCATTTTTTTTTCAGATCTGCGACTTGGCTGTCATGAGGGAGAACTTGTGATGCTGGAAAGCAAACTCTTGCTCTGCTTCTGTCTCTTGCTATGAGCGCAGGCATGCTAATCTTACCCCGCTGTGATCTGCGGTACGATAATCCCAGCTCCGCCAAAGAAAGCTGTTCCTGTGCATGGGAAGGACAAAAAGGAAAGGGCAGGAAAGCCTCTGGAGAGAGAGGAAAGAGGGACTTGAAGTTGTCCAGCGTGTGGCACGGGATGTCAGGGAAAAGCATCCCTGTCGTGGGCTCTGGTGCTAGTGAAAGGCAAGATCGCTTTCTCCTAGTGCTTGGAGCTGAAGAGTGGCCACATTTCCTCGATTTCCATCCCTTCTTTGTTTAAAACCCCTTTCCAGTCTGGAAGTCTTGTGCCAGGTTGCGGGGCGGGGGGGATTTTTGCTAGAAGATGTGAAATTTCCCCAGCCACCTGTTTATTGCAGCCCCCAGGGCTTTGTCCTTGCACTCTGCTTCCTTTCCGAGCTTTAGGCTCACATCCAACTCTGTGTTTATCTATCGTCGTTTCTTGGACTGTATATTCCAGCTTTTAGATTCGCTTTCTATCTTAATCACATACTTGTGAAGTTAACTCAGGCAGGAGGGCAAGCTTGTAACCTTTTAAAATTCCCAGAAAGGGAGGAGAGGAGTGCTGGAAGTTCACGCCAGCTTGGCAGTGTGATAGCAAAAACTTCTGCTCTTGGTTTACGCTAGGAGCTGAGTCGAGGCACTGAACAGGGAGCTGGTTCCCTGTGCCCGGCTCCCCTTTCAGGATCTGGGGTGCTCTTTAGGAGGCGTTACTTGGGGCTGCGCACTCAGCTGCGCCATCGTCAGGAATGGAAACGGGCTCTCCCGTCCCCTTGGCTGAGGCTTAGGGGGCTTGAAGCGAACTCGGCATCTTGAGCAAAGTCCTCCTCCGTGACTTCAGCGGTCCTCTAGTGCGGGAGCTGTGGGCCAGATGCTTCCTTGTCCACATTTGGCTCTAACGTGGCCCTTTCACTGATGCGATGTGAAGTACCGCCGGACCTGAAACGCTGCGGGTTAGTCCCTGTTGTGGAGGTTGGGCTGTACGGACGTGTGCCGCGTTTTGTGACTCGTGCTTCTCTGTAAATCGGCCAGGGATCTCTATGGCCACAGTACACAAAGGAAAAATGTTTCCCTTGTCAGCAGCGAAAGCGTGTGGGGTCAGAGAAGAGAGATTGCAAAACCTAACCAGTCTTGAGTGCAGCGTTCGGATCTAGGAAAAGAATTGCCTTCAACTTCAGAGTTTTAATTTCTTACAAGACAGGAGAGTATTTTGTGATACTTGAGCCGTAAATGCTGCTGTAAGTGGATCCATAACCAGCTTTGCTGGGGGTTTAGGAGCTTATCTTTAGAAATACATAATATCTAGCTAATGCTGTCAATAAAGAGTGCACCTTAGGCTGCATCTTTGTCCTCCCTTTTCCAGGTGCCCCTGGGAGGCAGGGTTATCTGTGGCTCCTGCTATGGTCTGCTGCTTGCTCCCCTCTGGAGCTGGTGTTGTGCTAGAAGTGCCGTTCTGCTCCTGATGAAATGATAGAGGGCTCTTGAGCGAATTATTGCTCCGACTACATGAAGTGACCGGGGAGCAGAGGAGAGGAATGGAGGCAGCGAAGGCCAGGAAAAAAAACACTTTTGCAAGTATGCAAAGCCAGTGCAAGAAAATCCATCATGCTGCGGCAGCTTTGACTTCTTCCAGAACGGTCTGGTCCCTAGGTGCTTGGCTTTGTTGGTGTTGGGTTGATTTGAGGCAAAAGTGGTGATGCTGCCGGACGTTCCCGTGTGCTGCTGAGGTAGGGCTGTGCCGCGGTGGAAGCGTCCTGCTGCAGCCACGCTCGGTCTTTGCCCTTGCCTGCCTGGGGACCGCGGTGCTGTATTTCCCGGGGACCGCGGTGCTGTATTTCCCAGGGACGGGGTGGATTTGGGTGAATCGCAGCCGTGGCTGCGTGCCTCTGCGCTGGCTCCGAGGGAGCCCGTGGAACAGAAAATGAGCTAGAGCCATCCAAAACCTGTCTCAGTTTGAAGCAGGAGCTAAGTAAGGCCCATGGCTGTGTTGAAAGCCACTGTAATTTTTTTTTCATCTTGACTGCAGGCTTCTCTTGGGGCTGCTGTCTGGGCCTTTTTTTAATCTTCTTTTTTCTCTCACTGTGTGGCAGGAGGTCTTATGATGTGGTTAGTCTTGACGTGATCTCTAGCTCCACATCAGTGGGCTTATTCCTTGCCTGGAGACATGCTAACGTGTTGGGTTACTGCCATATCTCCTCGTGGAGGGGAAGAGCAAGCCTCCTGGGCATCTGCTTTCGGCAAGCAACAATACTGCTTTTCTTCCGAAAGCGTAATATTAGGATGGGGAGAAGAGGTATTTGTCGGTGGGATTAGCCCTGCCACGGGAAAGGTTGGCCTTGTGGCTAGCTCGTGCTCCGGCTCCGTCCCTGGGTGAAGGAGCTCATAGCCCTGGCATCTCCTGTGATCTGGAACCCACAGCCATGCTGTTAAAATACTGCCTCTTGCTGTAGTCATTTTACCAGCCTAAGGCAAAATTCGTGCTCCAAACCGGTGTTACCTTTTACTTGGGTGGGGACAGATCCCAAAGTTAGAGTGGATGAAGCTGCTGTTGGTTCAAAAATATCCCTGCCCAGTAATGACAATAATGTGGAGCCTGCAAAAGCAGGAAAAAATGTGTCGCTCACAGCTTGGACTCGATAAATATCACACTGCTCCTTACGAGTCCTCCAGTGGGGACAAAGCCAGGCTGGAGGACAGCGAAAGGTCTTCCCAAAGGAGCAGGCTGCAAAATACGGCCCCTCAGAACTCGAAAAGAGAGCTGCTCGTAGCATGCCGTCAGCCACCCACTGCCTGTGGTTTATCCTAGAAATATTTGTCTGTGCAGTTAACCTGTCTCCTGGAGTCGTGACCCAGCTTGTCAGCTTAACGCAGCGTCTGCAAAGCCTGCAGCGGATTAGCTCTGCCTCCACATGCAGCCGTCATCCCGGCGTGGACGTGTGAGCGCGATCTGTGGAAACCTTCCAAAATCGCTGCGGCTCTGACATTGCAATAGATGCAGATGTCACGTAAGAGGCAAGAAAATTGGCCCTAAATCAGTAATGCTCAGGGCTCTGATAGTTGTTCCTGCTACGCTGCAGTCATTTCTAGGCTTTCAAATGAAGATTTTTAAATTGCAGCGTCTTCTTTTGGGGAAGGGAAAGTAGGAGGGGTGATCTTTCACCAAAGTTACTTTCTCGTGTGGCTTTTCCGCCCTCTGTGGCTGTGGGGAGGATGCCTGGAAGGCCGGGGGGGGGGACAACCCACACTGGAAATTCGGTCTTCTCGCGTGCAAAGTGTGAAGGCGATCCAGCCTTCCCACTCCCCTGCCAGAAGGGATTATCCAGCCCCATCTGTGCTGGTTCCCTTACCTGCCTCCCATCAGTCTCCACTTCTGGTGCGAGCTCCGTCGCACAAACCCCATAATGTCCCTCCTGTCATCGCCACGTGGTCTGGATCTAAATCCTGGGCTCGGAGGTGAGCAATAAACTGCCTGCTCCCCCGTCCTGCTTGCGATGGCTGAGAGGTGCCTCTTGCCGCTCGCTGACCTGAGCTTTCCGCTCGGCACAGCGGCATTTCCATCTGGCGCGGGCTGCGGCAGGCAGCTGCCTGATGGGCTCTGCCAGAGCTGCCGCGCTCGCCTCGGTTGGGTCTTCTCCTAACCCAGCTATGGCTTAATTTAACAGGGCTTTTCCCTTGATTATATAAACTAATTTGAGTTTAAAATTGGTCTGAATGCGTAGCCTTTCGGGGAAAAATTGGTTTAATACCAATTAAAACCCAGTATAACTATTTTTGGTCCTATATTATGCTGTTTCCTTTTCTTATGTAGGCAGCGATGCAGATAGGCTCTGCGTTTGCATGGCTTAGAGGCACGTAAAGAGCCTGTCCTGCTCCTCAGCAGGCCGCTTTCCGGGAAGTGCCGGGGAGATGCCGTGTCTGTACAGTTTCTTACTTGGGAATTTCCAAATTGTGCAGCAGATGTAAATTGCAGGGGGTGGGGGGGTGGCTGGTGACCAGCAGGACTTTCTTAAAACTGACTTTGTGGTGAAATATAAAGGGCTCTTTGTTCCCCTAAGCCTTGGGAATTCAGCATTTGAAATGCACATTTCTGAACGGCTCTGTTAAGTTTGTCGAAGGCTGCTACTAAAGCAGTTTCCAAAAGAAAAATGTGGATATTGTCCTGGAGAGCAGCAGAAGGAACTCGCTGCTTGTGTCTCGCCCAGCCTCGGGCTGTAGGTGCAGCTGGGCTGGATCCGCTCTCTGCTCCCTCTCCTTTAGCTTCAGAGCCGCTTCTGCTGCCAGGAGCGAGCACAGAGGAAAACCAAGGAAAGGTAATGCCAGGCAGCTGCTCGGCTCTCCTCGTGCAGCAGCATGGAGCGGTCTTGCAGAGGGAAAAGACAGAAACACCACGACAGAGCTTGTAGAGGAGAATGATTAGTTTTTGGGAAAACATTGGCAGCTCCCTGGGCCGGGAGGCCGGACTCGGTGCCAGACAGGAAGGCGGCTGACGTGGAAGTGCTGTCTCGCCGGGATTATGAATGGCCAGGCGTGCCTGCCGCAGCCGCGCTCGGCCCTCCTCCTCTGCCCTGCGCGCTCCTCGCCCTGCCCTGCCCTGGCCCAGGTAAGCACGAGGACAGACCTCTCTTCCTCATATCATAAAACAATTCAAAAGAGCAGCCGAAAACCTCGTCCCGTGAAGGTGAGCTGTCGTTTGTTGCCAGACTGGCTCCAGAAGCTGGCTGTCATTAGGGCCAGTCCAGCCCTGCTTCCCACAATTGGTCTGATCCTCTCTCTCCGTATTAAAATCTCTCCTTTGATCGCAGAAAACCCAGGATCATTTTGTACTGAGAAACTGAGCTCGTGCGGAATGGCTGTGGGAAGATATTTGTGAAGGTGGGGGGAGTTATGGAAAAAATGTGCGTGTGCGTCCGTCTTTGCTTTTTTGTTTAAATTGTCTGTTTTGAAGCCGCTTTGCTTCTCGGGCGTGCTCTGTAAATTCGGTTTTTACTTGAAGCGCTCGATGCATCTGATATCTTGTGGCTGCTTTATCAAACTGGCACGGGTGGTTTTGTGTCCTGTATTGGAAACTCTGGCCTGAGCGACGGCTTTAGCGGTGAGTAAGGGCACTGAAAACGGCTCAGGGGAAGGCGGGCGTTCGTTGCTCCCCTCTCCCTTCCCTCCCAGAGCCGTGGGGACTGGCACAGGCTCGTCACCCAAGGGCTGCAATTATAAGCAGCCACGGAAGGGGCTTTTGGCTGGACTCGGTGTGAATGGTGAGCAGCAATACCATATTGGTATCATCTCGCAGGCCAGCAGCGTGGCTTCCCTAAAAGGAAACTAGGGAAATCAATTATTTTGAGAAATGCGTTGCTCACTGGGGTTTGCTTAAGGGCTTTCTTACCAGCAGCAGGATGTGAGCCGCCCCGGCGCTGGGGTCACTGGGAGGGAAGTGGCCGCGCATCTGAGCCCTCCCCAGCCTGCGGACGCCTTGGGATTGCAGCCGTGCATGAAACGGGACTTTTTTTTTTTTTTTGTCCCCCTTCTTTTGAAAAAGGAAGCTCTTTGCCTCAGTGCCTACGAGCGCTCGTAGAAGTTGCAGAGACGGGCTGAGCAATTGCAAGAGTAATCTGCCGAGGCTAGAAACGCAGGTAGGAGCTTGCTGACGTGCTGGCTTGCCTTTTATTTTTTTTCTTGGCTGTTGTTAAACCCCTGCACGGTGTTAGCAGCGGAGAGGAGCGCTGGGTGTTGCCCGGGGCAGGCGCTGACGGAGCAGTCATGGGACTCCTGGAAGAGGGTTTTGGGCCGTTCTGCCTCTGCGGGGAGGGCAGGGTCCGGCAGGGGCTCTGCTCTCTCCTGGAAAGCCTCGGGACGGCTGTGGCAGGCTGTGAGGGGAGGCAGTTTCCAGGTGTTTCGGAGGAGGTGACTGTCTGTCCTTTCCTCATACCCTCTCCGAGCTGCATGTAAAAGTAACCAAGAGCCGGGGAAGCGACTGCCTGGGTTTCCTCTACCCAGTGCCTGGTTTTAAAGTAAGGCAGCACCGCACGATCTGCCGTTCCCGGCGAGGGAAGAGGAACGGCAGAGCGATACACACAGCCCTGCCCTGGATTGCCGGCAGCAGAAATCAGCGTTAGGACTGGAGCTGTGAGAGCAGGGAGTAAGGGGAGAAAACGAGCTTTTGGGAAGGGAAGAGAGGGCCAGGCCTCGACACCCCTCGCTGGGCAGGCTTCTCCCGTGTCCTTGGGAATAGCGGAGAAGCTGGAGGTTTGTTTGTGCTCTGAACAGCCTGCCACAGCGTGGGGCTTTCTGCGGCGGTTGTGTGATCTCGGAGGGATGGCCAAGGTCCTCTCGGAGCACCGGTGACGTGTGCTGTAATCTTGGCTGGCTGGAAAGGAGGAGTAAACAAAATGTATTGCAGGTTTGTGGGGGGGGGGGGATATTTTTTTCCCTCATCTTTGAAGCTTGCAAATCCATTCAGGTGCTTTGCATGTCCCATATCCTAATCGTTCCTAACCTTTCCTTTCTCTTCTGTGCAAAGGCAGTGTCTTAGTGCTGCCCAGCTGTGACTCCTGCCTGTGGAAGTAGGTGTTGTACGTGTGATATCATCTTCAAGCAATGTCAGGGATGCTTTTCATCTCTGTGCCCCTTTTTTTTTTTTTTTTTTTTCCCCTAGAGCTAAATGTTTCTTTTAGCTCGGTTGCAGTCAAAGACCATAATTAAATAGGCTGCATCTGCTTGAAGTCTTAGCTACTCATTTTGCTAATGCCTTCAGACAGATGCTGAATCGTCTGAGAGACGATTGCTACTGTGTCGAGCTCCCCAGTTCTCATGAATGATGTCTCCGTAGGAGGAGGAAGTTGTTTGTAGGACAGGTACTGCCTCGATACCAAATAAGCCATATTAAAAGTCTCTCCACCCTGCTCAAATGACAATTTCTTCTAGAAAATGGTCGGTGTTTGCTTCTTGATGTGCGTGGCCAAGCCCAGGGGATGTTTGGGTTTTTTCCCCTGCAGTTTTGCCATTCAGTTTTACCCCATCCTCTTCTCTGTGCAAGAAACACGTCCTTCTCCGGCAGAAGGGACGGTGCCTGGCTGCAGTCTCGGGCCGGCATGGATGCGAGCGTGGTCACTGATAGATCTTACAGAAAACAAGTGGGAACAGAGTCGTACCGTGGCAAGGATGCTGCCAGTCCTCCAGGGAGCTGTGTGGAGGGCGATGCTCGTGCTTCTTTATGGCTTGTTTGTTTTAAAGGCTGTTTCTTCCTCCCGTCTCCAGCGTAAGGAAATCATCGCGTGCAAGTACTTCTCTGGGACTGATTTCCTGCTGGAAATAGCTGCAGACTCAGCACCTGCTGTCCACATTGCTCGTTACTGGGAGGCCAATCCTGCCTTTGCTCTGGACCTGGCACCGCGGCGGGGTGGGCGCAGTCCCCCGGTGCTTCCGCCCCGCCGGGCCGCCACGGCGTTTTGCCGCAGGATGTGGTGAGGCTGTGACACAGCTCTCAGTAACCAAAGCTGCTGCCTCGTGCTCAGATGTCCCTCCGCGCCGTTCGCTACTTCCTCTAACCATGTCTGTGGTGTGATCAAACACCTCCTCGAGACGCCTTTTCTGGGGGTTTTCTTCTTTTTCTCCTTTTTTTTGACTCACACGGTAGCTTACAGGGTCACAGCAGCTGTTTTAGCAGTGCTTACGTGCAGCGAAAGCACGCGTGCAGTGAATTCGCCTCGCAGCCCAGGGTGGATCTCGCCAAACCACGTTAAAATGCTTTTTTGCTTTCTCCCGACATGTCGTGGCCCATGTTGCAATGGGAGTTTGTATCTCTGCTCCTGCACAGAAGAGGTTCCTGAGCCTGTTCCCGCAGGAAAAGCAGCGCTAGGAAACGTCGAGCCTGTTCTTAGTGGGATGAACTGAAGTGGTTTGGGTTTTCTTCCTTGCTGTAATTAAATAAGAAAACAAGAGGCCTCTGTTTAAATCTTTTTAATCTTTCTCCGGAGAAGAAATGCTGATTAGCACTATGCAGCATCTGTTAGAGATGGGCTGAACTGTGGCAAAGATAGTCTTGACCTTGAATTTGGGATTTTCTTGCCAACATTTGAGGATACTATATACCTATTTGAACAACACTATGGCTTCATATAAATCTGATATATTTCTGCTTGGTGAAAGGGATTTGTTTGCTTGCATTCTTATAAAATTATGGAAACTTATTTGTCAGATCCTGTAAGGCATCAGCTTTAGTTAATTTCTGTTACTTTATTTATTTCTCTGTCCAGCACATGTAAAATAATATTTTTGGTACACACAGCTTTCTGCCTTGAGCTTCCATCAAAGAGCAGCCTGACACAAATTATACGAGGGGATGGATGTGGGAACAAAGGAGGTATAATTAGCTACAGATAAACAGAGCTGTGTTTCTCGTCAGCATCCTTTCAGATCTTAACTTGTGTCTCACCCTCTTGGAGCTAATTCTTTTCCACAGACTGGAAGAGGAAGGCGAGCTTTCCCTGGTCTTCCAGCTTTCAACCAGCCTTCAACTTGAAGTGAGCTAAACTGAAATGAAAATATGTTTATGGTCTGTCTGCACCTGCAGAAGAGGCTGTGGCTGCTCTTAGAACTGGTGTTATTTCAGGATATTCTCTTTCCGGGTGCCTGAGCTGCGACTTCTTCTTCTTCTTCTTGTTTCTCTCCGCCCTTTCATGTCCTGTCTTTAGTGGTACGACAGCGCACGCAGCTCCTGCTCAGACAGCTGTTTTGTTGGAGTACGTCTGGCGACAGATCTGAACTTTATTGTAGGTTGTCATAACCTTACCTTTTCAGTAGGCTTGTTTCCAGAGGGGGGGAAGCGTAGGGGAAAAATCTGACCCAGGTAAAACCCAGCTTGTTTTACCCTTCTTAATAATTTGGTGTGTTGGAGCTGACTAGGTGGTGATTCTCCTTGTGAGAGGTGGGATGAGTTCCTCCTTGTTTCCGTGGGGTTGGTGTGGTGACGTCGGGGTGAATGGCGGCCATCTCCTGCAGAGGCCGTACCCCTTCCCTCTGGGGCTGGTTCCCTCATCCCCGCCTTGCAGGGGCGACTCCGTTCAGCCCAGGTCACCTCTGACAGCCGAGCCGCCCCTCTGCTGCAAGCTGGGCTGTAAAGAGAAGGGGGAGGAAAGAAAGCTGGCGTTGGCTTCCCCCCCTTCTCCGATGTGGGGCGAGGGCCCAGATGGTATCCCAGATCTCTTCCTATGGGATTTAGGTTTCCTGTTGAGAGAGCTGCTCCTAATCGCTGCCCTTTTGTGCTGCCTTGCAGATCAGGACCAGATGAGCAGAGGGAGGTTTCTGTGAAGATCAGAGTTGCCCCAGCCCTGCCCCAGGAAGTGGCCCAGCAGCGCTGCGTCTCCGGCTGTCATTGCTTCGGACCTGGAAAAGAAAGAAGAGGAGAAGAAAAATGTCCCATGCTTTAAAGCAAGTGTTCAATAAAGACAAAACCTTCCGGCCCAAGCGCAAATTTGAGCCGGGGACTCAGCGGTTTGAGCTGCACAAGAAGGCTCAAGCCTCGCTCAACGCTGGCCTGGACTTGAAAGTTGCCGTCCAGCTGCCGCCAGGAGAGGAGCAGAACGACTGGGTGGCCGTGCACGTGGTGGACTTCTTCAACCGCATCAACCTGATCTACGGCACCATCAGTGACTATTGCACAGAGCACTCCTGCCCCGTCATGTCGGGGGGACCCAAGTACGAGTACCGATGGCAGGACGAGCACAAGTACCGAAAACCCACGGCCCTGTCTGCTCCCCAGTACATGAACCTCCTGATGGACTGGATTGAGGTACAGATCAACAACGAGGACATCTTTCCCACTAATGTCGGTGAGTTCAGTTCCAGTTGTGGCCGGGGGGAGGGAGGCTGGTGCAGAGTCTTCTCCTTCCAGCCCTCGGGTTCCGTTTCTGTTCCAGGAGATGCTGTTGCACAGGTCACCCTTGTAGCAGAGCTCTTTCCTTTTGTGCTGCTCAGAGGCTGGCAGTGTAGTGAGCTCTTCCGAGCACATGAGAAACTTCAGAGCTGCTCTGGAGTGCTAAAATACCCAGAGCTGTACCAGATCCCATTTGGAGTCACAGATACCTCGAGGAAAGCCAAGCCGAGCCTAGGCAGCGAAAAGAAGGGGCTGCTGTTAGAAAAGTCAGTCTCTGACATGACTCTTGAGTAACTCCTGCTGGACACGGTCTCCTGAAGGACAGCTCTTTTACAGCTGATTGCTAGCTTGGGTTTAACGTGCGTGCTCTGCGTTGGCCTGGTGATGGTGGCCACGTTTCCATAATTAACCTCTTTGTTATTACAGGCTGGCGTTAGCTGACTCTGCCCTTTCTAGCTCAGTGCTTCCTGGCGTGCACTCGGCTGTTTGTTGCAGCTGGGTGGGATGCTGACATGTGCACGGAGGGAGGGGCGGTGTTTTATCTATTGCCAGGGTGATGGAAATGAGAATTTGCCCTAAGCCACCTAAATCTGCATATCCAAACGCAGCTTCGTGTACTGGCTTTGGGACAAAGATTGCTGGGCTTTTTGTTTATTTTGTGCTGAATGAGATGTGAGAATTCAGTATCTAAAGCATTAGGTAAATATGATTGATCCCATTCAGAGCTCCCATCTTCTGGGAGGCAAAAGACAAGATGCAGCAGAGCTCCCTCCCTCCTGCCCCAGCGTTTATCCCATCAAAGCTCTGATGGGACGCAGTTGGCCCCTGTTTGGGACGCCTCTGCCACACGAGCATCCACAGGGCTCCTCCACCCGTGCCAAAACGCTGCTTAAACCTGGTGTTGAGCAGGCAGAGGCGGGGAGCAGGGCCATAAACAGCCAGTTCTTCAGACAGCTGAAACACCAAAATCCTCTCTACCCGTTCCTCATGTCATGGCTGCTGTGTTGCCTTTAGTTAGGACTCTCCCACAAGACTCTCTGGGGACTATAAGCAGGGTGTTTGTTGTGTTCGGGGAGGCAAGACAAGTTTCCGACAGCAGGAGGGTTGTGGGGTTTTTAATTTAATTTTTTTGTTGTTGTTTTCAGCTCAGCTTTTACCAGATTCCTCGCCCTTAAGGCCGACTGACGTGCTGCAGTTCTTGCCGAGCACTGAAAGGGTTTCACTAATCCTCGTTCCTCCAGAAACGACCTGCGTGAACTTTAAACTGTAATGTTGTACCGAGATGGCTGGTTGGCCAGACCGCTCCGCTGCAGGGCCCTGGCTAAACAAATCCTAAAGAACTAAGGCCTTTAAGGAGGACCTTAGCGTCTTTAATTTTTAACCAAAGAGCTAAAGACATATCAAAATAAGAGATAACTGTGGGGAGTTAACAGCACTGACTCTTTTGGGAAGTTGCTTGGTCGTAGCTAGTATTTTGCACTGTTTATATAAACATGCCAAATAGGAGCAGAAGAAAACTCTATCAGACTGCAACAGCTGCTGGGAATCTCCGAGGCTGGTCTCTTGCTTTCAGTCGCTAGCAGTGATTGATGGCGTGCAGCACTCTGTCACTTAAGAAATCTGTGCTTTGAAAAATCTGATCCGAATGGAAAGGAAAGAGGATAGGGGAACTGGAAATTACCAGGGACAGAAGCCCTTTTGTCTCAATCTATCCATTTTATCAAATTATTTTAGCCCCAAGGAACCAGTTTTAACTCTGCTGAAAAGTGTCTCGTGGTTGTGTCTTCCCTCCCAGGTACTCCCTTTCCCAAGAACTTCCTCCCGGTGGTGAAGAAGATTCTGTCCAGGCTCTTCCGCGTCTTTGTCCACGTCTACATCCACCACTTCGACAGGATCACCCAGATGGGGTCGGAAGCCCATGTGAACACCTGCTACAAGCACTTTTACTACTTTGTGAAAGAGTTCAATCTCATAGACACCAAGGAGCTGGAACCACTGGTGAGTGTCTGGGTGGGCTCAGGGTACACGTCGGTCTGTCGGGGTCTGCAGCCAGCGCAGATGGGGTGGGCTGGGGGTGGAGGAGTCACAGAGGTCTCTGGTACCTTCTCAAAACTGGTTGCCCAAATTCAGGACATCAGTTGGGCTTGCGGCTTGACTGTCAGGAACCTGGGAGCCAGGACGTGCAGGCAGAGCTGAGCCAGGGTCATCTGGGCATCAGCTGGGGGAGGCTGACTTGTTCTCCAGCAACCTCCTTGCGTTTCTAGCGGCGGGCTTGCCTTGTTTGCGTGCGCTGCCTGAGCCCGGTGCCGTTAGCCATCCAGGATGTGGATGGCTAAAAACTCCTGTGCTTCCTTCCCATGCTGGAAAGTAAGGGCAACGCCACTCTGCAAGGAGTCTGGAGGATGGAGAACGTGACCAGTTAGACCTAGGAGGTGGGCACGGTGTTTCTAAAGCCGTAAGCAACAGAGGTGCAGAGCCCTTGGGCGGTGGAAGGGCGTCCTGCCGGTGCCCGGGAACGGGAGCGGTGGGGGGAATGGGGACCTGCCCAAACTGGAGCTCTTAGTAACCGTGTCACCGCATGCCTGAGAAGGATATTTATGACTAAACAAAGGTGAGGGTTTTTTCACCCACACCCTCACCTGGCAACCTGGATCTTCATTCATGGTCCCTTGTCTTTTCTGTCCCTTTGACAGAAGGAAATGACCTCCCGGATGTGCCACTGAGACCAGACCTTCCTGCTCCCACCTCGGCGTCTCTTCCGAGGACTCCGAGTCCCACTCCTGTACTGGAGATGTGATTCAAGGGGAGAACAGAGACGTTTTGTTGAAGAAATCTATATTTTTAATGAGCTTCAATGTAAAACTGTGATATTGCAGGAATATTTTTGTAAAGATGCTCTAGATAAACTAGTTTTTTATAGTAATTTCTATAAAAAAAAGAAAATATTTTGGGCCACTTTGTGGAAATGCTCGCTCTTTGAGGAGGGAAGAGCCCCCCCGTACTGCCTCTTCCCCGTCCCTCACTGCAGCGGCACCCAGCGAGCCGAGCCAGATGCTTCAGACAGAGCCACGTGGTGTAGCTGGCGCTGCCCTGGAAGCGGTACTTCCCTCCGGACACCCATTTCCCACCCGTGAAGGGAGGTTACCTGGGGACTGGGGAAGAAATGCCAGTGTACATGGATCCCCCGGGGTGCTGTTTGGTTCCAGCACCTCTTCCACTGGCTGAGTCCAGTTTTTGGACAGAGCTGCTTTTGTGCTCACCCTCCTCTCGGCATCCTGTCCCCAAGGCTTGGCCCTCCTTGCTTTCCCCTCTGAAAGAAGCTGGACTTGGGTTTCTTTCACGGCCGCTGCTGCTGCCACTGCTAATGGAGCCTGTGCTGGAGCGCTGCAGTTGTGAATCTGCTCTTGCCTCTTCCACCAGCCCCGAGCTGAGCTCCTCCCCACGCGCAGCCCAGCTGCGGCTCCGGGCGCGCCGTCCCCCGTGGGGATCCGCGCTGGCAGCATTAGGGCAAGCGGACCTGTGCCTCCTGGGAATGAGCAGAGGGAAGGCGCTGGGGCAGGTGTGGGGAGGTCTTCTCATACGCCTGCACTTCCCCGTCTCCTTGTGGTACGTTGACCCTGCCGAGAAGGAACTGGGCTGCTTGCCCTGCGGCCTCGCTGGCTGCGTGTGGACCATTTTCTGCTTCCCGCTAGGGTACGAAGCCTTCTCCCTCTTCCCGAGCAGCATGGCCCCGCTCCGCTGCGCGCATCTGGTAGCCAAAGTCTCTGGTGAGCAGCCTTGCCTGCTGCTTGCACAAGCAGCTCCGCTGCGTGACGGGAGCTTTGCAGTGCCCCCGAGGTAGGTAGGTAGGATACCTAGGATTTGGGGGGAGTCGGGGAGCAGGGTTTACAGTAAGAGAAAATATTTCTATGAACAGTGACCAAACTGTACCACTAACCACTTCTTCCTTACAAAGTTTTTCTGTGTCCTGGAATCTCTGTACATATGTGACTCTCGTTTCTTGTACTATCGTTAGGACACTCGTACAAATACCACTATAGTTCTCTGAAATGGAACCAATAAATTATGTTGTGTTTACACAGCACGCTCCGATTGCTAAATGTCCCGTGATTACACACTCGTCACAGGCTTTCTATCAGCAAAACAAACACGGTGTGTTTGGACTCCTCGGGAAGTGCGCTGGAGAGCTGTTTCCTACCGTTGCGAAAAGCTCTTGGGTGTGCGCTCCTGGCTCTGCTGCCCCCAGGTTTGATTCCTCCGGCCCTCCCGGTGCCGGGGCCGGGCTGCTCCGAGCCCCACGCTCCTTCCCAGGGCTGTGGGGCAGAGCGGGCGGGTGCTGGAGCTCAACCAGCAGGCTGGGGTTGTCCTGGCTTGTCTCTGCACTGTCCCTGTACCCGAGGGCTGATTCTCCCAGCTCTAAAACTTGGGTGGATGTTGGCCTCAAGCTTACCAGCTTGCCGAGGGGCTCTTTGCTGCCACTGAAAGGAGCTGTGGGCGCAGCCGTCGGGGCTGACGGACTAGATTGGCCCAGGCTCTGCATTCGGGTCCGCAAGTTATTTTCCTGGCCAGTAACGGCTCCGTAGCTCCTGGCCGTGCCCGGCCTGCAGCACCGGGTCCTGCCCGCTCCCCTTGCACGGCTGCCGCGGGCCCCCTGCCCGGCGGAGGTGCTGGGCCTTCCCAAGCCCCCTCCAGCCCCTCTCCCAGATTTTTGTGGGTGCAGCTCAGCTGGAATCGTCTCCCCCCAGCTGGGTGCTGCTGGAGGCTGCAGCGTGGCCTCGCCGTGCCGTGGCCAGAGCCCCCCTGGAGCTGAGACCCACCGCTGCTTGGGAGAGGGTGCAGCAGCCCCCAGGAGCGAGGCCGGATCCTGCCCACAAGCAGCGAAGGGCACAAACCCACGGGGACCCGAGTGCCGGGTCGTGGCGGGGCTGCGCGCGGGTGCCGAGCGGTGCTGGGTCAGCTCGCGTCGCTTTTCATCCGCTTTCCCTTTCTTTCACGCTGACCTCGGATGCCCTGCGCGCCGTGTCCGGGGGCGTGCGTCACCCACGGGGCTGCAGGGCGCTGCCTTCCTCTGCCCTCCCTTCCTTTTGGGGGGCAAAGATCTGGCCGCTGCCATGCGAGACCGGCTCAGCCAAGGGAGGAGGAGGAGGAAAAGCACCTTGAGGGGAGAAGAGCCGCCGGGGCCTGAAGGTGCTGCTGCAGCCGAGCCCCGTCCTTCGCAGCACGCAGCAGCGCAGGATGTTGCCCAGACAGGTTTGCAGAGGCACCGCAGCCAGCGCTCGGCCTTTCTCTACTTCTGCCTCCGCCTTTTCCCCTCCGCCGCCCCGGCAGCGCCCTGCTTTCATCTCCCGTGCGGGGGCCTTGTGTTTACTCGCCCATGAGCCGCAGCTGCCTCCTTGCAAGCGAGTCAAAGTCTGCAGGCGAGCGGGCTGCAGCGAGCGCCGAGAGCTGAGCCCAGCCTGGCCGAGCGGGTTGAGCTGTCACCTGGGCCTGTCGGTAATTGTAGCGCTCATCTCCCCAGGTGCCGGTGGGGTATTGCTGGCCGAGGTGTCACGAAGGCTTTGGTGAGAGCCCGAAGGAGAACAGATTTGCAGAGCTCCTGCATCGCAGGGCCAGGCTGCCTGGGTCGAGCAGGTAACGTGCCCAGGGCTCCGGCAGCCTCCCCTCTGCGGGGCTGACCCCTTCCCAAAACACGCAGATGGCATTGCCCCGGTGCCGGAGCGGGCAGGGGCTGGCGGGCTGCAGGGCGCTCTGCCACGGCCGTATGTTCGAAGAGAAATCTCTCTTCTCTGTGGCTCAGCATGGTGTCGCCCGCTGCTCCCAAGGAAACGATCGCTCGCCCTGAGCCCTCTCCCCACGGGGCTCCTCCAGCCCCCGAATGCCGAGGAGCTCAGGAGCTTTAGGATCTCAGGTCCCATTTGGGTTTGCTTAAAATTGGCCACTGGTTTCCAAAGCTGGGAAGAAGACGCAGCGATTGCACGGGCCCTCGGAAACCAGCCACGGGAGAGCAGGGTCTGGGGTCTCCCACAGCAGCGTGGCTCCAGCCAGGAGATGCCCACGGGGTCCGTGCGGGAGCCGCGTCCCTGCTGGGCGAGGATGGGGATGTCCCTGGCCGTCGCTGCCTCCTCAATCAGCAGATCCTGCTGGGAGCATCGCTGGGGCTTTGCTGTAACACAAGCGCGTCCTTTCCGCCTGCTCCTCCATCCCTTGTCCCTGAGCGGGCAGCCGGCAGCTTTCCATGCGCTCTGAAATGTGCTTTTTTTTTTTCCTCCCCAGACAGCTGATGCTTCTGGGGCCAGATCCCCCCCCGGAGGGAACCCCGCAGGGCCCTGGCAGCCCCCCAGCCCTGCCCTGCCCTGCCCTGCCCTGCCACCCGCCTCCTCCCGGGCAGGGGGACCGGGGCCGTGGGTTTGCCCCGCTCTGGTTTTGGGCTCCGGGGCTCCAGGGAGGAGGTGACAGCCGTTCCTGGGACAAGGGAACGGTCACCGGTGCAGCAGGCGCTCCCGTCTCCCTTGTACGGTGTGGCCAGGCCGGCGGCCGGCAGCTCCCCGGCCCCGTGCCGGGAACACGGGCAGGACCCGGCAGGCCTTCTGGGAACGCACCGGAGCAGGGAGCGCGTGTCCCCTTCCCGCAGCTCGCAGGCGATACCAGAGGGCATCTGCTGCTCTGTGCCCGCGCTGTCCCCGCAGGAGGGGACGGTCCCTCCCTGCCACAGCTTACGCAGTGCTTTGCCACCGGCAGCTTAAAAAAAGGGGCTTCAGGTTCATTTTTGCTCCTGCCGAACACCCACCCCTGCGAACCCGAGAGGCTGCTGGGACGTGGGCACCGGCACCCGGCGTCTTCCAGCATGGGGGTGCCCGGGCCCTCGCTGCGGCTTCCATGCCCTTTTCAAACAGCAAAGGAGCAAGGGTAATTTCTTTGGTGGTTTGGGACTTTTTCTGCCCCTTCTGGGAAACCGTCCAACGCGCCAGCCTGCGCCTCCCCTCCCACCGCGTCCCCCGGCTCCCGGGGCCTCCCCGCCGTGGCCCGGCTGCAGTGGGTCGCGGCCGCTCCTGCGGGTTTCACCCCTTCCCGGGGAATCTGGAGGGTGGAGAGGGGCAAAAAGAGCCCGGGGTGTTTAAAAGCCACCTGGAAATGCTTCTCCCATCTGCCACGGGTGACCAAGGCGGGACCCCCACCGCGGCACGGTGCTAGCCCCCTCCCTGCCCTTCTCCCCAAGCACCCCGAAACCGCAGCTCCCAGAGCTCCTGCCCCTTTTTTGGGGGGCTGCTGGGATTCCCCTCCCCGCGGTGACTCAGTCCGTCTTCCCCACCGCCTCCATCTCCTCGTCCCTGGGTTTTTGTGCGGGGTGGTGGAGCCAGGGCCGGCCAAGTCCCTGCGGGGCTGCTGGGGGACGGGGGAGGCTCCCCACCGGGCTGGCATCTCCGCTCAAAGGCTTTTTTGGGGTGAAGCCACCCTGGTGCGTGTTTGTGCCCTCCCTTGGGGCCACACTGCCTGGCTGCTTCAGCTGTGGGTTACGGCTGTTCCTTAAGCACCTCTGCCGGCTGGGGAAACTGAGGCACGGCACCACCTTCCCCACTCCGTGCATGGCCACCCCTCCTCGGTCTGTGCCCATGTCCCACCATGGGAGTCCCTGGGCGTGTGGGGGGGGGCAGCCCCGAAATATGGGTGCAAAACAGGAGCTGGGAAACCCAAGCGGGGTTCGCCCCGGCCCCTTCCCCGCAGCAGATGGGGAGCGAGGGACTGGGGCCACGGCCCTGGGGAAAACCCCACGGTGGTGGCAGGGGGCGAGCGCTGGGACTTGGGGGTGCGCTGGAGCCCCGGCGTCCTGCCCCGACAGCGGGGAGCAGGGTTGGAGGGCCGGACCTGCCCGGGCACCGCGGGAGCTGCCCAAATTCCCCTGGCTGCGTTGGGGCGAGGAGGGAGGCTGGGAGACCGGCCGGCGTGCGAGCCAGCACGGCCATGCGCCTGCATATGCCTTGGATGTGTGCCTGTGCGTGTCCCCCGTGTCCCCCGTGTCCCCTGTCCCTCCCGTCCCTCCCGTCCCGCCCCGGCAGCAGAACCAGCGCCGGGAGAGTCAAACCTCCGGGTTTCTGCCTGGCAGGAAATTCCAGGTTTTTTGCAAGATTCTTTCATTTGAAACGGAGCCAAGGCTCCAAATCCTCTCGCTTCCAGGGGAGGCAAGCTGGGCCTTCCTTGTGCCAGGGAAATAACACAAGGAAAAAGGATTTATTTTATTTTTTCCCTTCCAAACTGGAGGAGCAGGGGAGGAGGAAGCCCTGCGCGTCCCACGAGCGGCCGCCTTCCCGCTGCTCCTGCCCACGCCGGGGCTGCCTCGCGTCCCGCGGGGAACGGGGCAGCCGTGCACGGCTTCGGGGCAGGCCGTGGTGCCCGCCGGAGGGGCGGCAGGCGGGCAGGGTGGCTGCGATGGCCTCCAGCTCCGCTCCCCACGCCAACAATAGCCGCCTTCCGGCACGGCCCCGTTCACTTTCCTGTTTTCCCTCGGCCGGTCTCGGCGCGTGGGGCTCCACCGACCTGTGGGGACCCTGTCCCGGTGTTTTGCCACTCGTGGATAGCAGCAAAAAACAGGGCACGGCGGCTTTGCTGCCGCCGGCCCCGGCTTTGCAGCCCCCAGGATACTGGATGTGATCATCAGGAGGAGGGAGCAGGGCTGGGGGCTCAGCACCCCCCGAGCAGGCAGGTGGCATCAAATGCATCAAAATCTGTGTTCCCCTGAAAAAAATTCAGATGCCCTGCACTGCCAGCTCAGGCCGTCAGCTGGCAAAGCCCTCGCCAGGCGCCGTCGCGGGCCCCTCCACCGCCCGTGGGTTTGCTGGGGGCTCGCGTGGCCCCGCGGCCGGAGCCAGGACCTGCTGCAGCCCCCGATTTGCAAGGGCTGCTGTGAAGGGGGGATGCAGTGCAGGACCCCCGGCTTCGGCCCCGAAACGCACGCGCACGGGGGAGGCCCCGGGGAAAGCGGCCGGGGATAAGCTCCCTGCACCCACCCAGATCCGCGGGAGAGGGGCAGAGCCCCCGGCCCCGGTGGGGAAACGGTGATGCACCAGGATGAACGCCCGTGCAGGAAAAAAACCAACACACGGGACGGTGCCGGCATGATCATGCGTGTGTGCGCACATGTATGTGTGTGTGCATGCGCATGCGTGTGTGTGTGTGTGTGCGAGCCAGCCCTCGGGCAACCGCATGGCTCCGCAGCGATGCACCTGGCGAGGCTGCACCTGCGTGCGTGTGTGCACACGTGTGCCGGCTGCACACGCGTGTGTGCGTGTGTGCAAACACCGCGTGGGACGAGGCAACACCGCGTGGGATGAGGCTCTGCCGCCTCCTGCTTCGCCCTCGCGCACACGCGCGTGTGCTTTTGTGCACGCCCGGCTGCCGCACAGCGGCTGGCCCCATGCGGGTGCCCGTCCCCATGGTGCCAGCGGCCGGTGCCGCAGGGGGGAGCGCAGGGAAGGGGAGCGCAGGGAAGGGGAGCGCGTCCCCAGTGCCCTGCGCCGGCGGCAGCCCCCCGGCCAACAGCACCGGGCGCTCACTCTCTGCTCCCAGCAGCCTGAGACCCGACGCTCTCATCACGCCTGGCTGCAGGCCTCACCCGCGGCCCCACAGCTGGAGGAAGCCGCCCCTTGCGCGTCGCTGCCTCTTGCCGCCCCCGGTTTGAGCCGTGCCGGCATTGCCCCAACACCTCCCGGGTCGGGGCCTTTCGCAGGTTGGGTACGGTGCGGGAGGGAGAGCGCGGAGAGCGTGCAGCAAGCGTGGTGCGAGTGTGCAGAGAGGCCAGGAGCGTGCAGGGAGCGAACAGTGAGCGTGGAGCATGAGCACTGAGTGTGGAAGGAGTATGCGGTAAGCATGCATTGAGCATGCAGCGAGTGTGCAGGCATGCAGTGAATGTGCAGAGAGCGTGCAACAAGGACAGAGAGAGCGTGCACCAGGCGTGCAGCAAACATGCAGAGGCCACGAAGCAAGCACACAGCGGGCAGCGAGCACGCAGTGAGCACGCAGTGAGCACGCACCAGCCATGCAGGGGATGCAGTGACGGTGTGTAGAACACGCAGGTGCCGTGACATGCAGCCAGCACCCGCAGAGCACGCACTGCACATGCAGCGAGCACGCAGCAAACAGGCAGCACACATGCAGCAAGCACGCAGCCAGTAAGCACGGCTGCGAGTGCTCCAGCACCCCGTGTGACGATGGGGACCCTCGCGGGCTGGGCGAGCTCCCGGCTGGCCCTGGGTGTCCCCGCCGCGCCGGGCACCCCTGGGTGGCCCCCCGGGGGCTGTGGGTGCCGGCGCTGCCGCCCTGTCATTACCGGCTCGGTGACCTACATGGCAGCGTGTGCAATTTTGGAAGCATGTGGCTCCTCTGCCAGAACCGGAGTCGCCCGACGGGTGCCAGTGGCCGGCGCGCCCCGCGGCACCGTCCCCTGTCCCTCCTTTAACCCTGGGAGCCAAAACCCTGCAAATCCCCCCCGTCCCGCAGCACCACGCCGGGCCCCGCCAGCCGGCCTGGGCTAATTGGGGAGCCCTCGTTAGCAGCACTAATGAAGAAAGGTCCGGGGTGCCTGGCTTTCCCCAGCTGCTCTGCTTGCGAGTGGGACACGGGAGCAGCCGCCAGGGCCTTGCAAAAGCAGGAATTTTGGCAGATTTGGAGGGGCCGGAGGGGATGATGGGGCAACCGGGACCCCACCGCGGTGGCCCCACGCCAGGATGGCACCGGTGGCTTTGAGGGGCTGCAAATCCCGCAGCGAAACGTCCCCAAACAGCGGGGGGGAGGAGGAGAAGCTGGGGGGGGGGAAGAGCGTGACGGCAGGGCCGGGGGGCTGCATCGCCGGGGGGGCTGACGTGGGGAGCCCCGGGGGAGGCGGCTGCGGCGAAACGGGGGGCCCGCTCGGTGCGCAATGGCGGCGGTGGGGCGAGCAGCCAATGCGCGGCGCGGCCGGTGAAGTCATGCACCGTGGTGCCGCAGCCATTGGCCCTGGCGCTGCCGCTCGGCGCAACGAACGCGTCTGTTCTCAGCCCAGGCTGGCGTCACGCGAGACGGGGGGGGGGACACCCACACGGTGACGGCCTCCCACGGTGCCACCGAGCCTGGAGTGGGGGTCCCGCTCCTGAGACTCCCCCCACGCCGCCGCTGGCCGCATCCAGCAGGACCTCGGTGGCCTGCAGGGCCGGAGGGACGCGACCCCGCGCCCTGCTTCCCCCCTCGGCGCAGGCCTGGCTGTGGGGCTGAGCACTGTCCCGCTCGTGGCATGTATGGGCTGGGGAGGGGTCAGGGCCACCCCCGGCCCTGGGCCTTGGGGCTGCAGAAAATGAAGACGGAGGCGGAGTGTCCCTGTCCCCAGGGGCAGGGGGGGATGGGCCCCAAAGGGGTGTCCCTGTCCCTGGGTGCAGTATAGGGTGCCCGGGGGGTGTCCCTGTCCCCAGGCGTGAGGGGGGGGGTGCCTGGGGGGGTCCCCACCCCCTGGTGCAGTGCAGGGGGGGTTGAGGGGTGCCCCTGTTTCTGGGTGCAGTCGGGGGGGGGGGTGCCTGTGTCTCTGGGTTCAGTGCAGGGGACGGACGGACTGGGGGTGTCCCCACCTCTGGGTGCAGTGCGAGGGGGCGGCCAGGGGGGTGTCCCTGCCCCTGACCGCAGCACGGGGGGGGTGCAGGGACCCTCCCGGGGGGTGTCCCCGTCCCCTGCTGCACCGAGGACAGTGCCCAGGGCGGGGGGGGGCCGGGCTCCCCGGAGCAGCACGGTGGGTGCCCGGGGGGGGTGTTTGTGTCCCCGGGGGGTGCCCAGGGGGGTGACCCCGTCCCGGGGCGCAGCTCGGGGGGTGCCCGGGGCGGCGGCGGCCGGCGGGGGCGGTGCGGGGCGGTGCGGGGCGGTGCGGGGCGGACCGGAGCCGCCGCTATAAAAGCGTCGGGGGCGGCAGCCGCGCGTCCCCTCCCGGCGGCGGCGCGGAGCGGAGCGGAGCGGAGCGGGCGGCGGTGCGGGCTGCGGTGCGGTGCGGGCTGCGGGACCACCAGCACCGGCGGCTCCGCGGGGCCGCGCCGGTGAGCGCCGGGGGGCCGGGGGCTCCGTGCGGGCCCGCAGCCGTCTGACCCCCCCCCCCCCGCCCCCTCCTCTCCCCGCAGGTCTCGGCCACCCCCCGGACTCCCCTCCGGCTCTGCCCGTTCCTCCGCCTCCCTCCCCTCCCTCCCCGTTTATTTTTTTTTCCGTCCCCCCCCCTTCTCCCAGCAACGCCGCCCCCCGCCGCCCCCCCCCGCAGCAAGATGGTGCAGAAGAAATCAGAGATCCCGGGTTTCCATCGCTCCTTCAAGGTAAGGGGCTGCTCCCTTCCCCGGGGATGCGCCGGGGTGCGGGCAGGGCCGGTGCGGGCCCGCGGTGGCCGGATCCTGCGCTCCGCAGCGCCCTGCGCTGCAGCCCCTGCCCGGGCCGGGGGGGACGGGGGACAAGGACAACGCTGCCCCCCCGGAGGGAGGGAAGCACTGGGGGTGCTGCCACCCAAACCGGGCAGCGGGACCCCCCTGTCCCCCCACCCCGGGGGTCGGGGTGCTCCTGGAGGGGGGGAGGGGGTCCGCAGACCGCCCCCCTCCCGGGTGGGCGCTGGGATGCTGCTGCAAGGCTTCGCTCACCCCGCTGCAGCTCCCACAAGGGTCCCCCGTGGGGTGGGTGGGTGGGCTGCACTGTCCCCCCACCCAGCTGCACCCATTTGCCCCTAATCTGTGAGCGGGGTGCTGGGCTGCAGCGGGGGGCGGGGGGCTGCGGGGGTCCCCAGGCCCAGCCCGGGACCTGTTGTGCCAGCATCTTGTGCCAGGGCCGGATCCTGGCAGCACAGCGCCCGTTCTCCAGCCCAGGGGTACCCGCGGCACCGTCAGGCCCGTGCCTGGTCACAGCGCAGCCGTCCCGGCCGCTGTCACGGTTGGGGTGTGCGGGAGGGGGGGCCGGATCCTGCCGGGTCCCGCACCCCTGAATGCTCGCTCTTGTCCCGGCGTGTGGCCGAGCGGCTTCGTGGGATCTTTGTTTAGTTTGGCTCCCGGCGCTCCGAGGGATGCTGGGAGATCACCCGAAACCTGCCCGGCTTATTTTAGCTGACACCTAATCCTGCTTTTAAGGCTTTTTGGCTGGGGTTTGGCTCCCTCCCCACCGCCCTCCTGCGTGGCGGGGGACGGGGGGGGACGCCTCGGATGCGCTGATGGAGCCCGTGAGCAGCGTCCACCCCGCGCCTCCCATCCCCCAAACCTTTTGTGTGTCGGTGCTGCGGCAGCTGGCAGGGCCCCGTGTCCCCTCCATGTACCCCCCCGGGAGGCCTCATCCTGCCCGCGGTGCAGGGCCTTGGGCCGGAGCCGCTCGTCCCAGGGGGGCGGCTGCCCGGACGCAGGGGCCGTGGCCTGCAGCTGGAGGGGGGGGCTGGCAGCCGAAGGGCAATGCTGCACTCTGCAAATTCAGATATTTTAGGGGGGGGAAGATGGCAAAATGCTGGAGAGGAGCATTTTGGTCCCGGGGAGCTGGAGTGGTGCTTGGTGGGCGGGTGCTCCTGGCGTGACACCCCCCACCCAGTCCGCACGGCGGTGGGCACCTCCCCGGCACCCTGAGAGCCGCCCCAGCGCTTTCTGGCTCTTTCTGGCGGCGGTGGCCGGGGTTCGCTGTTCCTGCGACGCGCTGGGGCTGGCAGCCGGCCCGGGCACCGGGGCACAGGGGCGGGTTTGGGAACGCCGCCGGGATCCGCCACCTCCACCCAAACAGATTTCGTAACCCTGGAGAGGACGGGGCCCTTTTGCCTCCCTCGGCGCTGCCCCGTCCCATGGTGGGGCGGCTCAGGGGAGCGGGGCGCAGAGGGTCCCCATGTCCCCATTAGGGTGCTGGGACCAGAGCCACCAGGGTTTGGGGTGGGGGAGGCAGCGGTTCCCATGCCCCTCGCCGATCCAGGGCGCGGGGAGGGTTTGTGGTGGGGCCTGATCCTGCCAGGTTGCAGGTCCCTCGCAGCCCCGTGAGCGCGGCGTTCACCGGAGCAGGGCTGAGCAGGCTCTGGCCCACCGTGCCCTTGCGGGGAGGCGGGAGGACGCGGTGTGGTCCTGCCCCGTGGCTTTTTTTTCTCCCTTCTCGCTGTAGTTCAGGTCTGGGTGGAGATTTAGGGTTGGGTTGGTGTGGGCGGCCCCAGGCCCTCTCATCGTCCCCTGCCTGCTGGCCTGGGGCTGCTGGCGTGGAGGCATGACCCTATGGCACCATCCCCATCAGGAGATGTGGTCAAACCCTTCCTCCTCCTCCTCCCATGGCTCTGCCACGTCCCTCTGGCACCAGCACCGTGAGCCGGTGTCCTGCACCGTGAGCTGGTGTCCTGCGCTGGTGGGGCGGGTGAGCAGAGCGTGTGCCAAGACCAGGAGTGTGCCAGGCTCCGTGTCCGTGCCGGGCGGCCGGTGGCGGCTGATCCGGCGGCTGCCGTCTCACTCCAGTTCTTGGCCCCTGCAGGGACAAAACCCCTTCGACCTGGAGTTTGATCAGTCCAACCACCTGGAACCCGTCTTCAACTTTGAGTGCCCGCCCCGTCCCGGTGAGCTGCGGGTGCTGCGGGTGCCTTCCCGCGGGGCTGCGTCCCGGGGGGGCTCCTCCCATCCTCGCCCCCTGGTTTTTTGGCCCTTTGTGTTACCCCAAAGGCTTCGGGGGGCTGCCCCGGGGGTGGCGATTCTGGGGGAGCCTGGGGCGGATGGGGGTGACTCACGCCGGTGGCTTTGCTCCGGTGCAGACATGCCTTCAAGTCAACCCATCGATATCCCCGACGCCAAGAAAAGGAACAAGAAGAAGAAGCGCTGCAGAGCCACCGACAGCTTCTCCGGCAGGTTCGAAGGTGAGCGGGGCTGCCCAGGACCCCAGGGTCCCCCCCCGGCCTGGGGCAGGGCTGGGGCCCTCCTGGCATCCCCAGGCTTGGGGACAGCCCGGGGAGAAGGGACAGCCGTGGTGTCCCATGCTGCGGCGGGGCCGGTGGCTCAGGCGACCTCTCCCCTGCCAGATGTTTACCAGCTGCAGGAGGAGGTGCTGGGAGAAGGAGCCCACGCCAGAGTCCAGTCCTGCGTTAACCTCATCACCAACAAGGAGTACGCAGTGAAGGTAAAGCTCTGCCGCTCGGGGCTGCAGACCTGGTGCCCTCCCACCCCCCTGCCTCAGTTTCCCTCTCCACCCTCCACACCTTGGGCTCTCCTGGCTCCCATGCCCAGCCAGTGCTGGCACAGGGTGACGGTTTCGTGGCCTGGAGGGGAAGGAGAGGGGCAGGAGCGTGGCGGGGCCGGGCCACGCAGGTGGCACACTGTCCTCTGCCACCGCCCAGCTCGGGGACCTTGGTCAACCCCCTTAGCCCCGCTTCTCTCCCTGTCAATTAGGGCAGGCAGGAGATTAAATTAATGCTTGCAACGCGTCTGGGGACCCGGGGCAAGCAGGGGTGTGTGGTGCTGGCAGGGTGGCCAGCTCCCACTCGCCCCGAGGGCGTCTCTGTGCCCCTGCGAGCACGTGGGTGCTGGAGAGGGCTGGGATGAGCTGGCCGCTTTTGGGGTTGGGGGTCCTGTGGCTCTGCACTCTGTGGGCTCCCAGCCACGGTGTGAGGGGGCTGGGATGGGCCCCATGTCAAAATGCAGCCAGATGCAAGGGGAACTTGGCTTCCCCTATTGCCCTGGGGGGGCCTTTGGGTGCCCCAGTGGGGAAACTGAGGCAGCGGGGAGGTCTGCATGGTGGTAGGGTGCTCTGTGTGCCCCAAAGGGCTGGTTGGAGCACCCTGCTCTTCCCCCCATGGGGCCGTGGGTCGGGACCGCCTGGCATGTCCGTCAGGCACCCGCCGTGCCAGCGCCTGTCGGGGCGAAGAGCCCTTCTCTGCCGCTGGGGCTCGGCGGTATCACATGGACCTCGCCTTGGCCGGGGCCCCGGGAGGGAGCGGCTTGGCATCGCTGCCGGGAACAGCCTGTTCTGCTGCCTTAACCCCTTCGGACACCCCCAGCTTGCCTCCGCCCGGCCCCAGGGGTCCCCAGTGCCGGCTGGGTGGGGGTGCAGCAGCCGCCAGCCCCCCAACCCCGACGGCGGTGCCTCTCCCTGATTCTCCCCTCCTTTGCGTTTCAGATCATCGAGAAGCGCCTGGGACACATCCGCAGCAGGGTCTTCCGGGAGGTGGAAATGCTGTATCAGTGCCAGGGACACAGGTACCGCGGGGCAGGCAGCGTCCCCCCTCCACGGGCACGGGGAGTAGGCTGAGACCGGGCTGACTCTCGGGACACCCATGGGCTGCAGCCAGGCCGCCCTCCTGCACAGTGCTCCCTCCTCTTGGCCTTGCTGGGAGCATCTCGAGGCGACGTTAAGCAGTTTGCCATGACAACGGGGGCCACGGCAGCCAAGTTGGAGCGGTGCCGAGGGGCGAGCCGAGCTGCCGCGGCGGCGTTTGCCGTCCTGCCGTGGAAAGCTGCTGAGCAGGGCTGTTTCTGGAGAGGGGCGAGTGAGCCAGGAGGGTCTGCGAGCAATTAGGGAGCAGAGCTGGGCGCCGAAAGTCCCTCTCCCCCCTGGAATGCGGCCGGGGGGCCTGGCCGTGTGGTTTCAATCACTGGAAACCCAATTTGTCCCACATCCCCCCGCCCGGGACCTGTGGTGCCTGGGGGTGTGGGGGGCTGCAGGGAAGGGGACCCCGGGAGGTTTTTGGGGGGATGCTCCGCTGATGCTGCTGTCTCCGCAGGAACGTCCTGGAGCTGATTGAGTTCTTTGAGGAGGAGGAGAGGTTTTACCTGGTGTTCGAGAAGATGAGAGGAGGTGAGTGCAGTGCCGGGATGGGGGAAGCCGGGGCGGTGGGAGCCCCCACGAGCCCCTGCTCTGCTTTCGCCCGGCCGCAGGCTCCATCCTGACCCACATCCACCGGAGACGCCACTTCAACGAGCTGGAGGCCAGCGTGGTGGTGCGGGATATCGCCAGCGCCCTGCACTTTTTGCACAACAAAGGTGAGCCGGGACACCCCGGGGTGCCGCCGTGCCCTCCCCGGGGGGACGCTGCCTCCTGCCCGGGGGACAGCGCCGGCCCGGGCGCACAGGGTCAGGCCCAGCTGAATCACGAAGCTTTTCGTGGGGCAGAGCCTGTTCCTCCGGTTCAGCCAGGACTCGAGGCCAGCAGCAATTTTTGCCCTTCGCCATGACGCAGGCGGTGATTTGGGGCAGGGAGGGAGGGGTCCCTGTGCCACCCCCAGACCTGTCACCACAGAGGTTTTGTAGGGGGGGATTTTTGCCTTCATTGTCTCTTCCCCCCCAGGAATCGCACACAGGGATCTAAAACCAGAAAATATTCTGTGCGAGAGCCCCGACCAGGTGAGCAGCTGGGGTGGGCACAGGGGGGTGCTGCCGGGGGTCACGGGACCCCATGGGGGATGCTGGGGGGTCACTGGCTGCTCTTTCCAACCCCCCAGGTCTCCCCGGTGAAAATCTGCGACTTTGACCTGGGAAGCGGCATCAAACTCAATGGCGATTGCTCCCCCATTTCCACCCCGGAGCTGCTCACCCCGGTAAGCGTGCAAAACCCTTGGGTTTGGGGGGGGGGGGGGGGGGGCTGTCCCCGGGGGCCCCCCCAGCTGCCCCACAGGCTTTGGGGACGAGGCTGCGTGCGCGCAGCCCCCTGCTCGTCGCTCCCGTCGCTGTTGCTGCGCGGCGTCCCCCCCACCGCGGCGGCGGGCGAGATGCGGTTGCATAATGCGGGGGGGGGACCGGGGGGGGCTGGCGCAGAGCCCGGGCTGCCGTGAGCCTTAGCAACAGCCAGCCCCGGTGGAGGCGGCTGTGCGGAGGCTGGCGCGCGCGGGGAGAAGTGGGTCAGGCGAGAGGCTGGGGGGGGCTCGGGGGGGCCACCGTGATTCCCCCGATTGTGGATGAGAAGGGGCCCCCCCGCTGCGGGGTGCCGCTTGTGTGCGATGCGGACCCTGCAGGGTGGACACCCCGAAAGCTTCTGGGGGGATCCCCACGTTGCAAGGAGCCGTCCCACCCGCCGGGGGGACGCTGAGCCTGCCCCCCACCGCAGAAGGCCCCGCTCCCTTATCGCCGGCAGCAGGGCCCCCCCGTGCAGGGTGTTGCCCTGCACCCCGGTGTTTTTGGGGTGCTCACGTGCTAGGGAGGGCAGAGCCTGGCCCATGTGCGGTGCACAACAGCAGAGGTGGGGGCCAAAACACTCCGGCCCCGTCGTTCCTCCGCGTTTACCCTCCTCCTGGGGCAGGGGCTGAGTTTCTGAGGTGTCCCGAGTTTCCCCGTTCTCAGCAATGGTCCCTGCAGGGTTAAAGCCCTGCTGCAGGGTGGTGGTTGGGGTTTGGGGTTGGGTGTTTTTTTTTTTTTTTTTTTTTTTTTCCTGTAGTGGCATCAGCTGCTGGGGCTGGAGGCCTCTCGTTACGGGGTGATTATCTGCTGGCTGCAGCTTTTTTCTCCCCTCGTCACAAGGCCCGTGTGGGCTGCGGGTCACGTGCGCTGGAAAGCCCGAGTCCCAGGAGCAATAGGGGAACATGGCCGCTGGCTCTCGCCTCTCCTTGCATCAGTGTTAACTCCTCCGGCACCGGATCCTGCGCCTGCTCCGGCAGCCCTGCCTGCATCAGGCAGGGGAACAGGCAGAGCAGGCTCGTCCCTGCCGCCTGCCCGTGGTGTTTTGCGGCCGCTCCCAGGCGATGGGACGGATGCTGCCACGTTGAGCCGGTTGGGTGGCAGCGGCAGCGACGCTGTGGGGTGTGGGTCTGGCCTCCCCGCGGGGGTGCCCAGGAGAGGATTGCACCCCTTTAGGCTTTTTTTTTTTTGGGTGTCAGTCCCCTGTTGGGTGATGCTGAGAGAGGCAGGTCTGTGGCATCCCCTGTGTGGCAGGGTGTGGTGGGAAACCCAGAGGACGGTGATCTGCCGTGCCAGGAGCAAACCGGGGAGGCAGCCATGTCGGCACCTCATTTCAGGGGGTGCAGCCCCGTAGCTCTGGCAGGACCCCCCCAGTCCCCCTGGCCAGCATGGCTCTGCCTCATCGGTCCCCCATTCCTTGGGGCGCCCGTGCTGGGGCTCACCCCCGCCTCTCCCCGCAGTGCGGCTCCGCCGAGTACATGGCCCCGGAGGTGGTGGAAGCCTTCAACGAGGAGGCGTCCATCTACGACAAGCGCTGCGACCTGTGGAGCCTGGGCGTCATCCTGTACATCATGCTGAGCGGGTACCCCCCCTTCGTGGGCCACTGTGGCTCCGACTGCGGCTGGGACCGGGGCGAGGCGTGCCACACCTGCCAGGTGCGCGGGGGACCCTGGCATCGCCGAAACCCGCCGCCGCTTTGGCAGCACCGCTCCTGGCTCAGCCCCTTTTTTATTTCTTTCTCCCCCCAGAACATGCTCTTCGAGAGCATCCAGGAGGGGAAGTACGAGTTTCCCGACAAGGACTGGGCACACATCTCCTTCGGAGCCAAAGACCTCATTTCCAAGCTGCTGGTGAGAGATGCCAAGAAGCGGCTCAGCGCGGCCCAGGTCCTGGAGCACCCCTGGGTGCAGGGGGTGAGTGCTGCTGCCCCCCCCTCCATCCTCTGCTCCCAAAAGCCGGGGTAGGGGACACCCCGCTGCGGGGTGCCCAGCTCTGACCAGCTGCGTTTCGTTGCAGTGCGCCCCGGATAACACCCTGCCGACCCCCATCATCCTGCAGAGGTGAGCGCGGGTGGCCCTGGCATGGGGGTGGGGATACATCCCAGCCCCCCGAATCCTGGCTCCTCTCCGCAGCGGGCTGCTGTCCACTCTTGCCGCTTTTCGGGGCGCTCTGTCTGGGCAGCAGTTGCAGCACGTGATTGGGGTTCGAGCTGTGGTTTTGGTGCCTGAGCTGTCCGTCGTGGCGTGCACGCAAAGGGGGGACACCCCGATATTTGACCCCAACCTCCCTCCAGCCCCCCACATCCCCACCCTGAGCCCTTGCCTCCCCCGCAGGAACAGCAGTGCCAAAGAGCTCACCTCCTTCGCCGCCGAGGCCATCGCCGTCAACCGCCAGCTGACACGGCGCGACGAGGATGAGGAGGAGGAGGCGGAGGAGGAAGCACGACCCATCATCATCAAAGCTACCTCACGGGCCATGCAGCTCTCCCCCCCCTCCGAGTCCAAGCTGGCCAAGCGACGGCAGAAGAGCAGCCTGGCCAAGGCGGTGGCCGCCGGGCAGCACCTGGTGGCCCCGCTGGTCCTGGTGGCCGACCAAGCCTGAGCCGTGCCCCTCGGACCTGCTGTACCCCGTGTCCCCCTCCTCTTCCTTTCTTTCTTTCCCCCCCACCCCTAACCCCCCCCGTTTCTGGCTAGTGACAAGATCAGGACTCGTCCCTGTGGCTGGTTTCCAAGGTTTTGCTGATCTTGCAGGTCGGGGGGTGGGAGGGTTTGTTTAAGATCTTTTTTATTTTAAGGTATTAAATCAAGCGTGAGGTTGCTTCACCCAGGGCACACTCAAGGACATCTGACAGACACACGGACTTTTGTTTCCCGACTCTTGGTTTCTCCTCTGACATTTTTCTCCCCCTCCCCGACACCAAAGGACTCTTTGTATCCGCGGCTGCTTTGACGATTTCAGCTCATTTCATACTGTGAACAAAAGACCCTCGGTCGCGTTTTCAACAACGGGAGTCGCGTTTTAACCTCGTCCCTCCCCTCGGAGCTGCAGGTCTTTCTCCGATGTTGGGGCAGATCCCACAAAACACCCTTCCCGGGGGTCTGGGAGGCAGCTCCCGGGCGCGGGGAGCCCCTCCGTCCCGCGCTCGGGGGTGTCGACACCCCAGCTGCGCTTCGGAGGGATGCGGAGGGCATTGTGCAGGGAACCGCTCGGGCCGGGGAGAGATGGTGCCAGCGAGGGAGCAGTGCCCCGTCCCACTGAGCCGCCCTCTCTCCTCAGCAGCCTGCTTCCAGAATAAGCTATTCACCCCCCTTTTTTTTTTTCTTCTTTTTTTTTTTTTTTAATTATTGTTGGTTTTAAACTGCTAGCTGTGCTTCTCTACAGGGCACGGAGAAATGTCTTCCTATCCTCCCGCGCTCCAGCTGGCAGCTCCCCGGGCGTAAGGTCAGAGCCGGGGGATGCACAGGCGTCTGGGGCCGTGCTCTTGTGCCGGGTCGGGTGTTGCACCCCTGTTTTTGGAGGGGCTCCTTGCCAGTGGCTGTGCCCTTGTGGAGGTGCGAGGAGGGAATGAGGTCTCTAGGGTGGCTGGAGCAGCCAAAAAATATCCCTCTGGGAATAGCGGAGTGCTCTGGAAAGCAAAGGACCCCCACTTAAAGAGCGTTGGGACCTGCTGCAGGGCGGTGCGACCTGGCGTGGCTTTGGGCTGGCCCCGAGGCTGCCGTGGCAGGAGGGTCTGGGGGCACGGAGGGTGCCGAGTGCCCCAGCGATGCCGGTGGGCAAGTGGCTGGGCTGGTGGCAGCACCCAAGGGCCATGGTGCGGGGGAGCAGCCTGGGGAGGGCTCGGGATGTGGGGCTGGAGGGTTTGGGGTCAGGGCAGCAGCGCCGGGGGAGAGCTGGGCATGTGTGTTCACCCGTGTGCACGTGCGTCCGTGTTCATGCATGTGTGTGCATGGAGTTGCCCTTTCCTCCGAGCTTGCTTTGGGGAAGGGAGGGAAGGCAGGTGGGGGAAGGACTTGGGATGCTGAATCGGGACGAGGCCCTTGGCTGGTTTCTGCCACGCAGGGCTGGATCCGTCCAGGCGAGCGAGTGGTGCCCGTGCTCGGAGCCGGGCTGGTGTCCAGCTCCTCCAAACACCCCTGCACCAAGCCAGAGCAGCAAACCTCCGCTCCCTGCCGTGGCTCGTGCCGCCGAGCTGCGCCCGCTGCCGTCCCCACGGCCCACCGGGAGGGAGGGTGGGTGCCCCCTTCATTAGCAATCTCCTCTCCCTTCCAACCTAATGCTTTGAGCTTTATATTTTGAAAAAGCAGCCTCGGCCCATCGTGTGCACAGGTGAAGGCCTTGGGAGCTTGCTTTGAGCTGGGGAAGAGACTTCCCCGGGTCTTCAGCTGAAGACAGGCACCGTCTCCGAAAAAAAAAAAAAAAAAAAAAGAAAAAAGTTCTCCTTTTTATTTTAAGACTGCTGACAGCAATACTATGCAATATACGTTGGTTTTTGTTTCAGGGAGGTGTGTGTGAGTTATCTTGGGAGATGACGATCGCAGGTGCTGATGGCGTTTGGGGCAGGGACCGTCTTTTCTCACCCTTCCCAGCCCTTCTCCCGAGCGGCCGGGATGGGTCCGGGATGGTGGCTTCCCCCCCCCCCCCAGAACTGCCTGGCACTTGCGATCTGCCCTCTCCCCCGGGTGCCCCCGGTCCCAGCGCGCGGGGTGAGGAGGAGCGGGGTGGTGGCGAGGGGAGACCCCCCCCTGCAGGCACCGGGACACTCCGGGGAGGCCTCCTTTAAAGGAAAAAAAAAAAAAAATCCATCTTGATTGTACATTGTTACTTTTTATAGCTTATTTTGTTTTATCAGTTGTAGATAATTCCTTGTTGTCTTATATTAAGAAATACTTGAACGATGTACAGTGCGCGATGCCTTGAGCTGGTATTGTGAAAGCTATTGTTAATGCTGCACGCCGCAGCCTTTTTTTTTTTTTAAAGAAAACAAAAAAATCATGGGAAGGGGATGGCAGGGGGATGTCTTTGAAATGTTTCTGTCCCCCATGCTTTTCTTGGCAAACCGAGTTTCCCCCTCGTCCCATGTGCAAGACCTAACTCTTGTGTTTATATATATATATATATATATACACACACACACTCTTCTGATGGCTGGTGCGTGGCCTGGGTGACCCATGCGGTGCGGGAGCTTGTCCCCGTGGGTGCTGTGCCGGTGCGTGGGCATCCTCGGCCGGGGATGCCTGCAGCCAGCAGATGCTTGCGGGTGTTTGTGGCGAGGGTCTGGACGTGCCGGGGAGCACCCGAGCTCTTTGCTGGTTGCTCGGCCCAGGCTTGGCTTTGCGTTTTGGCTTGCGGGTTCGGTTTGACCGTGGACCCGGCGTTCCTGGCATGGCACTCCTGGGGGGACCCGTGGCACCGGGATGGTGAGCTCCCAGTACCTCTGGTGTGCGGCGTGCGTGGCAGGGTCTGTGTGTTTATAGAGGATCCTTAAATGCCTCCAGAGCTGGGGGATTGACTCTGAAACACCTCTAGCCCTGACTCGTGGCGGTGTTGGGGACCCATGGGGGCCTGGCACCACACCAGGCTGGCTGGGGAGATGCTCGTGCCGGGGCTGGGCATCCCCTCCCTGCTGCCGGTGCCTCTCCGGGGTGGTTTCCAGACAGATGCTCCCCGACCTGTGGTCCAGCACCAGCTTAACCCCTCTCACCACCGCCCTTCTTCCTCCTCTTCCTCTTTCAAAGCCTTTCCCCCCCGTAGAGCATCTGTCTTGGAAACCAACTTCAAAAAGATATGGTTTGTTTTTTTTTTAAGCTGGAAATTTTAAGTGTTTTGGCTTCCTCTCCTTCCCCCCCGCCCTTCCTTCGGCCGACTAACTCGACTTAGAACTGGTTAGAAACGTTTACTGTGAAGCTAACTTTTTTTTAATCAAAACAGGAGAAACTTTCTCCGCTTTACAATTGATGAAGACTGCCAAAGCTGGTTCGACAAGAGTCATGTTAACGCACTGTTGGTTTGTACAATGGCAGCCTCCGCTCGGAGGCTGGCTGGAAAATAAAAATGAAAAAAAAAAAACAAAAACAAAAACAAAAAAACACAAAAAACCCAAACAAAAAAAAAAGGAAAAAAAAAAAACCAACACAAAAACAAGCACTTTACTGTATGTACCAGGTGAACTGATACAGCTGAATTGAAGTTTTCCTTTATAACAATTGTTGATGCCAGAATTTTGTATTCTGTTTTGTAAGGATTTAATAAAAATGCATTGAGATCTACCTGGGCCGCGCGTGGCTGGGGGCAGGCTGGGCAGCGCGGGGCCGCGGCCGGCTGCTGGGGGGAGATTTGGGCAGGCGGCGGGGAGGGAAGCGAGCCCCCCGGTGCTCCGTCCAAGGGCTCTTCCCATGGTCGTCCTTCCCAGCCTCCACTGGCTCCTTCCCAGCCCACTGCTGGCCCGAAGGGGGCTGGGAGGGCGGCCGGGGGCCGGGCAGGGCTGGAGCCGCAGGGCGGTGGGGTCGGATGCCAGGAATACGGGCTGGCAGCGGCTCAGGCCCTGACTCACTTTTCCCAGCGGGGTGGTGTGATCGGCCGAGTCCCCCGATGGGTTGGTGGGTCACGGGTGCGGCACTGTGCTCCCTGCCAGCCCCAAACAGCGGCACAGAGGCTGCCCGCTGCCCTGCCACCCCTTGGAGATACCCCTGGCCCTTTGTCTCCCCCCCGTCCCCTTATCTTTCCGGTTGTGGAAGGAGAAACTGAGGCAAGAGGAAAGTGCGCGGTGGGATGTTGGGGATGTGGGCAGCAGCAGGGACTGGAGGCTGGTGATCAGGATGCGGGAGAAGGGCTGCGGCAGCCCTGCTGTGCTTTCTTCTGTCGGCAGGAGAGACCTTGTTGATTATTTTTTTTTAAATGCATTTTAATTTTTAAGGTGTTTTCTGGCCTTGTATAAGTAAGTTTTCCAGCCCTGCTGCCATGCCGGAGGATGGAGCTGTGGGCCCTCTGGATGCCATTGCCGTGGCTGCTGGGGACGCCCTGCCTGGCGCTGCTGTCCCAGCAGACCCCGCTTCTGAGGACGGGGCTGCGAGTTCTGCTGGCGCCCAGTAGCTCTGCACGCTGGCGAGGGCGGCTTGGAGCAGAGAAAGTCCCGCAGCAACTCGCTGCCGAGAAGTCCGTGCTCGCTGCTTGAAAATGGTGCAGCTGCTTCCTGCAGCATCCGGATCCGGACAGGACGGCTCCAGGAGTCTCCCCTCCCAGGCTGCTCTGGGATGGCCCGTGGTGGGACCAGAGCTGAGGATGCAGAGGATGAGGAGCATGTCCCATCCCGCTGCTGCCTCTGTTGAACAAAGCTATTGCTCTCTCCTGTGCCTGGGGACACCGTATTGTGACCCTGGACGTTTTATGAGCATCCAGCTCTTGGCTCTCCTTTTCTCCCCCCTTGTGTATCCTGCTCTCCTTCCCCTCTCACGTGTTGTCTCCCCTGTCCTTGGGCGCTCAGCTATCTGCTTGTTGTGGTTTAACCCCAGCCGGCAACTCAGCACCACCCAGCTGCTCGCTCACCCCCCTGCAGTGGGACGGGGAGAGAATCGGAAGGGTGAAGGTGAGAAGAGTCGTGGGCTGAGATAAAGGCAGTTTAACAGGGAAAGCAAAAGCCACGCAAGCAAAGCAAAACAAGGAATTCATTCCCTCCTTCCCATCGGCAGGCAGGTGCTCAGCCATCCCCAGGAAAGCAGGGCTCCATCGCGCGTAACGGTGAGTTGGGAAGGCAAACGCCATCACCCCGAATGTCCCCCCTTCCTTCTTCTTCTCCCGGTTTTTAATGGCTGAGCCTGACGCCGTATGGTGTGGGACATCCCTGGGGTCAGCTGGGGTCAGCTGTCCCAGCCGTGTCCCCTCCCAGCTCCTTGTGCCCCCCAGCCTCCTCGCTGGTGGGGTGGGGGGAGAGGCAGAAAAGGCCTTGACTCTGTGTCAGCGCTGCTCAGCAATAAATGAGAAAATCCTTGCGTTATCGACACTGTTTCCAGCACAAATCCAAAACACAGCCCCATACTAGCTACTGTGAAGGAAATTAACTCCATCCCAGCCAAAACCAGCACACTGCTGCAGAAACCCTTCTTCTCCTGCCCTTTGCTCATGGCCTATCCTGCAGTTGATTGACCTTCCAAGATGCTGGGTGGCTCCCGGGCAGGCGGTGTCAAAGGGAGCTTTGTGTGAAGGCTGGTTTAGGCTTTAATCTCTGTGAAATTTCTTCGCGTGGTCTCTCTTCCCCTGCACCCCCGTCTTCACCACCCCTAGAAAGCACACGGTAGCTGGAAACCATCTCAGAGCACGTGCAGAGAAGGGCAGCTCCAAAAATAAACCAACGTTGGGTTAAAATAACCTGCTTGAGCATTGGCCCAAAATAGGCTCTCCCGCTGGGATAAGGGTGCTATAAATAAGTCTGCAGTGATTTGCACTGGAGAAAAACCCCGCAGCAGGAGCAGCGGCGATGCTGCCCACGCTGGCCCACCAGCATCGCGAGAGCGAAGGGGCCACTGTAGAGCCACCGGGGTGGCCTGGGTGATGTAGCGGGTCAGTCGGGCTTTGGGTGACGTGGTGGCTTAGGTCAGTTCTCCTGGTCTCAGGATTTAATTGAGCCATCAGGTCACAATCAGATGCGAGCAGCCGCGGTGCTTGGGTGGCCGGTGGAGTCGCACCTGGCTTCGGCACAGGGCACCAAGGAGGGTGGGCAAGCAGGCAGATGCAGTGTCTTCAGTATTTTGGGTCTAAGCCCGGCTGTACTGGTGACGGGAGACGATCCGGGTGATTAGCCAATGGTTCGATTCACTAGCTGCTTGAAAAATCCCTGACGTGAGGAACACGCATTCCCTCAGCCCCAGACTGGTCTCCTAAACAGTCAGGGAGCCCCAAAACCATGCTGGGCGTGCAGAGAGGAGGGCGTGAAGGGCTGTTTTGGATTAAGAAAAAAGAGGTTTAGTTTTCCATTTTGTGCTTTTAAAATGTTTTATGGGACAGGGCAGAGAAGTAAAGAACCACCGTGCATTTTGCAGTGAATCACCACTCCTGTCCAGGCAACCAAACCAATTTGTGGGTTTGGTTTGGTTTTTTTTGGCAGAATGAGCCATTTTGGTGTCATTTTGTGGCTGGTGTGGAGGTGTGCAGGTTCTCCCTCTGCGACGTGCACCCCGGCAGACCCCAGCGCGTGGGTCTGGCCCTGCCTGCGGTCAGTCACTGCACCTGAACGCCCTGCAGCAGGCTGGTCCCGCTGCACCAGGTCGAGCCTTGGCGGCACGAGCACAGCATGGCATGGCCGTCTCCACCAGTGGCTGGAAAAGACCTCGGTCAGTCTTGTGTTAGTGGGCTCGGACGGTGAAGTGTGGCTTTTGGAGAGGCACGGGGTGCGGGTTCAGCTTTCCCACAGGATTGCAGCTCCGGGTGGAATTGCACAGGCCTTGGGAGGTGCGGTCGGTCAGCAGGAGTGGAGCAGCGTCAGGTTTTCCCAAAGTCTGGGAGAGCCTCTCCGGCTCTGCTCCTCGGAGACGCTGCTGCTGCCCGCGGCTGGTCACAGGCCTCGCGATTCGTCTTCTCACCTGGCTGAAGGTTTACGTAAAGGCTTGTTGCTAACGCACAGGGTTTGGCCAGTCCCACTTCAGCCCTCCTCTGCCGAACACCCAAGATGTCTCTGCCTTTGCCGCGCAGTCCTCCTCCGAGCTTCGTTTCACCTTAACGCCACGCCTTTGAGATGAGCTGCTCAGCCAGGTAAGCGCTATCGCTGCATTCCCAGCTTTTCCTTGGAATATGGATTCCAAATGTATTTTTTTGACTCTACAAGGCCAAGTGTCCTCTGCCGTCGAATTCTGAGCACTCCGGTCCCACCGCATTCATTCCAGCTGCTCGTAGCTTGCCCTCGTGCAGCCGAGACCCTTTATTTCCAGCGCTATATTTGGCCAGCCTTCCTCTAACACCAACCAAATCACACCAATTCCCTGCCCGGAGTTATTGCTGTGGCCAGGCTTTTTATCATCTTGCGATTACCCCATCTAAAATAGCGCTGCCTTTTGCTGAGTGCCTAATTTGTGAAAAAAATCTGTTGGCTATCAGATCCAGAAATAACGACGCCGTGCCATTTTTAGGAGCATTAGTTCTCAGATTTATTTTTGGGATGTTTAAGTCTCCCATATGGCACTATTCTTTGACTGTATTTCTTTTGTCTAACACACCGCTGAGCGCTGCTGCGCTGCTCCGCGGCCGCTGCCGCAAACACCTTGCCCCATCCCACAGAGCCAAGGCGCCAGTGTCCCGCGCAGGCTGCTGTGCTGTCCGTCTTATCCCTTATTTCTGTAGCTGTGTTTACATTGGTCCTGAGCTGAGCCTCTGGCTACTGCCACAATACGAATCATCCTTGCTTATTTCATCACATGCCAAATACACAGGTGAATAAATAAATCATAGAATCATAGAATTGTTAAGGTTGGAAAAGACCCTTAAGATCACCAAGTCCAACCGCTAACCCAGCACTGCCAAGGCCACCACCAAACCATGTCCCCAGGCACCACGTCTGCCCCGCTTTTAAACCCCCCCCAGGGATGGGGACTCAGCCCCTGCCCTGGGCAGCCTGGGCCAGGGCCCGACAGCCCTTTGGGGAAGAAGTTTTTCCCAATACCCAACCCAAAGCTGCCCTGGCGCAGCTTGAGGCCGTTCCCTCTCGTCCCATCGCTTGTTCCTGGGGAGAAGAGACCGACCCCCCCGGCTCCAGCCTCCTTTCAGGCCGTTGCAGAGAGCGATGAGGGCTCCCCTCAGCCGCCTCTTCTCCAAACTAAACAATGTCTAATCTGTCTAATGAGCCGCGGCAGGGCCGGCACAGTCAGTAAGGCACGGAGAAGGGTGGTGGTGCCGGGGAGATCGGCGTCGAACGGGGAGGGATGGCCGTCGCGGTGCTGCTCCGGTGGGCAGTGAATCCCCTCCCCGCATGACGGAGAAGCACACGTCCTCCCTGGCAGGCACACGAGCCCCCCCAAGACACCGCTGGTCCTCGAGGATGGTCCAGCTGTGGATTTGCTGGGATTCGGGAGCAGGGAACGCTACGGTGGAGAGGTTTCGGCCTCCACCACCTCCATCCCCACCAGCGTGGGCTGGGCTGGGTGCCCACGCACCTCCCGGACAGGGCAGGGGCCTCTTGGTGACCTCCGGTAGCACCCCTGGAGCCGAAGGGCTGCGGGACCAACGCGCCGGTGCCCACCCGCCCTGCCACCAGGCTCCAGGCCACCCCGCCAGAAATCCCAAGCGCCCAACCATCCAGCGCCCAGTTGGGCGCACGCAGCAGTCTTTAGCTCCCTCTAATGTTTATGGCCCGAATGAAGCAGCCGAAAGCCAAACAGGACGGAGCAGGGACCGGGCAGGCATCCAGATATCCCATTTGTGCGTAAAAAATGCGACGCTGAAATGCATGGAAGCGGCTCGGCCAGTGCGCGATGTGCTAAGCAAATGGCGTGCAAGACAAAAGGATGCAGTGTTTTTAAAAGAGAATACGGCTGTATTTAATGCTCGGTTATTATTAATACAAGAAAGATGTCACAGGAAAAAAGAACTGTTCCTCTAAAGGCTTCTACTCATTCCTGCATGCCCAGACCAGACGGCAGAAGCGACCATCAGGACGGCCAGCTCGGAGCGCCGCAGAGCTGTGGCCACAGGAGTTTCCCAAACTCGTCCATGTCAAGCGTAACGCAGCGGTAAAAAAAATGCAGCAGAAACCTGCCGGCACGTAAGGCAGCAGAACCAGGTATTTGATAACACGATACAAAACCAGGCCGGAAGCTCTCGAGCAAAATTAGCAGTGTAACGACAGCGCTGCAATGTGCCACGGCAGCATCTGGCCACAGTGGTTAATCGGAGAGATCCCTGAGCTACACAAGGGTCTGGAAGCTTTGAATCCATATAAATAGCACATCGTCGGGTGCTGCAGAGCCGGTGACACAAAGGCACAGAAAGCAGAAGGGGCAGACAGGACATCTCCTCGCTGAACGTGTCGAATCAAGGACCACACGTTTGCTCCAAAATGCATGTGCGTGCACCTGCAAGGGCTGAACACAGATCAGGGGAGGGATAACAGAGAAAGGGGGAATGTAATTACCCCGTGAAGAATAAATCACTTTAATGGTTCAGTTATTGAGATCACAGCAAGGCAGTGGCACAGCCTCTTAATTAATCTTCTGCTTTTCAGACTCCTCCTGCCCCCCCACGCCGTTTTCCACCTCACGCTGGCTGGCAAGGAGATGGCCACCGGTGGGGACCCGTTGGCCAGCGTGCCTTTCTGCCGAGCAGATCTCACAGCATCTTGGTGGCAACAGGGCACGACCAGGTGAGGGGTCAGGCCACCATGGTTCAGCCTGTCCCCAAGGAGAGCTGTAGCTCCCCGGTAGCCTGTCCCCAAGGAGAGCTGTAGCTCCCCGGTACAGGCAGGGTAATGCCCGGGGTGCTCCCGGTAACGTGGTGCTCCAGGCCTGGTGTCAGCAGCAGCAGCCTGTCACTCGGGGCTAATTATATCAGGGTCTTGGGGACAGCGGAGGCTTGGGTCTCTGCTTTAGAGGAAAGGCTGGTTTGTGAGAGCGGGAAGGGAGCGACCCTTGCTCCCTCCACATCCCCCCTGCCTCCCCCCCCCAGGGCTGCCCCCCTTCGCCTCCACCCCCCTGACTGCCCCTCTCCATGGCCCAAACCTCCATCGCTCCTCACCCCCCAGCACCGACCCCCCTTCAGCCCCCAAACCCCCAGCCTCCCCTCCGTGAATCGCCCCCCTGTTCCTCATCCCTCCCCGAACTGCCACCTGCACCCCCTGCCCCTCATCCCCCCCCCCCGAATGACCCCCTTCATGGGATGGCCCCCTCCTCCCCCAAACGATCGCCCCCTCAGGGATCGCCCCTCATCCTCCTCAGGGATCACCCCCTCAGGGATCACCCCCTCATCCCCCAAACTGCCCCTCAGGGATTTGCCATCCTCCTCCTCAGGGATCACCCCTTTAGGGATCGCCCCCTCAGGGATCGCCCCCTCATCCCCCAAACTGCCCCCCAGGGATCGCCCCTCATTCCCTCAGGGATCGCCCCGCACCGCGGGCCTGCCCGGCCCCGCCCGCCCCACGCCCTCTCCCCGCCCCGCCGCCGCCGCCGCCGCCGCTCCCCCCTGGCCCGGCCGGCGGCGGCGCCGCGCCGTGCCCCATGCGCCGCTGCTGCCCGGCTCTCTGCATCAGCACCAGCACCACCAGCACCACCGCCAGCAGCAGCCGCCGCGGCGCCGCCGCCCGCCCTGCCGCCGCCATCGCCGCCCCCCTCCCTCCCGCCGCCGTGTCCCGCCCGCCGCTCCTGGTGCTGGTGCTGCTGCAGCGCCGCCCCGCGCCGCCCGCTCCTGCGCCTCCGCCGCACAAGATGGCGGCCGGTGGGAGCGGCGGGGGCCCCGGGGGCCTCTCCTCCTCCTGCCCGCAGCCGCCGCCGCCGCCGCCGGGCAACGGCGCCGCCGCCGCCTGCACCAACGGCGCCCCCCCGTCGCCTCCCGGCCTCACCTACAACCAGTGCGGCGCTGCCAACCCGGCGGCGAGCGGCGGCGGCGCGGGGGGCCCGGCGGCGGCGGCGGCGGCTGCGGGGGCGGCGGCGGGGGCCGCCGGGGGGGCGGGCGGCCCCGGCGGGGCGCTGCAGCGGGAGCCCGTCTATAACTGGCAGGCGACGAAGCCGACGGTGCAGGAGCGTTTCGCTTTTCTCTTCAACAACGAGGTGCTCAGCGACGTGCACTTCCTGGTGGGGAAGGGCCGCGGCTCCCAGCGCATCCCGGCGCACAGGTGGGCCCCGCCGCGGGGGGACCCGGGCGTCCGAGGTGGGCTGCGGGGCACCGGCGGGCCGCGGGGGGGACCCGGGCCCCGTGGTGGCCTGCCCGGGCCGTGGAGGGTGGCCCGTAGGCCCTGCCGGGGGTCCCCGGCCTCGGGACAGGCCGTGGGCTGGGTGCGGGGTTTGCTGTGGGGTGTCCGGGGTCCCTCTGGGGGGGGTGCGGGGTCTGCGCTGCTGTGCCTCCCTCATGGAAGGAGAAAGGGGGTCGGGTAGCTTCACCCCGCGTTTTACCCGCCGTGCTCGGGGGGACGCGCCGGCCTCGGCGAGGCCCAGCTCTGCTCCGGCCTTGGACGCCCCGGTGCGATGGAGCTCCGGGGTCTGGAGCGCGGGTCCCCCCAGTTTGGGCTCTGACATATGGGGAGGCGGCTCTGCCCCTCGGACCCTTGTCACCTCAAATCTCTCCCAGCCCTCGGATCGATGTCCTGTTTCTTCTTACAGCTACCAGCCCAGGTGATGGGGTCCAGCTTTCAGCTGAGCCTGTTTTCCCTGAAGGGTAGGCAAGCGTAGTAGGGAAAAGCCCCAAATCCCTGGATCTCGCTGATCAGCGATCCCTGTTTTTGTGGGTAGTGGAGGAGAGGGGGAATAGTCTCCAAGACTGCCTGATTTCTGCCGATAGATTTAGGGCTCGGTGAGAGCATTGGGGATGGAAAGGAAAGAGAGAGCATTTGAGAAACCAAATTTCTGCCACAATGTTTTCTTTTTAAAATAACCTTTATGGAATCTTTTCTTTCTGGGGGGTAATCCACCACTATAAAACAAACCCCATGATTCTGGAAGAGCTGTATTGAGAATGACATCTGGGCACGAGGTAACCAGTCGAGGTTAACGCTTAAGGCCAAGCTGCCATTTAAGAGTTTGCAGCTCTGAGCTGCTCGCTTGCTGAGAAGCTGGGAATTGCCTCCACCTGGAAAATGCAAACCCGATGTGGCCGATGATTGACATTCCCCTGCTTCTCGGGGCGGCTCTGGTGAATCGACGCGTGCCACTCGCAACCCACCGCTTCGAGAGGTGCTCCTGGGCTGCTCGGAGACCGGACCTGCTTTAAGTGGGGTGGGGGAAGGCTTATTGGGGTACTTGGAAGTGGTGCTTGGCAAAGGGAGCCTGGCTCCAAACTATTTTGAACTATCACTTTTCTCATATGTGCTTGTGCTCCTGGAAGTTTCCCCTTCAGATTTCCCTTTTTCTCTCGCTTTCTGAATGAAACACGCTTGTTCTAGGCTGGTTTGACCACTTAGGGTGTCAGTTCTGTTCTTTTATAATTTGAGGCTTAATTAGTATTTGAGTGAGCTTGTTCCTGTCCCGAGAACTAGGCTTGCTAGTTGGGGAGGGGCAATGTTCAGCCCAGAAATAAATGGAAAATAAATGAAGCTTTTAAAAAAAAAAAAAAAAATAGCCCCAAAGTGAAATGCTGCTTAATTGCTCTGAAATCCATCTGGTGCTCTGGGTGGTAAAGATAGAATAGAGTGTGTCATGCCGTGACATCCCACTGAAGGATTATATGGATTTTAGTAAAACTTGCCTGTATGATATTACAGTTGGGGTATCCTGATGATTCATGAAGTACTGTGGTTATTTTAAGCTCTCTGTTTCTGAAATAAAACCGCCCAGACCCCTTCTGTGCGCAGTTCTCCCACAGCAGCCTGACAGCAGAAGATATTTTGCACTGGAATTGAGTCGCAAAGCAACCATGAATTTAATTTGAGAGGCACTGTATTGCTTCAGCGACCAAGGGCAGATGTTCGTACTTTGATGCTAGGTGTCTGAAATAGTGCACAGTTAACAGGTAAGAATTTCTACAGTCTGGTTTTATTGTGTTAATTTTCAGACCGGACCAGGTATAAAGCGTGCCTGCAGTAGGAGCATATCCTAAATAGGGTTCTTGGACGGCAGCTAGTCGTGCCTTGAGGAGTGGTCTGCAGTATCTTACTTGTCATCTTTGATACGGCTGCGTGGCGTGTTAGAAATTGCCTGCTTTGGCAACAAACCGCTTAGCACAAACGTGCGATCAAGCCGTAGAAGCAGACAATAGATACCTCACATAGCAACTAAGAGCAAACGTTCGTTTTGTATGTGAAAGCCATGTTTGTAGATAAATGGCATAAGTGGCTGTGCTGGGTTCGACTGAAGGTTCATCTGTCCAAGCATCTGTCCTGTGAAGCATCTGCAGCCCTGAGAAGATCAGATGTTTTTCCACCTTTAGGAGGCTCCAGACCTTGTGGAAGTTGCTTGCATACCCTGGAGCAAGGTCGATCTCTGCACCCTGAGCTCGTTCCCTCTTGCTGCTGATTCAGCCATGAAGAAGATGGAACAGCCTTAAGTTTTTTTTTGATGTCAAGGCTAATAAATGCCGGACTGAGCAGGCTGTCTTGAAACTTCACGATGTGAACATGGCCAAGGTCAACACGTTGATTAGGCCCAGCAGTAAGAGGGAAGGGTTTTTTTGTCTCTTTCCAGATCTGCTTCATCGAGCACAACATCTATGAGATGAAACATCTAAACCTCATCAGCCAGGAGCTGCATGGGTGTGATAATTAAGCTTGTTAATTGGCCAGAAAACATGGCCCAGAAGGGAACAGGGCAAGCGTGTGGCGACGCGCCCCTGTGTGTACTCCAGCCTGGGAGATCTGAAGCTTGGGGACAATCTGAGTAGGTTTTTGGCTGCTGTTACCAGGTGTCTCTCTTCTGAGCTCACCCTCTCTCTTCTTGGGTGTGGATTAACTTGCAGTAGCCGCAGTGCCACGTGCCGAGGTGTCCCACTGCTCAGCTCCTGGGGTTGCGTGTGAAGGGCTTCTCCTGGGGGTTTTCGAACCTGCCTCCTGCTCGTTTCACCTGGTGTCTTCAGTCCTTGCGCTGGAAGGATGCAGCCAGCAAACGATCGTCATTCATTAGCTTCTTGTCACCTACGGTTTCACCGAGCTCCAGCACATCACGCGTTGCTCTGTTCCTGTGCCAGCTCTTCCGGAATAGATATTTTAAGATTTCTCTGCAGTGGAGCAGATGGAGGAGGGAGGTGGTATGCAGCGGTGGGATAGTCATGGTTCTCGAGTGGTTTATTTTATTATTGGTATTACTGTAGTGCCTAGAAAGGGAGCAGGAGTGTTGGGTATACAAACTAAACTAGGTGACAGATGGAGCTGCCAAGGTGAACAAGGGAGCAGTGAAAATTGGTGGGTAGGAAGCTGTAAGTAGTGGAATGAAAGACATTTTCTTGCAGGCCTTCAAAAGCCTTTGGAGTCAACTTTAGGTCCTCATGAAGACAAGTGAAATTATTAACCTCATGGAAGTTCCTGTGACTTACTGCTGGAAGTCAGTTTTCTTTGATTCTTACACATGTAGAAGGAATGACGAGAAATCAGGTTTCTTAGTTCTTTTGCTTTGCTTCTGATCATCTGCATCCTTTCAGTAGTCCACTTTCTTTTGGCCACCATGCCGTTGTTTAAAAATAACCCTCTGTTTGAATTCTTCCTCTGACAAAGGCGGGTCACTGCGCTGAGCTTAGGGTACCTGCGTTTGAGAGTTGTGCGTTCTCATCGGGCGGCGCTCCTTGGGGTTAGGAGAGAGGCTGTGCGCTGGTCGCTACAGCGCTGCGGAAAATAGGAGGGGAAAATAAAAGAAAGCCCTATTACTCTGCCAGTTTGGCTTCGTAGTTGTGCTTCTCCCATCTGAAACAACCCCCATCTCTTCCTTTTGCAGACCTGAGCAGTTGGGGAAGGCTGTTGGACTGCGTAGCAGAAACGGTGCGCATCCCTGCTTTTCCTGGGGTGTCTTTAGAATAGCTTTAAGTGTTTGTTTTAGCAAGAGACACCATGAAGAGAGAGGGATTTTCTTATATTAATTGTGTTCCCCTAATGTTTCAAGGGAACTTAAAATTCAGAGTCCTGCGTATCTGTCTGGTACCTACTGGGATCCCTTTAGGGCTCAGCAGTTTAAAAAAATCAGACTGACTTCTCCCTGGATGAAATGGAAGCAAAAATTGGAGAGTTGTTTTTTGCCCTTTTCAAATTGCTTCTGAAGGCTGCCTGCTCATTGAGGATGTACACTGTGCTGGCTGTGCGAATGAAGATTTTAGAGTGCAATTAATTTATGTTAATTTTTAGTAGCAAATAATGCCTGCGATTGTCTTGCCACCATCACTGCTTTTGTAGGAACAAGGATTTTTGTTCATCTGGCAATTCTAGTATTGTGAACAAGGTTTTTTATTTGTTCTTGACATTTTTCTTCAGAATTGTTTGATAAAAATATGCATGTGTGTACTTTTTTTTTTTTTTTTTTTTTTTAACCGCTGTGGTTTGTCCCTCGCTCTCTTAACCGATCAGAAACAATACAACCCGGCTTGTCAGCCAAGCAGCCCGTCACGGCAAAAAAGCCTGGCACGTCCACGGCGCTTCGCTCTATTGTGTCCGTGGAAGGCCTCCTCTGGATGGGAGGGGAGTGAAAAGCAAGAAAATGAAAAATTCTGTTTGAAAGGAAAAGAAAAAAGGCTTCTGTGTCATTTCCTACTGCAGCAAAATCTACCTGAAATTCCCCTTTAGTGATGGGCTTTCCTTGGGGCCCAAGTACTGAGGGTTTCTGCCTCGTGCCTTCTGTCCCGTATGGTTTTCTGCCTGCAGTTCTTGATGCTTTTCCCTGTTGAAGCGTGCGTCAAACTCTGCTGCAGCGAGAGCCCCTGCATTTCCAGTTTCTTCCTTTTTACAGTCGGTTGGAGAAGTTGGTTGCAGTAATTGCTTCTGCAGCCTGGTCTCCTGCTTCCCCACGCTGCTGAGCGGTGACCTTCGTGGCCTGTGCTGTATTTAACTTCAAGGAGCTGCTTGATTGCAGACACCAGGAGCGAGATTGCTTTCCTGGGAAAAACTCGTCTCTGCGTTTTCAAACAATGAAAGTTCTCAAAATGGCTTTTCTAAGGCATAAGGCAGGTACAGCAGCTCCTGTATACACAGGCCTCTCAGCAGCCCAGGTCTGTGCCTCCTCCTAAAATAGGAGTTGGTGTTTATCAGTGAGGGAAATCATCTTGTTTACATGGGAGTGCTGGAATATTATTTTTGGTCTTAAACCTGGTTTGTGGGAATTCTTGCTTCCTGTTTCTTTAGGGCCGCTAATATGCCTCTCGCCATTAACTACCACGTAAACTCAGCAGTGCGAAAAGGGTTTGTGTGCACCTAACGGTGCTAGTTTGCTTCGAATGAGTTTTTTTCTACCTTCTAGGCTAAGCCCGAAGCAGGTTTTGCATGGAAGGGGACAGCAGCGTGCCCGGGGAAGGCAGCTCCCGTGCCGGGTGCTGCGGGAGGTGCTGCCGGTGCAATCTGCGTGTTTTGAGAGCTTGCTCTGCTGTCGCCAAGGATGTCTTCCTGGCGTCTGGGGAGAAGGGAGGAGGATGGTAGTGTATAGTGATAAGTTTTCCCTAAGTATTTTCAGTACGTGACCATGGGGAACTGCACCAAGACTTGGGCTCTGTTCCCTGGAAGAACTTCGGTTCCTTAACTTCGTTGTTTCCTAGCTCCTCGACCTCTCGTATGGTCTGTAGGCTCCTACGAGGACTTTGCAAAGCGGCCACATGTGTTCTGTTCCGTGATGCACAAAATGTTGTCTTTGGGGAACCATTACTATGTTGTATCCCGGGACAGGGCTCAGAATGAAGTGGCTTGCAGCTTTGGTGTTTTTGCAGTAAACGAACAGAAAGCCTGACACTCCCTTCTGTTGCAAAACATTTTTGCTTTGACGCTAGGAACAATTTTCTTTCCCTGGGGGTGGCCTTGGGGAATAGCAACTAGCCTGGGATTTTTTTGGAAAGTGAATATGATTTAACATAAGGGTTGTTTTTTTTTTGCTTGTTTGTTTTTTAATGTTAGGTTTGTGCTGGCTGTGGGCAGCGCAGTCTTCGATGCGATGTTTAATGGTGGAATGGCCACAACTTCTACAGAGATCGAGCTGCCTGATGTGGAGCCTGCTGCCTTCCTAGCTCTGCTGAAGTAAGCTGCTTCTAATGTATGGTATAAGTGGAATGAACAGATTTATTATAGAGAAGGATATTTTTAATGAAAGCAGTGAACTGTTTTGTAGAGTGGAGATCGTTACATTTCTAAATAAAATGCCTCTTTGTTGATCTGTTCAAGGGTGTTTAAGTGCTGGTGTGAAATCCTTCTTTTCCTGGGTAAAAGTCTAGTGCAGCTGCTGTACAAAAATACCTGACTCGCTTCATGTTTTGGTTTAGCAAGAGTTAAATGAATATGCCCTCCTGCTGCTGATCTGCCGTATGGGCAAAACTAGACTGGATAGATGATAATTTTGTAAATACGTAGTTATATATGGTTGCACCACGCAAATGCAGCAACAGGGAGGCGTTCTGGTCAGCAATTGGAATAAGTGCACGTGCTGGCCCTTGTAGTTAAGCTGATACTCACTGTTCAGACATTGTCTCATAAATTCTTGTTCACGAATGGGTTTGATTTGATCCAAATGCTATCTGAGAAAAGTGGGGAAAAGTAATCCTCTTAAAGCTCTGGAAGTTACAAATACTTGGAGCCCATTTAGGTTATGGGCAAACGTGCAAGTTATAACAGGTAAGCAAGGGTGTGAAACCAGTGTCAGCCATTCTGTGTGGTATCTGCCCCTGCGCGTTTTATTCCTCTTTTGGAGAGCTGGTTTTGAATTTACGTTTACAGAGTGCGTTGCAAGTCTGCATGCTGGGGGAAGGAGGAGGAAGGGGCTCTAACATCCTATTCACCGATTTCTTTAAGCTCGGCTGGTGCCGTATAACATCCAGCAGCAATCCTGAATGTATGCTGAGAAGTCATTGTCCCGTTTCTATAGGATTTCTGTAACCTACTTCCAGGGGTTTCCAGTCCCGTGCTCTTGACATGTTCCCCGCTTGCTTCCTATTGGGAACAGTGACTATATATAGCTTTGGCACACTTTTTGCTTTACCGTCAAAAAGTGCTTTGGTCATGACTGTGCTATCTTAGAAGATTTAAAAATTGATCTTTGCTAGAGTGAAAGGCCAGAAATAATAGGGAGCCCCTAGCGCCCTCCCTTTGGCTCATTTTAAATCAGACACCAGCACGTGGGGAATCCCTCTAATTGGCGTAAGACTCTGTCAGCCAGGTAGAGCCCTCTGGAGTGCAGAGTTAGTATCTATCTTTAAAACTTAGTGAGGCTAAAATATCGAGTGAATTAGAGGCAAAGTCATGTTGTTTCCCTGCCAGTGCTGAGATTTCAGCACTTGTATAAACCATATGATCTTGGAAGAGAACCATCATCTGAAAAGGTGTGAAAGTGATGAGTTTAGGTGGATTTCAACAGAAATGTTTATATTTTGTATAGGAGAAATTGTGTGTGGATTATCACAGTGCCTCTAAAGCTTGCAGTTATGCTACAGTAGCTGTGCACATGGTCCAGTGATATCTTATCGTAGAATCATAGAATCATCAAGGTTGGAAAAGACCCTTAAGATCATCGAGTCCAACCGTCAACCTATCACTGCCAAGTCCATCTATACCATGTCCTCGAGCACCATATCTATCCGTTCTTTAAATACCTCCAGGGATGGAGACTCAACCACCTCCCTGGGCAGCCTGTGCCAATGCTTGACCAGATGCTTACATCTAGAATCAATCCGTTGCTTTTAAAATGCTCAGAGCTTTAATGTGCCAAAGGAAGTTTGGGTGCTGCGTTCCAGTAGGAAGCTTACCAGGTACGTGGTATGAACCTTCCTGGAGTAAAACCAGCCCCTCCAAACGCTCTTCTGAAATGGCAGCTGATCCTTACGTCTGTCTCTGGACTTGGTCCAAGCCATGACCTAACGCTGTAGGATCAGGAGCTTATCAAGGGACAAAGTGCCCATCCTGAATGTTCCGAAGGTCCCTTCTGGACACTAGGTTGTGTTTGTGGGCTAGTGGCCTTGAATAGGTCTGCTGTAATGGCATAGAAGATCCTTTATTAGTAGTATTAGTTAGTATTAGTATTATTTTCATAGTAGTCCAAAGAACATTTTTGATTGTCTGGGGTGATAATCTAAATCTTCTTTTAAATTGATGCTACACTTTTTCGCAGTTTGAGCCTCTTTTCTTATCCCTCTTAGCGCACACTGTTTGGACTACCGTAAAAATAAATGCTAACATAGTCATTGCAGTAAATAGAACTAGTTGTTTTTAGAGCAACTGCGTTCTTTTAATCTTGTAATAAAAAGGATTACTTAGTGAAAATAGGACTGGCGAAGGGATGTGTGCAAAATACATTCAGGAGCCTGTGGCTTGATGCTGTTATTAACAGATGCTCTAGAGCAGCACAAAAGCCTGCTTTCAGCAGCAGCGAGAGCGCTTCCCTTCCTCTGAATCCCCCTCTTTACGCTTCCCTGCATCGCACCCTGGCCCTCTCGAGCTAGAGGAGCAGGAGCTCTGCTGCTGCATGAAGCCTCCAGGAATAGTGGCCGCACGACACGTTGCTGTGCCCCCTTTGGAGAAACGCAGGAGAAGAAATGGCTGGAGTATCCGAAATATCCCGTGGAATAGGAATGCCAAGCACAGTTAGCACACTTAATATTACGCCTCAGTGCTTCGTGCCTTTCAGATCCTGATTGGCAAAATGCTTGACTGGTTAAAGGAAAAACAGTAAACAAAAACTCTGCATGGGATTAGGGGTAACATCAAGTGTGCAACTGGTTTGACTGAGCTCAGCCTGTCAGTTCCTGTTGTCTCTAATCAGCACGCTTGGGTACGAGGAGGCTCGGTCAGGCTTCCTACGAAGACCTTTGTTTTTCCATGCCGTATGAATGTACTTCCTTGTTGTGGCCTCCCAGCAAAGGCTGATGCTTTGCTAGCGGCGTGGCAGTCCTTGTTCTTCATTGCAATTAACTCTTGCTTTATGCTGAAGTTACATTGCGTGCTGTACTTTGGCACCTGTCTAATGAAATGAAACAGTTCAGTATATAAAGTGAAGAGATGAGGGGAAGGCGGGGTATGGATAAAACCCCTCACCTGCAGTGGGTGTATGTGTTTGAGTGTTTCTGATCCCTTTTGAATTAGTATGTAAAATGGAGCCTCTCTTCTGAACTCGGCAGACAGGATTGAATTTTTGTCCTCGTTTAGTCTAGTTGAACAGCCAAAAATGTTAATTTTAAGGGGTGCACTTGGCCAGAGGCTGTTCTGGCCTAGTGTCAGTGGCAGGCTAAACATCTCACTGGTTGTGGGATGCAGTTCGAGGTGCTTCCGCAGATATCCCAGCTATTTCGTTCATGAAAAGTTACACTGTCAAGAGTGTGGGTTTAAAAAACAAAACAAAACAACAACAAAAAAAGACCTCCTTGGTAAACCGTAGTCAGTGGAAAGGATGTGAAAACCCTTCTATCTCTCAAGTATAGGAAATGGGGCCAGGATGGTGGGCAGCAGCACAAACGTTTTTATGAATTGCAAGGGTTTTTACCCTGTTACCTTATTGGCTTCACCAGAGCAATGTTTGTTTGCATGTTTTCAGATTTCTTTATTCAGACGAAGTTCAGATCGGACCAGAGACTGTTATGACAACGCTTTACACAGCTAAAAAATATGCAGTTCCAGCCCTTGAAGCTCATTGTGTGGAGTTCCTTAAAAAAAACCTCCGAGCAGACAATGCATTCATGCTGTTAACACAGGTGAGTTTGCAATCGTTTGCATTAAGTCCCTTGAGCCAGGTCCATCACAATAGGAAAACCAAAGTTTTCTGAGCGTTACGGAGTTGATCATCCAAAATAGAGCAGTTCTGTGTCATTTTGAGTTCTTCCTTACAGGAGTCTAGCACTGATGAGCAGGTTCTTACAAAGAACAATAAAATACAGCAAATGTTACTGCCATTTCAGATCTGCTTTCTGTTTCGGTGTGGCAGGCGATTCCTTCCAGAGTGTGAGCTGGGGAAGAAATTAACAGGGTGGAAAGATTTCATCTGCCAAGAAGAAAAGTGAAATGAGAGGATTTTCGCTTGTTCAGGTTCAGGACTGTGTAATAAGCTTTCTCTCTGCAAAGCTTGCTGCATCTAGTTGGTCAGATGTTCTTTGAAGGGCTTTTTTGCAATAGTTTCCCTAAAATGGGGGTGAAAGAAAATGCAACTTTTTCATGAGTGCTTCGATTTATTTTCCTAGGAGAGGAACAAAGTGATCTCTTCCTCAGCCAGTTCCAGCTCACCTTCCCGCTGTACTGAAGGCACGCAAACCTGGAGTTTCGGTGCAGCTGTGTTTCTTGACTCTTGATGCCGGTTGCGCGTCCTTGTGCCCCTCTGTCTGATCCAATCTGTGAGGCTTGAACTCCTCCAGCTTCCATTTGGCTCTTCTAAGCAGCAAACTACAAGACGGCATTTACAACTTTGCTTATTTTGGAGAAGATCAGCCTTTGCATGCAGGTTGATAAAATTAGCCTCACTGTCGTTCCCATTTCCTAGCCCCATCTTTTCTTTCTGGTCCCCGCCACCCTCTCTGCTGACAGCTGAGGACATATCGGTGACTTCCACGGTGCTGTCACCTGTGCGTTGCAGTGTCTGTAGCCTTGCCAGGGACACCCTGTTCTGGGTGGTGTAGGAGCAAGAAACAAATAGGCATCGCGTGTGTGAATGGGAATGGCATACTTTTGACTAGCTCTGGAGGAATGTTTCTGATCAGCCAGCTCAGGAAAGCTGCCTTGATTTCTGATGTTAAACAAACCTTGCAGAGGAGTTTTCGCAGCTGCCCTGACGTGGGAACCAGTGCACTAAGGTGGTCTGGCTCTGAGGGTTGTCCTGTCTTGCCCAGCATGTCTGTCTGCTGGCTTTTTTCCTCCTTGTCAGGAGTACAGGCATCTTTCAGGCTCTGACTGTAGTTACCACATCGGTGGCAGTGTCTACACCAGCAGTTTTTGCAGAAATTGTAGTGTTGCCCTAAAGCAGTGTTGGCCTGAAGCAGTCGCTGCTGAGCTCTTTGCTTGTTTGCTGCGACTAGGCTGGGATTTTATTTGAGTTTAAATATTTGGATCAAGTTCTCAAACTAGTTCCCTGTTACACTGCTGTTGTAGATGCTCTTCACTGCTAGGATTCAGCTATTGCTGCAAAATACCATGTCCCTCTTTACACATCCTCTTTTTAACTTGGCCCTTTTGCACATGCCGTAAACGGGCGAGGCAGCCTGAGACATGGGGGGAACCACGCTGCACCTCCCTGGGCAAGATTCAGGACTTAAACATTCTTGCTTGCGTGATGGTAGCCAAGTCTGCGCTCCCATCTGATGCGTGGTAGGACAATTGTAACTCTTTGGCTGCAGCTCTCCCGTTCTTTGGGTTCAGCAGCCTGCCATCTGAAAGATCAGGAGCTGTTGTCCAAGAGCCGAGAAGAGATCTTTCCTGTAGGCTGCGGTTTTGAAGAGGCTTCTTACGCTAGCCGTCACCTCACGAGGATTAGAGGTGTCGGCTTTTTGGTGGTGCTCTTTATGCAGGGATTTTTGCAGCATGCTAAGTCTCTGCAACCTGACTTCGCAGCTTTGGCAAGGTAACGTTTAGGTTTGTGGTGGCTTCCTTACAAGTCACAAAGGTCCTTCTCTGGCAAAAGAGGAAGGTGTCCTAGTTTTTCAGATATCAAAAACAAGAGACTGTCTGACACTCTGTCAGCTGTGCTGGGGCAGCTGAAATGCCAGATGGAGACAGGCTTTCCTGATTCCTTTTGTTTGTGGCTTATCCATTATGGTTAATTATCAGTGGCGATTTGTAACTAGTTTACGTTCACTATTGCAGTATATCAAGTCTCTAAAATGTTTGAGGCTGGTGTTCTTCGAGAAACGTATCTGTATCTCGGTGACTGGCTGCATAAGGCCCCTCACTTGATGGATCTGTTCTCAAAATGTTCTCGGTTCTGGTCCTTCAGTGTGAAAATCGGCCTCCGTTTTCTGCTTTTACTGCAATGAATTGACCAGTTGTACAGTCAGTTACGGACCTGAGATGCATCTTGTACAAAGCATTTCCCAACAGGCTTAAGATTGTGGACCTAAGATCGTAGAGCCCCAAACCTCCTTTGCGTGTATCACTGCTGAATCCTGCTGGTCCAGCAACGGTGTCGTGGACAGCATTTCAAGCAACTGCTGATCTCTGGCAGAAATATCAGTGGCAAATAGCTCTCCTAATTGATCGTGCCTCATAGTGAACCGTGATCCTCTTTCATGCCAGACATACGTGCAAATGTCACTTTCAACAAGGAAATAATAGCTTGCCTAAAGCCGCTGTGGGGGAGAACTCTGCGAGTGTAACGTAAGTCCTTCACGTGTCAAAAGACAGCCACTACAGTAGTAAAGTCTGAGTCAGTCACAGCTCTGGGATGCCAAGAGTGCAAGGCACTGGCAGTCCTCCAGCCCCAGGAGCAGGTGACGACGGCTGAAGCTTCCCCGGTCCCTGAGAAAACGGAGCGTTGTTTCAGCTCTCTGCACTTGAGGTCTCAGCATCGAAGGTTGGCCTTGCTGAGCTCTGCAGCCCCTGAGCAAGGGTGAAGCAGAAGATGCTCGACAGCGCTAGCCTCCGTGAGCGACTGAATTCCCAGCCCAAAACACAAGTTTTAAACCTTACCTGTGGCAGCGAGTTCAAGTCCCAGTGTATTCTCGCACTAATGTTAGGTGTGACGTTAAGGCAGTTCCTTCCTAAATAGCAGAACCAAAGCATTGGAAATAAGAGGTTGTCTGAGTGACTTTGGTGTGTTCCCACCTCATTTCTGCTTACGCTAGGCACAGGGCTGGTAATGTGTCTGGGCGGTCCAGGGGGATCTGAAGCGGTAGTGAAATTGTTACAAGACCGCAGGTAAGTTGGGCAGAGAGATTCGGAGCAATTCTCCAAGCTGTGCGCAGGCTTTGCCTGGGATAGTAACTTGTGGGGGGGGAATTCTTTAAGGTAACTAGGTTAGAGTAGTTGTTTCTGTGCAAAACATGCAAATGCACTAAGCAGGCTGCGTACCCCGCAGGGTTTTGCACGTCTCCCTGGGATGCAAGCAGTGTGCCTGCAAAGGCGTTTTTGCTAATACATGAGATCAGCGTGACTGTGTTCTTACAGAATAAGCTGTCTCTACATATTCCTAGAGCGAGCGGGCCTGGAGTCACTGGGCAAAGCTTTCTTCTAAATATAAAAATTATGTAGTAAAAATTACCCGTGCTCAGCTGACACGGTCAGTATGGCGCTAGAAAGCACTGTAGCCATGTTAACTGATGTGATGTTAAAACAAAGACGTGCCTGAAGACTTGCACAGCTACACCAGAACTGATGCCAAACGCAGATTTTTCTAGTGTTTGCCTTGTCATGCTTAACTGCTTGTGAAAGACTGCTGCAGCCCAGTGAATTCATGGTGCAGTCAGGCATAGTATTGCTAATGAAGATGGGCTCCGGGAGAGAAGGAGGGGTCCTTACTTAGTGTAAACTTTAAAATACCTTTTGTGTTAACAACCGCTGCTTCGTTACTAGGCAAGACTTTTTGATGAGCCTCAGCTGGCCAGCCTTTGCCTAGAGAACATAGACAAGAACACATCGGATGCCATCAACGCGGAGGGGTTTACAGACATTGATCTGGGTAAGCTTTTTTCCCTCCTCCCTCGACGTGCTTTCATAACAAGCTAGCCTCTAAAGTTATTACAGGTTAATATTTGGCACGTCTCTTTTGTGGCTTTACTGTTCTGGAGAAGGAACAGTCTCTGGCACTAAGTGGCTAGAGACAAGGCATTTGCAAAAGAGCATGCTTGCTTGCAGAAATATCCTGGGATCTGCTTACTTTGGTGCAACTTGAGTTTTCTGGGCATGATACAAAGCCTGTTTCCTCTGTTGATGTTGGCAGGTTTTGGGTGGGTGTAACTTGCCTTCTTTTGTGGAGTTGGCATTCTTCCCTGGGTCTTTGTCAGGTTTTGGAGTTAAAAAGGTGTTGCGTTTTTGGAAGCAAGAACTGGCTGTTTTAATTATCGCATGCAGTTTCCAAACTTCCTGGGCACAGTTAATAAACATTAACATTCAGACTTGAACCTTCTAATGAGATGGACTATGGAGGTAAGGCACGGGTAACCTTCTGGCTTTCATGCTGCTTGCTTCATCCAAATTTGACATCAAGTAAGTTGCAATTCATTCTACTGCACTTCCATTAACACGCCAATTAATTGGGCACTGTTTGCTGCTCCAGTGAGTTCCTTGCTTATGGAATATGCAGATATATCTTCCTCAGAGGCTGCAGGCAGCACTTTTGGGAGATGCTGTTTTTTGAATTGCTTCTGTTTGACTTACCTTGGCTGTACCTAGGGTACTTCTGGCGAGGTAAAATGGGGTGATTTGGGTTAGTGCCTAAAGTTGTCACTATCTGTCCTGCCTTGCAGACACCCTGGTTGCAGTGCTGGAGAGGGACACCCTGGGGATTCGGGAGGTTCGTTTGTTTAATGCAGTGGTTCGCTGGTCGGAGGCTGAGTGTCAACGGCAGCAACTCCAGGTGATTCCAGAGAACAAGCGGAAAGTACTGGGCAAAGCGCTTTCTCTTATCCGCTTCCCATTGATGACTATTGAGGAGTTTGCAGCAGGTAACTGAACAAAGGCATTTCTGGCAACCCTGGTCTTTGCTTTCTCTGAACCACAGAGGATCAAGTACATGAAAATGGATTTTCTCTGTGTCCTGTAGTAATTTAAATTTGTGATTATCTCCCATTCCCACTGATCTACAAAATCTACTGTGTAAATGCTGTTTTCATCCCTGATCATTCACTCTTGTTTTAAAGCCTACGGTGCTCCGTCAGGTAGGAGCAAATTGGATCATAGCTGACTGTTCGTACTTATAGTACGTTTTATGGTTGCTTTCTCATTCAGCTGAGAGCAAAGATCCAAACAGGGGTTCACTGCTTTCCCTTCTAACCATTCCAAGTGTTAAAACTGCACAAAGCTAATGGAGCTGCAAATAATTGGTGTTGATTGTAGCCTGCTCCCAAAGAGAAATGAGGATGTTTCTCCCCATCTTCTATTTGCTGCTGCCTGTAATCCGGTGGTGGTGTTGCCCATGTCTTGCTGATGCTCTTCAGAGCAGAGCCCCATAACAGAAAAAACTTTCAAAATGTTCTTTGAGCCGAAGGGTTGGTGGTGTTTAGTCTGTGGCTCAAAGCATTTTTCAAGTTTACATTAAAATCTGGGTCTAAATCATTTAACAGTTTTGACTAAAGATTTTTTTTTGTTTTGTTTTGTTTTCATTGCCTGTTGTCTTTGACTTCATACTCTGGTGGTTCTCCAGGGATTGAAAACTGGCAACTGGCTTAAATAGTTTTCATGCTAAAAGACGCTGTGGAGCCGTCTTCAAAACCGAAACTTGGTTTAGGCTGCAGTTCTGTGTACAAAGCAGCAAGAAGGGTCGCTGACACCACTTCCTTTGGAAATCACTTCTCAAGGCGGAGATGGCGTCCGCTTATCGACAGCTAACGTACATATTTCAAGATGAAGAGGGATATTAGCAAGAAGTAAATCTGTGCTTTAAACTTGGTACCCACTTTCTATTTTGCCTGTCACGGCTCCGATGTGGTCTTAGGGACGTGAATCTCTTCAGAAACGGCTTGGTGAGGGAGGCAGAGACCCGTTCATCCCAACGGGGTGACTTTCCTTTGTGTTGGCACGGGCGAGCGCACGGCAGACGCTGGTCCTCGGTGTGCGTCGTGCCAAACAGCAGCTTTGCAGCAGATCGCAGGCTTACGATCCGGCTTGATGGGAGAGAGCGTCCTCCTCCTGGATAGCGTTACAGCCATCAGAGTAGTTCGTGTATACCAAGCTTTGCATTTTTCTCTAGATCCTGTTTCTTTCAACCCTTCCTTCCGATCTTGTATCATTCTGTCTCACTGGGAGGCATGTGTTAATTTTGGCATATCTGGGTTGAAGCCTTTGAGCAGGGAATGTCAATGCCCTTTCCCATACTGTCTGTCACGGCTGCCCGTTCGGCTCGGATCTTTGGTTAGTCGTCTTGCTTTGAGAGAAGCTCCGCGGTTTTCTCCATCCACTTTAACCTAAAAGATGAACAAAAGAAACCCCGGCCCTGAGAGGCCGCACTGGTCGGCTGTTCCTTAAACAGGGGGCTGCCATGGAATTGCTTTGTCCTTTTTCTGAGTGACTCTGATTTCTTTGGTGATCGCAGCAGAGGTAGGAGGGGGAAACCACTCCCCTCTGCCCCCCTCTCCCAAAGGGAAAAAAAAAAGTTTTTTTTTACAGGCAGTGGTTTCACCAGTTTATTGTATGATCTGGTATTGAACACGGAGTTTTGCATGAAGATGTTTTAACTGGCAAATGTGTCACTCCCTTCCCTTAGAGCAAGTAATTTGAAACATTTGAGAACGGAATTGCAGCAACACAGGATAAGTTTAGACATGATCAATGACGACTAATTTTTGCTGAGCAAAGGATCCATAAGCTCATTTATCTGTTAACAGTCGACTCTCTTGAGCTCTTTCATCTCTACCTATTGCAGCCTTGGACCACGTTATGTCTGCGTAACAGTGGGCTGAATTTAACCAACTACAAGTCGTTTTGGACCAACAAGTAGCTAGGCGTTTGCTTCCCACATTAAAAAGCACTTAACACTGTTGTTTCTCCAGTATGCAGTAGCCTTGTCTCTGTTAAAAGCTTCTTGCAAATAGAGGTGCAGAGCAGCTTCTGACTCTCATGCTAAAAGACTAATTTTTACCTGGTTCCACTTTTGGAAGTATTTGAACTAGTTTCCAAAGCTTGATTTTAGCATCACTTTGGAAAAAACATCTAGTTACTGGAGAAGAGATCAGAACGTGTTTCAACTCTTGCTAAACTAAAATTGCTAGCGTTTTCCTGTAGATTCTACAATAAAGGTATTAAAAAACCCAAACAAACCCAAAGCAGGGATTAAATGCCCGAGGGAAGGAGGGAGTCAGAGCAGGGCATGAGCTGAACCACCTTTGTCTTGACTGAAAAATACTCCTATACTTTCTAAGTTGGTGGTAACCAGGTGCCATTCCCTCCCGCTACCCCTCGTGGGCTGTCATGATGTCTGAACAGTGATGTTATAAAATACCGGTGTAGATGTATGAAAATCCCCATCTCTTACCAGTATTATCATCTCCTGAGGGAGCGGGGGAAGGATTAGCTGCATGTTTTGGGTTTTTAAACCAGTCTTGTTAGCCAAATGCATTTCAGCTCTGCAGAGCTGTGTGCTTCATCGCCGTTTCATGTATGTGCTCCGTACGGAGGCTCTGCAGTCCGCAACTGGTGTGCAAATAAAAGGCGAGCAGCGCGTTTCTGTCTGGGGTTTAACTTCCTGACGCACCAGCGAGATCCCATGTGTGGTGTGGGTTTGGCCCGCTCTTAGCTGCGAGTCAAGTTTCCCTCTCCGTGTAAATCCCAAAAAAGGATCCCGTCTGGTTCCTGAAGGCTGACGGCGTCGCTGCTTTCGTGCTCCTTTGCAGGGCCTGCCCAGTCGGGAATCCTCACGGACCGGGAAGTGGTGAGCCTGTTCCTCCACTTCACAGTGAACCCGAAGCCACGGGTGGAGTTCATCGACAGACCGCGCTGCTGCCTGCGAGGGAAGGAGTGCAGCATCAGCCGTTTCCAGCAGGTGGAGAGCCGCTGGGGGTACAGTGGGACTAGTGACAGGATAAGGTCAGCTTCTCTGCTAATTCTGCTGCTGATAGATTCATGTTTACTGAGCTCTGAGCCTACTCTAGACCTAAACCCGCGGGGTGCTAGACCCTGACTTCCACCATGTAAACCCTAGTGCGAACCCTGAAGGGAAAACGTTTTGCTGGGCAAAAGCATCGCCTGATGCCTTAACCTGCAGGTGCAGCTGCAGGCTGCCACTTTGCTGCTGCGTTGGCAAAGGTTTCCAGCAAATGTGGCCCTCCAAGCCCTTTTCTCGGGGGATTATTTCTCTCCTTTTCAAGTGGCTTCCTGCAGCTGTACGGGCACGTAGTGGTTGGAGTCACCGGGCAGCTCCTGGCTTCCTCCCACGCCCGGGTACGCCAGCTAACCAGTGCTCCATCAGGTTGGTTCCCCGCTCTGTTGTAAGTGTAAATGCGGCTTGTTGAAGCCCCTTAATCTTGCCTGTTTGTGGGAGGGATTAGGATAAAACGCTTGCTGCGCCTGCTTTTCTGCTAATATCTAGTTTGTTTAGACCTAAGCTTGTAGAGAAACAGCAAAGCCCAGTCATGGTGACAGAGACGTGGAGGTGTGGTGTGGCAAATGGTGGTTTGCAAGCCTTGTGTGGCCAAGCGATTAGAGCAAGACAGGAGGTAATGAGAAAGGCTGGGTTATTTCCCAGTTTGTCTTTTGTCTTGGGTGGAAGGGGGACTCACGTTAATATAGTTGTTTAAAATTTGTAAGCCTTTTTGTCGATGGTTCTCTTGCATATTGACAGAGCTGTTGGTTGGATCTTCTGGTCCATTCATCCTCTTACAGGAGATCGTAACTGGGAGAGCTGCTAGCTCCAAACGCCTCCTGCTCTCAGATCTAACGTCCAGAGACCTTTTGGAGCTTGTATTTGACTTCAGGTTCAGCATCAGGGTCAGCCTTCAGCAAGGCTCGTGTGCGGTTTCAACACCGAATGTTCTATGCTGGTGGCAGAGCAGTGGCTTCTAGCCTGTTGCAGACGTTTGTTCTTGAAACATCCAGGACTGAAAGAGTTGGTGGACGGGTGAAGAAATTATGTTGGCGGTTTGGCAGGCGCTGAGGCTTTCTGCTACCGGAGAAGATGGAGCTGTAGTGGGGCGGTGGGGTGAATGTCCTTCCCCTCGCTGCCTTAGGCAGCAGGGATTCCTGCATTCAGGAGCTATTGAATCTTATTTTCTACTCTGGGGTAAATCTTGAGTGCAGCTAGAGCCAGCAAATACTCAGAAGCACATTAGTGATTCTCCTCCAGTGCTCAGCAGTGAAATACCTAATGACGCGTTAAGTGGTCTTTGCTGGTACCTTGCTGGAAAGGGAGGGTGGGCACTACCCTGCGCTCCGCAGGCTGCCCTGCCCCCGCCTGCCTGGCGGTTTTGGATGCAGACGTACCACAACCTCGCAGCGCTTTCGGAGCCTGGACTCTGCAGTTCGGTGATGGGATTGTGCAGCTTTGTATTTTACATGAGCAAAGAAAATTATCGCCGGCCCATTAGGACAGCCAAAGGTGTAAGCTTACAAATTATGGTTTCTGCGAAGGATTTCAGTCATTAGTTGCATTTAAAACCGAATATGTTTGATTAAATCATAGGTATAAAACGAAAGTGAGAGAAGATATTTGTGAATCATCCTTGTACTAAACCAGTACAGGAGTGGCAAGTTGGTCTGACTTTCCTGATCTGTTCCTGCAGGTTCTCAGTAAACAAAAGGATATTTGTAGTTGGGTTTGGATTATACGGATCCATACATGGGCCAACGGATTACCAAGTAAATATACAGGTAATTTTCTCTACTACGTTAAAAATATTTGCTGCTGTAGGGACTAACTCGCACATTTTAGTGAATATGTAACAAAATCTTAAGTTAGAAGGGACTGTACTTGTTTCTAGATAGGGTGGTTGGCAGATGTAGCGAGGGCCAGATGGGGCACTGGGGATAAGAGGGATTATTGCTCTCGATTTTACTCAACCTCCCGTGCACGCGTCACTGCGGTATCTCCCCAAGTCCGCTCGCAGCCTTTGACAATACGTCTCGGAGAGTTGTGACGCAGCTCGAGAAGAAGCCAAGCGTGTTTTCCCACACCGAGCAGGCCAGGCCAGTGCTGCCCTGCAGGCGCTGCAGCGACAGTTGGGTGCTGCGGTAGTACCTGGAACGTCTTTTGCTCCGAGCTGTACGAATGCAGCAGAGCAGCCACGATTCAGCACGGGAAGAGAAGAAAGCAATTGCTGTGTCAGTGCTGGGCCTGTGCAGTGCCGATGTGCGGCCTCACGTCATCCGTGTCCTGTTTGAGATGCCGAGTAGGACTGAGGGAGACTCAGTCATCTCAAGTCCATCGTGATCTTGTTCAAAGAGTGAGGTGGCTTACGGAAATCTTGTGTGCCTTGTTCTGGATGCGTGTACGTAACCCCCGTCTGGATCATTTGAGAAGAGCTGTCCCCAGGAAAGTGACCCCAGCACGGCCGGTGTGACGAGCACAGGCTGTCAGCACTTCTTCCTTAATTGTCGGGGTCAGTGAGCTCTTGGAGGAGAAAGGCAAGTGAAGGTTTGGAGGAGAGGATCCTCCTCTTTGGAGGAGAAAGCCAAGCGAACGTCAGGCTGCAGTCCTCTGCCAGGCCTCAGGGTAAGGAGGGATTGTCTTGGGCTGTCTGGGAGCCGAGCCCGCAGTGGTTCGGTGCGATCGCAGCACTGAAGACGGACATAACGTCCATACATACCAACATCTGGGGGTCTTCAGCCTGGAGAGGAGGAGGCTGCGGGGAGACCCCATTGCGGCCTTGCAGTGCTTAAAGGGGGCTTCTAAGAAAGATGGGGACAGACTTTTTAGCAGGGCCAGTAGCGATAGGACAAGGGGTGATGGTTTTAAACTAAAAGAGGGGAGATTCAGACTGGATATAAGGAAGAAATTTTTTATGATGAGGATGGTGAAAGACTGGAAGGGGTTTCCCAGAGAGGTGGGAGATGCCCCATCCCTGGAAACACTCAAGGTTGGACGGGGCTCTGAGCAACCCGGTCTGGTTGAAGATGTCCCTGCCCATGGCAGGGGGATGGACTGGATGGGCTTTAAAGGTCCCTTCCATCCCAAAGCGTTCTGTGATTCCATGATTCTATGGTTCTATAAGTAACGGGATGGTGCAGTCGCCGTGGGGCTGGTCAAACTGTTGAGTCCCTCAGATTCAGTCCAGGGGACGCAGACCTGCGCTGGAGCAGAGCAGCGTCCAGCTAACTGTGCAGGTTAAAAGTTAACGCGTGTCTTACAGATCATCCACACGGACAGTAACACGGTCCTGGGGCAGAACGACACGGGGTTCAGCTGTGATGGATCATCAAACACTTTCCGGGTCATGTTCAAGGAACCCGTTGAGATTTTACCCAACGTCAACTATACAGCATGTGCTACCCTAAAGGTACCGTCCTGGGGCGGCGCGGGTGGAAGAGAGGCTTATAAAGACAGGGGAAAGGAGGCTTCCGTGGTCCCGTCGGTGCAACGTGGTTCTTGCTCTGCATTTTTCAAGGCCTGTAGTATAATCTCGAAGGCCTGCTCTGTAGTCCTTCACCTGGTGGTGCAACGTGCACGTTCACCACCAGCATTCAGAGTCGGTTTTTAACTTGTCTTGCAAGTGTACGGTAATGAACAGCGTGCGTTAGTGATGAAGCGATGGGATTTTTTATTTTTTTTGGTGTACACAGGTAAGTTGTCAGTTCTGCGGGCGTGTAATCCAGAGCCTGCCTGCCGGGGTTTAAAAAAGTTGATATTTAACTGTTGAGACCTGGTTAAATGCAGTGTTAAGGTCTGATAGAGACGAGAATTTTGCTCAAAATACCTGAGGTGCAAGAACCAGAAAGAAAAGGGAGGTGCCGAGAGCTCCAAAGCTCATTGCTTCGGGCCAGGCTGTGAGGCCAAACCTCCCAGAGCGTGCCCGGGCGGCAGGTTCCTGCCGGGCCGCCCGCCCTGTCTTGATCTGTTCTTGTCTTCTGTGACCGTCGCAGGGTCCAGATTCCCACTACGGAACCAAAGGACTGCGCAAAGTGATCCACGAATCGCCAACAACGGGAGCCAAAACCTGCTTTACGTTCTGTTACGCAGCTGGGAATAACAACGGCACTTCTGTGGAGGATGGACAAATCCCAGAGATCATCTTCTACACATAGTGCAGCTGCGGAGCTGGCTCTGGACTCTTCCGTTCTCTTCCCCGTGACCTTCCAAACTAAATCTCTGGCTGAGTTTGACCACACCAATTGGAGCCACACTAGCCAAAGGTCTCAGTAAAATCATTTCAAAGCTCCTGTTTTGCCTTGTGCTAGTGATTCTGCTGCTATCACGTACCAGACTGGTACACCAGTATCATTTGTAGGTTGTCTGTGGCTAGTCATTTTTCACTTTACTGATTAATCCTATCTAACAACATGCATTTTTTTGACTGTAATGAATGTAGATGCTTTTCCACCAGTCAGAAGCATGGAAATGAGTGGCTCTGGTTGTGGTTATACTTGCTGTGAGGAGCTAATCCTGCAAAAAGACACAGTCGGGGGCTGTGTGGCCCGTCCTCTTCTGCTCTAGCTCAGCAGTGGAGGCGAGACGGTTTGCCACGCCTCGTGGCCGGCCCGTGCCTGGCGCCTTCCCTCCCGCCAGCCACGGCACGCGCAGCCGCCTTCAAAAAGTTACGGAAAGTGGCCTTTTCCTTGAGGCTCTGCTGTTTCAGCACTACACGGTCTTGAGGGAGACCTCAAAACTAGAGCGCCTCTGGAGAGACTGCGGCGTTTTCATGCGATTCTCACTGATTTGTGACAATCCTTTACCTTGGGCAGTTGGCGACGGTGAACTGCCCTCCCCTGCGGACGGCCCGTGGCCCTGCGGACTCGAGAAGGGGCAGCGGCTCCGGCCGGGCGGGCTCATTCCTCCCCTGCGTGCAGGCTGCCGCGCCGGGCCTGGTGGTGCTTCTTTCAAACTCCGTAGCGCGTTTCAAGCGATGGGTGATCCTCTGGTAACCCCCGTGCAGCCTTCAGCAGCAGGGTACCCCTGTTAGTCGTTCCTGTGCTAAGCAAATCCTTTGCAGACAGCGCCGGGGTCTGTCAGTTGAAGCAAGCAAGGGAACTTGCCTCACCTGGCCCCCGTTCCTGCGCGTCCCGGCTGTTTCCACGCGCGTTTCAATGCATTTCTCTTCGTTTCTGCGCATCGCTAACCCACCCCTGGGCCGCTTCAGAGTGTGCCGCCCTGATGCGAAATAGGAAGAGGCTTGATGTGCAACTGCCTGTTACCTAATAACGCAGCAGATGGATGAGGATTTATGGAACAGTTGAGGAAAACAAAGATTTTCTGTTCGCCCGTGTATGCGCAGTCGGCCTGTTTGGACAGGCGCGGGAGGAAGACGTGGGATTTACAAAGATCACCTGGCTTCGGGCCGTTGAGCTCCGTGATCTTGAAGACGCCCCCTTCTTACCTGTTGAGGGCCGCTCGCTTTTCCCCGTAAGCAGGTACGACTTCAGCTGAGCAGGGAAGGCGCCGTCCTGCCGGGGAGGAGGCGGACGGCTCGTACGTGCAGCGGCCTGACCACCCTACGCTCGCTGGTGAAGACTACGAGGTGACTTCCTCCCCTCCCGCTGCAGAGGAGGCCGCAACGGCAGGACTGCCGGGCAGCGTGGCCAGCGCCTTCCCGAGCCTGCGCGGGACCCGCTGGCAGGGCTGCTGCTGCCCCGGAGCCGGGGTTCCCCTTTGCAAACCTCCCCCTCTGCTTCCAGGCGCACGAAGCCGTCGTAACTCCCCGGGCAGCAGTCGCCGCCGTGTTCAGCTGCTAGAAGTTAAAACCTGGGCGTCCTCGGCTGGCGTGGACGGCTCGGTGCCCGCTCGCTCAGCGGGGAAGTGACATCTCCTCCTCTCGCGCCCTCCGGTCGCCTCTGGCCGGGCATCTCGTCATCAGCCGCGCAGCAGTAACACGGCCAGGAACGCCCTGCACCTCCTAACCCGTAGCTATTAGAGATGTCAATAGTGCGTTACGTTCTCTAGGAAGACGTTGTAAGATGTGTATATTGTAAGCCTGCTTCGAGGTAGGATGTTTTTAATATGGCCAGTACTAAAAAAAAGGAGGGGGGGAAAAAAAAAAAGAAAAAAAACCCCGATGGGTCCATGACTTGGTTATTGAACCTGACTGTGCAATGCAAAGCGTGGCGAGATGGATGAGCAGCCCCCGCCAGGGCGGCGGCCCCGCGGGCGGTACACGGGCTGTGGGAACCTCGCTACGGGCGCCCGAGCCCCGCGTCGGGGCCTGCGCCTCCCCGGGGCCCCGCACCTCGAGGTGCTCCTGGAGGCAGGCGGCGACAGCGGAAATAATTGGAATTTGAAAGAAGCAAAGCTGCGCCCGTGGCTGCGGGAAGAGCAGGGCTGGCAGCCTCGCTGGGCCCGGCTGGGCGCCTCCTCGCTGGCTCTTCCCTGGCAGCCTCTGCTCTTGCTGCCCTTCGTTACGTGGATTCTCTTCCCAAAGCCCCCTCCCGCCGTCGCCTGCCCCCTCGCTCTGGGAGCCGCTCCTGGCGGGGGGGAGAGGAGTCCAGCCGAGCTACGCCCGAGCAACTTCTGTTCTGACGGCTTTTACGCAGTTTGACGCAATTCTGGCTTTTGTAGATAGATGAATGTAACTCAGTGTTGGACATGCCTGTTCCCAAAAGTATGAGACGTTCTGTTGTACCACGTCACCTTCCGAGCGGAGCTGGGGCTGTCTCGACTCCCGTGCTGTATTGATGAATGTATCCGATGCTCTCGTTCAGTGTTCACACTCTGCTTTTGGCCAGCTTTGTGATTTGTAAATAGGGAATCAATAAAGACATTCAGGTTGTCTTTACAGAAGTTTCTTCATGATTTGAAGAGAGCCGACAGCCGCCGGCACCTCAGGGGCAGGCGGAGTGGGGCCGCGCTGGCTCCTGGCCCTTCTCCCCCAGGCGAGGGTGCGAGGTGCTCGGCCTCCCCTCCGCGGTGCGCGGCAGGGGCCGGGCTCCCCGGGAGCCCCGAGAGGCCGTGAGTCGCGGCTTGGGGAGCCCCAGGCCTCCGGGGAGCGCAGTTATTACAGAACCGCTGGTTCTCGGGGGGAAGAGAGCGGGAGGGCACGGAGCGGGCGTTATCCCCTCCGTCGGTGTGGTACCTTTACCCTGGCCTTTTATGCCTGAATTTCTTTAACCTCGATTGAAGGTTTTGGACTTCAAACGCCCTAAAGGCGGCCCTGGCCCTTGCAGGGGTCAGTCCGGGTCGCTGAGGGGGTGTAAAGGGCTCTTCCCCTGCTCTGGCCGCGCAGGCAGGCCGGGAGGGCAGCTGCCGGCACGGAGGGGCCGGCAGCAGCGGGCGGTGGAGCCGGGACGAGGGCACGAGGTGCCATGGCCGTGGCTCAAGCACGAGGCCCATCCTGTCCTCCTCCTCCTCGGCAGCGAGGCCGAGGGCTCCCCCACCCGCTCGGGGCTGTGGTCCTTCAGGCCGGACCCCCCCTGTCCGAGCCCTGGGCTCCGGCTGGGAGCTGCCCTCCTGCACCACCGCCGTCCCCGCTTTTTACCGGAGTTACCGGCCCATCCGGCGGGAGCCCTGTGCCGCCCGGAGCCGTCGGCCCCACCGCAGCTCCCGACCCCGCAGCCTCTCCCCCGGCTGCTTCACGTGAAAAAGAAATGAGGGGACGTTTTGGTTTGGTGTTTTTTTTTATGTCCCCACCCTCAGGGCCAAGCAGTCAAGCGCAGAAGAAAGCGTAGGGTTCTGAAGATGATTTTTTTTTTTAAATTTTATTTTTTAATTGTTTTTATTAAAAAAAAAAAAAAAGCCCCTAAATTCTATGGCTTCCAGGAAGCATCAGAGAAATTTAAATGCCATTTCTGTACACTTTGTTTTAAAGCAGTAACTAAACTCGCAATGGAACGAACGCCCTCACGTACAATCGCAGTATTTGGCCTCCTCGCTGGAAGGATGGCGAGGCTGGGGGCCGCAGCGCCGTCCCCGGCTGCCCCCGCGGCCGCGGCCCTTCCCCGCCGCGGCTCCTCTTCGGCCTCCGCTTGGGTTGGTCTGAGCCGACGCTCGGAGAAGGGGCCGCTTCCAGGGAAAATTTAAGGCGATTTTTTTTAAATTTTTGTTTGTTCGTTTGCCTCGTTGGGGAAACGCGGCCAAACGTTGCACATCACCCCCGCACCGCGGCCGGGGGACATGGCAGCAGCTGGGGCTGCCCTGGCTGCCACGGCCCGGGAGAAGCCGAAGCCGGGGTCAATCCCGAATTTGGGAAGCAGAGAGGCCACGGCGCAGGGCCCCATGGGCGGCCGCAGCGCCCATGGGTGCCCAGGCAGGACAGGGTGACCCCCCTCCCCCCCCCCTTCCCAGGCTGGCGCCGCCCCGCCCGTGATTCGGGGCCGGAGACGGTCGGTTTGGACAAATGTTTCGAAGCAGCCACAGATGGTTCCCTCCCCCCCACCCCCAAAAGCCTCAGCACAGCCTCAGCCCCCGCTTGGGGCAGAACACCAAGGTTTTGGTAAAGAGAAGTGTGCCCCCCCCCGCCCCCCCCCGATGTGTCGTGAGCAGTACACACAACAGCGCACGGGTTCAGGCACGTGGGAAAGCTGCAGTGCCCTGGGGTGGTGAGGAGCAGGGAGAGCGTGTGTCCGTGTGTCCGTGTGTCCATGTGTAAGTGGCAAAAATAATCCAGTTTCCCCCGCCGCAGGATCAGCGGGAGGATGCCACACCGGCAGCGCCGGACCACCCCGACGCCCTTCGCTGTCCGGCCACGCTCACCGCGTACCTGCATGCTGCCCGCGGTGCCGCCCGCCACGGCCCACCCTGCGCCCGCTGCCGCCCCGGGGCCCTCGGGGGCTCAGACCCGCGGCGAACGGTCTGTAAAACCACAGAGGCCGATAAAACGCTGCGGCAAATACCTAAAGCTGCGGTGGAAGCACACCCAGCCCTACGCCATCCCAGCGCCAGAGATGGGGCTGCTTGGCTTTCCACCGCGCTCTGCCACCTCCCTTCACGGCTCCCTCTGGTCCTGGCCAGGTGGCCCTGGCAGTGGCCGGTGCCCGGCTGTCCTTGTCCCCGCGTCCCCCGGGAGTCACCGACCTGTTCCCGGCAGGCCCAGCCGCCGCCCGTATTGCTAGCAAAAGTGCATCGTAAAATGAAGTGTAAACGCGTGTCCTCCCTCCCGCCCCCCGCACGCACCCCAGCACTTCTCACCGTACCGGAGACCGCGCCACTCCTCACCACAGGCCTTAACGACGGGGGAGGAACCCACCGGGGACGCGGGGTGGGGGCCTAAAGGAAGAGCAGAATTCGGTAACACTGAAGATGACGGTCAAAGACTGACGACTCAGCACTCTGCACCGAGACTCACTTTAAATTAACTTAAGAGACAAAGAAGCAACAGAAAAAAAAAAAAAAAAAAAAAATTAACTTCCTCCTCAGCCCACTGCTCTTGAAATTGTCTTCTGCTTCTTCTGACAGCGACGGTTCAGAGTCTGTAGAGTTGATCCCCATTTTCAAACTAGTTATAGACTCAAAAGCAAGTGACGCTGTGGGTTTGTTTCCGTTTCTTTCTTCTTTTTTTTTTTTTTTTTTTCTTCTTTTTGACGGACGCAGGAACTTCAGCGAAGTCGGGCTTGGTTCGAGTAAACGGCCACGCGCTGGGCGAGTGGCGGAGGAAAGGACAAGCAGTTTGGGGAGGCCCCGCTCCCCGCCTGCGCGTGGGGCGCTGGGGGAGGCCGTCTGGCTCGGCCCCCCCCCGTCCCCGTCCAAACCGAGGGGCCGCCGCCGGCTCCACAGGTCAAGATCCAGCCACGGCCAGAGGGAGAGGAGCCATCGCGCACGCCGCTCCACCCGGCCCCGGCAGCTCACTTGCGACGCTTGGTGGTTTTCCTCTTCCTTCTCTTGAAGAAACAGCAGCACCTGGGGACAGAGGGGACCCCGTCAGCGCCTGAGCCTGGACACAGACGGGCTCAGCGCCCCCGCGGTCAGGGCAGAGCCGGTGGAAAGGGGAATGGAAACCCCTCGGCATCTTGGTGAGCCGCACGTGGGCAGAGCTGCTCCGGGAAGTGCCTCTGGTACACGGCAGGGGCTGCACCGGGAGCACCGCGATGGCCACGGCGAGTGACACGGACCAGGGTGAGTGACGCTGGCCACGGCACACAATGCCAGCCGTGGCAAATGCCAGTGGCCGGAGCTGTGGCCAGGCAGGGGCTCCTGGAGAGGGAATGGCCCCGGATCCGTGCGTGCCCCTCTGCGCTGGCTCTGAGGAGGAGGCGTGAGCCCCGGGGCCGGGCAGGGCGAGGTGGGAAGGGGCTGGGGGTGGCAGTGGCCCTGCAGGGCCACCCCTCGTGGGGTCCCAGGGACAAGCAGTAGTTATTTGCTCTGGAGCTGTGCTGTTCCTCCCCAGAGGGGGCTGGACAAGGCATCGCAGCGCAGCTGCCGAAACCCGCGTCCGTCCCGGCCCCGGCGAGGGGGAGGCAGCGGGGCTGTGTCCTTACTTTGTATCGTCTGTCACCTCCACCTCGGTGGGGGCTGTGATGGGGGCGTTTGAATGTCCTGCCGTCGGGTCGTCCGTGTTCAGCTCTCCGTTGGTGGAGCTCATCACCTGGGGAGAGGCGAGCGTCAGCACGGGGCAGCCCGCGGGGCACAGGCCGTTCCTTGGCCTCGTCCCCTGCCCCGCGGCAGCTGCGTCCCGGGGAGGTGCAGCCCCAGGAGGCGGCACGGCCCCCCCAGCCCTGTGCGAGCCGGGAGCACTGAGGTCCCCAGGCAGGGCAGCAGAATGGTGCCCTTGCCCAGACAGCAGCACTTGGCCTCGGTGCTGAGCGCTCCCAAGCAGCTCCAACGGACAGAGGGGTTTGGTCACCTCGCCACCTCTGGGAGGATCCTGGCTCCTGGGAACCCCTGCACAGCCCACCGGGAGAGGGGCTTACCGGCAGCCAGCTCCAACGTGCCCCAGAGACACAGCCCCGCAAAGCTGTTAGCTCCGAGGAGACCCTGCCATGGCCGAGCAACCGGACACAGCTGTTGTTCCCCAGCCCCAAGGCCCAACACCGCCAGGCCCTGTGGGACTCAGCCCAGCGCCCACCCTGCGGGCTCCTGCCAGCCTGGAGGTGCCCCAAGCTCCTGCCCGCTCGCCGGGGCAGCGGGGCCATGTGTGGTGCCAGGGCCGGGAGGAGATCCAGGTCACCAAAGCAAGGACGGGGCTGGCACAGGCAACAGGGACTTGCCTGAATCCCCCCTCCTGCGCCCGCTGCCCCCAGGCAAAGCCAGGAGCTCCCTGGGGATGCGCAGGCCAAAGGATCGCCAAGCTGCTCATACCCGGCGAGGAGGCTCGGCCTTACCCAGACTTGTGGAGGAGCTGCCATCTGACAGCCACAGTGCCCAGCTGGCAGGGCTACGTCAAGCTACAGCCCCCCGAAACAAGCCCGGAGACCCCCTCTGCATCACCAACACCCCCCCTGCAGTGCTGGGCGCAGGCGGAGGACGGGGGGAGGTTTGCAGAGCGAGAGCAGGGAGCAGCCGCTGTGGCAGGGAAGGACGCGGTACGGGAGGAGCGGGGCAGAGCGCGAGCTGGCCCCACGGTCTGCCCCAGCCCTGCAACAGCAGCGGCGGGAGCTGGGCCCGAGCCCAGGACTGAGCACCAGCAGAGATTCACTGTGGAGCAGCAGGAACGAGCAGCAGCGGCGGGGACAGAAGCAGAGACGGAGGAAACAGCGCAGGCCCAGCTTGGGAGGACCCACCATGGATGCCCTGCCATCCGTGTGGGCCAGATCCCACCAGCCCAATGGGGCCGAGCGGTGGAGGGCAGAAGGCTGCGAGGGCGGCGAGCACGTGGCTGACGGCGCAAGTGCAGGACCGAGGCAGGGAGACGAGGCCGAGGACTGCCCAGGGAAAGGAGGAGAAGCAGGGCTCGAAGCCGTCACTCCAGTCAAACAAGGAGGCACAGGGAAGTCCCCACATGGGATAAGGCCGCGTTGTCCGGCACTGCTGGGACGAGCAGCACTGGGGGCAGAGCCTGATGCCCACACGGGTGCTCCTGCCGCTGAGTGCCACGGAGCCAGCGCTTTGTCCATCTCTAACCGCCCTCCGAGTCCCACCGGCAGCACTAAGGGAGCCCAGCAGCCCCCGGGAAGCAGCGCCAGCCTCGTCTGCGAGCCGTGAGCATCACGCACCACGGGGACAGGGCAGCACAGCCCCTGGGTCCACGTGTTGCAGCCTAGGCAAGACCCCAGGCATGCGTGGCCCCGATGCCGCCCTGGGGCAGGGGAACGGGGCTGATCCCCTGGCACGGTCGGCAGACACACGACGGCTTGCGCCCGGCTGCGTGGGCAGGTCGCATGGCGCAGGTTGGCTCTGCTCCCTCCCGCGCCCGCCCCTGCCCTCGGCGCGTGGTTGCATGTACCTGGACGGACCCCCCGAGCCTGCCGGCTGCCAGGTGAGCTCCCAAAGGCTCCTCGGCAGGCTGCCCACTGGCCTGAGGATCCCACAACTCCGTCCCCTCGGGCGGCTGCTCGCGACAGGCAGGAGGAACAGAATGAAAAGAAATAAAAGAAAAGAGGAAGAATGGGGAAGAGAAGGGAGAGGTGGAGGGAAGGGGCAGGGAGAAGAGTGGCAAAAGGAGTCGAGAAAATAAGACATGCAAAAGCAAAAACATGACCGGAGCAGCTCGAGTTTGTGATTGCGGAGGGCACGCGGGCAGCACCATCCCGGCGGCTCCCCAGAGCGGTCCCTGCGGTGACGCCGTGGGTCTGCATCCTCCCTGCCACGTACATGCGCACACGCAACCCCCAGCCATGGAGCTGGGCTCTTCCTCCGCACCGGGAACGTCCTCTCCGGGCAGCTGAGGGCACGCTGCCCCGCAGAGCACGGCCAGACCCGCGCAGGGCCGGCGGCTGCATTTCGGACAGCAGTGTCACTTGCTGTGTGAGGAGGTGCAGCCGGGCTGAGGCGACGCTGCCGGCCGCTCTCCTGTGAGCGCAATGTTCCAAGGCCGACGCGGATCTTTGCGGGGCGACTGCGAGGAAGCGAGCTGTGCTGCTCCTCAAGGGCACCGGGCTCCTCAGCTGTCCGACAGCGCGGGAGCACCCTGCTGCCAAGCGCTTGCCACTCTGAGCACAGCACAGCCCCTCTGCATCCCCTGGTTGGAAACTGCTCCCACGCTGTGGGAGTTTTCTGCTCTGCTTTTCCCACTGCCCTCAAGAAGGGATGACGAACATGGCATTTCTTGGATGCTGGAGGCAGAGAGCAGATCTTACTGGGAGGAAGTTCCCAGGAATGAGCCAGAGGTGCTTTGGAGACATCGCCCTCTCCCTAAGGAAGCGCTGCCCAGCTGCTGGCCAGCGAGAGCCAGGGCTGTCCCAGGCTCCCTGTGCTCGGCCCACAGCAGCAAGGAGCATCGCTGGGCCGATAAGATGGGTGAGGGAGGACAGGGTGCTGCACCCTCAGCTCCAGCCCGTTTGCAGGTGCTCTGCTCCCCATGGAGGTTCAAGGCAAGAGGATGAGGGTCTGTACGGGACTGCTGGGGAAACGCGTGAGGTTTGCTTTTGATGGCAGCAGTCCCAAAGCCGTGTTTCCTGCACCAGGGTAGGACAGGCCATGGCACCAGAGAACGGCCGGGCGGCCCAGCCCCTTTCCCACAGCGACCCAGGCAGGGAGCTGCCTGCACAGCTCTGCCCGTCTCCCTGCCCCGGGCTGCTCCCAGCTCAGCCCCACGTGCCCTGCCGGTTCCCAGGGCAAAGCCAGCCCCGCTCTCCAGCACAGGGCTGCTCGCTGCCCAGCTGCCCCGTGAATCCCCCCCAGGGCCAGGCAGCCCTCTCCCTTGTCTTGTGTCCCCGTCCCATTGATGAAAGTGGCACCATCAACAGAGCAGCAAGTTACTCCCACGGGGACGCGGCACTGGGGACATTGCCCTCAGCCTGTGCCGCGCCCACACCCAGCGGCCAGCGCTAAACCCTGCAGCTTGCCAGCTGAAGCTCAGGCCTAGCACTTCCCCACCGTGCTACAGCCTCCTACGGCTGCTTCCTCCGGCTTCTGCCAGGCCGCCTGCCCCAGGGCCGCTGCCCTGGTCCCCCTGCTAGCCACAGACCCAGACCTGCGGGGGGAAGCCCTCCCACAGACAGCACTGGGGAAAAAAGGATGCCCCAGTCCCTGCCTCCAATCCAGCGGCCCCGCTGGGCTCTGAGTCTGCAGAGCAGAAGCCTGAGCTGTGCACGACCACGGTCCTGTGCCCCAGCCGAGGCAGCGCCACCACTCACCTGGTGTTTGGTGTGTGGCTGTGCTTTGTCTCTGTTCGGGGGCTGCACCTGCACCTCGCTGTGCATCGTGCCGATGGGGGTGGGCTGGGAACACGACAAGGACAACATCAGCCACGGCACAGCAGCCCTCCCGCCGCCCCGCGCCCCCGATCCAACCTCTGGCCAAACATGCAAAACACCCCAGAATCGGGGTCCGATCCCAGCCCCCACCCCCGCCCCAGCAGCTCCACGCTTGGTGTTTGGCTGCAGCGAGCCCATGGAGGGGGCCCATGGCAGAAAGCGAGGTACCAACTCGACTGCTGGGTTCCCCTTAGCTCCAGGAGCCTCCAATTTCTGTGTCACAGCTTTAACTCATTGGCACAACAGCTCCAGCTTGGAGCTGGCTGCTGGTGTCCAGTGAGGACTGGCAGAGCTGATCTCTTGGGCACAGACATACGGGGCAGGGACGACTGCCGACCTGCATCCTCCCTGGCTGCTGCCGCAGACCATGCTGACTCCCCACCACGCTTCCCACCGCCCCTCGGGCACCCTGGGGCCCAGCACCCTCTGCCTGCCTTCGCTCCCTCGCCACTCACCAGTGGCTTCCCTGCCCAGTCGTATTCATAGTCGAACACGTAACCGTTCCTCTCGAACAAGTCTGTGAAGAGCTTCCGCAGGTAGTCGTAGTCAGGCTTCTCGAAGAAATCCAGCCGCCGCACGTAGCGCAAGTACGTGGCCATCTCCTCTGCGGGGACAGAGCGAGCTCAGTTGGGGCAGGGAGACAAGATGCCAGGCCGGTGGGCTCTGGGGCCCGGCTGGGGACAGGGACAGGCCATGCAGAGAGCCCTCACCTGGGAAGTTCTCACAGAGCACCTCCACTGGAGTGGCTCTTTTGGTGTCGCCGATCTTCTGGTACCTCTCCTTTAGCGTGTCAGCCTGGCAGAGACAAGGAGCAGGTCAGCACGAGGGCCCGGCACATCCCCGGGAGCAGGGAAGGCACTAGGTGCCATTAAACTATGAACTGTTTCTTGGTCCCCCTTTTCCAGGTTCCCAGGGAATCCCCTCACCCAGGGCAAGTCTGGAAGGTGAACACTGGGGAGTGCGGTTCCAGTACAGCCACTGTGCCAGCAGCTGGGATACCCGCAAAGCGGGAGGGACACAGAGAGGGGGACACCTACAGCCGCTCAGCACAGCAAGGGCCTGGCACAGAGCTCAGAGCAACAGCCCCTGCATCTGGCGGGGTGCCAGCCCTCCGACACCCCGCGGGCCAAAGCTTTCCCCTCCCCACACCCCGATGCTGCCCATGCCAGGGCAGAGCCGGACCCACAGGGCAGCCGTGCCCAGGACAGCGGGAGCTGGCAGTTACCTTGAGGCCTTGCCAAGGAAGGCTCCCACGGAGGAAGTACATAAACATGTGCCCTAATGCTTCCAGGTCGTCCCTGCGGCTTTGTTCTGCGTGGAGAAAAAAAGAGACACGGGCACGTTCCCACTACAGCCACCTTCCCTGTCCCTGCCAGACCCTGCAGCACCCCAAGTCACAGAATCATAGAACCACAGAACGCTTTGGGATGGAAGGGACCTTTCAAGGCCATCCAGTCCTTCCCCCCTGCAACTGGCAGGGACATCTTCAACTGGGTCAGGTTACTCACAGCCCCGTCCAGCCTGGCCTTGAATGTTTCCAGGGATGAGGCATCTACCACCTCTCTGGGCAACCCCTTCCAGCACTTCACCATCCTTGTCATAAACAATTTTTTTCCTTATATCTAGTCTAAATCTACCCTCTTTTGGTTTAAAACCATTGATCTTGTCCTGTCACAGCAGGCCTTGCTAAAAAGACTATCCCCATCTTTCTTGTAGGCCCCCTTTAAGTATTGGAAGGCTGCAATAAGGTCTCCCTGCAGCCTTCCCTTCTCCAGGCTGCACAACCTCAGCTCTCAGCCTTTCCTCACAGCAGAGCTGTTCCAGCCTCTGATCATTTATTGTAGCCTCCTCTGGCCCCGCTCCAACAGCTCCATGTCCTTCCCGTGCTGAGGACCCCCAAGCTGGACGCAGGGCTCCAGGGGGGTCTCCCCAGAGCGGGGCAGAGGGGCAGAATCCCCCCCCTCGTCCTGCTGGCCACGCTGCGGGGGATGCAGCCCAGGAGACGCTTGGCTTTCTGGGCTGTGAGCGCACATTGCCGGCCCATGGCCAGCTTTTCATCTATCATCAGTACCCCCAAGTCCGTCTCCTCAGGGCTGCTCTCCATCCCTTCATCCCCCAGCCTGTGCTGATAGTGGGGGTTGCCCCGACCCAGGTGCAGGACCTTGCCCTTGTTGAACCTCATGAGGTTCACACAGGCCCACCTCTCCAGCTTGTCCAGATCCCTCTGGATGGTAGTCCTGTGCCAACATCCCAGGCTGGAGAGCAGGAGAGACAGTTTGTCCCTCTGGCATGGGGAAGCTCACACCCTGCAGTCCCCTTCCCTCTCCCTTTTGGCCAAGGGGCAGGGCTGGCCGCACGGCGCGCACACACCTTTCCCGAGGTGGGTGTTGATGCTCATGTAGCGTGCTGTCCCTGTCAGGCTCTTGTGCTCTCGGTAGGGGATGTGTTTTTTGGTCTCGGGGTCAATATACTCTTTGGCCAGGCCAAAATCAATGATGTGGATGGTGTGCTGCCGCTTGCTGCCCGGCCGCCCCACCAGGAAGTTCTCTGGCTTGACGTCTCTGTAGATCAGGCTTTTGGTGTGGACGTACTCCATCCGTGTGATCTGGGGGGGCAGAAGATGTCAGCACCACGGCAGATGCACCGTGCATCCTGCACGCATCCGTGCACCCCCCTCCCTGGGCCCGACTCTGCTCCGATTGCCTCGCCCCCAGCCAGCAACCCTGCTCCCCTCAGCCCGTACATCACCCTGGGTTGAAAGGATGGGCCCAACAGGTGCTCCAGCCCTGGGAGACAGCCTCAGTCCGGCTGCATCTCGGACACACAGCAAGAGATGGTTGGCTGTGCTTAGAGAGGGGCTGCGTGGGGGTGAGGGAGAGCCCTCCTGCACCAGGGAGAGGGCAAGGTGTGGAGGGGGCAGTCTGGGATGTGCCAGCAGGCAGTGTCTCCTGTGGCCCGCCGGGTGCTGGCTCACCCCTCCTTCCCCTCCCCTTCCCTGCAGGGTCCCCACGCAGCCTGACGGCCGTGCCCACGCATCACCCTGCTCCTCCAGGGCAGTCTGCGGCCAGGCGGGCCGGGGTGAGCCGCGCAGAGCCGCAGGCGAGGCGGAGGTGCTGTGCTCACCAGCTGGATTGCAATCATCAGGACGGTCTTGAGCGTGAAGGTCCGATCACACAGATCAAAGAGATCTTCTAGGCTGGGTCCTAGCAGCTCCAACACCATGGCGTTGTACTTCCCGCAGGGGCCAAAGTAGTAAACCTGAGGAATTCCTTCTGCAAGAGATGGAGCAGGGGCTGTCGGGGGTTGCAACGGGGCTGAGCAGCACACGGCCATGCTGTTGTGGCCATGCCATTGCTGGAGCTGGGACGGGGGGCTGCAGATAGGGGGATGTCTCTGCACTGCCCTCCCTCCTTGCCGCAGACAGCTTGGTTCTGCTCTTGGCAGGAGGGGGAAGGAGGCAGCTCCATCTGCATGTCTAACTGCTGCGGGGGAGGTGGGGGGAAAGAACTAAATAAAAAGGGATCAAAGATTAGACGTGGCTCTGTGTAAAATCGGCCTCTCCCAGCCGAGCAGATGGGCAGGAGTCGTTCATGCCAGGGAGTGAATCTGCAGAGTCACATTTACAGGAAGCCTCCCTTTCCTAGCCGTGCCGCCTGGGTGGCCGGCTCCCCGTGGCAGCTCCTCCCGGCCCCATACCTGCATTGCCGAGCTGTTTGTAGAACCGATACTCCAGGTGCAGCTGGGGGGCCCGGGATTTTATAGGTTCCTTGGAGGAGAGAAGGAGAACAGTTAAGGCTGTTGTAGGGAGCAGGACGTTAGGGAGGTCTGGGTGTCAAGAGACCCCCTTCACATGCTGGCAGCAGCTGGACTGAGAGCATTTTGGGTTGAGAAAAACTGGTATAAAATGGAGGTGAAGCCTCAGGGGACGGTGAGAGAAAACCAGCCCACATGGGAGCCAGACCCACCCCCTCCAGAGAGACCCGGGTGCTGGGGCAGACATTAATGGGAGCAGGTATCAGTGGGGACCACGCTCTCCTGGAGATCTTTCTGCTGCTGGCACCAGCTGAGTGCAGCACAGGCCACAGCGAAGTCCTGGAGAAACAAAGACCCAGCTCTTCTCTCCCTGGGCCCAGATCACCCCACCTGCAATGACGTGTGTTGCTTCGCCTGCCCTCAATTCCTAGCAGTGAGCACAGCTCCCTGCGCAGCCACCCATCCATCACCCATCGCAACCCACGCGGCTCGACCCGCTCTAACAGCCTGGGGAGGGTGAACAACCTCCTTCCCAGGCGGCCTGAACATCACCGCCCTGACCACGGAGGGACTCACCAATTTGATAGCTACGTATTCATTCGTGTAGAGGTTCTTTCCTGCAGGAGAAACACAAAAAAGGCAATTGAAAGCAAGTGAGCCTTTGGATTAACCCCACTTCATACCCGCCGCAGTCCCCTGAGGGTTCCTGGGCTGCAGAACATCCCGAACAGGTTCGGTGACTCCCTCAGCACATAAACAGGCCTTGAGGCATGAGCGGGAGCAGGAACCCACTGCTGGGAGTTGCAACATGCCTGTTAATTACCCCCAGCTGGGGTACATGGATTCCTCTGGGATGGGCAGGCTGCTGGGGGGCTGGAGCCAAGTCTCCTGGGAGGGGCAGCATCCCAGTCCAGGCCTGCAGGGGTGCGACTGGCCAAGGCAGGACCAAGCTGGGACTTGCTGTTTCTCCCAGCCACATCCCCGCATGGAGAGGGGCTGCCCTGCTCTGGGAGGGCTCCCAGAGCTGGGGGATGCTGCTTTGTGGGCAGCGGGACCAGCAGAGGATGGCAGGGAGGAAGGACCCCCACGAGCACTGGGGCTCCTCGAGGCACTGCAGCTGGCAGTGGTTCCAAGACACCGCAGGTAGGTGGAAATCCCTTCCCCAGGGCTGGGGTCACTCCTGGGGATGACACCTGCGGCTCAACCTCATCCTTTGGGATGTTCCCACCCACCTGAGGGTGCAGGGGAAGACAGGAGCCGACCCACAGCCCGGCCCAGACCGTACAAGGAGCAGCTGAAGGCACCGATGCGCTGTGGGGAGGGACAGACAACTGCCTCCAAGTGCCCAGGAGAGCTGAAAGGGCAGCCACGCCACCCCAAAACCCTGCAAATGACTTCCTAGAGAGCTCAGCACCTTCACGGGAGTTTCCACACCCGTAACTACAGAAAGGTTGAACTAACGGTGTCTGCACATCACCCTGCTCACCCCAGAGAGCCAGGAGGGCAGGAGGAAGGTGTTACACCTGGGAAGCGTCAGTGCAACCTCTGCCCCCATCCATAAAGGCAAAGATTAAAGAGGTTTGCAAAAATATCCGAGTGCCCCTTCTGCCAGAACCCTCCAGGACACTGGGGAGATGGGAGTTAACCGCAGCAGGTCCCCTTCCACGGCAAGCAGAGCCAGCAGACACGCGATCCCACTGCCTGGCATGTGCGTATCTGATGGAGCTGCATCTGTCTCCTCGGATTTTCTCCAAGCAATTTGCTCAGGGAACAAGCTCCTCCTGGCATAAGATTTCATCTGCTCCGATTGCTGCTCTCCACCTGAAGCAGCAATAAATCCTCGCCGGGTGACATCAGAGCCAGCTGCTGAGCGCCAGAGTCGGAGGCAGGATTACGGGAAGAGGGATGAATGGGAGATATTAATGGAGCAGCTCCTCCCAGGGACGGGCTCTGCAGCCAAGGAGGGGCTCGATCCTGCTGCCTGGCTGACCCTCTCCCATCCCAGGGGACCTCCGCCAAGCCACTTTGTCTCCTGCCTCTGCAAAACCAAATCCCTTCACAGTGATTAGGAAGTAGGTGATTAGGGAGGGAGAAACGTCTGGCTAACACAAGCGTACGCCAGACCCAGGGTTTCTGGCCCATCATGGACCGACAGTTCCTGGGGAGGAGGTGCGATATCCCCCAGACCCATGCATGGCTCCAGAGAGCTCAAGGAAACCCTCAGTTCATTGGGAACTTGGCTGGGGCAGGGAAGAACTGAAAGCCCGATGGAGCCCAGTGCAGCCCCCTCGTCCCCACCATGAGCCGTCACCTCCCAACGACTTAACGTCACCTCCCAACGACTTAACAGGGAGAGAAGGCAGCAAGCCGGCAGGGAGGAGAAGCGTGTGCAGGCAGCTTATCTTCCACGCACCAGGACTTCTGTGTTTTGCAAACAATTGCAAGGGAGAGCAAAACAGCCCCACGCGCCGGCCGGGATGCAGGGTCAGGCAGAGCCCAGCCAGGCATCGCCCTGCCCATGACAACGGCACAGGGTCCCCACGTGCTCCCCGGCTAAGGTGGGCTCCGGCCTCAGGGCTGTACAGTTCAGTCCAAAAAAATCACTGCTGCCTTCAGGGCAGTAACATGCAACCAGAAAACTCACAGCTGGGTTTTCCCTGAGATTAGGCCAGGTCTGAAGAAGGCAAAAACTACCATGGCAGGATACCTGCCACCGGGGCACTGCAAAACCGGCCCAGCACAGCAGGGAGGGAGAAGGGAAGGAGGCAGGAGCATCCCCAGCAGGGCTGTGCTCGGAGAGGTCCACCCCTGTCCCTGTTACGTGGCACCGGTCCTGTTCCCACCACGCTGGGCCCCCCCCGTGGTTTGCTGGCACAGAAAGCTACCTGCAAACACGCTCTGGGAGCTGGCAGCCCTCTCCCAGCCCAAGAAACAAGTCCAAATCATTTGATAACCCCATGGTTCATCCTGTCCGGTAATGCTCAGAGGGCTTGGACAAAGCTGATGGAAAAGATGGGACACACAAGAGAACACTGACCGTTGCTGCTGTCTAACCACCACCATCCTCTTCCCCCTCCCCAATAAAGAAAAAGGAGCGAAGAGCAGAACGGGCCTATCATGAGAAAAAAAAAACAGGGAAGAAAAAGCAAAAGAGCAAGGAGGCAGGGCTGGGGGTCCTTCCTCCAGCCCGGCCTGGCCCACACTGGGGACCTTCCTGCTCCAGCTGCCGGAGCAGCTCCCGCAGCCGCCCCCGTGCCACCCGCTCTGCCCAGCGTTCACTAACGATGATAACTTCAACACCTAAAACGTGTTGGAGTCCATGGACTGCCCCAGTGGAGGACTCAAGCAGGCAGCACTGCAGGATTCACAGAAAAGGTGTTTTTGAAAGCAAAAAAAAGAGAAAAGAGGCAAGGTGAGCAGCACAAAGCAAATATTTGCGTTTGCAGAAAGGCCTTTGCCCAGCTCGGTGCTGGCGGCGCCTCCGAATCCAGCTGCCAGCACCTGCAAGACACGGCGTGTCCCATCAGAGCCGAGCCAAAGCCACCCGTTGGAGGAGGCGGCCAGACCTGGGGTCCGTATCGCATTTAAAAGCCGGACATGGCTTTCTCTTAACCCTGTGCTAACACCCAAATCATCCCCGTCCCGAAGGCGGATTTGGCAGCGGTGCGGTCCGGCACCTGCTCCTGCACATCACGGTGGCCTGAGGAGAAGCCAGGCTCTGCGCCGGGCTCCCAGCCGGGTCCCCATCCAAGCGACTCCCCCTGTGCCAGCCCCTCTGCCTGGCGCTGCCCCTCGGCTGGGGCACAGCGCGGGGCGCAGCACCGCACCAGGAGCCTCTGTCTGCTATGGCTCTGAGTCACACCTAGGCACCAGGACCAGCAATTTGGCTTCTCCAGTCCCCAGGCGATGCAGTTGAGGAGCGCGGGAGAAGGCAGCTTGCTGCGAAGGCAGCCGGGCACCGGCCCAGCACTCCAAGCACCGCAGCCCTGGCGACACAAGCTGCATCGGTCCAAGCAATGACAGCTCCTTGGAGCACTGGGTTTTAATATCATCGGGGGGAAAAAAAAGAAGTTATTTTAGAGTTTGACCTTGCCCTAGAGGAGGCTCTGAAAGACCAAGAGGAAAAACAAGCGTGAGCCATTAGCAAGGGAGGCCTGAGGAGCAGTCAGCAGGCAGCGCGCGGGCTCTTCTCTCCCACAGCCTATTCCAAAGACGCCCGTGAGCCGCTGCCGGCGTGCAGTGGGTCTGCGGCTCCGACCAGCCAGCCGCTTTTACAGGTGGCTGAGCCCTTCGCCATACGTGCTCCCGTACAGAGGTCTCTGCGGAGCTGAAGACAGAAGGGTGGCACGTGCAGCGTGCTGAGCCCAGCCTGCGTTTTCTGAACGTACCTTTTGTGGCCGCCGAGGAGTAACCCCCCGCGAGTCCCCAGGCCAGGGGTGAGAGCCACAGCTCAAAAGAGCTTGGGAATGTCCCCAGCTCTCGCACGTGACCATTCATCTGGGACATGGTCCCAGCCCAGCTGTAGTAGTGACCTGCTGCTGGCTCATACACAGCACAAGGATCCACCCCTGCCCCCGTTTTCTTCCCTCCAAAATGCTGGGTTTACTTTTTAAAAATAAGTTAATTTCCAGCTTTTAACTTTGAAGGAAAACAGCCACTGTGTTTCCAAGCTGCCATTAGAAATGAATGCATGAGGCTGGGGGAGAGGGGTGAGCACAGCAAAGCTGCAAAAAGCACATTTGCGGACGTTTATTGCAGGAAGAACAGAAGCAGCAGCTTCTGCTGAGTCCCTGTCCCTCCCCAGGCTGAGGTTGCCCCAGGGCAGCTCCGTAGCACAGCCTCACCGGAGCTCCGGGCTCCAAAGCACGGCTGCGACGCAGCCCAGCACCAGGCAGAGCTTAGGGAAGGAGGCTTGCATACCACCCAGGTGCTTTGGGATCATTTTTGACCTTTCTGGTTAATGTCTGGGTTTTCCTCCTCTTCTCCTATCCCAGCCCACCCCAAGGCACCACCAAGGACCTGCTAAGAGGGGCCTGCTCCAACAAACCCTCGCTGCGAGCAGTACGTGCTGGCCTTGCTCCCAGGGGCACAGGGAGCTGGCAGAGGCACCGAGCTGCAGGCTCCTGCTGCTCAGCCGTAGCCCGGTGCCAGGGCACACGAGCCACCAGCCACACTCCCGTCACCCCCGCTGCCACCAGCTTCCTCCTGCCTTGTGTTTCAGAGGGCAGCATCCAGCCCTGGCATGGAGGCGGGCTGGCTGCAGGCAGAAGATGGGCAGGGGGGAAGCTCGGGGGGCTGCAGGCAGCAGGTGCTGCCCAGGGCTGCCTTTGGAAAGCCCCAGGAGGAGCTGGGCTGGAGCTCGCCCACCGCTGCAGGCTGGCAGGGGGAGGAACGAGCACTTTGGATATGCTGGCCGAGGCACGGTGCCCTGCCCAGCTCAGGGTGAAGCACCAGGATGGGGTGACCAGGAGGTAACAGGACCCACCACCTACACGACCTAAACCTGCCCCACGGATCCCCCCAAAGCCCTTGCAGAGAGGGCTGCGGCAACCACCGCTCCAGCTCTCCAGTTGTGCTCATACAGCGAGGAACGGGCCAGCAGCGCCGCCTGACTGGGAGGGGGACCGGCACTACGTTTGTGTATCGCCCAGGATGCCAAGGCCAGCGTGAACACGGAGGGGTGGGATCCAAGCACGGCTCTGGCAGCCAGGAACTCCTGCCCAAGTCGTTCCCCTTCTGGCTTCCCACAACTGCCTTATGCCAAATTTTTTTTATTTTATTTTTAAACAAATCACTTTTGATTTTGGACACCTCCATACCTGGGAGGACACTTGTCTCCATCTGGGGCAGCTGAGCTGAGGCACCTGGAAGGACAGATCGGCACCTGCCTCTCGGCACGGGGGTAACACTGGGCAGTGTTACCTGTTTCAGGAAGACAACATCTTCCTCCATCCCCCACCGCTGGGAGCTGGAGGAGTCACCTCCTAGCATGTTTTTGCAAGATCTCCTGGCTTTTTTTATGAAAGGAAAAAGTCCAAAGCAGCTTTTAAACACTGAGCTACACTTTGGCCTCTGCAACCAGCCTGCCTCAAGGACTGAATACTCCGTTCCCAGGGGAAAACTGAGCGTTCAGCAACAGCTGGGGAGCATCCCTGCTCATGCCACCACTTCACAGCGGGATCCCTCTGGTCCCTCACCATTCATCTGCAGTCTGGAGGAATCCCTACTTTCTGTGAAGTCCTGAAAGCATTCCTGAGCCCTGACGCAGTTCAGAGGCACACCTAAGGAAGACAGATGCGATTTTAGGAGAAAAGCCACATAGCTGTGGCTTCCACTGCTGTGATGAGATCTTGTGCTCGGGCCTGTACCATGTTATAGCCAGGCACTAAAGGGTGTGACAGGGCAGGAAAACCACGTGAAGGGACTAGAAGCTTCTCTTGCTGGTGGCAAGGACAAACTCTCACAGTGAGAATCGACCGCTGCAGAGCCCCAGAGCAAGAGCTCCCTGCTTGTCCCTTCAGCCATAAGCAAACTGAGCCCAACTGCTCCCAGGTCCCTGCAGCGGCTCCGCTCTGAGCAACCTGGACTGCCAGTTTCACAGACGCTCCTCAGATCCCCGAGAGACTTGTGTCCACCTCAGTGCTGTCCCCAAAACGCGAGGGGGAGGCCAAGGCAGGGGGTCACGCCAACCCTCAGTGCTGAGCATGCCAGACAAAGCAACAGCCACGGCCCCCGTTGTTCAGACTAGAGCAGGATCTTGGAGGATAGCTCACCCAGAAACACGTACCCACTGTGGGACATTCACTGGCAAGCAGCAAAAAGGAGGTAGAAGGACTCAGGTAGACCCTGCACAGCTCAGAGCCCTCCGTCTACCCGCTCCCAGCCAGCCCTGCAGGGAGTCACCGGCAGCAGGAGGTGCCACGTCCCCAGGAGGTGTCCAGATCCACCTGGGTAGCGAAAGGAGCAGCTGGTGCGGCAAAATTCCTAAATACCTCTCCTTCCACAATACCTGGGTCTGGAGAAAGGATCAGAGCTCTTCACGACACCGGGAGAGACAGACCCTCCGCTGCTGAATGTGGGAACCACTTGGCTGGATTTTAAACAGAGCATTTTCCCAAGCTCTGCAATTAAGCGGCGATGCCATCGGGGAGTTCAGGAACAGGATGGTTTAGGCTGGCACCAGCCAGTCTGTCATGCTGGGAAGAGCTAACATTAACTCCCCACAGACAGAGGCGGCACAGCGAGGTGGGTAAACTCACCCCACCCTCTGCACGAGTGCCTGAGCTGGGGCTGCCAGCGGCACCTCCCCACAGCCTCCCACCTCCTGCTCCTTTTGCACGCAAACAGCCTGCCGAGACGACCACATTTACTGCAGGTTTAGCTCAGAGCTTGGTTTGAAAAGGCGCTGCTTAAAGTACCGCGGAGCCACAAGGCCCACGGCTCTCACAGGCTCCCAGCCTGCTCTGGGGACCGGCTCTCGTCCCTCTTCCTAGGGCACAAGACCTCTCCCAAAGCACTCGCAGCCAAGGCCAACGCTCCGCCTGGCAGAGAGACTCCATCACCACGTCCAACGCACATTCCTGGAGACATCCAGACTGCGCTGCTGGCACAGCGGTGCCTGGCACTGCCAGGCCTCACCCAGCTGCCTGATGCCAACCGAAGAGTTAACAGCTTGCTGAAAGCCTCCTGGGGCATGCCGAGTCCTTGGGAGAGGAGCAACCCACCCACCCCCTAAACAAGAGTTTGCTTGAACTGTTTCCTGATAAACTAGGTTCAAAATAGAAAGGGACTGTGGAAGGTGCTTGGGTTTTATTCAGCCCTTTCTCTCTCCCCTGCCTAAAATTTTAGGAGAGTCTCTGAAACAACCAGAGAATTCACCCAGGATAAAATACTGACTCTCCTCCCCAGATGCTCGCCCCAGCAGAGCGAACACCTCACAGGCCCGCACTCTCCATCTGCTCTCCTGAGGCACGTAGCGCAGCGGGAGGGCAGCACCCTGCGCACAAGCGGGACGAGATCTGGTGAGCGCGCAGCGGCATCTCGTGAAACGTTACTCGCTAAGCGTTCCTGGACTGGGAGGGGACACCCACGCCTGCGTGGGTCACCACCACTTCCAACAGACAGGACTGAACGGTAACGCTCTCCTTGACAAACCCGAAGAGCAATAGGTATGGGGAGGAGATAGGAAACACCTTGGCAATCAGACCTTCAGGCTGTGATGGGCTTTGATAGATCAAGCACGGTGTAAAGGGGCTGAGGAAAAGGAAACTGCGAAGGAAGCAAGGGCTGTGCAATGCTTCAACACCGCATGGCTGGTCAACAGCCTTGGTGCCGATGGTCAGAGGCGCGTGCCAGCTCCTCCTGCTGCAGGAGGTGGGTGCCAGGGCAATCCCTGCACAGGTAGTTACAGCGAAGACAGAAGAAGATCCTTCTCACCTAGACGGAGCTCCCCGAAATTGCCGCATCCAATCTTCTTGCCAACCCGGAAGTTGGGACCCACCATTAAGACTCCCGAGTTGGTTCCAGCACTCCGGCTTCCATGACTGCTCCTTCCTCCACCTGTCTTGGACATCCTTTTACCTTCCTCCAGCTCCCCTTTCCCTCCTCTCTTATCAAAATCCATAAGTTTGTGATACCCCGGCCTCTCCACGGTTACGCTGCTGCCATACAAATCCCAGAGCTGCCGAAAGTTGAGGGGTGAGGAGAAAAGAAGCAGGGTTCTTCTTGGTTAATACACCATCACGGTGAGCGATGGGAGGGCGGGGCGTGGAGAAGGAGGGATAAGCGGCCACCCACGGGTGCTGGACTACTGAAATGTTAGTGCTTTCCAAGGTCCCGCCGGGATTGTCATCATCGCCTGTTACAGGGAGTTCTTTGGTGGAGAGAACATCCTGCGGAGAGGGTCCTCCCAGCGTGGCTCCTCGGTCTCCCAGCTGCAGAAAGGAGAGGGAGAAAATTAGCGCCAGGAAACAAGGAGGCAGAGGACAACAGGGGTTGCGGGCTCCAGGCTCCTGCCCCCAGCTTCGCAGAGCCCCTCCAACACCATCCCTGCGTTACAGGGAACTCCCAGAACGATGAAGGGTGCCGCAACTGAGGGGTGGGAGAAGCTGGGGTTATCAGGACCGTCGCAGGGCGACCCACATCTAAGATGCTGGCATAAATGAATAAACAAAAGTCTGGCCACGGCAGGAGGTGAAACGCTTGATGAGCATCTCCAGGAGCCAGCAGCGAGTCACGTGGGGAGAACAACGTCCCCGCGGGGAAGGGCTGCTGGCAGCAGGGAGACCTTCGGAGGCACCAGCCGAGGTGCTCGGGGCCAGGCTGCCACTGGTCAGGCCCGAGAGTCTCCAAGAGCAGAGGACACACGTAAACCACTGCGTGACAGGGCAAACTACGCCAGGCGTGCAACTTCCTATGAAGTGAAAAGAGGATATTCTCCCCAGGCGGGTGCTTGCCAGGAGGGTCCCTGCGGGTCCAGAGGCTGTGGCCAGCTGAGTCAGAGCACTTCGCCCCAGCACCAGCCTCCGTTGCGGCTGGGCCGGGACCTCTGAGCCAGCCATCCCGCGCCAGGACGCGTGGGAGAGGACACGGTTTCTAAGCAGTTGTGCATGTGTGGGGCATGGCCCAGGCCTGCCAGACTGGGGTAAAACAGACCCCGGCAAACAGGAACCCAGGACTTACTAACACCCCGCTCGCCTCCACGGCGAGCTCCTGATTGCCGCCTCTTCCTCCTCCGCTCTCAAAAACAAACCTCGATTTTAATTGCAAAGCTTGGAGCGAGGCACGGTGGCCAGCAGGGCTGCTGGCTGCAGCCTGGGCAAAAGCCGCTGTGACGCTCGCTGGGAGTAACTGATGGCCACGGATGCTTGTTTGCTCAGTGGTACGCAGCACCTTGCTGATCTCGTGTGCGCAGCTCCCGGCACTTCCCAGTGAGGCTGGCGGGAAGCCCCATGCTGGCGGTGGGCTAAGTCGGGGTTCCCCTCAGCCCCCGCAAACAGGCAGGACTCAGCTCAGCGCCTTCAACCAGGGAGCTCCTTCCCATGTGCACGCCCCTGCGCATTGCATTGGGTGGGACTCGATGACCTTTAAAGGTCCCTTCCAACCCAAACTATTCTATGATTTTACGATACTGGCTCCGCACAAGCCCTCCCCATGCAGCTGACCGTGTTCACACAGGTACAGCCCAACATCGAGGCCAAATCAGCCACTCGCTCCCTTCCGGAGGAGCGGGATGACAAGTACCATCGACCAGCTCCATGCTCACGGAACGAGGTTCCCAAGAGGGAGCCGTGCTCTCCCTCCATCCAGGACTCCCACCGGAGCTGCCTGGGGGGAGGTCAGGCTCGGTCCCTCCTCGCAGGAATGCCGGCGCAGGAGGCAGCCAGAGTGCGCCAGGAGCAGGACAGCCAGGAAGCTAAACACGGGCTGGAAAGCGCAGAGGGTCAAGCAGGAGCCGGGTGCACACTGTGAGGCCACGTGAGAGACAGACAGACCGACACATGCACGCACACCCCGCTTTAGCCCCCAGCATTCGTCAGCTCTGGTTTTGCTCCCAGCTCAGCCCTTGCTGCGTTTCGAGTGAGCCGAGCAGGGAGGCAGCCCCCACCCCTCCCTGTCCGCTCCCCCTCTCACCACCTTCCTCCGCTCCTCTCCGGGCTCCCGTGACGCCCACCAAGAGCCCTTGCTGCCACGGCCTCATTACCTGCGGGTTAAACAAGCAAACCCACGCCCCTCCAGTGCTCAGACTCCAGGAAATGAGCACACTGCAAGTCCTGACGCTTGGCCAAACCCCATAAAACTTTTTATTGGCTCTCAATAGCTATTAATAACAAAAAAAGGCTTCTTGTCCTAAAGGGTGCGTGGGGGGAAACGGCGGAGGGCCTAAGAGCAACAGAGGGAAAAAGACACCCAAAGCTGGAGCTCAGCACGGGGGAAGGACTGGCTGAGTAAGGGTCCGTGGGCAGGGGAGCTGCTCCCTGGGGCTGCCCTGCTCCCAGTCCTCTCCTGACACCAAATCCTCGCCAGGGCCCACCACGCCCTGTCCGCAGCATCCTGGCAAAATGCCGCTGCTCTCCAGGAGGGACCGGAACTGCCGGCACCGAAGGTGCAGGGTGCTGGCCCGGCCCCTTGGGGCTGTTGTGGGTGCACAACACCCATCTGCAGGACCTGCCTGTTCAAGCACAGGGGAACAAGGCTTTCACTTGGGGTGGGAGCCCCCTCCTTCCCCCACAGGCTCCATCCTCCAGGCCAACACCCCCAGAGCATCCCCAGAGCACAGCAGCCCCAGCACCGAGCAGCCTGGCCCTCCAAGGCCACCACTGGCAGGCCAACACCTGGGGACCATCTTGCTGCACCCAGCACACCTCGGCCGAGGGAAACTGAGGCACGCAGAGCCTTCCAGCTTCCCTAAAGGCCACGCAGGCAGCTACAGGTTGGCTCCTGCCCTGACGCTCCCTTCCCCCGGCAGCCAGCGGTCTCCGTCCCGTGCCAGCAGGAAGCGCGGTGGGAGCGGCAGTGGAGCAGGGCTTCCCCGCGCTTTGTTCTCCCCCAGCCCCGAGCGCACACGGCCGACACGTGATATCCTGCTCATTCTTTGCTCCCCCGATAATTTCCGCCCCGGGTTCGGCGCATGGCAGTGCCCTCCCGCCCGTCTCGCGCGTCTCCACCTCTGCTGGCCTCGCACAAGGGCGCCGCGGAGCCATTTCCCCCGTGACCTCCCAGCTCCTGGAGCAGCACGGCCCTACCCAGGCATTTCGGGAGCCACCTTTCCCAGACGTGGCTCCTGCCACACACCAGGGAAGGGGAGGCAGCCGGCGATGCACAGGCCATGCTGTTTCATACCCCGTTTTCATTTTGAATCAGACCTTTATGTTCAGTCCCGAGGGATTTCAGGCCCAGACTGTTTGCACAGTCAGGCAGCCAACAGCCAGAGCCAAGGGAGCTCCAGCCCCGTGCTTGCAATTATTTTTTTTAAAGAGTTATGGGCCAGTCTCTGCAAGGGAATTTCAGACAATGGAGCGAGACAGAGCCCTAACAGAAGGGGAAAAAATAAATACTGCTTCCTGCAAGCACTGGGAGACTGTGCTGTCTTCCCCCAGCCCAGACAATCGCAGGCAGCAGCCTAACGCAACTCTCCAGCCCTGCCTGCGCAGCAAGCCTTGGCCTGGGGAGCAGCCCTCCCAAAAGAGCCCAGCTCCAAACCCCGATTTCGGGCAGCTGGGCCAGGGCAACGACCGGCAAGGCCACGGCACTGACCCCCGTGCCGGGACTGCGTGCCAGCCGGCTGCAATTCCCCCTTTCCCAAAGCCGGGTGGTCAGAGCAGCAGGAAGTCACTGAACCACATCCGTGTGAGTCAGGCCAGGGCAAGCGATGCTCCTCCAAACTCTGCCCACCAGCCTGCCCCGTGGATGAGCCGCAGGGAGCTGAGGGCTGGGAGGAATCTATTTTTGCATCCGAAGAGCGCCAAGGAGACGCAACGTCTGTTAGTACCTCCGTACGGGACCCACCTCTCTGTGCGGTGTCAGTGACTGGTCAGGTTTTCCACTCTGTGCCACAAAGAGATCCCTGGCCTTTAAAATTGAGAACAACCTAATTAGAAACAGAAACCTTTGGTAAAATCCCAGGACTCCCACTGCTCTGGAGCGAACAGCCCTGCAAAACTTGTGTTTGTTAAAACAGCAGCCTCTGGATGGGCAACAGAGACCCAGATCTGCCCCATCTGGCCACCCCAGGGTACCAGCACCATGGGGAAGATGCCCCTGATAAAACTGAGGGCACATTGCTGCATTTTGAACAGGAATCCTCACCCAGAAGGGCCACACTGAGGCAAGCAGCCTCAGAAAAGCACCTTCTAGGCTGGATTTGTTGGCCTGGTATCAAATCTGATGCAAGATGAGACTAAGAAAACTTCTTTCTCTCTTTGGGGGGAAAGGGAGGGAGGGGGATGAATAAGAAAAAAAAATAAATTGGCCTGAAGTTTGGTAGAAGAAATTCCAAAGCAAGCTGTGGTCTTAAAACAAATAAGCACTGCCCTGCAGCGTTTGCAATGCAAGTGCTCCGAGCCAGGGGAACCTGAAAGCGAAATAAACTGCAGACAAGTGCAAGCGACTTCAGCACCTCCCCAGAACAGAACCACAAAAACACTAACAGTACCATAAAGGGGGCAAAACTACACTCAAGCCATCATCTGAAACCCGAAGAAGGGGTTCATGTTGGTTTTGTTGAAATACTGGGTTCTTTTTATTTGCCATCTGGTTTGGAGCATGCCAGCTCTGCTCCAGTCACATTTACAAGCTTTTCCCTGCAGTCATGAGGGTGAGAAAAAAGGGATTGGGGGTGGGGGGTTATTTGTTTTGTTTTTTTAAAAAAAAGAAGAAAAAACTGTGATTCTAGTGCTAGCCCTTGTCTCCGAGACCTGTGACTTGGACTGAAATATCAAGGCTCGGGAAGTTCCTGGACACATTTGCAAGTATAAAATGATGAAAAAGTTGTATTTTTAAAAATTTCTTTCCTGTATAGTGAAACCTCGTGGCTGCTGGGAAAGGACTTGTACCGTACCATCTGGGGCACATTGTTCCAGGCCCTTTATACACACAGTGTTCCTGCCCAAAAGAGGTTACAATTAAACGGGGCAAGACAAAAGAGGGGAAGAAGAGGAAAAAATAGCGGCCCGGAGCAGGGAAGTGATTGGTGAAGGTCAGGGAGCAGGTCCGTGGCGCTTCTCGGAACAGAGTCCAGGTGTCCTGGACCAGCTGGCACCCCCGGGCGGCTGCGATGCTGCTACCGGCCACGGAGGCCTGACTGTACCGAGCCCTGATCTCTGCAAGCCGTTGGGATGGTTACTTGAAGCCGGTTTCCCCGTGTACTCTGCGCTTTGCGAGGAAAAAGAGAAACACAGCTGCATCCAGATGAAAGAGAAAGGAAAGCTTCTTGAGAGCACAAAAAAGAAAAGCCCTTGACACTACGCAGCTCCAAGTACAGATCACTGCCAATTAAAAGCTAAAAATAATCACAAATACCCTGATGTCCCAAAGGACGACCCATCGGCTGGCTCCCAATGCAAGAATCCAGACCAAAAAGCAACCGGTGGCCTTACACAGCTGAAACCAAAACCCAATAAATTTTAGAAGTTTAAGAGGCAGATGAATTCTCAGCTTACAAGGAGACCAAAAGTCTTAAAACAAAACAAGATCCAACATCTTTAAAGCAAGCTGCAGACGGTCCCAGATGATGTCTACAAAGGTTTGTAGTTAAAAATGTATTCCAGCCTTCAGTGCCGGCAGCCAACCCTGCTCATGACAAAACGGGGAAAAGCTGTGCCACGACACAGAGGTTTCCCAAGATGAGGGGTCACGGAAAGCCTCCCCAGGCTTCCCGCAGGAGACCCCTGTAATGGGCACAGTCAAGCCCGAGGTGGGAGCAGAGGCACCGGAGGGAGGCGGGAGGGCAGGAGAAGCAGGGCATCCCTACGCAGGCACCCCACAAGAGCTCAGGGAGCAGAAAGGCAACGGGCTGCCGGAAGCCTCCAGCTTTGGAGCAGCCTGCAGACGCGCGAGCGCTACCCGAGCAGATGGAGACCAGCCTCCAGGCACCGTTGCAGCGCTGCTGGGGCCCTCTCCAATCGCCCCACACCCTGCACGAGGCCTCCAGAGACCCAAGACAAGCAGGACAGCTCTTGGTACTCGTGCGTGGCTCTGACTAGGGGCCTTCCAGGTCGAGCAGGCTCAGGAAGGGAACAAATCTGGGGTGTGAACAGCTACAGAATGAGAAACAGATGCAGAAGGGGGACAAAAAAAAAAAATACTCATTCCAACCTAACGCTGTGAACTGTAGTGGTACAAAGGGTCCTCCTGAGATGGAGGTTTGGGCCCACAACTGCATCCTCCACGGGGCCACCGTTCCCACACGCGCCTGGGGCAGTGGGGGGCAGAGGCCAACGCAGGCTGGAGGAAGAAGACGGCAGCTCACAGACAAAGGCTGTTCCAGCTGCTCCAAAGGACAGGAACTGGTCACGAAGTCACCTTCTCCCACCAACTTTGCTCTGGACTAAGAGGAAAGGAAAAACCTTCTGGAGTGTCCCAGTACAGCAGAAACCCTTTCTGCTGGGCCTGCAGTGTCCCGTGCTCTGCAGGGCTCGCTGAGGTCCCCCCTCCGGGCTGAAGCTCCTCACTTCTGCTCTTTCAACAGCCGAAAACTTTGAAGAAAAGCCTGTCCATACAGTTACCACAAAAGGGAAATCCAGTGGATTTTCGAAGACGTAAGAATAATACAACTACTTCTCACTCTGGAAATTTCGTGTTCAAACCATATTTGTCCAAGCCCAATGCTAGTATCTCTTGTGGGAGAGCCAACATGACCAGTACAACCAGACAACCTGTACTGGAGTGACAGCAAGTGCATACACATGCGTAAAGACCCAGCTTGACCCACTGTTATTTAATTCATGTTTAAGAAAAATATAAGCAAACTGGAACTAAGCCTCCTTTACACCGAAGTGGGAACATTCACACACCTTCAGCACCAATTTAACTTCACAGGCTCAAAACTCCTCTCTTCCACAACTGACACGGAGCTGTAAAGCTGGGGGGCAACTCCCTCCCAGCCCCACAGCAGTACCAGGAACCCGCTCCCCACGCCGCTTTCCTTCCCTTTTCTCTCTACACACACACACCAGTGCCGCAGGAGAAAGCCCAGTTTGAGACGGCCACATCAGACACTGCAATAAGCCCATTCCTGCTTCTACCTTGGAGAGGTGGCATCGTGCTCCAGAGCGTGCTGCCGAGCTCCCTGCAACTCAAGTCTCGACATTTATGAGAAAAATCCACACTGGGTGGATTTTTGAGGAAACAAGACAATTGGTAGGAGGGGTTTTTCATTTGGTTTTGTTTGTGGTTTTTTGTTTTGTTTTGTTTTGTTTTTTTTTTTAAATGAAGAGTCCTTCCAAGACTTGGACTTGCTCGGGCAACAGGAAAGTCGTAAGCTGGAAGCGTAAGCTCCTCTCCCTGCCTCGTGCTGCCGGGCTCAGGCGATGCAGCGTGCCCCCCAGGGATCTCTTGAACTTCCTCCGCCCCTGGACACGCACCTCTCCTCCTCGCTGGACACAGCGGCTCGCCATCAGCTCCTTCCCACAGCAGAAGTGCCAAAGAAGCTCGGAGGCAGGTCTGTGGGGTGGGCTGTCCCCAGCTGCATCAGCTGCTTTCCCAGGAGGAAGAGGGAAACCTTGCTGTTTGGAGAAAACCCACCCTGACCCCCATCCAGGGAAGTTTCCTCCGTGGGCTGGAGAGGCAGCAGGGCTGTGCAGCACCCTGACCTCCTCCACCTTCGACCTCCACCAGCTACAGCTCCAGTCACGGGAGACCCAAGCAAACCTACTGGGGCAGCAGAATAATCCTTGTGGCAAAGACAGATTGGCTTGTTCTGGCCCAATTTCCCCCCAGTCCCTCAAGAAAAGAGGGGATTGAGTGCTTTGACCGAGGAACTCAAGGCACCCAGCGGAGAAGTGAGTTCTGGATGTGAGCATCTGGCCTGCCACAGCACAGGAGAGTCGTGCCAACCCCATCAGGACGGAGGAATGGCTGTGTCTCGCAGGGGACAGCCCCTGCGGAGGAGTCAGAGCAGCAGGGCAGGGGTGAAGGGGCCTTTATCTGTCCTGGGGAATCCCTTAAAAATCAGGAAGTCCTAAAAGCAGCCGCTTTCCCAGCAACGCGCAATGCCTGCGCAGTTTCTGCTGATCGCAGCCACAAGAACATCATCCCCTGACCCCAGTGGGGTTGGTTAAGCAGAGATGGCATCCAGGCCTCCTCGCAATCTCCAACGCTTTTCCCAGCCTACAGCGAGGCGGGAGCCAGCAGAGCTCTGTTTACTCTGTTTCCTCCTTTGTGTGTTCATGTTGGTGTCAGCACAACAGGAAGCTCTTGTTAAATAGTTTGTTACTTAACTGCTGATGCAGAGCCACCGGGGAACCCAGGCGTAATGTGCAGCGCGTTTCGAGAGGTGGGGGAGCCTCATAGCTGGGATTTGAGAGCTCTCAGCTCTGCCACCGCCTCCCTGGTGATTTGGGCATGTACCGACTTCCCAGCCCTTCACATCCCGGCCGTTACACTGGGATAACAACTCCCCTGCATCTGCCTTGTTCATTTGAGGTCCTCAGGGAGATGCTTGGCTCTTTCTCAGCTTCTGAACAGTGCTGAGAGCTCAGCAATCTTCCCCCTGCCTCCTCCAAGGCTTCCTTCAGGGAAAAGACAAGAACCCAGTAACCGACTGAAGAAACTCCCCCACCAAACAGCAACACCATCCCATGAAATCCACCCACCCTACCTGCACTCCTGCTGCCCGCGCACAAGGTCATCAGCCCACCGGTGGGGAATATCCAACGGTCACAAATTTACTTTTTAGATCCTCACGTCAAGCCCGCCAGCCTGCTCGTCCCAAAGAGCAGCCCTCATCTGAAGCCCTACAGCCCATCTCCCCGACTGCTTCCTTACGAGCCGTTGCATCCCTCATCGCGCAAACACGGACACCGGTTCATGTCTGTACAGTGCTATCAGACTGAGTCATCGATTACACGGCAGACGCAGTCCTATCACCATGGTCACTGTACCAGGAGCGTTTGAAGCGCAGTTTCCCCTTCGACACGGGAACAACTGTGGCTGGTCTCCCCCTCCGGCAGAGACGCCGCAGCACGGTCTCACTTTTGGCCCCACAATGTTTACAATTAGGAAATTTGCAAGGGCAGTTTGTCCCAAACATGTGGGTTTTTCCATCCAGGTTGTTTCTTGAAAAGAAAAAAAAAAAAAAAATAAAGCCAAGGCTAATGTTTCTAGCAGAATTTCTTCTAGTGTTCAGGGAAAAAAAACCCAACACTAAAAACCCACAAAAACCCTAAACTGTAGCAGCAAAGCTTTTAATCCAACATGATCCGAGCATCCTTGTTCCAAACCTCCCCTCCCTTCCTGGCTTCCCAGCTCTTTACTGAGAACATGGTGTGTCCGTGAGGAGGGAGGACTCCACCCGCACGCTATAGCCCAGCTCAGCCCCCGAGCAGCGGGCGCAGGGCGCTCCCGGCACCTTCAGCCTTGCCAGTCCCCTGCTGCTCGCTGCGCCCCGTGGCCGGGCTCTCGCCCTCCCTGTGCCGACTGCTCCCGACGGCCGTCCGTGGCAGAGGGGTCAGATGTAGCCAACGCTGCTCGCACCGTAATTCAAAAAAAAAAAAAAAAAACCAACAACAAAACAAACATGAACAGAGCAAATACTCAGACACACCATCACCTCCAGCTATATAGTTAACACAGAACAAACAAAAAAATGACTTGTAGCAAATGAAGCGATGGAGGAGGAAGGTGTTGAGCCTCTGTTAAGAGATTAAAGCATTTACCAGGCGTAGCTGTACTGCTCCCAGCGCAGCCCATCAGCCAGCCCGAGCACCTCAGCATTTTACCCTGGTATCCTTCATGGCTCTCAGCCACATCCAAAAAAACATCCAAGCCACAAAAACACCAGGATTAAAAAAATAATAAAAAAAATAATAATAATGCAGCGTTTGTTTTCTCCCCAGAGTTGAGCTGTGGATGGATTTTTCTTTCTGGCTTCCTCTTCCAGCTATCATGTCTATTAAGCTTTTCTCTAAATTAGAAGTGTGCTCTTGTTACTGGCTGTTCCCTTCCCCAGGAGATTTGCAGACACTGTGCACTCTGGTCAGCTCTTAACCTACAACAGATCAAGCTCCAAATCTCTTCAAAGTTATTTTCTCCCAGCTTCCAAACACAAATATGGCTTTTTAATGGATTACTATGAATTTTCAAAAAAAAATTTTTTTTTTTTTTAAAATGTTCCCTCCGTAACGATGAGAAGAGCAGAGTTTCAGCACTGCAGCAGAGAGCTGCTTCTACCGAATAGGAGTCCCGCTTCACAGCTCAGAGGCCTCACCAACGCTCAGCTACACCAAGTTCTCACAACACAAAACCAGTAATGACTCATGTGTAATTTCATTGAGATCTTTAGCAGATACCAGCTGACATATTCGAAACCATCAACCTGCTTTAAAAGCAAATTCTCAGCTGTTTCTCAAACTCCAGCACCGCTACCGGCGCAGTTAGTGCTGGGACGGCCCAGCCATCCCAGACCCTCGCTGCCCTCTACGTGCTCACAGCGTCCCCCGCTCCAACTCCAGCATCGCAACAGCCCCGAAAAAGAGTGGGAGCAGAACTGAAATCTGTTCTCTAAACATAATGAAATTAAATACGTAAAAAAGGGGGGAAACCGCCAGTAGTAGTGTTTTCAGTTTCCAATACAGCCCTGAAGGCAACACTCTGAAGAGCTGATAGGAACTCACCTGAAGGTGTGAATTCCCTACGCTGTTGTGATTTTAAAACAATCGCCTCCTTTTCGAGGAAGAGCCGTACAAGCCACGGGCCGGAGCATACCGCTGGACTGGCAGAAGTGTACGGAGCCGGACGACTTCACCCTGAAGGTTCGACCACTCGCACCACGGCTCAGCATGGACGAGGAAAACTCCCTGCCCGCAGCGGGTGGGCAGGCAGGGATGCGTGCCTATAGCATCAGCTTTACTAAGAGTCAGCTTTCCAGCAGTAGTTCAGCAGTAATTATTTTGCACCCAAAAATATCTAATGAGGAAAAAGGCCCCTCTAACCAACAGGAGCACGACCGTTTTGATGCGTGTTTGCTCCCGGCTTGCAAAAGCAGAAATGGAAATCAATGCGCTTCGGACAGGCCAAATTCAGAACAACCCAGATCCTCAATGTTTTTGAACACAAGCAAGCTTGCAGAGTCAACAGCTCTTCTCAGGCAACTCCTAAATCTCTCAGGAAAAGCAGCCACAAAAACTTCATGAAGCATCTCTCCACTTCTGCGAGCTGCTACACAATTTGCTCCCAGCCGAATGCAGAATTTCACTTCTTTTGTTGGATCCCTGTCCAAAGCAGTTACACCTGGATGGAAAATACTAACTATGCTTTACCAAGGAGCCGGAAATACCACGATGGAAATTTCAGCAGCAGCACAGGAACCAAGCAAAAAGCTAAAAATACTTCTCTAGGAAAAATAATAATAGTAAATATGCACATGCTAAAATAAGACCAGATCTGAAAACTAGACTGGAAAAGATCAAACACAGCACAAGTCAGACAAATCCACCCGAGAACCAAGTGCCTGAGAGAGTCTGTTCACCTTTTTGGACTCATCAGCCACAAATTTAAACTTCCACCTTCAGAATTCATAAAATCTACCAGAAAACACACTGAAGCTTTATTAGAGAGACTTGAAGGGAAACAGCTTTTTGGCTGACTTTACGGACCCCACAAAAGGGGTCTGTGCTATACGCCTTGATTTACCCTTTGCGTGACATGCGACCGTGCCCAGCTCAGCCCCAGGGCAGCCACCTCCCACTTCTCAAGCCACATCCATCTCACGAGCCATTCCCAGGGTCCCCGTGCCAGATCCACACCGCATGGAAACAGCGGCAACGCCAAACCACCGTGGGGTGTTGGGAATGCAAAACCCCTGGTTGCAGGAGGGAGTCGGGTAGCAAGAGATACCTGCCCGCCTTCCCATCCAGCCCTGCCATCGCGCCTCTGGGATGTCACTGGCATCTTCTACCTGCTCCTTACTCCAGTATCGCTCCTCCAAGAACAGCAACAGCCGTCCTTGTGGCTGCTGGGCCAGGAGAGGTGCTGGTACACAACTGGAAGACAGCAAGATCAGCAAAATGACCCAACTACAGCTCCAGCCCGCTGCCCCACTGCTCGTACTAGCGTCGCTTTGGTGTCCCTGCTCACAGATGGAGCAATTTCTGTCTGAGAAACCACAACTTGCTTTGCTATTACCGTAAGAGGGACGCCATAGGTAACAGATGGGTAACCAGAGCAGTAAGCTTGGTTTTGAACAACAACAGAAAAGACACGGGCTCGTCTTCTGCCCCTGCGTGAAGTAAATTACCTAAGGCTGTAATTCTGCAGAACCTATCGCATCTTAACAGTTCAGCACAAAAAAAAGCCGACTGGGATGTTGAAGTAGTTTCGGTTTTACTAATGTAGAGTTAGTAGTACTGGAAGAAAGGAAGTTCACTACAGACAAAGCTGAATCTCTGGCTGGGAGACCTTAAAAGGACAGCAGAGTCCAACTCCCGGTTCTTCATCCCTTCCCACAGCCCGTATGCTCCAGCGGTTTCCACGGGACACACGCAGGCACCCCAGCCAAGATGCTGACGATGCCTTTCAAGCTCCCGCTCAGCACCGCAAGAGCTGGATTCAATAAGGCATTTCATACGCAGCGTCACCTACTCAAACAAGTGGTCTCAGCCGTCAAGCCCCTCGCATGCGCCGGGTTTTGTGGCTCTGCCAGTGGGTTTTCTATTTAAACCAGACAATACATCCCCAACGCAGCAAGCTCCAGTTAGACACCGGATACTAATTAAATCCACGCTGCTGCTACAAGGCAGAGCTGCAAAGGAACCAGCTGCCTTCCAGAAGTCCACAGCAGTTGGCCAGCAAAAGTCTGTTTACCAGTCCCGTGCCTTCCCCTTCTCCCCTCCACACATTTACCGAGGTTGACGTAAGAGCAGAACCTGCTTCTTTTCCAACCAGTCCCATCCTGCCCAGCTCTTGCACCAATTTCATTGTCACAAGCATGCTCATCTTGGGAGAGATGCCTGGAAAGGTTTCGTTTCTACAGTCAAGCCCCAATATTGCTATTTACTCCACTCATGGCCAGAGCATAAAGCCTGAGACTCAGCTGTACAGCCAACATCAACTCCAAGAAGCTTCAGAGAGGAACAATCCAGCCAGATCTGACTGACACACTGCAAAAGGTCAAGTCCCTAACGCTCACCTACTGCAAAACCTGAGGTTTGCTTTCATGCCTGGTGGCTCCTTGCAAAATAGGCTCTCTCTGCAAGCAGGTATCCAAAAGATTGTCTGTATCCCAAATCACTGAGTCCCGTTTGTGCCCTGGGAAATGGAGAAGCCCAAGGAGAGCTACTGCTCAAACAGCTACTGAGAAGAGACTACAGAGCCAGAGCCCAAAGCACCTTCAGGGCGGACAGCCCTATTCTGTATTTCAACCTCTGCCACTGGACACAGATGCTTTTTAACCATTTTCGCTTCAGCTGTGGGGAAAAAGCACCTTGACAACTCAGCCACCCTTTTACTGCCCTGGCACGCGATATGGAAAGGGAGGCCGAACGCAGACAGGTCCAGACGTGCTCCGAGCGACTGCCGGGCCTGCAGCACCGTGGGGATCCAGCTGAAGGGTGACTGACTCGTGAAAGGTGAGCAGCGCCTGCAGATGCAGAACGGGAGCTGCACAAGCACGTCTGTAACAGGCATCGCCGTGCCCTCTCCATCCTTCCCCCAGCACCACAGAAGTTTCGAGAGCAGGTTTAACTGCAGGTTTGACTTCAGGTAACGACGCTGGTTCAGCAGCAAGATGCAGGCAGCAGCAGTGGGACCCAGGCACCTGCGAAGCCTTCCTGTGAAAGGGATGATCCTACCTTTGTCACAAACACGCAAATTCACTGCCACCGCCACCCGGATCATCAGCCTGGTTGTGATGGTACCTGTGCTGGGCCACACTCCAGGAACAAGGCAGAAAAGCATTGCATTCAGATGTCAGGTTTCCGAGTAAGGCAAGTTCCCCTTCCGTCTCCTTCCCTCCTGTCTCCAGAGCTCGCAGCCTGCTTCGCAGGCACCAGCCAGTGGTGAAAAAAAAAAAAAAAAAGGCTTCTAGACAAATAGATAATTTTCACCCAGCAGCTTGGAACAAGCGCTTCCATTTCGCATCTCACATCCGAGGCTAGAACACCTCCTCCTGTGCCACTGCAGCCTGAAATAAGGTTAAGACCATCTCTACCAGCATGCTACTTCCCCGGCCCTGTCCCTGAACACTCCCGTGCTCTCAAAAGCTGACACTTTTCATAAAAACAAGATAAAGTGCTGCTCGCCTTTCTCTTGATAAGGGATCTTAGTGCACATCCGGCACCGTGCACAAGAATGGATGCGAAAGAAGAGTTGCCACCACTTTCACAGACAGAACAGAGGAAGGCTCTCTTCCCCGCCTCCGCTGCAGCCAGAGATGTGCTGCACCTTTGCTTTGCAGCAACAGCCACGGCAGCAGAGAGCTGCCCTGCCTCCTGCCAGGCCACCACACAGAGGCTGCGGAACCTGCCCAGCAAAGGAAAAGGCTTAGGGACAACCTGCCGCAAGAGCACCTTGGCGGCAAACCCAGAGGAACAGCAGGTACAAAAGCAGATAGCAGCAGGTGAGGAAGGATCAGAGAAGCGTGCCAATGGCCCAGCAAAGCCGAGAGGGGAAACGCTGCAGCAGCCGCGAGGGCACAACGTGCCCACCCGAGAGCCGGTCCTGAGCCCACCTGCTCGTTGCCTTTTGGAGCAAGCATCCACAGCGACCCACAGAGAACAGCGCACAGCCGATGCTGTTAACACACCTCACCGGAGCAGGAGAGCAGATGTTTTGGCAAGCAACCGTCCATTTCCCACCCCACTGTGACAGGCTTATTTCCCAGCCCGGCATCAGGGCTGCTTTGCACTGCTTGCTGTTAAACTTTGGGGTTTTCCCTCCCTCCCCCGAATTTGCAGTCGTACACGTGAGCACACACGTGTATTTAAGTAGTAGTGTGAAGTCACGATGGTTGAAACAGCAAACTCCCAGAGATTTCTGAATCCCAATCTGTGAAATCGGTTCTTCCCACCAAAGCAGGGAGATGGGAAGGCATCCTGCTCTCCCAGCGCTGGGACAGCCCAACCGTCGCCACAAGGCCAGTCCATCAATAAAGCCTCGTCACGCACATGACGCTGTGCGCCGTGCCATCGCTTCTCTCCTCTCCGCTGAAGGCAGAGCAGGGTCCAAACCCTCCGCTACAGCCCACCGAGAAAGACCTACAGCAAAAACTTCCTCCTGTTTATGCAACCACTGGCCCCTGAGGATGGAAAACGAGCCAGGATGTGACAGCAACAATCCTCACACAATGCGAAAACCACATGTGACCAAGGGGCTGCTGTGCCACCTTCACCCCTTGTCAACAAGCCACGGAGCAAGCTCCAGCCCCTGGCAGGCAGCCCCAGACCCACGCCCGTCAGCGCAGCTGGCAGACGACACAACAGCTCCCCGCTTGGTGGTGACACGGCTCCTTTATCAGTTCCCACGGATGGGGAGGTCAAGAGCAGCTCTCAACCACTCACTGAGGAAGGGGGCACCCCTGCAGCCCCGAGTCGTGGATTGCTCCGCAAGACAGCCTGGTAGAGACAAACGGGCTCCCTGGCGAAGCGCAGCACAGCTTTCCCACGCTGCCAGACTGCGGGTGAACTGCTCTCCCGCCGCCAGCCCCTGCCTCTCATAGAATCATGGAATCATTAAGGTTGGAAAAGACCCTTAAGATCATTGAGTCATCTGCCCTCCTCTCCTGCAGGAGCCACTGCGCTGGTGTTGTGGGCATCATTCGAGGGGGACGCTGCCCACGGGATGATCCATGCTTCGTCACGGCAGGACGAGGCTCCAGAGAAAGCCCAGACAGAGGTGTTTTGGTGTGCGTGAGTCAGAGGGTCCGACCACACGGTGGGGCGAGACCTCCCCCCACGCGCCGTGGGAGAGCTCCTCATGGCTCTGCTTACAGAGCACAAACCACAGCTGCGGCCCACGGGCCAGGCAGCAGCAGAAGGGGAGCAGAGGACAGGGGAAGACGCAGCCATCCAAGCACTGTCTCAGAGGGAGTGCTGTCAAGTGGTGGGAGACATTCAAGAGCAGAGGAAGAACGCAACTCTTTCAAGGATGTCCTCAGAGATCCCGCAGCCTTGAATCCCACATGTGCTTCCTTCCGGCATTGCGAGGGATCAGCCGTAACTAGGATGAGGGGCTCAACATCTGTTCTCCAAAGGATAAAGGGACGTTTCCCAACTCCTTTCCTATAACAAAAGCCAGTTCCTGGATCGCGTGGCTCCTTTCCCTTCCTTTCCTCCCCCAAACTGGGTGACAGTCTCAAAACTTTTCATCCACCTGGAGGAGATTTCCTCCCCACAGAGGAACTCAACCCCACCGGCGCGGGCCAGCCAGGCGCGCTCCTCCCCAGGGAGCGGGATGCCAGAGCGACACACTCAGCACTTTTTCCTCCCCACAGCCTTCGGATGGGCGCCCAAGTAACCTCAGGAGCAGGAGACTGGGAACAGACTGCTGCCCTCGGACACTCACACCACAGGTCTCCCCACAACACAAATGGCTTGAAACTGGCTGGAGATGGCTCAGCACCACTGAACAACCCAGAATATCCCCACTCGCTCCCAGCTTCCAGGGAGCAGGAGATTGAAGTTTAGCAGAGCACTAGCTCTCAGCACTTCCATTTTCCTTCCCTGCAGCCACAGAATGAGCAAAAGCACTCCCTCCTCTCACCATCTGCATGGCCTCCTCACGTGTAGGGCACAGGGAGCAGGGGGTTCCCGGCACCCCACAGGGGCTGTGCCCCTGAAGCCAGCAGGGGAAAGGCTCTCTCAGAGCAGGACAGACACGGAGCCCGAGGACGATCATCAGCACGTTGCACCAGCCTGACAATTTACATGCCAGGGCACAAACCTGCTCCGACAGCAGGTGACGCTCATTCTTCTCCTGGAAGCCACCATCTCTGGAGGGCAGGACATCTCTGCTGCCCAAACTGGAGTCACACTGCAAGTCCACAGCAGACTTTCTTCTCTTCTCTGAACCGCAGCTTTCCAAGCGGCCACGCATGAGAAAAGCCCCTCTCTTGTTACCCGCTCTGTTCCACCAGAGCCCAGGCCACCAGGGAGCTCTAGATGATATCAGGTGTGGATGCTGCCATTTCGAAGTTTGTACTTGCCACCCCTGACCACATCTGTCGTGCCAGGTGGGACACCCCAGAAGAGACCACATCCACGACCCTGCGCTGGCATCCACACCGTATGGCTCCAGGGGCTGGGCATACACCTCCTTCCCTCCCAGCAAGCTGGGCAAGAATCCAAGCAGCAGCATAAGCCATCTTATCTTCCTGATGTCCCTAGGCACAAGCTCCAGGGGCTTTCCAGACAGCTGATGCAAACGATAAATGCCCCCCGCCAGCTCTTACACTACTCCTTGCAGCAGCTGGCTCAAAGTACACACCAAGGAAGCGTCATTACAGATGAGGGAACTGAGGCACGTAACATCGCACAGAAAGCAGCGGCAGAAGGGCGAGAGAAGCCTGGTCCCCGGAGGCTGCTGTGCCCTCTAAGGTCACCTGCGCAGACGGTGGCCCTGACCACGGGTACCTTCTCCAGGCCAGGGCAGTAACCCGGCCTCATGCGGCACGGTCTGCTCGGCACTAGGAGCAGGTCAGAGGCCCAGCTGCAGCGATTGCCAGATTGGTTTCAGATTTGTCTCCTGGTTCACATTTCCAGGAGGCGGGTGGAGCGGACGCCCACAGGCAGAGCTCTGCCAGCACCTCCCTCCTCCTCCAGTGCCACCCTGGGCAGGCACCACCTCTTAACAGCCATCGACCTTCTGCCAGGGGATACAGAGGAACACAGGTGAGCGTTTGTCTCCTGATTCCTTGCCGGCTCTGCCACCACAGGGCTCTCACCAGGCAGCGGTGGGGGAAAGGAGGGGCTCCCAGCCCTGACAACTGGGGAGGGTGCTGTACCTCCCAGAAAACTCAGTGCAGAGCCAGGGAGATGATGGGAGCACTCACAGGGGATCTGAAGCTCAGCAGTGCAGCCTAAGCCGGGAGAAGATGCTGGCCGTCAGCCAGGCAGCTCGGGGCAGCCCCGCTGCCCCCATGAGGGACAGGGCTGGGAACTCTGCTGCAAAGCAACCAGCTCTTGCCAGGAGAGCGCAAAGCCCATCTGGGTGGCTTTGAAATACCAGGTTTTTCCCCAATCACTTTCATCAACACTTCTCGTAGGCAATTGCTGTAACACAGATTCGCCTGGTACCTCAAACAACGGGGCTTCTTCCCAGCCCTGCTTCGGGCCAGGGCAGGGGAGGAAGCGGCAGATATGAAAGCCAGGCAGCACTGGAGGAATGAAAACCACAGCCCATTTCATCTCCCACCTCCAAGATTTGGGGTAGTTACTCATCCCGCAGGGGATGGGGGCAAGTTGAGCACTCTGGGGCCTTCGGCTAGGAGGGGTTTCCAGAAGGGGTTACTAACGAGCCGCTCACATGCCAGCCACAGTTCAAAGCGGGGAAACAGACCCACAAGGACTCCAACTCAGCAGATTCGAAGCACATATCCAGCCCGGCTGCCAAAGGCTTGTGCACCGCAACGGCAAGATGCGTGTGACAGCAGGGTTCCCCCGCTCCTCAGCCCATCTGGGGACTGTCACTCTGCAGAGATCTGCTTGGCCTCCTGTCATGTGTATCGCTACCAAACCCTTTTCTGTCAGCAGGATCTGGGTTGGCATAAGCACTTTTAATAGTAGGATTTTTTTTTTTTTTCCCCCTTAACCCATATCCTCTTGACAGAACCAGGTTAGAAAGCAGCTGCACTGGCAGCTCTGGGGTAGCCTTTTGCAAGGCAAGGCAGGGGAAAAAGGGGTGCCTGGATCCAGTTATCTCTTCAATCACCAAACTACAGCTAATTGCAACTTCCCCAGCTCACCTAGGGTTGCATGGAAGGGGGGAAACAATGCCAGCTCTGCTCTGTCCCAGCCCAGACACTTCGCTCCAGAGCGGGCCCTTCGCCCTGGAGAGCCCTGGAGCAGGGTGGGAGGAGGGGGGTGTCATTCCCACTGGTGACAAGGGCTGTTTCCATTTCTGGGTTGCAGAGCTGCAGCTCTGCCAAGCCGAGCTGTCCCACATTCAAGCAAACACCATTTCCCCCTCTGCTTTCTTCCCCAGGCTGCTCAAAGCCCCACACGTTTCCTCTCAAATGACTGCCAAACCTTAAGAACTGGGGAGGACAGAAGCAGGGAAGGGAAAGCTTCCAGGGGGGGTTCACAGGGAAACCTCTCCCCGAGGAGCTGTCAAACTCCTTGTGCTGAGATGCCAGAATCACCTCCCTACTGCAAAGTCACACAGGAGCTGGCTCGCTGTCGCCCTGGCTTATGTACACTGCTCCCAGCTCTCCACCCCAACGGGGACAGTCACCCAACAGGGACAGACTTCCAGGACCACAAGCAGGACCCACGGCCCAGACCGTGGAGAGGAAAGAGTAGCACCGCGCAATTAATCTTTCCTGCAGAGTAACTGGGGCGGAGGGATGCTCTGTGGCACGACAATATCCATCAGCTTACATGCAAGCGTCAGCAGCATCTTCAGAGAAGCAACGAGTGATCCATGAGGCATTTATCTTCCCACCCCCTCTATTACAAGACCAAGCAGCTCAATCCATTACACATTTTTTCTTGCAACCTCTCTCGAAGGTACAGAAGCGACCTGCTTATTTTACAGATGGGGAAGCGAAGCAGCATGAAGCTCTTAACACATCCATGATCTCACAGAAGAAAAGGGGGGTAGAGAAAGGCGATTCTCAACTAACTGGAAACTAACTGGGACAAATTCCTAAGACCTAGACAAATATCCCAGTCTGCTGGCTTGCAGGGAGGGATAAGGTTCAGAAGAGAGGGGCCAGAGACCTACATCCCATCCCTGGTCATGCCACAAATTGTTCAGGATCTTTTTACTCCTCCATCCCTCACGTAGAGGATCAGAATCACAACCCCTTAAGCACTGTGACAGCTTTGTGGATTAAGGACTCAGTCTGGTTTGCCACCAACCTCCACATCAGAAAGGCACATTCCAAAGGTTGTTTCTCACCTTCCCTCGTTCTCCACCTGTGTGTATTTTGCACAGGGTCAGAAGAGTCACTACGGCCGAAAAGGTGGCTACAGAGGTGCTGTGGACTGGGAAAGGAAACTTTTCAAGGAGTTCATCCAAAAGACTACTCTCTCTCAAACAGGTAGATCTAGTGCGACCTCGCTGGTTCCTCCCTTTACCTTACCTGCTCAAGACCTGCTTCTCCAGGCCCTACACGAAGGGCTTAATTTATAAAGTCAGATGGATCACCCACATGAAGCGACACGCAGGATACACCCTCACAGGAGGGCCCATTTCATCTTGCTGCTATTAATACCTGGAACATTATTTGCACGAACAAACTGTCCCTTCTCCCTCATTTCTGGGCTCTCACTTCTCTGATTTGTCCCAGAAACCCCAGCCAACACACGTTCACCCTTCTCTAGTACACACTTCCATCCAAAACCCAAACTTTTTTTTTTTTTTTGAGCTAATTACTCATGTTTCTAGTTCCCGTCACCTCTTCCAGCCCCTGCAGACAGGACACAGCTCCCCTGGCTCCCTCATTCATTATGCAGCCAATTTGTGGGCTTAAACCCATCAACAGTCATTATGGAAACAGGCCAAGACTTCCCACAGCTGCAGAGTGCTGTTGGGTGGCCACCCGCAGCCAGCCCCGTGGCTGGGTGCTCAGAGGGGCTGCCAGCCACCCTCTGGAACATGAGCCCCTCTACGTCCTATCGTCCCATACAGCCCCCGATCCCCTCTGAGCTCCAGCACCACACCACCTGCTGAGCTGGATGAGGCTCTGACAAAAGCCTTTGCTTCCCCAGCGCCAAACCCATCACTAAAAGCCAGAGCTGTGCTCTGGCTGGACGTGGCTCTCCGTAGCATAGCTTCAGGCTGGGATGGAGGGCTGCCTGCAAGCCCTCTGCTACGCTGGAAGGAGGAAGTTCTCAACCTTTCAGAGCTGAGCTGAACTCTGCACACAGGTGCCCAGGCGAAGCCTTCCCCTTGCGCTGGCTTGCAAACCGCCGCGTGCCTTTGATTTAGCTTCAAGAGAAAACATGTTCTTTCTGTATCTAAGCAAAACTCAGCTAAAATAGTCAAGGATGGCCAAAAGCAGCCAATCAAGAGCACTGAGCGTGAGAAGTCAGGGCAGAGGGTTACCATGTAGTTAAGGAAGGCCAGGCTTCACATCCAGACCCGGAATTCCTAACCTGCCCTATCCGCAGAGGGGCTGCCTGACCTGCCTAAAGCCACCTAAGGAGCTGGGAACAGAGGACCAGGCTCCTCTCCATCACCATGTCCTCAGGCACCACCACCAGCCCATAGAGCCTTCAGAGATGTCAGCACAACCTGACCTGAATTTTGACGTACACCACCGGCATCCCAGCACACAGCTCCACACAGCCGCTCTCTGCCCAGGAACGTGGGACAAGAACAACGTGACCAGCAGCAACAAACACCCTCACAGGCTTACCGGAGGCCGTGTGACGGTGTTTGTGGCACACTGCGGGAAGGATCACACAGAAAGACGAGAGAGCACAGGAGAAGCCACAAGCACCTCATCGAGCAGGTCCTGGGAATGGGAAATCCTGCCATTAGCAGGATCCACTGCAGAGGATTTCACAGCTAATGAACTCTCGCCACCAAAGACCACAGAGAAAGCAAAAGCAGCAGAGCATTTCTGTTCCGATAAGCTGCTTTTAGCGCGAAGTTGACGCACGCTTCAGCCCGGCTGCCCACACCAACCCCAGCTGGAAAACAGCTCCAAACCTGTGCCTTTAAATCTCCGTTGGCAGCGGGAGCACAGGACTGGGGCTGTGTGAGCAGACACACCCTGCGCCGCTGCCTGCTCCAGCCGCCGGAGCACACAAACATTTCCTCCCAGACGCTCCTGCGCTGCGGCTCAGCCACAGAGCAGCCTCGGTACCTGCCAGGGCCGCGCCAGAAAGCTGTTTTACACAGACCTGTAAATACAAAGACTTAAACTCGTTTCCTGAAATCCCCCCTGCTTCTCCCCCAGCAGCGGACATTCTTCCCTCAAACTTCTTCCTTACAGCAAATATTTAGAGTCTAACAGGCATTCCTCATCACAAGCACAAGTTAAATATTGGCCCTAAAACAACAGCAAGTGCCTTTAAATGATTCTGGCTGCAGAAGCACCGCTCTGGACTTTGATTTCTGGCTCTGAACAAAAATAGGAGCAAAGCACCGAGTGTTACACTCTTCTCCAGGGAGAAGTCCGATTTCAGGCTCTGCACATCCCCTGCCAGGACCACAACCAGCAGCGGGAACCGTCCCCTGCTCCTGCATTATCACACCTCGGGTGTCTGCTGTCACCGAGCCAAGCCCGCTGCAGTGCATCCTCTGCGCGGTGCACAGGATTATTTTGAGTTTCATTTCCAGATCTGTGCTTATATACTCAGAGAGACATTAGAGAAGTTCTACTGGGAACTGTGGGTGCCATCTGGACTACAGTGAGGGCATTTGCACGCGTTGTCCTCCCCTCTCTACCTGCACCACCGCCACTCCCAAAGGTGCGCACCTTTCCATCCAGCCATGCCTGGCAAACTGATCTCTCCGGTGCAGAAGATGCTCTAGGCTGTTCCTGCTGTGCAGGCAGCCCAGCTCCCTGACAGATGTGCTAGCTCTTGCAAGAAAATATCTCAGCAAGGTAGGAGCCCAAGAAGTCTGAGAGATGTCAGCACAATAAAAGGGAGAAGGAAGGGTGAGGAGAAAAAAAAAAAAAAATGCAGTGAGGTCAGTACACCTGAAGCATGGCTGCACCTGGGCTCTGGGACACTGTGGGCATTTTCCACACAGAAGAGGGGGGCAGAGCTCCCATCGTGACTCTGCAGCCAGCCCCCAGCAGCCGGAGCCCCTGCAGAGCCGGCCTCGCCTCACCCCAGAGCAGCCCTGCGATGCCGCGTCGCTGCCGAGCCAAGCCCATCGGCAGACGGGGCTGCTACATCACCATGCTGCTCACACACCTCCTGCTGAAGGCAGGCCTGCGTCTGCGCCTCACAGCCAAAGCAAAGGAGCCCCTGCCAAAAACCACCTGAAACCAGAGTTTGCTCCAACGCAAGGGGTCTGCCCACCATTTCTCCGTGGCAAAATGCCACGACAGATTTACCCAGAGCGCTTTAGCTAGAGAAAGGTTACCGCAACACAGCACAGGTGTGCCTGAACAGCATGCTGCACAACAACTCACACTCACAGTGTTTATTCTATACCCAGCTAAATTCAGCACGGTGTGTTAGCTAAGCTTCCCTTTCACTCTCCTGAACTTGGTGCCTGCGGACCTGGTAAGCCTGAGGAGCGTCTTGCTCGGCTCCCCCTGCTCCAAGCAGCGGGCCTGGGAGGAAGAAGAGGGGCCTGAGCGGTGGAGAGCTGCTCCCTGGCAACATCCCCTGCTGTCGTGTGAGATGGAGAGCCGTGACAGCCTGCTGTGCTGGAATTCCTCTCTCTACTCCCTTCCCTGCACAGAAACACCTACTGCTTCAGGCTGGAGAATCTGCTGGGGACTCTGACAATCTCTTCTCAGGATCCCCCAATCGGGCAGACACCCCTATGAAAACAGCATCAGTTTAAAATCAGCTGCAAGTTACCCTGGAGGAAACGTTAATCCCTCCGAGCACTTCCTATTCCTTCCCCAGCCGCCGAAGCCCACTGAACAACAAGCTCCAGCAAGCAAGTTTGTGCAGGAATTCCCAAGGCTCAAGGCGGAGACTAGCCTGTACCTGTCAGCACCGACACCTCTGGTGCCTCGTCCTGTGGCACGCTGACCCCGCGCCCACCAGAGGCGACTGCTGCTCCTCAGCTCCTGGCTGCGAGCACTCCCTTCCAACATACAGACCATACCTCTGCTTCCAGCACTTGTTCTAGGTCTCATCCTTAATATTCTCTGTATTTGGGAACGCAAAAGACAGGCTTCAACTCAAACCTGCATAGCCTTGGGGATAAGAGGAATCGGCAGAGTTGGGGGTGGGGGGATTCCAGGAGAGCCTTAGCCAGCCCCTCGCCCACACGTACGGCACAGAAGGTGCTGGAAAGCACCACCCGCTGCCTGCATCAAACTGGGGAAACCAGGCAGAGTATAAACTTCATCACTGCCAACAGCCCAGGCTAAAAAAAGGAAAAGAAAAAGGGTTTCTTGCTCTGTTGTTTATACCTCAGTGCTATCTCAAAAGCAAAAAAGCAGCGAGATTTTCTACCTGAAAACATCAGGCAATGACAAGAGTCCGTAAGAATGGAGCTTCTGAGTAGTACAAAACCTTTACACCTCCGTTCTGGTTTTAAATTGGATTACCACTGACCTTTCGGAGCCCGTCATCCAGCCCCCTGCACCCAGCCCACAGCCACTCCTAGCAAGACTTTCCAGCCTCCAGATTGGGAAGGGGAACGAATCCCCAGCGAGGTGGCCGTGCTCCCAGGGTACCCAGCACCGCTCCTCCTGTGCTGGTCTGCTCAGCTGCAGACCGGCGGGGCTGCAAAGCTCTTCCAAAGGAAAGCTTCACAAAATTCAAGTTCAAGACCAACCTGAACCCCTGTTTATTAACTTAAGAGCATCGCTCTCAGGCTGACAAAGCCTGCACATCACCTGCCAACTGTCTAATTCACCATTTGGAAAGCAAAAGCCAGGCCTCCCTCATTAAAAACCATTACATAATGTTAAATAACAAAGGGCTACAGGACACTCTTTGGTTGGTGGACATGTAAAACTGAATAATAAAAAAAAATTAATGCTTCTTTCCTCCAGACTCTCAGTGTCTCGAACACCCTGGGGACCCAACGAGCACCTTATTTCCAAGACCTGGCTGCAACAGTGCCCTGGCTCATTCCACTGCCATTCTTAGTGCAAGTCTTTTTAGTAGATAAAACCATGAGAGCACTTGCTTTTACCGTCAGAGGTGAACGAGCCTCAAGACCTTTGTTTCCTACAAGTGAGAATGTTTATTCTGCAACTTTTTAAGCGACACGGGTCTGACGGCAGTGGAGGAGGCAGATGTCAGCAGGGTACTGCTTGGAAAACGTGACCGTCACCAACCTTCCAGCAGAAGAATACAGACTTCATGGGCACTGGGAAATCTTCCTGGACACATGGCAAACTTCTGTCCGTCATCTTTTTGGAACCAAAGAAGCCAATTTAAAGTCTTTCAAGAACTAACTGAATTCCTCTACTCCAGGAGCAAACTCTCCTTATACTGTGAGCTGTGAAAGAAATCATGAACATCTTGCTCCACAGAGCATTTTAAAACGCCCTGCAAAGTCTTACCTACAAGTTTCAGCTTACCTGAAGAACCATTTCCTAAATCGCACAGCGTGGGATCACCTCAGCGCTTATCGAGTGTGCCAATCTGCTGCAACGCTACCATCGCAGCAAGCGGAAGACAGACAGACTTTTTGTGGTTTTACAGGCACTGCACTTGCACCCAGCACGCACTGCACCACCTCTCCCTCCCTATCACAGCCGGGCTGGTGGAACCGGTGAGCGGTGGGGATCACAGCTCTGAGCACCTCGGGTCGAGACAAGCCTAGAAAGAGCAGACCCGTGTTTCACCCCAGCTGCCAGAGAGCCATCCAGCAGCTGATAGCGGAGTAAAGACAGTGCAGGAGGTACCTTGGAACATCTCCACTCAATGCATGCTCTGCAGCAAGCTTTTTTTAAAGCCAGTTATTAGGAATAACGCATCAACATAACACGCAAGGGAGGAGCCGTGCAACAGGAAGGGCTGCAGCCTGTGCAGGGATTTAAAAGAGTTCCCCAGAAGATGGAGGGCAGCTAGCATGAATCTGGGAGCCAGACGGAGAGCCCGAACACTCTGCGTTCAGCTGCCCCAGCAGAAAATCACCTTTATACTGTCCTCACAACTGAGGTCCTACAGCGATGGACCTACCGGAGACACAGACTGCCAGTAGGAAGTATAAACATCCATTCTAATAAAACCCCAAAACTATTTATAAGCACACAGCTTTTCTAACAGGAAGATAACTTGTTCTCCAGCAGATCCCCAGAGTTGCTGAGAGACTTGCTCCCCCTCCTTCCCCTCCCAGCTCACAGGGTACAGCAGGACCGAAGCAGCCTCCAAGCCGCGCCACGTCTGGGCCTGAGGAAGGAGGCTCAGTTTCACAGCTTCTCACTGCGCCCAGGACAAGCCGAGTCTGCCCAGTCAAAGCCCAATTACAGGGCTGTGGGCAGAGCTGTTCCCACAAGCTCTGAGTAAAAAGCCGTTGTAAGCACACGAAGGAAGCTCCTGCGCTGGCACCCGAGTCTCCCCCCTCTCAGCAGTACTACGAGGGAAGTGGGTTTGACTCCCGACACCACTGGAAGTCACGGCAGCACAAGGCAAACCGGGCCACCGAGGGCTGGAACCAAACGCCACGTTAACCGGCCCTGCCGAGCGGAAGGAGAGCATCTCTTCCACAGCCCTGAGGTCTGCACCCCTCCTGCGCAGCCCCCGGGAAGGAGCCAAAGCACAGCAGGGGTTGCCGCTCACCCGAGGCTTCCTCACCATCTCAGATAAGCCTTTAGTGCCCGTGGTGCTGCAGTTCCCCTGTCTGAAAGGCGGAGATAAACAGCTTCCTACCCAGACTGGCTCATGCGAGGACTGGTCCTTCTAGCAGCCTGTCAGGCCCCCAGACCGTCGGCGAGGCACAGACCTGGACAGACCAGCCAAAGCAAAGGACTGCTGTTCCAGCACAGCTCATCAGAGCTCCTCCTAGCTAGGAAAACCACAGTGGGGGGAAAAGAAGGCTACAGAGCAATCAGGCCCGGGTCCAGTAAACATGTTTATTGGCAGTTGCTCTCGGACATCGTCTCTTCCAGCCCAGTGGGGCTGGGGGGGGTGGGAGGAAAAATACTGATTGTCCATGAGCACAACCCTCATGTCATTCTCATTGATCCGCTGAGTCACTCCCGTATTAACAGTTTTGACAACACTCGGGCTGCACAGGAGCTTGGAGACAGAATACAAAACAAGAGGCGATGTGAAGCCTCTCTACGCACTGACACCAGCAGAGAGAAGCACTCACAGGGCAGAATCCAGAAACCTGCTGAACTGCAAGTGCCAACTTCCTCCTCTCCGCTCGCTCTTCTGAAGAGTGCTGCAACAAGAAAACCAAACACAAACCACGCTGCAAGGGCAGGAACACAGAGCTCCATTCAGTGCGCCCAGAGAAACTGCCCAGAAAAAACAGTCTCCCCTGCAAACCACCACCAACTGCACCCCAGTCGTTTTGATGCAAGTGCAAACCCGAGCGGCAGCTGTTTTTGCAAAGAAACTACAGAACTGATTTATAAGGCCTTACAGATTTGTAAGCTAAGGAGGAGAAGACCAAATCCCGAGGCAGACTGACACAGGAGGGCAACCATCTCTAGAAGCTAAGGAGACAATCCCCCCTGGGGGGGAACCGGGGGCTCCCCAAGCATTCACACCACCACGGGCCTGAGAGAAGCTGCCACCAGCCAGGCAGCAGATTGGGGTTAGACCACCCTCGTCTGCACCACAAGACTACAACCCACCCAGAGGCCCGAAAGGTGCTATGCGGTGATAAAATCCTCACCACAGAACGTTCCTATCTGTAACGCACCGAATTAAAACAAAACCAACAAATCTTTGGCAAGTTCCTCACAGCAGTCAAGCCTGCCCCACCACAGAGAAGGCCTCTCCACAGGATCCCCATGGAGGCCTCCTGCCCTAATTTACAGCAATTCTTTTTCAGACGCACTGGCAAACACCAAACGTTTTCTCCAATCTGTTATATAAGGCCCAATTTTTAAACCTCTGCGCTGGCCGTGGGGAGATGGGGGCACGCTGCGCGCGGCAGGCTGACGGGACAGTCCAGCGGGCAGGTGAACTTACACACTCCTCAGAACTCATTTCCAGATATCCAACCACTTGTTGTACAAAAGGAAAACAAATGGATTAGTTAACGAGGCAACTTCTACACACACTGGTGCAAACCACTTGCATGCCTGCAGTCATTTTACACACGGTTTGACTCAGGTCCCAGTGAACTCCAGCTTATTCAGAACGGAGTAATTTCGTGGCAACTTGAAAGAGGTTTAACAAACTTCTTTTTTTAACTTCAGAAATACACCTAACACGGCAGGCCCCCATGCTGCCCAGACCACAAGCCATTCCTCAAAAGAAAAGGCACGTTCCCAAACGTCCCTACAACTTCACGTTATTTGTCCCCTTATGTCCAAAAGCCTCACTTAATTCCCCTCTGCCAGCCACCAAACAGGAGCCACAGGCCTCTGGTGGCCCAGCTCCACGGGAGAGCTGCTTCTCATCTGCAAAGCTCTCCTCTTGGCTGCCTTAGGAACAGTTAAAGTCAGCTCCTGTCTGGTGGGGGCAGAAGGGGGAGGGTATTTTTCCTGTTTCTCACATTCATCCTCACCCGCTTTGCTAAAGAAAAAAAAAAAAGCTATTTTAAATACCAGATTCAGCACAGTCCCTTTCCCCAAATAAACACTTCCCAACCTCTCTGGAGAGGAAAGCCACATACAAAGGAGCCCACATCCTGCGAGGCCCCGGCTCCAGCGGGCAGGCCAGGGCAGGGAGCAGGCCCGGGGGACGCAGCCCGGGGAGGCCCGACCCCATCCCCGCCACCGGCCCGGCCTCGGACGGGCCTTAGGGGGGGGTCGCGATCGGGGGTGAGCCCGCACCCCTTCCTCGGGGCTATGAAATCGCCGGGGGGAAATGGAGGGAGGCGGCCCCGGGCCTTCAGCCCCCCGGCCCGACCCGGCCCCCTCAGCCCCCCGGGGCCAGCCTGACGCCCCCCAGCCCCGCCGCCCCCCGGCCCCCTCAGCCCCCCAGGCCGAGCCTCGGCCTCCCCCCGGCACCTACCTCGCCCCCACGGCCCCTTCCGCCCTCCGGGCCCTGCCCGGCCCCCGCAGCCTCCCCAGCGCCCCGGGCCCGGCCCCCCCCCCCCCCCCCCGCGGCGGCGCCCCGCCCGGGCCCCCCCCTCCCTCCCTCCCCCGGCACTACCCGGTCCCGGCCGGGGCGAACCGCAGCAACAGGGCGGCCCGGGGGTTACCTCCGCGGGCCCTCAGCGGCGGGCCCCGCTGCCGCTGCCCCGCGGCCGCCTCCCCATGGCGGCGCCCCCCGGCCCGGTTCTCCTCACGCCGCCTCTCGCCTCCCCTCACCACTCCGCGGGCAGCGGCCAGCCAGCGACAACGCTACGCCGCCGGCGTAGGCTCCGCTCGCACCCATGCGCCCCCCGCCACGCCGCCGGCGCAAGCGCCTTTCCTGAATACCAACTCCGAAGCGGAGAGGCCCGGCGGAGCTCGGCGCAAGCGCAGCCGACGGGAGGGTGGTGGCGCAACGGCGTTGGCGTAAAGCGCGTTCGAGAATAGCAGGCTTGAGGCGAGCGGCGGGAGGGCGGCTTTTACGGCAGCGCGGGGCACTTTACGGTAGCGACGCGCTTGGCGGCTACCGGCGGGGCCTCCCGTTAACTCCCCGCTGCCCGGCGGGCGGGAGCGCGGCCCGGCCCGGTGCGGGCCCCAGCCTTGCCTACAGCGCCCTGTACGGCGCAGGCGCAGGTATAGGGCACAGCTCCCCCGTAGGGGCCAGGCCCCGCTCTAGGGTACCCTATAGGGGTACAGCCCCCTATAGGGGACGGGCCCCAGTGCAGGGTGTGGCCCCCGGTGTGGGCGATAGCTCCACTGTAGCGACCAGGATCCCGTGTAACGGGGATGAGGGTACGGCCCCGGTGCAGGGCACAGCCCCGGTGCAGGGGACAGGCTCCGGTATGGGGTACATCGACCCAGCTATAGGGGACAGGCCCTAATATATGGCTGAGCCCCCCACTAGAGTACAGCCCCTGTTCTGGGGTACAGCCCCACTGTGGGGTACAGCCCCAGCATGGGGTACAGCCCCTGTTCTGGGGCACAGCCCCACCATACGATACAGCCCCAGCACGACAGACAGCCCCACTATAGGGCCCAACCAGCACTAGGGGCTCCCCTCTGGGGCGGGGAGCTGGGTCTGGGGGTCCCGCAGAGGGGCTGCAGCCATGGTAGTGGTCGGCAAAGCCCTGCAGCCTCCTCCATCCCTCCCCACCCCGTCCCGCTGGAGCAGAGGGAAGCCATGGGCCAACATTGTACAGACATCAAAGCCTTTTTGGGGACTCCAGCCCTGAGCAAAGCCGCTGCCGTCCCCGCTGCCTCGCAGGGGAGGTCAATGGGACGGAGGTCCAGGCTGGTGGGACCCGCCGGGACAGGAGCCAGGCGGGCACGCAGCCCCCGCTGCCACCTCCAGAAGCCTTTTGCTTTCTTCGCTTTTGGAGTTAATTCTGATCAATCATTCAGCCATAAAAATTCTCTCAGCGAAGGAGGGCACAGCCGGGAGAATCGTTTCTTGGTGGCACAAGAGCCGTCCCTGTTTGAGCCTTTCAGGTAACGCTGGAGGGAGGAGGCAGCCCTGTACGATCCCGCTGCCCTCGTCTTCTTCACAGCATGGGACAGATTCACCCAAAAAATATTTTCAGGCAATAGGCAAATGAGTTTGTGTGGGTTTGGGGGAGAATCAGGTCTTCAGCCACCACCATCACACCAAATACCCATTTCAGCATTTCCAGCCGCTTGAATTGATTCTCCCCCAGTTCCAGGGAAACGCTCTCCCGACAGCATTTGTCGAAAGTACTTTTCCCCCGTAGGGGTTTGCTTCTAGAAGAAAACGCTACAATTTTAGAAAATTAGGAAAATACAATGAGCTACTCCACATGAAAAGCCCAGATGTTGCCATCCCATCCCCCTGTGGGGACACGGCGCTCCTCCTCCTGCTCCCGGCTCAGGAGGGCGGCGAGGGGCCGTGGTCTGCGTCCCGCCGCCGGAGAGAATAAAATTGCCCCCAAAGTACGCGACGGCAGAGCCATCCTCCCGTTTCCTTTGTGCACCATCCCACCACCCCGCACAGCAGAAAAAGGCAATTTCAAGCGCTTTGAGAACACGCAAGTTGTTCAGATGTTTAGCTTGAGAATTTAACCCATCCTCGGAGCAGGAGAGGGGGAAAGCAAATAGTTTTGATTTTATTTCAAGTTGAATCTCCAGCGGTGAACGCGCGGTGTGCCAGGCGTGGTCTGCAGAGACCTGTACAGCTCATGCTACGGAACCGGCTCAGCACCGGCGAGTTTGCAAGAAAAGCTGGGGAATTTCTGTCAGGAAAGCATCCAGCTACAAACCCTGCCCTCCTCCCGTGGGCACGAGTTAATTAGGGCCGATTTGCAAGCAAACACAAAACGAACTACTCTCAATCACGAACGGGAGAACGAGCTGCTCGGGGGCAGGCGGATGAAACCTTCCTGCTGTGAAACATTCGCGTTCGGGGCCTGGGAAACCAAAGAGCGACAGAAACACATCAAGAACCAAAAAAAGACAAATCCAGACCCCTCGCAGCATCCCGTCCGATGCACCCACAGGTGAGGAGCCCCCACCATGACAACAGGGACGCTGAGACTTTTGGGGAGCTCCTCAGGGCGGGGGGCTGAGCTCGGCTGCACAACCGCCCCGTCCCCGTGCTTTGGGCTCGTTCCTGACGAACCTTGCCCCGTCCTCCTACCGAGCCCCGGCTCTTGCGCCGTGAGCAGGGCGGAGGTGAACAACTCGTCGCTCCCGAGTGCCAAGGACCTGCCCTAGGAGCAGCTGGAGCAGGAGCTTAAAGTTGCACCTCACGCTCAGACTTTGAGGGCCTGGAGCAAGAATTTGAGCAAAAGCCGATTCATCCTCATGCTCAACGCATCGCTGGCACAGCACGAGCAGCCGTAGGAAAGCACCGCCGGTGAAAGCGAGATGGTGATGGCTGGGTAGGGGCTGCCTGGCGCAAGGCTTTTGGAGATAAGGAAGACGTGGGGATCAGCAGATGTCGTATCAAGCAGCTGTGATGAAAACTCTTTTAGGATTAAGTATCTGCCACAGAGCGGAACTGGGATGTGTAGCCACAATATGGTAATTTGGGGCAATAAATTCAGCTACGTGCTAAATAAAGCGATTCAACTCACCGTTGCTGTCAAACAGCCCGTTTACTTCAGGGATAATGATCTCCTTCCAAGCAATAAACCGGAGAAGGGAGAAGCCAGCGCTGAAGGGGCCGGTGTGGGTCTCACACTGCTGAGAGGCCAGGAAAAAGACCTCGACCCCAGCGCTCAGGAGATGCGACTTTCTCACCACCACCCGCACCTCTGCTCTCCCTTCCCTTCCTTAGAAAATGAGAATCATGGCAGCACCTTTGGGAAACGCTTCTCAGACATCTCTAAGAGTACAAACCACAGCGTGCCACTCTCGCACCGGTCCCCAGCACAGAGGATGAGCTTCATCCGTGAATGTGCTGTTCTTTTAAGGAAAAAACAACATGTGGTGGGAGACTTTGGAGGAAAATAGAGATTTCGCCATTTCCCTCTGCCAGATATCTCCGGTTACCTAGGAACAGACACACTTCTCTAATGCGGCCAGTTCTTCTCATCAAGCACAGGATGAGCATTTATTGTCTTGTGATCAGGAGAAAAACACAAACAAAAACCAGAGCTCCACAAGTGACATGAAACATCGCACACATATACGCCACGTGATGCCGAACAAAACCAGGAGCCAGGTCCAGGTTAATGGTGTTAAGAAGTCCTAGAAATCTAATGTAAACATTTAAAAACATACAGAGTCGTCCAAAAAAATAAGCCATGGGAGTTCAGGCAGCGCGTTGAGTCAACTTTCTGGAATTACGGTTTCTGGCATCAAAGAGGATGGAGGGGGGATGAGAGATGGCAGATCCCATCCAGGGAGGTTCGTTTAAGCTCTGTAGAGAGCTCGGGCAGTGTGTGCTAACGGGTCGCGATTTTGGTGTCTGGCTCCGACCGTTTTGGTGGGCAGGCTCCTAAATACCCCCTCTCCTTGCATCAAGCATTTTCAACATGACTGAATGTGGGTGCTTCAAAACAGCCCCCCAGATTATCCAAAGGGGGGGGGGGGGGGAAAGAAAGAAAGAAGCAGGATGTGGAGTCCCTGGCAGTGCTTCTCCTCTTGGTTCCTTTGAAATCTCCAACCTGACACACTGAAAACAGACAGACACCAATCGCTTTTGAAAAATCTTGGCAAGAGGCTGAGGATGGCAAGGGGCAGGGCGGGAGGGAGCGTGGTACATGGGTGCACCATGTTCTGGCTTCCAAGTATGGCAAACTTCGCATTCGGTCCCGTTAACCTTCCCTCGCTCCCCTGTAGGACAATCGTATTTCCAGGGAGTTAAATCGACAGGCAGCTCTTTTATCGCTCTCTGATGGCAAGCGACAAAGACCACTTAAAATTACACTTGACACAAGACAAAGGCACCTAAAAGCTTGACAACGCGATCGGGTTGTGTTCTGTTAAGAAGGCTTCAAGCGTTCGTACTTACAAGCACATTGCCCACTCGCAAGGAAAAAATCCCTCGTGTTTGGAGCACGTTAAATATCCCAGCCCCAGCAAAAGGCTGGTTCTGCAGCAGGGTGTCAGTGTTGCTTGTAAACAGAAATTCAGGGAGGCTCTGCCCTCCGATTCATGTTTGCTTTCGCTTTGGCCCTAGTAACACAGGTGTCATGCAGACTCCAAGCTGTTCTTCACCTAGTATTTACAGTATGACACAGGAAAAGTTAATAGAGCAAATGGGAAGTTCTGCAGGGGGGATGCAGAAGGAATTCTCCTTCGTGAGCTAATATTTTATTAGATAAGGCACATATAGAGACAGTTTTCAGAAGATCACTTGCAAATCAATTCCACCTAGCTAGGACAACCTCCCTGTCCCTTTCCAGAAGCCAATTTTGTTTTCCAGTTACTCAGCGTGAATTTGGAGTGACTCCACTTACACCCTAACACCTCTGGCACCCCATCCGCCAACCTGCCAAGGCGGGCAGGCTCTGCGTCTGACCCACGGGTGCCCAACACCTCCCAAGCCTCCGCAGCGGAGCGCTCCGACCTTCACACGATCATTGGCTGAAACTTTCAGAGCCAAAGACTTTGAACACTCACTCCCTATAAAAATATTGGGAACTGACCTCCCACTTTTGACAGGTTTGAAAAAATTCACAGCAGGCTGTTGAGGGAGACGAAAAACTGCAGCCTTTACTGCTTGGATCGCTGAAGGACACAGGGGAATTGGATGGCTCAGGCTACAGGAGTCCCGATGTGCATGCACAGAATGGAGATGAACGACGAGACGGATTCTAGCTCTCGGGGAAAACCATCCCTCCCAACAGCTTTTTCCTCCCTTTAGCCAATTCTTGGAGGAAGGCAAAAATCTCTCCGTGCTCGTACATGGAAGGAAAGTGCTGCTGGCTACAGACGCAGACCAGGCCTGCCCAGCTAACACCAGTTACGAGGGCTAACAAGCTTTCCTTGGTCTACCGGACCTCACTGCATAATGTTTGGATTTCAACTACATTGGCGGAGGGCAGAATTAAAACTATTCATTGTAACAGAATTACTCCCAAACCACACTGGGGCCCCAGCACTGAGATCAGTAGTTATCTTGCATCTGGCTCCTGGCTGGGAGCCCAGAAAAAGGGTGTCCCAACAGGGCAAGGTGTGTCTAGCAGGGCACAAAACCTGGGTGCCACATAAGTGGAAGTCAGATGGCGTAGAGATCTCGTGCTGCCTCCCTGTAACAGGGTGAACATCGCCCTGGTAGCCAGGTCCAAAGCCCAATGTCAGCAAGCTTTTCAATAGTTTCCAGTGGGCTTTGAATCAGGCTTTTAGCGAGCAATCATTAACCAAATGAGATGAATCTGCACCTTTGAAGCACAAAGATTCAGCAAAGACTTTTGTCAGCAGGGAAAGCAAGGCTTCTACCGTAACAGTAGTCCTAGCCAGAGAAATGAGGACTCTTGTGGACTTCACATCTGAACAACACTCACCCACAGCAAGTATCGTTACCTAAAGGATTCTTCACCAGAGAGCGCAAGCAAATGAGGTTGTAGGTTTTACAAATACCTTTGATATCACTAGTACCAAATCATTTAGGTGTTACATTTCCCTTAGAGTGAAAAATTCCAGATTATTCATCCGGGAGAGTAAACACCAGTTGCTACTACTGCTCTGACTGTTAAAATTACAGATGACTTGGCGGTGTGCTGTGCATGTGATGAAAACCAAGCAGGGAGGCAGGAGAAGGAGCAATTGCGGTAGCGTTCACCGTCGTGGGGAAGTCAGCCTTTTTCATGTATGGTCATGAGAGGATTCCCTCAAGCCAGGGCAGTGAATGGTTGGTTCCTCAGTCTGCAACGAGGCAAATACTGGTAACTCAACGCAAAACAAAAAGCTTTTCTGGTAAGGCCGTGCAGAGCTCCGGAGGTGGCGAGGGCTAACAGCACGTATCTTCTGCAGTGATGAGGAGACAAAAACCAAAAAAGTCCCCAAGATGACTGGGGTGCTTGGGGGGGAATGCAAATGATCTTTTCAAATAACAATAATAAAAAGACCAAAAAGAAGAGAATCCAGGCAGTTTGCAGCTGTTGCTGCTTAAGGCCATTGGTTTCCTGGGGGATAGTTGGGCACTGTGGGATACTCTGGCAGGCTGTTCCCAGAAAAATTGCTGTACTGGGCCTCCCTGCTGGGGGGGTTCCTCCATGTGCCGCTGTTCCACTCGTCCTGAGCCTTCTGAAAGCTTCCACCAGCCCCTCGGTAGATTTTATGTACCTAATGGATGGAAGAGAGAACAAGAGGAAAGTCAGCAACAGGTACCCACACCTCTTCCTCAGAAGAGCTATAGTCACTTCGGTACTGTGTCATGTATTTGTTCCTCCCTCTGTAAAGAGATATATTTCCAAGGAACAAAAGCACTAAAAATGTAATAATACAGTGAACAGCGGTGCAAACAGATAATATCAACCCAAGACTTGAACCCGTTTCAGCCACACGTCTGGGGTTCAGGTTGGGGATCCCACAGCAAGGCAGCCAACCCAGGCCAGCGGGCTGAACCCTCTGTAAAACCAACACTGCTGCTTCAGCAGGGCTTCCCTCTTCTCTCCCCCTCCGCCATCAGTCTACTGAAGCTTTCCAGACAGTCCTACCTCCAAATCCTCCTCTCTGCAGAGAACCGAGGACCACTTCCCATCCTGCCACCCCACTGCAGGCCATCTTGGGATGCTTCACCTTTACCATCAATGACCATCCCAACGAGCAACGAAGCTTGCCTCGAGTGACGTAAAGGAACACCGCCACGTGAGATGGTGCCAACATCCAGCCCCAGCTGTCTTGTGTTATCTGGATTTGTCCTCTAGCTACCCTGAGAGACACCAACTGACTACACTATAAAACCTTTAAAAGCAGGGATGGCTTACAGTGGCTGCTAAGCTGCCTGTTCACATTATTGCGATACAAAGCGCGGATACTCCAAGTCAGAGAGACATCTGAAGCACCTACCCTTAAAATGCAGATGAGCATTGCGACCGCTGACATTGTAAACATAATGGCAGGAAACAGCATGAACACAGCAGCTGCAACGTTGGTGCCGAAGAAAGTAATGGCTGCCAACCATCCGCTGGAAGAAACAGAAAGAAACAATATCATTATAGCTCTTTTTAAAGTGTCCTTATTATCAGAAAAACTGTTTACTCATACCCAGAAAGTACAAGGCAGCTTTAAAGCTGGACAGAACTAAACCCAGCTCAGGCAGGTATTTCCCCAAGATCTCAAATCTCGCTTGCCAGCATCCCTCGCTAATCCAGTCTCAGACTTTTAGGGGACAGCCAGCTGCACAGACTCTGGGAAGAGAAGATCTGTTCCCAAGGTGCTTTTGGTTGTGCAGAAGTTGTACGTCTAGAGACCAGACTTGGGAACAGGGAACACGAGGGTCCTATGATTTACACTGCATCGCTGTTCCTCTGATGGCAATAACCAGGTAGGGCAACTGGAGAGCATCAGCAGTTAAGAAAAGAAAATGCTATATGGAGGGCTAGGACTTTCTATTATTTGTAGTTTCAGCAGGAATTGCTCTCGAGTCTCTAGAGACAGAAAGTTAACATGCCAAACAATTATAACATAACCAGGGACAGACACTAAAATGCTCCCATTTATTTTAGGACAACTCTCACAATACTTGCTCTATAGGCCAACAGTGAGTCATCATGCACTGCTCACCATGTGTTCTGAATAATTTGAGGGCAACGCTAAGACAAGATCGCATGAATCTTGAAACTGGCTGGTTAAATGGTAGAAAGAAATGGATATCGTAGGAAGGTGCTAAAAAGAACAAGCAGGTGAAGATATCTGACTTCTGCCAATGCAGCAATGAAAAGAGAACTGGGTACTCCAAGAGCAGATATAATTATGCCACAGAGGAAAACAAAGCCTCTTCCACTCCACCCTGTACAGAGTCCCACCAGTTTCTCCAAAGTTCACGGAAACAGCCCATAGCCTGAAACTCTCAGGCCTGTCGGCCGAGTGCTCGGCTGTAAGACTGGAGGAGCATCCTGCTTACCAAGCTCCCCATCCAGAGAAACCGATCGCCTGCAGGATCGTGAGGATAAACTGTGCGCCAAAGATGAAGAAAAAGGCCATAAAATTAAACGAGCTGTCCGACCTGCAAAGGAAGAGAGGAAGTTAGGGGGAGACCGGCACCTCGCGTTGCTTCACACTGATGTTTGACCCATCACGTACAAACCCTCAAACGCGGTATCTCAGAAGAGATCCCTCTACAGCTATGTACTTTGAAGGCTACTCCTCTTTCCCTGGCAGTGAAAGCACGTAGATCCATGAATCATCAGCGCCTAATCTTGTCCAATAAGCCTGGCTCCTGCAACTGCCCTACCAAAGTAATTGCATATACGATGACACACAAGGAGAGGCAGTCTCCTGCAGAACAGAGAGTGCCTGCATCATTTCTCTGACCAAACATCTGAAGACAGCACAGCCTGACACATGTGCGGCTCAGCCACTGGCAAGTAAGCATAAGGGAGCCTGAACACTGGCTGAAAGTGATCACTGAGCATGAGAATTCCAGCTGGGAATGTCTCAGTGGCTGCTCGCCATCACGCTTACACGCCCACGGTTAATAATCCAGCACCGGGACATAATAGGAGGAAAAACAGCCACAAGAGAAGCGGGTGGCACCCTGTCCGGGGAAATGCAGAAGCATGCTTTCGCATCTTTGCGGGTCCCACGTCTCCAGGATGTATAGGCTGAGAGGGTCCTGAATATGTGAGGTCCTTTAATTTACGCAGGTGTAACGGGCAGCACGAGTCTGATCCCACGCAAGGAGGCTGACCAGGTACGTTCACGGTCTCTCCGTCATGGGTGCGCTGGGGCACAGCGCCGTCTTGCCCGAGTTTTGGCTCTGCCACGGAACATCTTCATCCCATTAAAGCAGCTACGTCAATCAGCCAGCCTTTCACTGTAAGCCCAGGCACATCTAAAACTCCCCAAACTATCATTTTTAATGATACAAGTAATTCCTGTTCTCTCAGGAACTCAAAGGGCCCATGATTTACAGAACAGATTTACAAAAAACACCTCAGTTGCTTCTGAGGCATCTTGGTGGAAGGGGGAGTTTACAAAAGAGCTCCAGTCATTCCCAGCTCCTGCTCAAACCCTAGAAGTATTTTAATGTTTTTTATTATTATTATTATTATATTTATTAGTATTATAATTCTAGCCCCTAATGCCTAAAGAGGAGATAAGGGAGGCAGGACCCCAGGCTCTGGAGACATCAATGCTGTGGATGTTGGCAAGTCTGAGGCAAGTGGAAAAGCCTCCGGCCAGGCCCCTGCCGCTCGGAGCCGCGTGTGTTGGTACGGTTATCTTTCATCTTTCCAAAGACGGCCACAGAGATGCTGTGGAAAAAATTTGCCATCCCTGAGTATCCTCATGATCCCACCCTTCAAATAGCAACTCAGAGTACAGCAATGTGAAAGAAAATACATTACCCATGGACTGTTCACAGTAGTGCCTATCATAATCCAATTAACAAGGATTAGGCTCGAAGCTGAGCCTTCAAACAGACTCCTGCAACTACGACCTGAAAGGGCTGGAGGAGTCTTCATTTGAAAGGATCTGTGGGAATTAGTGAGGATACACAGAAAAGGTGATTTCTGATCCAGCTTTCTGGTGCAGATTTGCAACAGCTCTGCCCTAGCGCCAAAGCTCTGCAGCTAATTTAATTTTGGATGCAGACGTATGACGAAGGTTTTACGAAAGCATCTTCGCAGTACACGATGCCAGTATTGAAGGGTTGCCTCTTCCCAGAACAAGCGTAGCAAGTGGGTCTGACCTCGCTTTCTTGAATCGCGACTAGCTGCGATCCCACAAGAAACAGTGCTGCCCCGCTGCAGTGTTTTTCGAGCCTCTTCTGCAACTGATGTCGAAGTCAGGGATCTCTGGGCTTGCCAGTCTGTCCCTAGGGCTTATTCTTTTTTTAACTGTAGAAGTCTTTACATAGAGTAACCTCAGGGACCTTTCAGTATTCAGTTGCATAAACACATACAAACAACATTAAAGAAATAATTAGAAACGGTCCTTGTGAAGCCCAGAGGAGGTCAATGGGGAAGAGTAATTTTTCCCAGACTTCAGAATGGAAACTGCGCTTTGAACAGAGCCCTAGCCGGCACGCGGAGGCCCTCGGGCTTCTGAACTAGGGATGGAGACAAAACCCCAGCCCCAGAGGGCAAGAGTTCAGAGCTAGGATTTTCATGTCTATTAAAACTTTCAGATGAATCCAACCCCGTGGCCTTCCGCTTCCATCAGAAATAATCCTCCCCTGCACTCCATGATGTAGTCACTGATGGTTTAAAGCACCACCAGTGCATTAACTGCCCAGTGCTGTTAGCATACAAAGCGTAAATTCGGAAGAGCATTTTAACAACTAATTTAGCATGTGCTAAGTAGGTAGGACCCCACCTGCCAACTCCCATTTCTATCAGCTGCTTTTGCTGTTACCTAAACCAACTCATCACAGAACCTGGTGAATCATCAAACTCCAGAGTATTCCGGTAACGGGGAACCAGAAAGAGCTTCACCTTCAGAGTCCAAATCCCTGACTGGTGTGCAGGCTCTGCTGGTGACCCGCAGTGTGACGCTGGGCAGATCCCTCCCCTCCTCTCTGCCTCCTCTCCCTGCGTCAGGCTGGAAGGCGCTCAGGACCTTCACAGCTCCGACGAGCGTTATGCATTAATGTCTGAATAATGCCTCGTGATCCACAGCCAGCATGAGCAAATGCAAATGATTATTAATTAAAGTGAAAATGTAGGATGGCTCTAAATATTTGTGGAGTTTCAGAAGGACTCGCTCCAGGGTACTGCTTTTATCTAAAAAGCAAAGCAGCCAAGCTCTCAAGTATCTAGAGACAAAAACCAGAAGCGTTCTCAAAAACTAATAACTTAATAGTCTTCCATCAAAATAAGCCTCAATGAAGCTTTACAAAATTAGTATCTATTTTGACGCTATACTGATATGAGGGTGCTGCTAACCTTGAGATATTTAAGCAAAATATGAAGTCCATCCTCATGGAAGTGGCAAATTACTTGCTGCTGTTCACCTCCAATCCTAGGCAGGTGACCGTCAGTCCTACATCTAGTATTTAAAGTAGCCACATTCTTCTTCATTTTGGAAGTAAACAAAACATTCAGACATCAAGTCCTTAATCTTTACCCCAGACAGAGACATCTCCATAGGAGCACTCCCCACTAACACCACATCTCTCTCCCAGAGGAAACCGAAACGAAACCGCCTCGTGGGCTTCTACTCACCGAAAGGCTTTGTACACAGGTCGGAACCAGCAGACGTAGCCGCAGGGACTGAAGAGGATAAGCCAGAGGATGGCCAGACCAAAATTGACCCCATAGCCTCCTCCGATCCACCACGCCAGGCACGCAATTATATTCACTACTAGTGTCATGCAGTAAACTGCGAAGAGGGCAGAGGAAAGAATGTGAGATTGTGCAGCTTCACGTCTTCACGCAAAAAGGAAACAAATACCCAGTATTATAATAGGAAGGGTCCAGGCTGCAGTGGGAAACGCAACCACTCGGAGCGAGTCGCAGGTTCCTGCGTGACCCCAGGAGCCGGCAGCGCAGACACGTCCATCTCCAGAGGGAGTGCTGCAGCCGAGGGACGAGGAAACTCTTTTGGGACTGCCAAAGGATGGAGAGCTGGGTAGCAACCGGTGCGACCAATACAAGACTCAGGGCAGCATTATGATGAATTACGAGCAAGGTTCAATTCCCATTTGTAGCAAAACCCCTTTATGAGAGGAGAGGGGTGTAAAACGCTGCCCTGCACCCAGCCTCAATATGACTTTGGTCTCCGTGCTTGCTGAGGCTGCCCCAGCAGCTACTACAGAGCCAGCACGGTGCCTTGCAGGTTCTTTCTCTGCTTCCCTGGGCCTCTGAGGAAGCCTGGAAGTCAGCTTCAGGGCTTCTAACTGCTGCTTTGAGCGAGGGGATAAGCAAACTCCAATCAGGCTGAAAACACAGGACCATAGGGGTGGCTTAAAGGCCTTTTTCCCTGTTCCTGCCACTTGGATAAAAAGGAACAGTTGACAACAGCCCCCAGAGCGCACCAGTGCTGCGCTAAGTAGACGTGCATGAAGTGACGCTGCTCTCCCCTTTCCCTGAAGCTCAATGCCACCGCAAAGAGGGGCTGCAAACCTCCTAGCTTTCACAGGCTGAGCTCATCCCCGTGCCAGGGGCTCCCCGCTTCCCTCCACGCGCTCCCCTCAATACTCCAGGGACTCCCTGCAGCTGCCCCTGCAGCCCCTCAGGCTCTGCCGGCATGGAGGAGGCTTAGCCCAATTACAAGCTCCTATTTTGGAAAACAGGTGGTGAGTCTTAAAAAACTTTGCAGTAACCTGTATCAATTAGCACAGATAAAGCGAAATGAGGAGGCGGAGGGTCCAAACACAAAAGACCCTTCAGTACCGCCTGGTGATGAGCTCACAGTAACACTTTGGTCCCTGGCCTCATTTATTCAGCCAAAATTAAATCCCTGAATTTCTCTTCACCCATGCAGGTGAACACGCCCTGCCCATTCCTTGCTTCATGACGTGCAGTGGCTCTGCAGCGCGCCTGCACATCACTGGCGTGGTCCTCTGATGCCCGATGCCAGTTCAACTCTTCTCTTCCCTCCTCTTGGCACAGATCCATCTGCCTTCAAGCAGCCCGGGGGCTGCAAAACAACTACAAAGTTTTGTGGTCGTAAAATAATATTGACAACGCAGTCGGGAGAATCTAGCGTGGAAAGCATCTGAACCCAGCTGCTGCTTCTGACATACAAATTGCATGAGAGTTAAAATAAAACATTGTTTTGCTACAGAGAAAATTTTTTCTGAGTAGCTAACAACAAGGCTTTATGCACAATGGTTTGAATGTATCTTAATATTGGGGGGAAGAAAGGATTCTAATTATTTAAATTTCATTTATACAGTAATTAGCTGTACTTCTCCAAATTTTTTTTTTTTTCAGAAGCTATTTATTCTCCAAAAGTTACTTTAAAAAAATCAAACAAACCACAAAGCCAAGAGGACCTATAAAGTTTTAAGGAACTTCTGGTTCTCCCTGCACGTCAGGTAGGAGTTGTTCTCCAGCAGTGGGAGCTCTGGTACAGGTTTCCCCAAATCACCATCCACCTTAATAAAATCTTCACATCCAATTAAAGTAATGAGCATTCAACCTTCTAGCAACGACTTCTGTGTTTCTGTTTTGAACACCAGCCTTTTCTTGTTTACCGCCTTCCCTCCATATGCCTCTCTCTCTCTCTCCATCCCATCCCAAAAATTTGGGGAGACCCCAAAAGAAAGTGTGCTGCAGATGGAAATTGAAAACTCCCGGTGAAAATGCCAGGTCTCCTCAGCCAGGCTAGACTCCTTGCCCAAACGGCTGGCACCTTTCCAGCCTGCCATTAACTCGAATGAGGGGCGCTTTGTTTAGGAAGAGTCGCAGACAAAGGCAGCTTTACAGCATGCAACATTTAACCAGTTAGTCTGAAGGGACAAGCAGTTTCTTCAGGCAAGAAAATTACAGAGCTCATTTCAGCATCTCTAAATAACGAAAGAACAATGGAGTGATAGATTATGCTATTATTTATGCACACAAATCTCTCTCATACACACATCCTATGCATCTGGAATAAAAGCCATGCCACCAAATGCATATCTGGCAGAAAACAAGCTTTCCTTCAGTGAGAAGGGTAAATAGGATGACAAGCATTTGGGGAAAAAAAGATAAGCAAGGCAAAAAGATTTTTAATCTTCCAAGGCGTTCCCTGTGGTTCTCTAGGCCTGCCACACCATTTTTCATCCGATTTCATTCCTTGGAGAAGAATGGTCAATTTTCATTCCTGGCTTTTGAATGGCTAAGCCAGACAACACAAGCCCAGAGCTGGGAGGTTTGTTCATCCAGAATATCAGCAAATCACCAGCTGTGACCAAGAGGATCAGCGCCCTTCTCCGGCAGGACGGGGGACGCTGTGCGGGCTATGGATAGCTAAGGGACAGCGTACGGCTAGAAGACACTGCTTCGATTGGGAAGGGAAATCTGCGGGTGGCACAAACAAGGGGGAATTTTAGCCTTCCTACAGCAGGGTGGGGAGACAGGTAGCAAGCAAACGAGCCATGTGTTTTTTCTTGCCTAAAATTCTCCTGTTCGTCTTAGTTTAGGTGAATTGGGAATGACTTTAAGAGGGCTACTCTGGGGAGTAAAACATCACTTGACATTAATAAAGGTATCAAATGTGGTCTGCTTTTTTCCTCCTCAAATTTACTATGAACTAGACTTTTCTAGCACTGATACTCTCTCCCTTCTTGAACAGCAGCTCTGCAGCAAAGATTCAAGGCACAGCAGCTTAAAATTTGGGCATAAAATTATATTACAGTATTCCAAGATGAATCATTGTCTCTCATCAACTAATTGCAGTCAAAACTTTAAAGCATCAAAGTCACTGAGATCTATGGTTTTTTCCCTACACACATACATTTTCCCAGCACAGGTTTCTTATTCAACTTACAGATCCATACGTGGTAGATTCTCTTCACCAGAGACTGATAATCGATGGGAATTTCATCAGCAAAATTCTGGTAGAAACATGGTTTCAGAGGGATAAACTTGGGGAGCGGTGGGAAGTTATTCACCTTTTCTACAAGGCAGAACACAGATATTAGCTGAATGTAGAAACATTCTCATATGGCTGAGCAAGTGTAAAATCCTCCGCACCTTCCCAACGCACACCCCTGGACCCCGAGGTCGAGAGGGCTCACAAGAATCAGAGAGAAAACCATCGCCGGCTCCGGCCGTTCACGTTACTCACTGCAGCGCATTCATCCTCACCCTGGACACTAAACACCTTGTCCTCCTTCCTCAGCAGCGGACGTGATATTTAAACTAGCACATGCAAGGCTCAGAGCGAGGAATAGAAATGAGCTAATAACCAACACGTGGATTTGATACCCTTACACATCAGTGTAAAGTTGCGCGCAAGGCGCTGCAAGACAAAAAACCTTAAAATAAGCTCCAGGATGAGGTTGCCCAGGAGAAGCCAGCAACATCTGGGGGAAACAGGCTGCACAGAGGTTTTTAGTTGCAACCCCTCAGAAAACCAAAGCAAGAGGAAAGGCTGGCCATCGTCCAGACTAGCAGATTTACCTTCAGACACAAGCCCTGAGTAGGTGGGCTTGCTGGCGCATGGATCAGGCCTTAGGACCTGTAGTAGATACGTCCCTGTGACTGTAAGGAAGGGTGCCTCTGGAAAGCATCTCTCACACTAGAATTTAGTACTCAGGTATCACCCAGTACAGGGAAGGTGAGTCAGATGTCAGGGATGATTTTGTTGTGACAAGACTTAGGAATGTACCCTTTTTTCTTTAAAAGTCAAGGTTTTCCTGTAAGGTTAAGCCCCAGCGAAAAAAACAAAAGGCAAAAAAAAAAAAAAAAAAAAAAACGCTTTGCATTCAGATACAATAAATCAGCAAATGCTGACAAAAGCGATATGGTGAAGTAAACCTTACCTTGGGAAGAAATTATGTTTTAAAAATCAAGTAATAAATGCAGAGGATTTAGGCATTTAAAGCTGCTGTCAGCTTCTAGACAGATGCAGAGATTTGTCTGTGTATACGTGTGTGCCTGGATGTGCCTTTCTACATGTTTGGGAATGTTTGCTCTTGCCTTCCAGTGCTGATTAAAGTTTGATTCCAGGGCATTGTGACTAATTGTCTCTCGTCCACTTCAGCCCCAGTAAACAGAATTAAAAACAACCAGAGGAAGAAATGAAGAATGTCCTGGGAAAACCTCCAAATGGCACAGAAGATGAGAGGAAATGTCTGAACAAGAACTGTCAGCACAAGAGTTCCCCTTCTCTTGCCATTATCTCTGTGTGAGAAGACATTTCACAGGAGCCGCTTCTTAGCTTCATTTGAAGGTTGGCAGGGAAGAGTCTAAAGCTGTAAGCCATGCGTTAGGAAAGAAAAGGCTTTACCTTCATGCAAAGGAAAGGCATATTTTCACGTTGAAAATATGGTGAGGATAACGCCCACTGTGAGTACATCAGAATTAAATATGGAATAAAGTCTGAAGTCACCAGCCCAACCTGACTTTTCAGTAGACTTTTCCTTATGAAAACAAATATTAAATCTTCTGCCCCTCCTCACCCATCTCCTCTAAATGCCTTTTACATTAATTCAGCTGCCCTCCAAAGCCAGTATTAGTTACTGGTTAACACCTACTGCTGACCCCATCACACGTAGCGCTGATGTCCCACGGCTGCTTTCAAAGTCCATAGGAATTCGGACTTCTTAGCACTAATTTTTTGTTTGCTATAAACACCTAATGGGCTTTCTCCCGGACAGTCTGCCTCAGCAGCCTACAAAAGGACATAACATCGCTGGATCAAGGGAAAGGAAGGGGGCAGAGCTTTTAAAGCCACAGAGACAGCTCTCTAGGGAAGTCAAGAAGGCCAAGATTAACCAACCACAGTAAAACCAGATTCTCTAACAATCTTTTTTTTTTTTTTTTGAGGGATAAGAAAATTTTGTTCTGTCCCTCTTCAACAGCTGAAGCTGCAGCTAGGTACTTTGCTTCTGCTCTCTTCCATTTTCTCTCTCCTACAGTACAGATCCGTCACAGGCAGAAGAGCTGCTGCCACAGCCTCTAGTGCAGAAGTCCCCAAATGGTGGGGCAAAACCCAACTGGCCTGCCCGGCACCAGCCACTGCAGTTTGCCATTTTTCAAGCTCACAAAATGCTCCAAGTACTTCCACAATTGTTTACTAGGTACACAAAGATCGGGATTACACCTCTTCTGTGTTGCTGCCCAGCTGCAAGCAGCCAGAGGACCACTGTTACCCACCCAGAGACCCTGTAGTTTTCAACTGTTCTGGGTTACTTCCAAGAACTGACAAAAGAAATCAAATAAAAATATCGCCTTTTATGTCTGACTGCATAGCTTGGAGTGCTACAGTACTCCATCAAGGCCAGGATGAACACATCAGATCAGCAAGCACAACCCATGCTTTCAAAAACCGAACTGTATTACCAATGAACAGCAGCTGTAGGCAAGTCCCAGGCTTTCTCTTATCTTAAAAAAGTTGGGAGGAATTTTTTTACTAATTTCACTACAAGTAAAATTAAGATGTATCAATAGTACAGCTAGGAACGCTGTGGAAAGCTGTTTAGCCTCTGTAAGGAAGGAATTATTCTCAGGTACTTTTTTGTGAATAAATTCCATCCTCATAAAACTTTCAAACAAGTCGCACCTGAGCCTTTATTGCTAGAACAGTAACCTCAGCTGACAAATCTACAGGGGATACAGCGTGAAAGTGAATGTGACCAAGGCAAGAAAAGAGAAGCAGCTGAAGAGCTCTAGGGATCGCTAAGGTCCCAGGAAGGGATGCACGTCGCATACCTGATGCATTACAGCCATCACAGCACACTGAAAAACATTCTCTGAAACCATTCTTCTCCCTACATTGCCGGATTTTGAGGTGCTCTTACCTGCCATTTCTGTCAGGAGTGTTTCCTGGTGAAGTTTCAGACAGATAGCAATAGATCTATGGGAGAAAGAGCATCAGGTCAGCACATGTCACTAACCAGCACCCAAGGAATCTCCTGGAATCGGGAATATCTCCAGTACGGTGTTTGACAGACTGCGAGCCCGGGGCTCCCACTACAAACTACTTGTCTCCGATTGCCCAAAGCAGGCACGCTGGAGCCTTACAGAAAGGATCACAATTTCTCCTTGTACCTATGAAGCTCCACCTGGTAGCATCTCATTCAGCACAACCCCACTGTCAACCACTTTTAAGGCTCGTATCATTCAGCAGCAAACAAACGTGCTCTTAGCAGCACCTGGCAAAGGCTGAGGAGGCACAGAGGCACTGCCAGAACACGTGTACCTTCCAGCCGCAGCCAGACAACAAGCTGAGGCAGACAGCTCCGGCTGGGACCCAGCAAAGCGCATACATCAGAAGAGAAATTTGTACGAGCTCACCAGACTTAATGCCTCATTTAGGTGCCGAGATGATTTGTGGGCTCCTGGCTCTCTGTGGACCTTCCCAACTGCTGAAACAAAGCGATAATCACTGTTAGCTGGGAAGTAAACTGCTGTTAAAAAAAAATATCAGCTGGTACACAAAACCCAACATCCCTCATTATTTTAATAATTCTGCACAACCCTTCTTAAAACGCAGATTCATTCTTCCTGTTACTGCCGTTGAACATAACCGTAATTCTGGAAGAATCAAATCCTGCAAAGTTTACTCGGTGTCAGCCGTGTTGTTGATTTTGGCAGAAGTGATCACACACATGAAAGCCGCAGAGAAGCCTGGACTCAGCTTTGATTCTACCCCTTCTTTGTCAAGGATAAAAACACCGTCTGCCCCTACCTGCAAATCCCAGAATGGAAACACAGAAAGAATATCACAAACCAACCCCCTAAACCAGCACTGCGGGGTCTGACAAGAGCTCTCAAGAATGAAGGGAGTCTAAACTAAAAACTGCCCCTACAAAACCAAAACAAACACCACATGCTGCTGCCGGCACCGACAGCAACCACAGCGCCGAGGTCAGAACAGCCGCGTTGTACCCAAAGCCCTCGGGATTTACAGCGGCTCATTTCCCTTTTCTGCACCTCTGTGCTGTCCTCCTGCGTGCCCCGCGTATGGTCTGGAGGTTGCAGAGTTTCCACTGGCGCAATTATTTTCTTGGGGTTGCATTAACTTTCCTTTTTAGAGTTACTCTAGCACAGTCCTTGGTGGAGACAACGGCACTCTGATAAGAAGTGGGACCGGTACAGACACCTTATTCCTCCTATACGGAGAGATGCAGTTATATACAAGCTTAACTATATCTACATCGAGGAGAACATGTTATTTTTGCTTGTACCGATCTAAAGAAAGCAACAGAGGGTGGACAGGAAAGCTGTGTCAGTCGTGAGCCGCTCAGGGCTGGGACTCCCTGGTGGAAGGCTCGCACAAGGGGCTCCGTCGCAGCTGAAGCCTCCGGGCTTTCCCACAATACAGACGCTACCCAGCGTCTGACAGGCGTTTTATAACTTCTGATTTAGAAATGGAAGCATTTTGCTTTGCCTTTTTTAAATGTGTGAATAGAAAACAAAGTATGAAGACAGTTAAGAACACAATTAAAACTTCACCCCACCCATTTGCAGATGCTCCCAGCTGAGATCCGGAAATTTGGGGGAAAGAGCAAATGACACACGAACACCAGTTACGCTACCGCACTAAGAGAAAAGAATCTTTCACCGAAAGACGAGCAAACGAGTAAGGTCCTTCTGAAGAAGATTATTTAGTTCATGTACTTCAGTGCCAGTGTCTTACAGCTCCAGAGGTGTCAGTCTGTCCACTGGAAAAGGGACCAGGAGGAAAGACAGAGGGACACATTCCCGGCTTGACGGGGGGATCGTGACCAAACAGTAGCTCTCCTGTGCCCTCCCTTCTCAAGGAGACAACTGTGGTGCTGTTGAGTGGCTTTAACTCAAATAAATAAATAAAAAAAACAGAGAAAGCAGTGTTCCAATGATCCACTCCCTCCTCATCTTACCCAGTTGTTCTCATTTACCTGCTCATTTCCTAATAAATCCCAGCCACGGTTTAATGCTTTGAAGACAGAGTACATTATCATGTAAAGAAGCTACAACAGAAACTACTGAATATTCCTCTCTTCAGCAAACTTTGCTTTTATGAGTAACCTCACAGAAGGTCCTGGGACACCAACTGTAATTTCCCTACAGAAAGATGTGTTTTGGAACCGCAACGCAGCATTAAGAATATTTCTTTCTGCAAGGACAAGCGCGTACGACCAAGTTTTACACTGAATAATCAGTTCCTGAAATGTGTTGACCTTTCACTGGTTCAGCTGCACCGAGGCTCCAGCCTGGCTCTCGGTGAAAGGAAAGGGAACTTTTCCCCACGGACACCTACGGCAGCAAGCTCAAACCTTTCACGGGCATGAACTCAGACTCTAGGATCCAACCCAATAATATTTTTGTTTAGTGCTTCAAGATATACTTGCACGGGAGTCACTGTTTTCACACCTCCCCGGCTCACCACTTAATCTGGGCAGGATTTCTGCAAACTCTTAATTGCAGGGTCTCGGGATAAGAGGCCTCCGATGTACAGTCAGCAAAAAAATCTGGTGTCTGCGTAGCCTAAACATCCTCAAGTCAAGCTCCAGTTGCGAGATCCTGGCATAAGGAAATAGATTTGCAGCAAATACAGGCAAACAGGTACAAAACAGCTATCACCCAAACACACGTGAATTTGTGCAAGATAACAACACATATAAATAAGCTCTCTATTCACCGGAACGTTTTCAGTTTAATTGGGAATAGACAAAACCGCTGCAGAGATTTTTTTCATATATAATCCACTGTTTGCAGAGGGAGGAAAAAACCTGTTGTGGTTTAACCCCAGCCAGCAACTCAGCACCACCCAGCCACTCGCTCACCCCCCTGCAGTGGGACGGGGAGAGAATCGGAAGGGTGAAGGTGAGAAAAGTCGTGGGCTGAGATAAAGGCAGTTTAACAGGGAAAGCAAAAGCCGCGCAAGCAAAGCAAAACAAGGAATTCATTCCCTCCTTCCCATCGGCAGGCAGGTGCTCAGCCATCCCCAGGAAAGCAGGGCTCCATCGCACGTAACGGTGAGTTGGGAAGGCAAACGCCATCACCCCGAATGTCCCCCCTTCCTTCTTCTTCCCCCGGTTTTTAATGGCTGAGCCTGACGCCGTATGGTGTGGGACATCCCTGGGGTCAGCTGGGGTCAGCTGTCCCAGCCGTGTCCCCTCCCAGCTCCTTGTGCCCCCCAGCCTCCTCGCTGGTGGGGTGGGGGGAGAGGCAGAAAAGGCCTTGACTCTGTGTCAGCACTGCTCAGCAATAAATGAAAAAATCCCTGTGTTATCAACACTGTTTCCAGCACAAATCCAAAACACAGCCCCATACTAGCTACTGTGAAGGAAATTAACTCCATCCCAGCCAAAACCAGCAGAAAACCACAGAGGCTAAGGAAACCACGGTGTGAAGTGAACTTCCTTTTTCCACTGTGCTCATCCATGGTCAATGAATAACTCCAAAGTTTACAGTCCAACACGCATGACTCACGAGAGCCCACTGGAGACAGTCGGAGCTTTTCTTCACCAGTGTTTCAAAGACAAAAACGTCCTGTGTCATTTTAAGAGACAGCATTTTCCTTTTAAACCAAGACACGTATGCAAGCAGCACCGTTTTTCTAGGCGGACAACAACATGATTACTTTGAATGTGACTTTAGTGTGAAACACATTTCACCATCTCAGCTTAGGGAAAATTTTGTGGAGTACCTGCGGCAATCTGCTTGAGACACATTATATGACTGCATGTATGTTACTATTTAGTCCCTTTGTTTATTCAGCCTGTATTACAGTAAATAGTTTTAAAAGCTTCAGTTATTTCTCACTACTTCTTTCTCCAAAAAGAGAGAAGGGCGATAGGGGAAATAAATAAAGGACAGGCCAAAAGAGGAGTGCTGACAGGGAGGCGGGAGAGCTGAACTCATTCCTGCTTTGCCATAAACCCACCTGGTGACCTGGGGCAAGTCCCCTAAGACCAGACTCAGAGGACACTGGCTCCTCTTGTGCCATCTGCAGATGTCCCAGTCAAACCCAGAAGAGCCCGACATCCTAAGCTTTCCATCCAGCAAAATTCACCAGCTTCTGAAGTCTTGCTTTAGGCTATTTTCTGTACTGCTTTTATATTTTCATTCCGATATGATGACTGTAGTGAGGCTAAGAGCTTCTAAGCAGATCTGTACTCAAGGGCTTAATCTAGAGTACTTTGCCAAAAGCAAATCAAGGGGCAGGATCTGTACATAACAACAACAGCAGAAGAACTTGCCAACACTCCCTTGTAAGACAATGATTTAAGGATTAGAGCACAAGCAGAATCAGACGACCTGGGCACAACGCACATCTCCTGAAAGTGGTTCGAGCTTACCCCTCTGGCGAGGGCTATCAGCAGAGATCAGGCTTTCGGAAGTCACTTCACGCTGCAAGGCAGCAGACCCCAGATGTTTCAAATAGCAAAAGGCCTAAAAGCAAGGGCACCCCGCAGGGATCTGGGAGACGTGGATTTGAAGCCACCAACGCAGCCTCCAGTGCTCCCAAGACAAGCGAATACCTTGCTCATATGCCTCTCCAGTTGCATTTAAAAAGTAAGCGGTGACTCTGCACTGGTTTTAAGAGAAAAGGCTGGTTTTGAGTCTCATTCAGACACCCAGCTCTTATCAGGAACTTCCCAGAGAGCCCAGGGCAGCAGAGGTCACTCTGCAAGCACGAAAACACTTGGTTCAGCTTTATGAACCTAGACTTTGTATAGCTGAGACAGTTCGTATTTGATAGTGTTTCCTCTCCCCGTCGCACGCTGCCAACCCTCACGGAGCAGGACATGGCCACTTCAGCGATGCCAGCACAATGCTTGCAGTGCCGCGCTTCAAATTAGATGAGGTGACAAAACCAACCAAAAAAGTAATTCTAAAAGTCACCCAGCACAACCAGTGAGAATGGGGAAACTGTTTATGGCAGCACTGATGCTGAGAAAACACACAGGGAACAATAACGTTAGCAAGGGTTAGCCTCCTCCCACATCAGTCCGACAGACAGCTCCAAGTTACCGGAGCTTCTTGGGGACGCCTGGCTGTACGGGGCATTTTGCTGCCCACTCACCCCCTCGTCTCCCATCCTGAAGCTGGTAAGAAAGCACAATTGGAAGCAATTTCCCTCAGGTCTCTCCCAGCCTGTTTACACAGCCAGATCTACTGCCTCAGCAAAAGGCAGAAGCCTTAATTTAGGTACTACAGGACCCTCAGCAGGCAAATATTAACTTCAGTACGACCTCTTCCAGAAGCAAGGCTCAGCCGCACGGGGGCAGAACTGCAGAAGGCTCAAGAGGAAGAGAGAAAGCACAGAAACACGCACGTTCAGGGCAGAAGCCTATTCCACCGCTTGCCACCTACTTGGACTGGCCTGAGGTAGAAGACCTGGGCTGCAAACAGTAGCAACAACATTCGTTGACCCAGAATAACACTAAAAAGCAGATAAATTAATCCATCAATTACCTGCTTAATTTCTAAGCTAATGCTCACTTCATCACGGGGTCAGATAAGAGCTTCTTGAGCTAGTTAACGCTCACAAAAAACTAAACCAGAGAGGGGGGAGTAAAATTACAACGTCCATGTGCTGCCTCTATCAAGGGCAGCACACGAAAGAGCTGCTGCCCAAACCATGCATGTCCAAAAGCTTCACCCTCGCTCCTCACAGTCCCTGGGGGATCACTTACGTGAACTCCCCCAGCAGGAGCTGCGCTCGCCCTGCCCCGAACGCACCGGCCTCATCCCCTGGCCTGCCCCGGGAGCCCCCGAGCGCTGGCCCCGGCAGATGTGTCCCGGCCGGCTGGCAGAAAGCAGCCACGAGAGGCAAATTCCGGAGCACCCGTGGGGGAGAGGATGGAGAGTGCTGCCAGGGTGCTTGCAGTCCTCGAGGGGACAGGAGCAGCCCCCATACCCCTGCCATCGCGCTCCATGGGGGCACGGGGGGCTGCCTCCAGCCCCACCCGCTGTCCCCGATAGCTGCTCCCACCGGAGCTGACCCCAATCCCTCCCCCCGCCAGGGCTGTCCCCGATTCCTCCCCACACGCGCGCCATCCCCCCAGCCCTGTCCCCAATACCTCCCCAGGCACAGGCTCCCCCGACACCCCCTCCCCTGCCCCCATTACCCCCAGCGCTGTTCCCCAGGGCTGTCCCCGTCGCCCCCTCTCTGTCGTCCCCCTCCCCGGGCACTCCCCGCTGCCCCACGCCAGCCCCCGGCCAGGCCCCGTTACCCCCCCAGGGCTGAGGCAGCCCTGTCACACCACCCCCGCCCGACCCCCCTGACCCGGACCCGCTGCACCGCCAGTCCCCGAGGCCGCCCGCTCTCCCTCCCGACCCCCAGCTCCCCTCCGTTCCTCCCCCGAGACTGTCCGCGCTGGCCCCCGGCCCCGGCCCGGCGCTCACCGTGCCCACCCCAAGGCGCAGCGGCCGGAGCCCCGCTCCCCCGAGCCCGCCGCGGGGCACGCTGGGAAAGAGAGTCCCTCCAATGGCCGCCGCCGTGGCTCTCCCGGCGGCGCGGACTACATTTCCCAGCGAGCACCGCGGCACGCCCCCCGCTCATCACGTGAGGGGCCAGCCGGCTACGGGGCGTGGGCTGAGGCGCGGCTGGCTCCGCTACGGGCGCCGAGAGGGACAGAATTGGCGGGGGGCGAGGCCTGAGGCGCCTGAGCGGCCCGGGCCCCGGCCCCGGCCCCGGCCCCAGCCCCAGCCCCAGCCCCGGCCCCGGCCCGGGCCCCGGCTTTGCCGCCCCGAAGGGGTGGGTTTGTCCCAGCCCGTTCCCCAGGCGGCTGCGTGGGCCGGGGCGGGGGTGCGTGGATGGCCCCTGAGGGGTGGAGGAGCCTCAGAGGCGGTGCCAGGGCCGAGGAGAGGCCCCCAACGGCAGCGGGCAAGGCTCAGCCCTGTACGGGCCTGGGTCCCCATGGCCTTCACCCCTTCATACCTGTTAAAAACCTGTTAAAAACCTGTTAAAAAAAACTATTAAAAACTGTTAAAAAGGGCTCCCGCACCCCTCAGCAGGAGGAGGTGCTGCCCACCCGCGCAGGCCGCGTCCATAGAATCACAGAATCGTTCCACGCTGGTGTCGTTCTCAGAGAAACAGAGCGGTTTTGGGACGGGGGGTTTCGTGCCGTGCCCCTCCTGGCAGCTCCCCGCAGCGGAGCCGCCAGCGTCGGAGCTGCTTCCGAGGCGCCCGCGGGCTGCGTCTGTAAACAGGCCCCGCGCGTCGCCCCGCTGGGCCTGCTGGCAGAGTTCCGAGGGTTGATGGGCGACAGCTGGATTCGGGAGCCAGGGCTGTGTGGTCATTGAGGAGATATTGCTGTTTATAACATCGGTCATTAAAAGCCGATTTCACTTCTGAATAAGCCAGGTAAATTAGCAGCAGCAACAATGGAGCTTACCCCCTTCTGCAGCTCAGCAAAACAGGGTGGGGAGGGTTGAACAGACCAATCACTCTGAAATCTTTGTGCTGACAGCAGTGTCCTGGGAAGCCCCCACCCAGCCACACTGGCGGCTGGATTTATACACTTTATGGATTTATACCCTTCTGTTGGTTCTATAGCTCCTTAACTCCTTATTTACACTGCATTAAACTCCTTAACATAGGTACCAGTCCATCTCCAAGGTACCAGCTCTATCTAAATGCTGTTAAGTTGGCCGTATATAAACCCTACTCTACTTTAAAACCATTTACAAGCCCTGGGGCTGCGGTTTCTGTAAATGCAGCACTCCCAGCTCCAGGCTGTGTGAGTCAGACTCAGCCCTCTAACACTTAGCTGAGCAAACGCTGAGGCCTTCACACCCCTCATCTGCAACATTTCCCTAAAATACAGCCCTTGGGGCTCGTTGCTCGCGTCCGGCCCCTGCTCTAGGCAGGCTGCCCAGCTTTGCTGGGGGTTGCTCCCCAAAGCGGGCGCAGGCCGTGCCACTGGCTGCAGTATTTGCCAGCTGGGCAGATAATTTTTGGGAGGGAAGGATCAGGCCTCCATCGGTCTAGAAGCATCACAGACACACAGGGAATATTTTAGCTATAAACCAGTAGAGGTCACCCCGCCCCAGTAAATCCAGTGCTACTGGAGACATTGGGCCACCAGTAAGAGAGAGGGAGCACTTACTGGGGAAGGTAGGACAGATGCGTCCTGCCACCTCTCGCTGCAGGTGTTTGGGGTTCCAGGGACCCCTTGAACCCGTCCTCCGCTGGCTCCCACCGACCGCAGATGTTAAGGCTCCTCTCACCGATTCCCAGCATCGCCCCTGGAACTGAAAAGCTGTTTTTCATAAACGTGTTTTGTTTAAAGTGTAGCTCTTTGCAAGGTAATTTGTAACAGATTTCCCATGCTTTCATTTATTTATTTAAAAAAAAAAAGGAAGACACATGATTTTTTTTTTTTTTTTTGTGGAAAAAGACATCTTTTTTAAAATGAAAACCAAATAAAAGTGCCAGCGTGTGGGAATTTGGCGGGGCCGTGGGCTGCTACACCCGCGTCGCTGCCGCAGCTCGGGCTGGTCCCTGCGTGCTCCCACGCTGCACACCGCAGTTCCCCGCAGTCCCGGCCACCCCAGCTCCTCTCCCTCCCTCTCCAAACAGGATCATAACCTTTCCCCATGTCTCCACGAGCCATGCCATGTTTCTGGCTGTTCCCGGCTCTCAGTAGCAGCCAGGTTTTGTCCTGCAATATATAAACTCTGCGGGTGGGAACTGTGAAGGAGGACGCGTGCTGCCTCCTGGGAAAGGCAGAGCGGTAGCAGCTGGGGAGCCGGTGAGGCGAGACCCTGGGATTTACTGACCCTGCTGGTCCAAGGATCCCTTTTCATTTTTTTGCTCTGCTCCACAGCTCCTGGACAGTTAAACCGCTGCTGCCAGGGACAGAAATGCTCTGGATTTGCACGGGGAGCATGCATCCAGGTGAGTTTTTTTTCAGGGGAAGCAGAAGGGGGAAACGAGGATGAGATTTGCACGCTTGATACCCAGTGATACCTTTGAACCGTCTGCATCCTGACGGAGAGGAGTCCTTGCATCCGAGTCCTTGGATCCAGGGCACGTATCTTCCTTCCTTCCCTCCTAGGACTGGCTACTGTTTGAAAAACGAACTCACGCACCCCCTGCCCTGAAACGTGTCCCCAGTACTGCCCAGTGCGGTTGCTGGCTGCAGTTTGGGGGTGTCTGAACAGAGGTTTCCCAGATGAAGCCCCTTCCCAGATCTCAGGATCCTTCCCAGCATGTGCCTAGCTGCAGGTGACCCAATAACCTTACCACAGCTAAAATCCAGCCTGGTCTCCAAGTTCTGCACTGGCCTGGGGCTTCTGGTACTGCTGAAGAAAGGACAGGCTTTTCTGTGACTTTGAGGGCTTTGCTTCCAGTCTCACCCTTTGCTGAAATTTGGAATCACAGTCACTATTTCCAATACTATTATGTTTTTTACCTTGTAAAAGAGACTTTATTTTTCTCCCTGTAAATTTTGTGCAATATACATCTATATACCTATAGAATACACCTCAATAAAAAGTTTTCCGTCCATACATTATATTACTTTTTATTTAATGTCATGAAAAATTCAGACAACGCTTTTGTCCTTAAATAAACATTTCTCCCTCCCCTGCCCTCCCTTCCTAGCTGACTGGTCCGAAAGAGGAAATTTTATTTAGTTATTTTCTTTTCTTTAAAAAAATAGAAATTACAATCTTACAAGACAGAACATTCAATGAGAACAGAAGCATGTTCCTAAATCTAAAAAGTCAAACATTTCCATAAAACCTGTCGGTATCTACAGGTAGGTGTGTGTGGAGGGTGGTAAATGGAAAAAAAATGTTTTCCATTTCTTCCTTTCATTCATATAGATAAAAAATAACATAAAACCGACTGAAACTTTATATATTTTTCTCTTTTGCACCAACATTCACAAGAATATATATTATATATATATATTATCCGTTTTTATACACAGTGTGAGGGTTCTGGAGGTGGAAATGCACACTCAGCTAAACTGCCAGAGCAAACAAACAAACACAAAATTAATCTTCATCTGGAAAAGAGCAATCCCTCGCGGCTGAGGTCACCCCGCTCAAGGGAACCGCTGCCGAGGTCTGTTTGAAAATAAAGCGGCAAAACGTCTCTTGGCCGGTGGGATGGAAACGTCTCCGAGATGCCAAGGACCAAGCACCGACGCGAGTCGGGGATCTCGGGGCTCCTGTGCATCATCTCCGCCGGCCACACGCAGCTCTGGCGCAGGGGAGAGCGGAAATCTCCCCTTTTCAGGCATTTCTACCCGGGCTTTTTTGTTCGCCCTTTCCCTACAAGCTCGATGCCTGGCTCCGCCGAGCTGCTGCTGTTGGTGGCACAGAGGGAGCGCGAGTGACTTTGGCACAGCCACCGCGGCCCTGCACGTTCAGGCGAGCTGCAAGCAGAGGCTGCAGCCAGCAGAGCTGCCGCGGGGGGTTCGGCGTGCCCTTGCCATCCCTTTCGATGCACGCCGCCCGTCCCAGGCAAGAAATCATTTAATCAACACTTAATCATTTATCCCCTCCCAAGCAATTTAATCAACAAGTCGGTTCTTAACTTAAAAGTGCAGGTTCCCGCAGTTTGGCAGGTTGAGTTACACGTGTTTAATACTTCCAGTCTTCCCTAGATTCCCACGGGGGCTTTTATTGCTCAGAATCCAAAATCTCTCCCATGAGACGGACGCTGTGTCGTAAGCCAGAAACACGCCACCAGTGGCGAGGGCTCAGTCTTTTCCCAATTTAAGGTGCTTTCTTGGTTTCTTTGCCGGATGAAATGAAAACAGTGACACTGACCATTGGTGCACGCTGGCTGACGAGTACCAAGGGCATGAAGAAGGGTGTGTGCTTTTTTTTTCCCCCAAACATTTCAAAACACCCGCAGCTGTTTCCTCCGAGAAAGGGAGTGCTGCTGTCCTGCAGAAACGGAGGGCGAGAGCCCCCTCCGCAAAGCACATTCACTTTCTCGAGTGCTTTTCCCTGCAGAGAGGAGCTGGGAAGCGAACGGTGCTGTCGGAAATGATGCTTCAAAAAAAGGCACAACCCTCTAGACGGAAGAAAAAAGGCAGTACTGACTTCTCACTTCTGTCAAAGCTTTAGGATCTGAGAGGGCAGGAAGCAAGCACGGCGCATCCCCGCCCCGGTGAACGCTGCGCTGGAGAACGACGCATTGGCACTCAACATCGCATGGGGCCGCTGGGAGGGTCAGCAGCCTTCACCGGAGACCTGGGCTCTAACGCCAGCGGGGAGAGAAACAAGGCTGACGAACTCCGATACGCTCCGAGAAGCAGTTCAGACTGCGGTTAGCAAAACCAGAAAGCGCATGGCTGTACGTGGTGGACAGCAGCTGCCGGGGAATAGCACGGTCCCAAATTTTTCTCTGCCTTATACCGAAGCAAAAATCCCATCGGCTTCCCGGTGAGTCTTCCCTGGTCAAGGTTGGTCCATGGTCTTCCCTAGGAGGTCTTTTAACTGAAAGCATCAATATCCCTTACCATCACTAAGAAAGCTGCTTGTTTAAGGGGTGCAGTTATGGAATTGAAGGTCTTCAGCTCGCACTCGGAGATGATCCGAGCTGCTGGAGGATGGGGTTGGACACACGAGAAACCAACACGAAGCGGAAAGGGGCCTGGGATTTTAGCCCTTTGTCAGCAGAAACTGGGGCTGCCTCAGAGCAGGTGTTTCCCTCGTAGCTTTTGGCATTCGCTGCAGGAGGAGCAGGAATAGGGACGGAAAAACCATCTGCAGAGCCTGGCCATAGAGTCCCTCAAGCGGCCCCGCCAGCTACGGGCTACAGCAGCATCACCCCACAAACCCATCCCTTCTTCACCTTTTGAGCCTCAGAGCAGCAGGTCCCAACCACACCGTGACTTCCCGGGGAAGGAGCAAGGACCTTTCGCTTCCCCTTGACCCCAACGGGCAGTTTCTCCCCCTAAAAAGCCCCCAGGTCCTGCTAAATAGAGACCAAACCCCAAAATAACAGTTCTAAAGAGCTCCTTGGGGGGAAAAGCCTGGGTCCAACTCAACCTGCAACAGCAGCCACGGCTGCGCTCCCAGTGGTCCCAGTGTGGGAAGCGGGGATCCGGCAGTGGGACCAGCTGCAGGCTGGGCAGAGGAAAGGCCACAAAACCTCCTCTGGGTGCCAAGCCACGGGACCGATAAGAAAACTACGTGCGGCAGCTGGCACCCAAAGAGCCACTGCCTGCGACAACGCGCGGGGACGGGCACCGAGCCCCGGCGCCCGCGCCAACGCCTGCGGCTGCCTCTGGGGTGGAGCAGCCAGGAGCTGGGATTTGGCCGCAGTCGCAAGGGAAAAGCCCCTCTTCAAAAAGCGCTCAGGATGCAGAAAGGTGGCATGAGGCGGGCGGCCCTGCTGAATTGGCTCCGAAAAGCCAGGTGGTTGGCCAGCCGGACGGGGAGTTGGCCGGGCATTTGGGAAAATGCTGCAACAGAGGGCATGGAGACCCTGCAAAGCTTCTCCCCTGCTGCGTTGGGCATTCTTTCCCTCAAACTAGCCTCCCGATGGGGAAATCCTGTGCTGAATCCCATCCCGGCCACAGCCTGGTCAAGCTCCCGAGGTCACCCTGTGCTCCATGGGAGAAGGAATCAAGCGAAGGCTCTGCCTTCACCCTCTCCTTGGCTCCAGCCGGGAGCCCAAAGCTGCCCCCACTGGCCTGGCTCACCCCTATCTGGCCGAGTCTGCGTTGCCCCTTCTTTATCCCATGCCTTGTGTTCGGGGGGGGGGGGGGGGGGGGAATTAAAAAAAAATTAAAAATCAGAGATAGAGAATGCAGCCAGGATGGTGGGAAGGGCCGCACCGCGAGCGCGGCGGCGTGTGCATGGTGTGAGCTCCCCTGGATCCGTGCACTGCGGGGAGGAGTCGGTCCCTTACCACTGCCAGGAGCATCTCCTCTCCCGAGCAGAGATTTCACATTCATTTCACTGGTATGGCAAAGTCCGTTCACTTTTTCCTTCAAGGTGCTTTACATTCAAGAGCTATTGCAATCCACAGCGAGGAAACGGGGCCGGGGAGATACCCCAGCCCCCCAGGTTCTCTTGAGTTTGATTATTTGATTTAAATAAAACTGCCCAAAGTCTCTGAAGTTTAGTTCATCTCTGGATTTTTGGGAACTCGAAGGGGGCCAGTGGCTCCAGCCTTAGCTCTCCCGTGGGTCGCTGTACTGAAGCTCCGAGTTGAAGACCTCCTTATAAAGGGGTGGGAAGTTCATGGCGGTCTCTGGGTGCAGGAGACGGAAAAATTCCAGCTTGTCCAAATGCAGGTTGCAAATGGTCTTCATCAAGGGCAGCTTGGAAACCATCTGCGGGGAGAGAAGGAGCTGGAACTGGTGACCACTCGGTTCCCGGCCAGCATCCCTCACGCCCCTGCTCCCCCTCCCTTGGGGACACGGGTGGGTTTGGGGGGCTACTGGCTCTGCCTGGCACCAGGGGCACCAGCAGACACCCCCCACCTTTGGCAGCATCGTGGCCCTGCCTCCAAGGCAAACCCACATCTTTCCGCAGGAAAACCAGTGCCTGGGAGGGCGCGAGGAGTCCCCCAGTGCCCCCCGTCCCCATCCCAGCTCCGTCGTGCCCAAGGCATTCCTGAAACGGCTCCTTTTGCCCCAAACCCCCACTGCCTGATGCACTGCCGGGCTCAGTGGCATGGGGCTGCCAACGGCACAGCTGCCTCCGCCTGCACCCCGGCGGAGATGCACAGCCCTTGGAAAGAGAAATTCTCCTCCTTCAACAGGTCCCAGGGCTCATGCCCCAAAAAACGCCTGTGCGTGGCTAACGAGCTCTGGCACAGCCACATCCACCGGTTCAGATGTCTCCCCGTGGCACACGTGCCGTGCCCCGACCAGGCTCCCCGCGCCCCATGCAGGCAGCACCGCTACCTTTGAGAGCTTGTCCTCGGCGGAGTGTTTCTTCTGGATCTCGTGCTGCAGGGCCACATAGATCTTGTCCTGGAGCTTCTGCACCTTCTTGGACTCCGTCAGCCACGGCCGATCTATGGGACACGATGGCCATGTCAGTGCTGCCATGGGGGTCTCCCCCCAGCACAGCGCGGTGGCCTCTTGCTCTTTTATCCCTTCCTGCTCTCCGGGATGTTTTTGGGGACGGTGGCATGGCCAGGTGGCCCCTCTTCACCCCTCCCCACCCCGCTGTGGGGGACGTGGGTCCTCCTCCCACCGAGGAGCTCTGGCAGATGCATTTTGTGCATTTTTAGATGCATTTTTACCCCAACCTCCTTTCCTGGGAATAACTTAAATCATCCAGCAGTGCTGACATTTACAGGTCAGCTCTCCCCTGCTTTGGCACGAGACCCCCCCTCCCTGGCCGGTCCCGGCTGCCGCGTCCCCCCCAGAGCCCCCCCGTACCCGGGGAGAGCAGGACGGCGGCAGTGAAGAGGGCGAGCTCCTCGTCCGACAGCTGCAGGCGGCACAGGGTCCTCCCCAGCTCGAAGACGGCACCGATGAGGTCGTCGCAGCCTGATGGGGGGACAGCGGGGAAGAAGGGGACGTCGTGGCTCCACACTGCCCACGGCACCCTGACAATCCCACCCACCGGCAGACCCCAGTGGCACCCGGGGCTCGGAAAGCTTTCCGGAGATGAGATGGGTGAAGGGGGGGTCCCCAGCAGACGCTGCCCAGCATGGCTGGGCTTCAGGCTGGGGCAGAAATCAGGTCCCGACCACGGTGCGCATCAACCCGATCTCAACAGGAGCGGGAGCAAGCGCAGGTGGGCCTCACCCCCTCCTGTGCTCCGGGGATTTAGCCCAGCCGCAGGGATGCTGCGTTTCACCTGGCTGCAAACCCCAGCCCTGTCCGGGTGTTGAAAGGAGAGGAGAGCCCCGAGAGAGGCGCAGCGAAGCGGCTCTTACCGAGCGACTTGAACATCTGCACGCCGCCGAACTTCCCCTCGAAGAGGACGGTGTTGTTCAAGGGGTTGAAGGCGCGGATCATGCGGATTAGGAGCACCTCGAGGCAACCTGACGTAGGCAGAGAGAGCGCAGGGCAGGGCGGGGCAGGGCAGGGCAGGGGGGTTTCCATCATCCCAGGACCAAACGTAAGAAAGAGGAAAGCCCCCAGTGCAAGTTTGAAGTCCAGATTGTTCATTCCCAAGAGCAGAATGGTTATTCCAATAAATCCAATTTGGATTTGAGGTTTGGGGTTTTTTTTAAGGTTTCCAATTGCGACCACAATATTTCACCAAAGGGAAACATTATCCCGGCATTCACAGCCGGACAGAGATCGATTGAGGTCATGGTGGAGCACCGAGAGAGGAGAGGGTGAAAACAAAATAAATAAAAAGAAAATGGAAGGAAGAAATGAAAGAATGAGTTAAACTCCAGCGTGTTGGGCACGGCCAGCTCTGGCTTCAGGGTACAGCACCCTGCTGGGATGCTGGCACCCATCCCCTGTGCTGGGTGAGGCTCACAGCTCCCCAGCCCCGAAAGTTTAGAAATTGGGCAACTTTTCCACCTTTTTTGGCATTTGGGGGCTTCTGCACATTCAGCTTCCTCGCCTGGGCACGGCGTCGCCGGCTCGGGCAGACGGACGGGTGGGGGACATGGGTGTGCGCTGCCGTTGTCCTCCTCTTCCCAGTCTCTTGCTGGGAGAAGAGGCCAATCCTTTCCTCTTCTCCCTCCCTGCTCCCCTTTGGGTTTGGCACCCCTTTTCCCAGGGGAAAACCCACTGTGCTCATTTCCATCCCAGTTTCTGGGTGACATTTGGTTGAGGGCAACCATGGAGAAAAGCCTCTGGCCGGGGCGGCCACTCCCGGTGTCCCTCTCTATACCATCGCCTTTAAAAGTGGCCTTAACCTCCTTCCAGCCCGGTACCTGCTCACCGAGCACCGATGCCGAGCCCAGGGGCAACCGGGGCAGTGAGGGAGGGGAGATCCAGAAAGGAAAGCACTAGCCAAGAGAAAAGATGGGATTTGCCTTCGGCACCACGGCTGCCACTTGGGAGAGGCGTTGGGGACGCGAGGGGGACGGCAGGGACGCGAGGGGGACGGCAGGATCCCCCGCTCTTACCGGCTTTCAGGAGGATGATTTGGTCGTTCTGGCAGAGCTCCATGAAGCCGTCGATGCGCTTGGCGAACTCCACCACGTACTGGATGGCGTTGGAGATCTGCAGCGAGCACTGCTGCCACATGGCCTCGCAGCTCTGCCGGCACAGCGGGGACGTCCCTTAGGGCTCGCTGCCACCCCGTCACCTGGGGTTTGCTGCCACTACATCACCCTGGCTCCACTGCTCCCCCTGTCCCCACTGCACAGGGCAGGGAAGGGACCCAGGTGCCGTGCCACCCACAGCAGGTGGTGGCACTAGGACAACGGGGACGTGACCTGCCACCCACACCCCCACATTCCCCCCAGTTGGGCTTCTGCAGCTCCCAAAGCACCAAAAGACCCCCCTCATCCTCCTCGCCTTCCTCGGTGCAGCACTGGGGACAGCAGTGGCCCTGGCTGAGGGCTGCCGTGGCTCTGGCTGTGGCAGGGAGCCGGCGGGGGCAGTGGCAGCGGTGCTCACCTTGCTCTGCAAGGCGCGGACCTCCTCGGGGGAGTAGAGGCTCCACGCCAGGCGCTTCAGCTCCTCCGTCGTGTACTGGCACGTCTCCAGGTGCGACTTCACCACGTTCTGGGCCACCCGGTCTGCAAGGCGAGGGCAGCGGGTGGTGAGTCCCGGGGACCCCACCGGCCTCCCTGTCCCCACACCCCATCGCTGTCCTCTCCCGGGTGTCCTGGGGGGCAGAGGGGCTCACACACGATGTCACAGGGATCTGAGGACAGATGGGGCGTCAGGGGTCGTCCTCTGGGCAGAGGGGAGGGCAACCTCAGGTGTGCCGAGCTCCATCAGTGCTCAGCCTGGAGGAGGGGATGGGCTCGGGGCTGCTCTGAGAGCCGAGGCTGGGTCGGTACCTTGCTGTGAGCTGTGCGGGCACCCAGGGCTGGATGCATCCTACAGGGAGCCTGGGGCTGCACCAAGCACCATCCCTGGGGCTGCACGCCCCGTGTGTGCCCGGCATGGCACCGGGACAGCGCCAATGCTCACCAATCTCAAGGATGGAGATATCGGGAGCCAGCTGGCCGCCCTCCAGCGCGCCGTGCGCGAACAGGGCCGGCTCCAGCATCAGCTCGTAGATGGACTCCTGCTTGATGAGCGTGGCGTCGGCCATGTCCAGGCTGGACTGGTCGGGCGAGGGCTGCGCCGAGGTGAGCAGGTCAAGGTTGTAGTAGGTGTTGCTGCCATCAGGGGTGAGGGGGAAGTCAAAGAGGAGCCCGTCCGACAGCGTGGAGATATCATCCAGGTCCGAAAGCCCGCTGCTGACGCTGGTGGTGTAGACACGGCTCAGGGGTTCGGGCTCATCCTTGGTGCCGCCGCTCTGCTCCTGGCTCTGCTGGTGCTTCTGCACCTCGGCGTAGAGGCTGTCCCGCTGCTTCTTCGACATGCGGCCGAACTTCACCGCTGCCCGGGGAGGAGAGGGCGGACACGTCAGGGCAGGTTTGCCCCTGCAGAGCGGCAGCCGCGACCGCCCACCTGCCCTGGGAAGGGTCCTGGCTCCCGGGGGAGCTCGTGGTTTGGGGGTCTATGAGCCCCGAGCGGGGCAGGGGCCCCGTCGGATGCACTCCCCACCCCAGACCGACCCTGGGTCGAACGGAACAGAACAGATTTAAATTTTCCCATGGAAAATGCAAAAGCATTTCTTGCTCCCCAAACCCCTCCTTTCCCAGCGCTGGCCTCGCGGGGGAAGCAGCTCTGGCCCCGACGGCCCAACTCCCTCCAAGGAGGAGTGGATGGGCCCCTGGGGACCCCAGGCACCACTCACCGTCGCGGGACATGCCCAGCGCCAGGCATTTCTGCAGGCGGCAGTGCTGGCAGCGGTTGCGGTTGGTGCGGTCGATCAGGCAGTTCCTCTGCCGGGAGCAGGAGTAGCTGGCGTTGTTCTGCTGGCTCCTCCGAAAAAAACCCTGCGCGGAACAGGGAGGCGTTGGGAAAGCGCCCGGCGGGATGCTAGCCCCCGCGGCCACCCACCCGCTGGCACCCGTCCCTGGGCTCACCTTGCAGCCTTCGCAGGTGATAACGCCGTAGTGGATCCCTGAGGACTTGTCTCCGCAGATCTTGCACGGGATCACTTCAATTTGGGCTGCGGCGGAGGGGAATAAGGGGGAAAACCACAGTGTTAACCACTGATGGTTAACTGATGGCCACCGCTGAACCGAACAAGGGGGGGTGGCCCTCCCTGCGCGACAGCTGCAGCCCTGCTCGGCAGCTGGGGAAACTGAGGCACGAGATCTGGACCCGCCGGCAGCCCAGCCCTTCCCACGGACCCCGCAAGGATGCTTGTGCCTCAGAGAGGACCCTTAAAAGGCCCACACATGGCGTGGGGTACCCCCATTCACTCCTCCATCCTCTCCAGCACCAAGAGACTGGCAGAAAAGCCCTTTGAGCTACGAGAGTACAGCACGTTTGTGCACCAGCCTCCCTGGGACCCCATTTTGGAACCATTCCCCTTATTTTTCAGCCGGTGTGTGCACGCTGGGGGAGCACCACAGACAGGGACATCCTCGGCACAGGGACCATCCCCATCCCTGCAGGCACGGACGCTCTCTTGCCAGGGGTGTGGCGCAAGCAGAGGGTCCAGGGGGCCCCTGACCCCCCCCGGCAGCTCCTTAGAAAACCCAGGACCGATATAGCCACGGCTGGCTCAAGGTCCCGGCCCCCTTCCCCCCGCAAATCCGCTTCCCTCCCCGCTTCTGCTTTGCTGGCACTGAGCTGCTAATAGGCTTCGTCCTCCTCATTTTCCAGCTGCCCCAGATCTGGGCTGGCTCTGCCCGCCCTGTGTGCGCGGGGGGGGGACGCGGGGCACCCCCGGGACTCGTACGTGCCTCCCGGCATCTCTGCACCCTCTAATCCCCGCTCCAGCCCCCGCGCCCCCCGGCCAGGCTCAGCCTGGCGTCGCTCTCGAGGGTGCTGGGCAGCCGCCGCTGCGCCAAAATAACCCCCGCGGCCAGATTATGGTTATTTCAAATCTTCTGGGCCTGTGCAAATCCCCAGCTCCAGTAATTCCCTTCTGCCTCTCTCCTCCCCTGGGAGCGACCAGTTCTGGTTGAGGGACATGTTTTGTGGGTTGCTGCTGGCGGGGGCCCCGGCCACCTCTGCGGGTGACAGCCCCAGTGCTCGGCCAGCGCCGCCCGCACCCCGGCACCCGGTGGTGCCCCGGGGTCCCTCGCTGCTTTGGGAGGAGGCTGGACCGGGTCAGCGTGAGCCTTGCCGTGCAGCGGGGCAGCCGGGCTGCCAGCAGTCCCCCCGGGATGCTATCAGTCCCCCCCGGGGGCAGATTTGCTCCAGCCGTGCAGGGGGAGGACTTGCCCCAAGTCCGAGTGCAAGCGGAGGGACAGATCCCTCCTCCATCCATCGACTGCTCAGCTCCTGCTCCAAATGCACCAGGCGATTCTGGGGTTCAACCCCCTTCCCAGGGCTGTGTTATTGTCGTCGTCCCCCCCCCCCCGACCCCTGGGTCGCACCCTGCCCCTCCCCAAAGCCTCTGCCCATGCCTCCACTGTACTTCTGGCTCTGGGGCAGCAGAGCCGCCTGCCCGGGGCTGGCAGGGAGCAGGCAGGGATGCCCAGGCCATCCTCCCATCCTCCAGTCCCAGTCCCCCCCGACTCTGTACTGGCATCGCAGCCCTGGGGTCGCCCCTTTGGTGGGGGGAGGCACCGGCGGGGCGACGTGCCAGTGCCCCCATCTCGCCCATGGGCTCCGACAACCAAGGCACCCCCCAATTCCCCAGCTCCCACCGCCACCACCAGAGAGGGGTGCAACCTGCAAACCATGGGGACCCCGACACCCTGCCCCTATCGCCCGGGGAGGAGCGCGGGGATGGCAGGGAGGTGGTGGCACTGGGGGGGCACAGGGAGGTGGTGCCACCCCTGGCAGGAAGCGGCGTCGCTTCGTTATGCAACGTAATTGCAGCCGCCGGGAGCGCTGGGGTGATGCATCGCCGGTGCGCCGCGCCCTCACGCCCGCGGCCGATACTCCCGGCCCCCTGCAATTACCGGCACCGCACACCCGGCAAAACAGCCGGGCTGAGCGCAGCCTTCGCACCCACCGGCACCCACCGAGCGGAGCCCAGGGGTGCCGCCCCACTCGCCCCATGGGGCCCCAAAAGCCGTTCGCTGGCTGCCAATGATGGCACTGGCTTCGTGTGATGCCGATGGCCGACTCCTGGCCCCGCACCCCCAGGCCCACGCGAGCCCCCCAATAGACCCCCGTAGCCAGCGTGGGCAGGGCTAAGGGTACGTGGGGACGATGCTGTCTCGGCTCCTCCAGAGCCGAGCGTCACCCCCAGATGCCGTGAAGGAGAAGCCCTGACCGCTCGCCGTGTGCCTGCAGCCTCCTGGGGCTCTAATTAGTACCCTGCTAATTACACGGCCGTGCCCGCAGCTGGCACCTGAGCCGCTCCTAAGACGTTCGCCCCAAATAACTGACGTGGAGATACGGCCGTAACCCCGGCACAATGGCAATTACAGCCCAGAATAGCGTTTAATTGCCGCTCTGTTTGTAAACCCCGGCTGAATCACCGTGCCGGCTCCCTCGGCATCCCCTCGTGCCGCAGCCATGTCTCCCCCGGGACACTGACAGGGGCTGGACATCCCCCTGGGGCAAAGCCAGCAGGACAGGGAGGGACGTGGGTGCTGGTGGGGTGGCCGCAGCGGCACCCCACATTCCCCAAATCTCACTGCAAAACATCACAGCAGACCCCACACCCTGGGCACGGCCCCCCCGTCGTGCCTCAGTTTCCCCACTGGAGCACTGGGCTGCTCCTCCTCCTCCCACCACAACCCCGTGAGCATCGGCCACGCTGTGCAAAAGGGGGGTTTATTTAGATGGAGGCGAACCCCTTCCCCCTGCCCGGGGGGGGACAGGCAGCAAAACTCCTCCCCAGGGCCGGTGGGGCTGAATAGGGGGCAGGAAAAGAAATAAAAAAGGGTTAAAAAAAATATATATATAATCTCCAGCCGGCAATTAAAATGTCCCGGCCATGGTATTTGCTCTCCTCCCACTGTAAATATTTCTTGCCCAACTCCCGGCCCGCTGCCACCGGCCAGCCCTTATGTAAGCGGCACCGCGGCATCGTCCGGCCACGGGGCTCAGCCGTGGCGGTGGCGATTGGCCCCGGTCCGGTGGCTCTGCGTGGCCCCACGGCTGGAGCCATCCTGTCCCACTGACACACTTTCTGCCCGTGGCCCCATGCACTTGTGTGCTTGTGTAACGCCGTGGCCGTTAACCCTTCCCACGGCCGCGGCCGCACCGGGACGGAACCGCGGCTGCACCCTGACCTCTCACCGCTGGGAATGGGGCCTTTGGGGCATTTTGGGGTGATACCTCGGGCTGGGGACACCCGTTTGCCGCTCTGACCTGCAGCTCTCCGTGGAGGACGCAGGTCCATCCCTGCACGGTCCCCAGGTCCCCTGTCACCCCCCCGGACCCAGCCATCTGTGTCCCCTCCAGCCCAGCACCGCTTGCCCCGAACTGGGCAGGCGGCTCCGGTGGTTTCGGCAGAGCCAGAGCTGCCCTCCCTGGAGCAAGACTCAGCCTTCCTCCCGCTCTGGCACACCCTCCTCTCCATCGCCTCCACCCTGAGGGCGGGCATCCCTCTTGCACCCCAAAACAAGGCAGGCCCTGCAGGATCCGGCCACGGGGGTCTGGACCCTCCCTCTGTGGTCCAGCGGCCGCAGGCGGCCCCATCCTCCTCCCCCCATCCCTCCCCTTGGCTGTATGATCTCGCTGCTGGGGAGGGTTCACCCCAAAAACCCTCAGCACCCCACTGAGCACCGGGACGTGGCGCGACCCCTCTGCTGCCAGAGGCTTTTTGGAGCTGCCACCCCTCACGGGAGCAAAGCCACCCCCGGGGTGCGGGTGCCCCTTGCCGGGGTGGGGAAGCCAGCAGCCCAGCTCCGGCAGTTTTGGAGGTGGCTCCGTGCCCCCGTGGCCGTCCCTGCCCCAAATACCCCCTCAGCTGCCAGGGCAAGAGCCGGGGCAGGCGGCTTCCCCGGTGCCCTGGCTCATTACCCAGCAAACCTGCTGGGAAAGTAGGTCTGTGCCCCATCCCGCTGCCACGATCGATGCCGCAGGACGGGCACCTCCGGTAATTAGCAGCAGCCCCGCAGCCCTCCCTCACCTCCCCAGCCCCAGCCAGGGCAGGGGGATGCTCTGATGCTCTGCCACCACCGTCCTCTCCCCCCCCTCAGGGGTGCAGGCACAGCCCCCCACTGGGCTCAGCATCCCCCTGGTGCACCCAGAGCAGGGGGAGGAGGATGGGTCCAGGCTGCACGGAAACACGCAGGGACCCACAGGGACACGCAGGGACTTACGGTGCCACCCCACCTCCCCATCGCTGCCCCAAAACCTGGCTCTGCTCCCTCACTCCCTGCGGCAACCTTCGACCCCAGGAGCGGGCGCTGCTCCCGGCTGCACCCGCCTCTGGGAGCCATTGCACCTCCCCATAGCAATTAGCTGCCGTTGTATTTTGGGAAGGCGGCCGTGGGGTAGGGCTGGCGGAGGAGGAATAAATAAGTAAATAAAAGGAACGATCACCCCTTTACATCTGCCCTTGGTTTTGCTTTTAAACAGGCTTCTGTGCTGCAGTGCCCAAGGGTCCTGGCATTTCGGTTATCACCGCCGGCAAATCCCATCCCCATCCACGCACCCGGTGGGTAACCCCAAACGGGCTGGGGCTGCAGGAGGCTGCGGCGGTTTGCAGCACGAGGCCGGCACGGCCCCGCTGTGATGTTCGAAGCGCCGGCTCCACATCGCAGGGGCAATGGTAGCACCTGGGCCAGGCGGGCAATAAGGAAAATTTAAATTACGCAACTCCGGCCCCATGCAGGGCTGTGATGCCAGAGGTGGGAAATGGTTTCTTAACTGATTAGCAGAGATTTCCTGGAAACTTTGGGCTAGAGCAGGGCCCAGCCGCTCTCCCCCTGCCCCAGGGCAAACCCCGGCCACCTTCGCTTGTGGCCACACGGCCGGTGGCTTCGTAGCCGCCCTGGTCCTTGGCAAGGTGCTGTTTTTTCCCTGTCCTGTGGTGCAGTGCGTGTCCCCAGCTTGGAAATCGTAGCAAGCAGTTCACCCACAAGCAGCAGCAGGAGATGAGGCTCCCTCACGGCCACCGGCTCCTGCCCTGCTGCTGTGGTTCACCGGCTCCCAAGCCGCGCGGCACCGCTCCAAGGCCAGCCCTGCCAGCGCGGGACGCAGCCCTTTGCACTTTGGCTGGTGCAAGAGGGTGGCAAAGGTGCGGCAGCGGGGACGGGGACCTGCCACCCGCCGGGGGTGGGGAGAAACCGGGCTGGGGTGGGAGATCCCCCCCCCCCGGCCCTGCAGCTCAACTGGGGGGGAATTATCTCCGTGGGGCTAAATAAAGGCAGTGAGAGCGGCTCCGCTCACCACATCCAATAAACCGGGCGCGATTTAGACATTAGCAGCTCTTTAAATAGCCGCTGCCCGAGTTCAAAGTTAAATGTGACAGGGAGGAGGGATGGGCAGGACGGGCAGGGGATGCTGCCAGCACGGCCAGGCTGCGGGGTTAACCCGCTGCCACCCGTGGGGACAGGGACCAACATCTCCCCATCACCGTGCTTTCCCCCTCCAGGTGCTGCGGCTCCCCGGATCAAGGAGTCAAGGATCCCAAATCCTGGCTGGATCCCACGGGACCCCACGTTGCCGGTGGCCACCCTTCTCCTCCAACCTTGTTTTCGGGAGGCAAAGGGCACGGACATCCATCCCCATCCCCATCCCCATCCCCATCCCCATCCCCATCCCATGGCACCCAGGACGGGCACAGCCGTCGTGCAGGAGGGCCGATGGGTGCTGGTTGGCCTCGCCCGCGCCAGCGTGCACACGCTGCCTAAACGGGCAGGAAAGCTCCTCCTCCACCCTCTCTGATTTTTCCAATGACAGATCTAGGTCACTAGGACAAGTCGGAAAGGCTGCCGAGCCACCGCACGCTCCTCGCCACGCCGCTTGCAAAACAAGCGAGCAGGAGGGCTGGAAACCCTATAGGATTATACAAGGCAAAGCCTCTCGCCCGGCCCCGGCGCAGCCGCGGCGCGGGGAAGGACAGGAGCGAGGAGCTGCTGTGGCCCCCGGGGAAAGGGGCAGAGCGGAGGCGGTTTTGGGGAAGAAAACGGAGATTGAATCGATTCGGCGTCGCCTTGCGGCACTTGGGCTTCGGCGAGAGATGGGGACCCTGCACTGGGTGGGATTGCGAGAAAAATGCCCGACGGGGAAAATTATGTGATATGAGGGGGGTTTGGCCCTTAATTAGGGTCAACGCACAGTAATTGGGGGGGAAAAAGGAAAAACATATTTTAGAAAAAGGAAAAGTTCACCCAGCTGCTAATTAAACCCGGTGCCGGCTGTGCGAGCGCTACGTAAGAGCCAGGCGATGTTATTAATTAGGCAGGCGTTAATGCTTCCCTCCGTACTAATAAAGGTGAAATCCTGGGATGTCACGGGGCGGGAAGGGGACGCGGGGGGCTCGCCTCGCCCTCGCCCCGCGTTTACACAAGAGTGCGGCGGGTGGCAGAGCCGCAGCGCCCGCCACCGCGCCGCAGAGGGAGAAAACCTGATTTGAGGAGCTCGAAGCTGTACGTCCCCGTACGTACACCCAAAAACGCACCTAAATATTGGGCCCGAAAATACACCTAAATACACGCACCCAAAAAACACACCTAAAGACGTGCGCAAGCAAGTCCTGGTGGGGCGACGGGCTCGGGCGCGGCAGGCGATGATGGAAAACTGCTTGAAAGGGGGATAAAAATCCCACCTCACGGTGTCAGGTCCCAGCCGTGCTCCCAGCAGCTCAGTTGGGAACAGGGATGGGGAGAGCTGGCTCCAGCCGCCGCTGCGTCACCGCCACCGGGCCGCGGTGGCTCGTCCCGCCGCAGCCTTCCTCCCTCCATCCTCCTCCTCCCAACCGCCTGCTTTTTTGCGAAGTGGAGGGGTGAAAAGTAGGAATCGCCTTTAATAATGGATAAAACCAGGCAGGCGCTGGTGCACGACTCACCCCCTCTCCCTGGATAAGGGGCACCCCAAATTGCGGCTGGTCCCCACGGGAGCACCGGCCCGGCCCCAAACCGCCCCCGAGGCCGCGGGGAGGGGGGAAAGGGGGGAAACCCCCCCCCCACAATAAATCCAGCCCTGGTGGGAGCAACATATTGAAGAGGAGATTAAGGGGTTTAGTGCGAGGAAAAGCTTAAGAGCGGGTCTAAGCCGGCGTCGGAAAGCGAAGCAAAATAAACAAGAATTTTCTTCCTCAGCAAAGGGGGAGCTGGAGGAGCCAGCCCGACCCCGGCGGCGCCCACGCCGGTCCCCCCGTGGGGCTGGTGCCTGTCCCCCTCCGACCCCCCGATGCCGCCTCCCCCCCGCGTCCCCCACCGGCGACAACTTTTGCCGGGCGGTCCCCGGCGTCGCCAGCCCCCCCCTCCCCGGGCTCACCTCGCATCGTGGCCGGCGGCGGTCAGGCCGGCGGCGGGGGGCGCATGGGGGGGCCCTGCGGGGGGTCCCGGCGGCGGGCGGGGAGCGGCGGCGGCGGGCGGCGGCGGCGGCACCGGGCGGCTCTGGCACCTGCCCCTCCGCCGCGCCGCTGACCCACTTCTGCCCGAGCATGCGGCCGTTCACATGACGAACCCGCCCCGCTCCGCCCCCCCAAATCGGTTTCACTTCCAGCCCCACCTCCTGCCCTTCCTCCTCCTCCTCCTCCTCCTCCTCCGTCTCCTCCGTCCCCGCCGCTCCCGCCGCGCCGGTGCTCGGCGCTGCAGACGGGCGCTGCCCTGGGTGCCGGGGGTTGCTCGCCCCCCCCCCCGGGGCAGGGTCCCAGGGCTCTGGGAGCGGGGTGCTCGGCGCTGCACCCCCCGGTGCTGCCCGCCCAGGGGAGGGCCGTGCCGCTGCCCGGCCTGTCCCGGCTCGCCCAGGCACGGGGCCGCCTGCGTGGCCCGCTGAATCACCCCACCGCCTCCCTTCACCCCGTCCCCGGGGGGCTCCCCTGTCCCCCCCACCCCGGGGTGCCCCGCTTGGCACAGGGATGCTCACCCCCGGGGGGGGACCCTGGAGAAGGTGCAGACACCCAGCGCTGGGGGGATGTCGGAAGCGCGGGGACCCTCGAGCAGCCCCAGCATGTTCCCGAGCAGCCCCAACATGTCCCCAGGCAGGCCCAAGGTGCACCCAAGCAGCCCCAAGGTGCACCCAAGCAGTCCCAGCATGTCCCCACACCAGGGTGCAGATGCTGAGGTCCGAGGGGCCGGGAGAGCTGCAGTTCGGAAAGCGCACGGTGGAAGCAGCAGGGAGGTTTGGAGGTGGCAGCGAGCCATTCCCACCCCGTCCTTCACGCTGCGATGCACGCAGAGGGCTTTGGGGCTCGGGGTCGGATCCTGGATAACGCAGCGCTCCAATGCACTGCTGTAATAAATGCAAAGAAACACTGGCTCTGGACCACGCAATGAGACCTCGTGGTGCAGTGCCAGAGGTGTCGGCACGGGGCAAAGCCCCGTGGCTGGGGTTGCACCACATCACCAGGGTCCCCACGGTGCCACATCACAGGGGTGGAGGCGGTTGGTCCGTGTCACGGCCAGGCCAGGGCTCAGGGTGCGAGGGATGCGGCGCTCAGCAGTGCCAAGGGATGCCTGGGGATGGTGGCACTGGCCTGGAGACCTGCTGTGTGCAGCTGAGGCACCTGCCATGGGCATGAGCATGGCATCCACCATGGGCATGGGCATGGCATCCACCACGGACATCGACATGGCATCCACCACGGACACAGCATCCACCACGGACATGGCATCCATCACAGGCATGGATGTGGCATCTGCCACAGGCACAAGCAAGGCATCAGTCATGGCCACGGGCATGGCACGGGCATGGACACCACATCAGCCATGGGCATGGAGGTGGCATCCACCATGGGCACAGATGCAGCCGCCACCACCATCACACAGGTGGCATCACTGCCTCCTCCCTGGACCCCCCCTGCCCTCGCGGTTGGGCTCTTCAGGGGACAGCAGGGCCTCCAAACCCTTCAATCAAACCATCTAAGCAGAGCTGAAGAGGGTGATTTCAACCCACGTCCATCCCAAAGCCCGGGGCTGAGCCGGGGGCGCAGGGACGCTGCTGGGTTGGTGGCAGAGGGGCTCTTGCCCCCCGCTCCCGGCACTGTCCCCCACTGCGGCAGACGGACAGCGGGGCTGAGCCGCGGTGGCACGCTGTGTGCTGCCACCCGTGCACCGAGTTACTGCCTCACTCTGCTCCGGCGTGGGAGCAGCTGCGGCCGGGGCGGGGGACAGAGGAGTGCGGGGGGCGGCTGGGGCCGAGCCGCCTGCCGCACTCCAGCGCTGCTGTCTGACATGATTTTGCTGATGGCGACTGGGAACGGGTTCGCTGCTCTCGCTGGTCGGATTCGCTCCTTCCTCCCCGCTTTCCTCCCTCCTCCCCGCCACGCTCCGCATGGATGGGCACGCAGACGGGACGCGGGGCGACATCTCGCCTTCGTCTTTACAGGCTCTGCTTCCAGCAGTGCTTCTGCAAGCGCAGCCCCGAACGGCTCCCAGAATCCCACCCCAGCACACATCTCAACCGGCCCCAGCCGGGGGCAGCCCCCGTGCCGGTGGCGTGCACGGCGTGAGGCCGCTGCCTGTCCCCGGAGGTCATGGGCACTGCCCGAAAGAGGTCAGCCTCATTAGCCCCATTTCACAGATGGGGAAACTGAGACTGGGAGCAGTGTGGTGACTCTTTGGGGCACGCAGGGTCCGGCCCCGGCGAACTTGCCCCTCCCAACAGGCGGTCGCCGGCTCGCCTGGCGAGGCCCCAGTTGCCACTGTTGGGACAGTCGTGGCCAAATCGCACCAGAGCAAGAATGCAAATACTCCCTGAGTGCCCCGGTGCAACCCAAAAGTATGAGGTTACATAAGCGGCACCACACCTGCCGTGAGCAATGCGGGACCCACGCACCTGCTCCCCGCCACCGTCTCCTTAACCCTTCATGCGCGGTGCCCGATCGCCAACACCAACAAGCGTTGGTGCGGCCCAGGGAAAGTCCCCGGGGGAAAAGGACATGCTGTGAGGCCACCCGAGCAGGAACGGCCCGTGGGTGCCGGGTGCTGCAGGTCTGGGACTCAGCCCCATGGTTTTGGGGCCACAGGGGTGGAGGTGGAGAGGTTACGCCAGAGCAGGACCCCCTTTTATCTCGACCAGGGCCTCACCCTGTGGACTTGGCCAGGTTGAAATTGGGGTCCTGGTCCCAGCAAAGCCAGAACCCAGGTGGAGCCCAGGGCTGTTGCAGATGCAGCAGCATTGGAGGTCACTGAACCTCCCCTAAAAACCACCTCCCCCTCCGCACGCTGTGATATGGAGCCTGGTGCTGCTCTGCTCGCAGTCGGTCGGTTCAGAGACGCTGACCCTGGCATCGACCGGCGCCGCTCCCAGCAATGGGGAAGCAGCGGGGCCGGAGGGGCCAGAGCTGCCGTCTGGTGCCTGGGTGCTGCCAGAACCGGGCTCAGCTCAGGGAGCTGCACCCACCTGGGCGATGCCGGGGCTGTGTCCAGCGGGGCTGGATCCAGCCCATCACAGGTGGCACCAGCAGCCCCCGGGCACCGGTGGCACGCGGAGGAGATGGCCACCGGGAATGGATAAGAACCAAAAACTCTGCCACCCCATCACCATCCAGCCCTTCTCCTTCCCTTCTTCCCTGGCCCAGCCTTGCCGCTGACTCTTTGTGGTCAGGGCCAGGACAGACGCCGGGGCATTGCCAGCCTATGGCTGTGTTGAAGCGGCAACCGCCGGCACGGCTCCGCCGCCAGGATCAGCCCCTGGCTCGCCTGGAGGCGAGCAGGAATTTGGGATGACACCACCACACCTTAATCACTGTTTGCTCTCGCTCACGCCCCACCCAGCGAGAGGGGAACCTCTCTGCCCGCCCAGCCAGCGTTACCCCGTCCTGCACCCGCAGCCCTTCGCCCAGCCTCCGAGATCGCCGGGCTCCCCGCCATGGGCACCTCCAGGTCGCTTCGCCTCACCGTGACTCAGTTTCCCGTTGGGAACGGCTGACCTGCCCAGCGGGGAAGTGGGTCGTGGGGTGAACCCACTTACGGGGGCCGCAGCGTTGGTGCCCCCAAACCTCATCCTCGGGTGCTGGCATGGGGACGTGCCCCGTGGCAGCCCCAGGGCTGGGCGGGGGTCCTGTCCCCGAGTGCCAGGCTGGGGTGGGTGCGGGCAGCGGGAACAGGGTGGTTTGCAACCACCGAGCCTAACGTGGCCCCTGGCTGCAGGGTCAATGCCACGGAGAACCCCCTGCTCAGGGACGGGGCCCCCCTGCTTTGTCCTCTCCATGGCGTCGGTGTCACCCTTCCACCCAGCCCCACTGCCCAAGCGCTCTGGCAGTGCAGGACAAGGGTGGCCCTGCTGTGCCGGGCAGGGCCGGTGCCCTCACACTGTGGGGATGAGACGTGGCTTTGCCACCTGCGCCAGCTCCAGGCAGCTGGCCGGATCTGGCACGGCGCTGGGCACGTGGCTCTGCCGAAACGACGTGAGTCACTGCCCCATGGCACTCGTTATGCAAAGGCTGGCACGGGCTGTGGTGTGGGGCTGTGGTGCGGGGCTGTGGCGCGGGGCTGTGGCGTGGGGCTGTGGTGCGGGGCTGTGGCGTCGGGCCATGGCGTGGGGCCGTGGCACAGGGTGGGTGCTGCTCGGGCACACCAGGGCAGGTGGCAGGTGCAAAGCAGAGCACGGAGAAGGGGGAAACTGAGGCAGCAGTGGGGTGCGCCCCCGAGTCCCACAGCCTGCGTGGGGCTCTCCCTGTCCCCACCCGGGGCTGGGGGCTGTGTGGGGGCCGGGGGGGCAGCGGGGCCAGGTGTAACCGGAGCCCCCGGGCTGGCCTGACCCGCTCACGTAACGCCAGCCTGGCGCTTATGCAATAGCTGCTGCCGCACAGCTACAAGGGACATCCAGCGCCGCAGCAATTACCCGGCCCTTAATCAGCGGCGACGCAGGATAACGAGGCTAATTGGAGCCGTGGCCGGCAAAGCTGCCGGTGGGCCGGGGAAGGGACCTTCGGTCTCGCCCTGCACCCCGAGGGGGGCCCCAAGCAGTTAGTGGCTGCTGAGCCTTCATTACGGGCTGGGGGGGGGGGGACACGTCGCCGGGCTGGACCCCGCTGTGCCGCGGGCAGCAGCTGTGGGTGCCCGTGGGGTGGGCCAGAGCATCGCCTCGCTGCTTGGCTGGAGGGTGGCACCCCCCTCCCTTGTCCCCATCCCCATCCCTGTCCCCACACGCCTGCGGCACAGCAATGCTCAAAGTAGGTCAGTGGGCCGAGGTGCCGGGCGACCGCGGGCGGCCGCAGCATCCGCCCTGGGGGGTTTGCTCCAAGAGACCTCGGCCTCCGCTCCCGGCCGCCCTCGCTCTCTGCGGAGCCCATCGCCCTGCTCGCCCCAGGGTGCTCAAAGAGTGGGCGAAGGTGGCGTTTCCCAGGGCTGGGCTGCAGAGCCCTGGCACACCTCGTTGCACAAATGATGCCCGAATAACGGCACCTGAAGGAGGGGCCTGGCCCCCCCATGCCACCCCCTCCCTCCCTGCTGCCCCAGGAGGCTCAGCCCGGCGGCGTGGGGCACAGAGGGGGTCCCCAGGCGGCTCCCCCCGGCACTCGCCCCTGGCTCGGGCAGCACTGCCTCCGCTCGGCACTGGCCCGGGCACCGCACGGCGCTGCCGAATCTCCAGCGTAATAATTAGGAGATAAACAGGAAAGAGGAAAGGGGCAGATTTCATATTCCACCCCGATCCCCCTGGGACACATAAAAGCGGAGTGGGGGGACGCAAGGGGGCTTTTTTCCCACTTGTTTCTGCTGAATCAAACATTTTTCTTCCTGCTTAGATTTCCCTGCTCCGCTGCCCCCCCCCACTACCGCCTTAATGAGGTTTTTCTGTAAAAGTCTCCGAGCCTCCACCGTGGCCTTGAGTTAATCTCCAGGCACCTTCAAAGCCGGGTTGTTCCTGCCTCCCCCCCCCCCGCCCCCTTCCCCTCCATCTTTTTGAACTTCCCAGCCACAAAATTGCCGAGCTTCATGTGGTGCCGCTTCTCCTGCACCCGGCAGCGAGCAAGGGGGGAAGACGGGGGTACACGGAGCGGGACACAGTCCTCAGAGACGTGGGATGGGGAGTCCCTGGGGGCATCCCTCCAGGCGGAAAACCAGCCTGCCTTTGGGGGGAGTTTCCAAACTGGGGTGAAAAGGGGATATTTTGGGATTTTTTTCACCCCCAAACTAGAATAGTGTGGAAATATTACAAAAAAATAGCCCTTGGCTCAGGCGAGATGGTGGCCAGGTCCCTGTGGGCCACTGACAGTGGGGGCTCTGGGGACTGGTGATGCCAGGCATCACCCCGGGGGACAGGCAGAGGCCCTGGGCTACAGGCAGCTGCCCGGCAGGTCTGCAGGGGCTGAGCTGGGAGCCGAGCAGCCGTGCAGGTGCCAGGAGCATCCCCGTGCCAGGAGCATCACTGTGCCGGGGCTCGGCCGGGAACGGCTGTGGGACCTGGGGCTGGTGGCAGGAGGATGGTGCTGGCCAAGGGCACCGTCCTGGCTGCCCCCTCGGGGCTCTGCCATGGGAACCGGCTGCTTCCCGAGGAAGGGCCTTGGGAGCCGCTGCAGCCGCCTTTGCAGCCTCACACAGCCCTGCCTGGCTCCAGACCCTCGATCGCATCCCTGCTGCCAGGACAGCACCCGACAGGCTGGGTGCAGGGTGGTCCTCAGAGCACCCATCCATCCCTGGGGTGGCTTCGGGGCATCCTCACGCTCCTCCTCGCCTGGGCGGGTGCTCAGCCCTGACCGCAGCAGGTCCAAAGCCCCAGGGAGGGGAGAAGCAGGAGCCGAGAGCACCCAAGTTGCTCGAGAGTGGGGTGCTGCACCCACCCACCCACGCTCGAGCCATCAGCCACCACTTGGCTTCCTCCACCTGCCGGCCGGTGCCCCCAACTGCCCGCTGCACCCGTACCTGGGCGTCCCGCTCCAGAGCCGATCTGGAGGTTTTAGAGCAAGTTAATCCCAGCAATCTCTTAATTCCAGGGCCCAAAATAGGAAAGATCAGTAGGTCAGTGGGAAAAGCTCTCGGCCAAAGTTAACATGTTAATGTGGAGAGAGGGCGAGAGAAAGAGCAGGGGAGAGGAAAGCACCTAGGGATCTGCTCTGGCTTCTCCCCCTGCCCGGGCTCAGGTCACCCTGCATCCCACCAGGGAGCCGTTTTGGGGATGCCGATCCGTGACGGGCCAGGGAGTCTCAGCAGCTCCCAGTACGCCACGGTTTGGGGAGGGAAGGGAGTTTTTTCCCCTCTCTCCCAAACAACCCAACCCCAGCGTTCGTGTCCCCAAGATGATTTCGCTGCGGTTTAAATCCCGGCCTCCAGAGGCGAAAGGTTGCGTATTAGCACGCTGCACCGCTGAGCACCTCTAATTAGGGCTTGGCAGGCTCCCGCCTTGGCCCCGTAAGCACCTTTTTGGCTGCTGCTCTGGAAAAAGCCGTGCCGGAGGACTTAGCTTTTAATACAGCCAAAGCCCAGGTGAGCCACCCACCGCTGTCCGCGCTGCCCGCCCGGCACCAAACGGGCCCGTCTCAGCCCCAGCTGCGGGTCCCAGCCCCGCGGGGCTTCGCTGGGTGGCCTCAGGCAAGACCCCCCCAGCCCTGCAGTGCCGGTGCATCCCGCCGAGGACCAGCCCAGGGCCTTTCCCCGCATCCCTGGCTGCCTTCCCCTGGGCCAGGTGCTTTTGGGCAATAATATCGCTATGGGAGCAGTTTCCTTAAATCCATCTCTGTTACCGCAAGCAGCTTAGCAGCAGAAACTCTCTTCCTCTCTGTTCTTTTAATACGATCCCGGCTTAGCAAAGCCCCGGGCTTAGCTGCTGTCCCTGCAGTGCAAGTGAGGAGAGGAGAATTAAATAATATGAAAGCACAAAGCAGAGGGCTCTGCTTGGTTTAAGCAGCTGGGAGGGGGGTCAGGGTGGCCCAGCCCTGCCCGTGGGGAGCCGCCGGGGTTACCTGCGGAGGGGGATGCTCGGCCGGATGATACAGGGTGCGGCCCCTCCGGGATGCCGTGTTTTTATGGGTCAGTGGGTCAGGGATGCTCTGATGCTTTCAGCCATTCCCCCTGCTGCCAGGGACCCAGAGGGAGCCTGGCTCAGAGACACGCTCACCCTAAAGGTGCCCCAAACACCTTGCTGTGCTTTTTCGTGGCAAATATTCCCATTTTCCAGAGGTTTCCCATCTCGGAATCTGCCAGAACTGACGAGCAGCTTCAGGCAACTCAGTGCCATTTGCAGAGGCAGCATCACACCAAGAAATGGGTCTTACCAACCTTTCCCAGCCCACCCACCGCACTGGTGCCCAGGACAGTGCTTCCCGGCTGCCGGGCAGACCCCGCTCCCCGTGCCGTGCCAATGGGCTGGGGATTATTGCTCATTCTCTGGGCCCCAGCTGGCCGGGCTGGCTCCCATCGCCGGCACCGCGGCTAACCTTGGACTCCGCTCCCGGCACAGCCCAGCGGCCGGCTGGGTTGCTGGGGAGACGGGTTGGTTTATTTGCCATCCGGGCTGCGATAAGGAGTGTGAAAGGGGAGATGAAGCACATGGTATCCAATGTGCCTGACCCACTTTTCCACCGCCCGGGCATCGCTCGCCCTCGGCTATTGGATTGCAGCGGCGGAGGCGCAGGGAGCGTGGCCGGAGCCATGGTGCCGCAAGGGTTTGGGGTGTCCTTGCTTCTGAACCCAATTTTCTCCGGGCTGGTTGGGAACAGAGGAAAAGCATCCCCAGGCGCTGCAGGTGCATCATGGCTGGATGCTGAGACACTGTGATGGGGACAAAAACTCGCGTGAAAGCTCGCTGCGGCAGGCTCCTCGTGCCCATCCTTGGCCACGGTCCCCACCACAGCGCGTCCCCCGCCGGCGCTGGCACAGTGGCCCAGATCTGCCATTCCGCATGGCTTCCCTGGCTCTCCCCGGGGCCGGGTGCCGGCAGGCAGGGCGCTCGCTCGGTGCCTCGCGCGGCCGCCCGCTAATCCGACATGACTCTTCCATTAGAGACGAGATGCCGGCAAAGAGCTTTTCGGTGTAGGAATTAACTCCTTCTCCCACCCCAGAGCTCCCCGACCTGGAATGTCAGCTCTGTCTCCATCACCCGCATGGCCTGGGGTCTGTGGGATGAGGGAGGTCCCCCTGGTTGTCACCCCCAGCCTGGTGATGGGCTCCCCGTGGGACCCGGCTCTGCCCTTGAACGTGCATCTCCCATCCTCCTCTTCTGAGGATGCGGGATGAAAACAGAGACCCGGCATTGCCATGCCGGAGGGCGTCGGGGCAGGGATCCACAGGGCATCCTGGGTGGCAGGAGGGGCCCCAGCCTGGCCGGCTCCAGCCCCGGCTGCAGCGCCAGCCGCTTCCCTTATTGATGTCCTCTCCTGCTGTTAATTAGCGGCTCCAATTGAGCCTGATCAGAGCTGCGGCTCCCTGCAAAGGGCCGGTCTCGGTTTTGGCCATCCTCCCCACGGGGCACTGGGGCTGCTGGCGTGGGGATGGGAGCCAAAGGCGGAGCCCAGGGAGCTGGGGGCAGGCGGGGGTTTGGGGTGAGCATCCCAGCTGGGGGTGCTCCCCAAACCGGGGGACCTGGGACGTGGCGGGGATCAATGGCAGGGGGATGAGCCCTGGCCAGGAGCTGGCACGTGGCCTCCCCAAGGGCATGAATGCCCCAGCCTGGAGGTGTCGGCATCTCACATCCAGTGTGATGCTGTGGCGGGGGGACAGTGGCAGCGGCTCTGTGGTGGCTCCCCTGGAGCCGTTGAGGGGAGGTGACAGCGGTCCTCAGTCCCCTGCTTTAGAGGGGACAGGCCCCAGCATCCTTCCAGAGAGGGGAGGCAAAGCTGATCCTGCCCGGTCCTGGCCTCTGGGGTGCTGAGCCTGGGGGTAGCATCTGCACCCAGCCTCCTCCTGCCTCTCTGTTTGATGGAGAAAATGGTGGGTGAAGGAGTCCCTTGGCTGCCCCTCCTGGCAGCGTGCTGGGGGCTGGGGTCAGTCCCTTGGTGGAGGTCGGGATCCCATCCGTACCCTGTCCGCCTGCCCGTGGCCCCGGAGGGTGGCCACGACACCCTACAAAATGCCTGGAGGGATGGCTCATCCCCAGGGTACAGTGGGGAAACTGAGGCATCAGGCTGCAGTGTCCCTGTCCCTTCCGTGGGACCTAGGAGCTCTGCTGCCCTCCCGGCCTCCACCTAAGGGGGCTCCAGGGGCAGCCACCCCCCCAGGAGCCCCCAGAGCTGCAGGGAAGCGGGCAGGGAGCTGCCCGGGGAAGGTCTCCAGCCAAGGGAGCTGGAGGAGAGGAGGCTGTGCCGGAGCAGAGTGTCCTTGCCATCACCTCCCCCATCGCTGCCATGTCACGGGATGGCTGTGGGGTCTGGGGACCCGGTGCCCACTTGGGCTGACTCAATTCGGATCAGGATCCTGAGTAACGCTGGCTGTGAGCGCCCCGGCTCATGGCAGGGATGCGCCGATGGAGAGCTGACCTGGGTCCCAGCCACCCCGGTGGCCGTCACCTACCGTGCCACCACATGTCCATGGGAGAGTGACTTCCAGCATGGGGGACAGCCCTGCAGTGACTGGGGAGGACAGGACCAGGGCCGGCTGCTGTCCCCATCCCTCACGGTGGCCCCGGGACAGTCCAGCCGAGGGGGCCACTCCAGGCCACCCACACGGTGCTTTGGGACCCGGGGTGGGGGGCATCAGCCGAAGGCAGTTTGGGAGGATGCGCCGGAGACCCAGGGTCTCCCATTCCCCCCCGGAGCAGAGAGATGCCCAGAAGGACACATCCACTCCTCCCACCCTGGGCAGGGGCCAAAATGCCCCTGGATTATTTTTGTGGGACTCTTTGGCTGCACATTGGGGTGTCATCAAACTTTTTCCACACCAGACAGCTCAGCCTTCACAGCAGGGTGGGGATGCAGTGGCAGTGGAGGAAACCCTCCCTGAAATCCCAGCGCAGAGCCATCCATGAAATATTCAGGCCATTCAGCGCGATTCCCGCCTTGCCGTTGAAAGCACCATGAATATTGTAGGCAGACATTAAAGTTTCACGGCCGCCGTGCTTCAGCGCAGCCCCATGGACACCGTTACCGCAGGAAGCCCCTCCGCCAGGACACATCACGCCTTCGCCAGGCTCCAGCGACCTGTTTCCCTCTGGTTCACCCCCAAAATAGGTGGTGTTGATGGGCTGGGTCCCTGAACCGCTCCAAGAGCAAACCAACTCAAAGCTCCCTGCCACATCCCCAGGAAGGAGCGGCACAGCTCCAGGCAAAGCCGCAGGAGGGCACAAGGTCCTGCAGGACCAGGGACAAGCAGAGGTCATGGCCACCCCACCCCAAAGCTTGGCCATGCTCCCCGCTGCTCCGACAGCAGCGTGGCCTCACTCCTCCGCAGCCCTGAGCGATGCCCGCCCCAGGCGCAGGAAGACGTTTGCAGCTCCCTCAGCATCTCGGAAGGTTTCATCCTCCATGTCATGAGCTTTCCAGGTCAGTCCCCACCAGAAGGGACCATTTCCTTCTCCTCCGCCCGCTCTCATAACTCGGCTCTTCCCGTGTTTATATAACAGCGATGTCTCCCGTGGACCAGGGAGAGAATTGGCCGGGGAGAAATAATGAGGATAATTCAAGTCATTTGGGAAGATGAGGTTTGCGAGGTGCCCAGCGTCTTCCACCTTTTACATGTTGTCTCTAATCATCCGCAATCTTGGATGGCCATTGATGGAGCTCGTTGCTGTGGCGACGGATGAATAGCCCTGGGATCGTACCATGCCAAAAAAGTGCCGTCCTTCCATCAAAACAACAACAACAAAAATATCATTTTGTTCAGGAAATTAAGCAGTTTGCAACCAAATAGCAGTGTCTGAAAGGGCTCCCGCGTCCGTTCTTTCCTCCCGGCTCTCGCGGCAGCGTTGGGTTTGTCAGGAACATGCCCAGCACCCCGGCGAGTCCTTTGTGTGCGCCGGACAAGGAGAAGGTGGTAATTGCAAGGGGGTTTCTAACCCACTGAGCCTATTAAAAGGATTTTATGCCCCCCCTATACCTCTCTTCTTCCCCAGATGTGTGTCACGCAGGCAGGGAGCGCGGGGCGCTGCGGCCAGGGGCTGGCGCGGCACTAGGTTAATGTGTTAGCTGTGCGAGGTTGGACCAGAGCTGGGGGAGAGGGAGGTGGCGATGGCTGGCGGCCGGGGCAGGGTGTCAGGGCTCAGGTCCCACTCCTCCCCCGGGGAAGGGGCGATGCTCAGCGGTGAGAGCCGGCACGGGGCTCCCGGGCTGCAGGAGGAGGGTGGCCGGCTGGGTGGGGAGCACAGGGCTTTTGTCGTTGTCAGCCTCCATGGTTTTCCACTTAAACTCCATCCCAGGCAATACGCCCTGAGCCCGGACGCTCTCCTTCCTTCCCCACCGCTCTGGAACCATGCCACTGGGCAGCAGGCAGCACAGCTCCCGGGGACAAGGCTGGGACGGGGGTGATTTGGGGTCTGCTCAACCAGGGACTGATCCTGGCTTTGGGTTTGCTTCTGGGGGTGGAGGCGTCTGACCCTCCCGATGCTGGAAACCACACGCAAAGACCCCGCCACGTCTCAAGGCACACGCTGCAGGGATTCGCCGTGTGTAATCCACGTTACCGCACCGGCCCCCGGCACACATTTTGAGCCAGGGGTTTGGTTCTTGCTGGCATCTTCGGTGTTCCCAAATGCCACCTGCCAGCAATGGGATGTAAATAGTGTAATTCAGAGCTGTGTGACCCTGGCGCTCATCCTGCAAGAACCCAAATATCTGTAGGGCAAGCATCCAGCTGGCAGCCTGGGAGAGCCCTGGGGTGCAGCAGGGCTGGACCCAGCCTCTGTGTGCTGGGGCAGCAAGGAGGAGGAGGCAGAAGGAGGGACGGGTGCGTGGAGAGAAAACATTTTACGGAGGACCCTGAGGATGAGAAATGGGCCAAGTTCCTGTGGCTCCAGCTCCTCTTTGGGCGAGAGCCCTGGGCAGTGCTTTGCCAGCCATCCCCAGAGCCCTCCACCCTCCCTGGGCTCAGCGAGAGCCAGATGGAGGCACATCTTGGCTGCACAGAAAAACGAGGCAGCGAAGCGGGCTGGGGAGATTAACTCCGCGGGGAAAACAAGCTCAGCAGAGGCTGCCGAGCCGAGGACGCCTGCGCGGCTGCGCGGGTGTGTTTGTATGAACATGCATGTGCTGCAAGCGCATACGGACATGCATGTGCAGAGGTTAACCACTTGTGTGCATGCAGATGTGTGTGTTTGGCCGAGCCGATGAACCAGCGTCTGGCCTTGGAGGGACGAGCAAGGTATTGGAAATGTGTCCTCATCCTTTAATTGCGCTGCTTTGATAACAATGATAATTGGCTCGAAATCGATACTGTTTTGCTGCTGCTCCCATCCTGTCTCCCCCAGCCCTCCCCTCTTGCTGCCTTTAGTGGAGTGACATTTAAATGCTCTGCCGTGGTCATTAGATAACCCAGGCGGAGAGTTGCTGAGGAGGGGGCTGATGCAGGCAGGCAGCAGGCAGGGATGGAGGCAGCTCCCCTCTCCGCTGCCGTGGCTCAAGGGCAGATGGAGACGATGCTCCAGCCACGCATCTCGGTGCTGCGGCAGTGACAGCGGTGGGTGACCGCAGCGGTTCTGGGGACGAGGAGAGAGCAGAGCAGGGAAGGGACAAACCCATGCTGCAACGGCCAGGAGCTCCCTCCGGCTTTGCCTCTGAAAATTGTGCCAGAGCATCACGGGAAAATGTGTATTAATAGCCCCGCAGCTCGGCCTGCCCTGCTCTCCGTGCCCCACCACTGCCCTCGCACCGTGCCCTCGTCCCCCCAGCAAGGTGCCCCCCGCTCCCGCCACGCTGCCACAGGTGGGATCTCGGAGCCTGTGAAGTCAGGGAGCTCCTCGTCTCCTTGCCACCGCCCTCGCAGAGCAGCCCCTGTGCTTCTCCCACCCACCCGGGGCTGCTGGGGCCCCGAAAAGCTGCCCTGACCCCCCGCTCCTGCCCCACTGGGCTCTATAAAGCCAAAGGGAGCAGGACGGCAGCGCTGGAGGGTGCACAGAGAGCCCCGGGGGGCCAGGGGCACCCCGGGCTGGTGCTGGCGGCTCCAAGGCCCCTGGCCCACGTTAGCCAGGTGACCCTCGTTAGCCAAGCAACCCTCGTTAGCCAAGCGGGGCTCCAGTGCCAGAGAGGGACCCATTCTGCTCTGCAGGGCTGGCTGGAGCGCGGGGCTGGCAGCGGGCGAGGGCTGCCCGGGAGGGTGAAGGGGACCCGGGTGAGGGGCTGCAGGGCTGGGGGTGCGTGGGCACACGAGTGCCCCCCTTTCCGTGGGAGCCTGGTGCCACCTGGTGGCCACGGCCCGGGGCTTGCAGTTCTCGCCGGTGCTGGCGTTTATTTCCCATGCCGGCCAGCGCAAATAAACCAGACTGCACCAACAGATGCCCCTGCGTGGCCAGAGCTGGCCCCGAGAGCTGAGCCCCGTCTGCGCCTCTGCCACAAACCAAAGCCAAGCAGAAACCCTGCTCCAACGGCCTGGCCGGGGCTTAGGGCTAACGCACAAAGTCTTTTGTAGCCCCCCTGGGCCAGGGAGATGATGGGGAGACACCGGAGCAGAGCCTGGCAGTGGCTTCCCAGGGGTTTTGCTCCTGGGTGTTTCCCGAGCCCTGGCACGGCTGGGCAATGGGCACGTTTTCTCTGGCGGGGTCTGCCCCGGGCACCCTGTGATTGCCAGCCCTGGGCACAGGCACATGGCCTCAGAGGCGAATCGGCCCTGTGATGAGCTGGGTCACGGCAACATCCGAGCAAAGCTTTGATTAAAAAAACCCCAAACCCCATCATCCAGGGCTCGGAGAAGAGCGGCAGGAAGGGTTTGCAGCCAGGAAGCCATTCCAGCCGGAGACCCCCGGAGCATCCCACCCTCCCTCTCTGTTTGGGATGGCAAGGCTGACCCGTGGGGCCAGCGGTGACACCCCGCGAGTCTTGGGGTGCGGGAAAACAGCCTGGGGCAAGGCTGCGCATGAGCGAGCACTCGGGTCAATTAATTCTGTATCGCAGCAGAAATGCACGAGGGGCAGCACCGCCTCCCGGCTCTCCCCCTATGGATGGGGTATGGCCCCGGCCCCGAGGGCTGGGGTAGAGCCAGCTGCACCCTGGCCCCTATAGCTGGGGTGGGGGGAAAGTGTTGCCCACCCTCTCCTACAGCGGCTATAGATGGAGATGTCCGCAGTCCTCTGCCCTATAGTTGGGGTCCAGCCAATGTCCCAGCCCCTATAGCTGGGGAGGAAGGTCCCAGCTCCCTCCCTTACAGTCAAGGAATATCTGTGTCCCAGCCCCTACAGCTTGGGGGGACAGGGGGCTCACTCCCTCTCCTATAGCCTGTGTCTGACTGTGTCCCAGCCCCTATAGTGGGGGCTCCCAGATCCCCTCTCTATAGTGGGGTCTGGCTGTGTCCCACCCTTTATACCCATAGGGGGGTCTCAGCCCCCTCAGCTATATATGGGGCACACCTATACTCCTGCCCATATAGCCAGGGGGATCACAAATCCCTCCCCTTATAGCAAGACCACACCTATACTCCTGCCCATATAGCCAGGGGGATCACAGCCCCCTCCCCTACAGACAGGGTACACCTATACCCCAGCCCCTATAGCCAGGGGGATCACAGCCCCCTCCCCTATAGCGGGGGCACACCTATATGCTAACCCCTATAGCCAAATGGGGGTCACAGCCCCCTCCCTTATAGCGGAGGCACACCTATACCCCAGCCCCTACAGCGGGGGGGGATCGTAGACCCCTCCCCTATAGCGGAGGCACAGCTATACGCCAACCCCTATAGCTGGGGGGGGTCACAGCTCCCTCCCCTATAGCCGGGGCGCAGCCATACCCCAGTGCCTATAGCCAGGCTCCTCCGGCTGCAGGCAGCGGCCCCGTCCCGTCCCGCCCGGGCCGGGCCCTCCCCGGGGGAGGGCGCTCGGGGGCCGCGGTCCCGCCGGCAGCGCCCGCCATGTTTCCCGGCAGCCCGCCCTGCCCGCCGCCCGCCTGAGCCTCCCGGCGGCCGGCCCGGCCCGGCGGCCGCCCGCCTCCGCCGCCGGTGAGTGGGGCCCAGCGCGGCCCAGTGGCCCGGCCCGGCCCGGGCCTGCCCGCCGCCGCGCAGGCCGCAAAGCCTCGGCCTCGATTTTCACCGCGGGCGGGGAGCGGGACGCGGAGCCCGGCCGCGGCGGGGGCGGAGGGATGGCACGGGGGAGACATCGGCCTTCGACCGGGCAGCGGCTGGGGCACCTCGGCCGGAGGGTGATGGGGTGGGCGGGCGGCCTGCGGCTTTCCCTGGCCGGGCCGTGGGTTACCCGGCTCGCCCCGGCCTGCCCGGGCTCGGTGCAGGGGCAGAGCAGCGGGCGAGGGAGCGGTTCGGTTTCCCCCGCGGTTCTTCATTTCAGCTGGTTTTGTGGCTCCCGCTGCAGGTCGCCCCTGGGCTGCTGGCTAAGGGAGAGCTGAACTCTGTCCAAAGTCGCAGCAGTCGTTGCCTTCTTTTTCCAGAGACGCTCAAAATCAGAAGCAGCTCCTGAAAATTTGTCCGTGTGTGGCAGTGGTTTCCGTCCGGTTACCTCCGCGGGGGATTCAGCCTGCCAGGTCTGCTCCCAGAGGTGACGGAGCTGAAGGAGAGGTCGGTTTGGACTGGGAAGGACTCCTGGTCTGCTGATGGGAATGCTGGTGTGAGCTCTGCAAGGGGAGCCCCGAGTGCAGAGCGGAGATTCGTATCCCCCAGCTGAGGACAAGGAGGAATAAACCCGAGCTGATCCACTTCCATCCCACGGGAGCGCTCCTGGGAGGGTAATTATTTCATGTCCCTGTTGTTTTATTCCCTCAGCGGAGCAAGTTTTGTAGGAGTGTGAAAGAAAGCGGCAGAGTTAGCCATGAAGTGGTGGATACCTTGTGCATCTGCTGTGCTGGGCGAAGGGGATCGTTGCTGGGGACTGCCGGTAGCAACACCGTGGCTTTGCGCCCGAGCTGGAGCCACCTGCACTGCCGCAGTCCCGCAAGCGTCCTCTCCCCTCTGCTGAAGCTCAACCGGCTGTGGCCACGTTGTTCGCACACACCTGAATTGGTGTTTGTTGTTGCTGGGAGTTATTGTTTACGGTTCTGGTTTAAAGGGGTGCAGCGCAGTTTGGCCGTGTAAATGCTACGCCACGTGTGGCTGGAAGGAGCCGGTTCCTGGGTCTGGAGTCAGCTGCATGTGATCCAGAGAGAAATTATTAAGATTAATTTTAAAAGTAGGTTTCACTATGTCTGCTGTTTCCCTTGGGAAGGTGTTCCAGAACTGCATCTTACTGCTGGAAAGAAACCTTAGTCTTATTTCCAGCCTAACTATGCTAACGTTCCCCTTATCTGCCAGCGTGTGTCAGGAAATACATGAGTGTGTCAAAACTGAGAGTCAATGGGTTCTTTTTGCATCGCTTGCATCATCTTCCTGAGAACTAAAAAAGTAAACCAGGCTTGGAATGAAAACAAACGCCACTAAGCACAGAATGTAACTAATTAGGCTGGGTGCTGGCCGTTTGAGCGGCATTCTTTGTTTCGGTGTTTGCAGGAGTCATCAGTCGCGCCGCGATGGCCCTTCTTGTTACCGTTGGTTGGGGAGCGGATCGTTCAGGTCTTCCGTGCGTGTCTTTCCCCGGGAGCTTAGGGAGCCTCGTGGTGCGAGGAGGGAGTACCGGGAGCCGGTTCCTGTTGGTTTTTCAGCCTGGCAGCTGAGCTCCGGATGGCTTGAGGCCCCAGGACCCAGATCCTGTGGCTGCTTACGAGCCCTGCATATCCCTTGCTCAAGGGACTCGGATCCCGTTCCCGTGCACGTGCAGGAACCGGACTCTCTCGGGATCCTTTGTGCTCCTTCCTGATCAGCTGCAGCATACAATGAACGAGCGCTCCGGCCCTAACAGCTGTCTCATTTTTATTCCTGTTTGTAGCTTGGCGCCTTGGAGGAGAGAGGATGGCTCAGGAGACAAACCAGACGCAGGTGCCTCTGTTGTGCACCACAGGCTGTGGGTTTTATGGCAGCCCCCGGACTAACGGGATGTGCTCTGTCTGCTATAAGGAGTTTCTACAGAGACAGCAGAGCAGCGACCGGATAAACCCCCCAGGTAGATTTTTGTCTGAGAAATCTCTCTTAAATGGGTACCTGGATGCAAACTGTGTTAAGCAACTAGGATAGAGCATGGTCCTGGCCACCAGTAGATTTATTCCCTCCTGGAAAACTTGCATTTTTCCCTTTTCACATAGACTCAAGCCTCTAAGTCAAAGACCTGAGCCTTTGAGCACTTCTGTTCCCTGTAAGGGGGTCAGTTGTTTTCTTCCCAGTCCCAGCTGTTTGTGAAGCCCCGTCCCAGTCAGCGCCTTCTGGTAAACTGTAAAACTTCACTTGCGCTAACAGTGGCCCAGATTTTGAGTTGTTACCTGCTCCCTGAGTTACGTGCTGACTGCTGGGAATCACGACAGATCCCTGAAATGACTTTTTATTTGGGAAGAATTTGGCCTTTTGGATTTGCGTAATTTTTTCATCTTAACGGGGTTGACAGTCAAAAGCAATGCAATAAAAGGTTTGTTTCTCGCAGCTAAACAGAGCTGACCTATCACCGAGCTGGGAGGCAGCTAGGTGCACAGACAGGATGCTCTTTCCATCGTTAGCAGGGTTCTCTTTTGCTGAGAGGTTGTGCAGGTGCCCCATGTACAGGCTTCGCAATACCGGTGAGAAATGCCGCCTCGAGATCTTTCACAGTTTTGTTCCTGCGTGTAATAATGGCTTTCCTTGAATCACTCACCCAAAATATATATTGGGAACACAGCTCTTCCTGACAAAGGGTTTTTCTAAAGACCCTGACTTAGATCCTCGGCTGACACAAACCAACGTGTTTCTGTCGAAGCCAGTTCCTTTCAGCAGATGAGAATCTGGTTCTTAAACCTTGGAGAAGTTGCAAAGTAACGTTGGGTTCAAGGCACGTTGGTAACTGCAGCACTTTCATTTATGCTGATAGGAGAATATTTACGCTGCTGTGGAGTTTGCTTTGCGATGTTGAGGAAAAGGAGGGGAATCAAAGAATGACTGAGGTGTCATGGGTGACTGAAATCAATTTTACTAGATGTTAAAAAACACACAATAATGGAAGGCATTCAGCACGTGACTCCTGCAAGTAAGCTGTCATCCCTCAAAAGGGCGTTCGCAGATCCTGAGGAGCTGAACAGATCTCCATAAAGGAGGTCTGCAGTCCTCAGGAAGATGAGCAGCTAATTTCAGTGGGATGTTGTGATCCCGATACAAGGAGCCGTTCCTGGTCTAATGTAAGAACGGCTGCGCTGGGTCGCAGTGAGGTCCGTCCAGCACTGCCGTGTTGTCCTCACAGAGACCTATGCGCAAATGTGGAGGGGAGAGTATAAAAACAGGGGGTCTGGGAGTGATCCCAACTGGGGCGCGTCCTCCCAGCTCCTGGTAGGGAGCGGGAGGCTAAAGCCTGCTGAAAGTGCTCGTCCTGCTTTCTCCTTGGCTGTCAAGCACCCGAGGAACTTGCTGATGTTTTTAAGAGTTTACCAAGACCGTGATCTTGTCTCGTAGCACCCAGTGGTCCCAACAGCAGCCCCATGGCTTCAGATTCAATTGCAGGGCAGCGTGCAGAGGGAGACTCCACGCCTGAGGATGTGAAAGCCAGGTAGGGGCATGGTCTGCGGGGCGGGGGATCTACAGCCATGCGAAAAACCAGTCCTGGGACACAAAGGGTGGGCGCTCATCCTTCATATGGCCAAGGGGATGTGCCAAGCAGGCTGGATCACTGCTCATTGTGATCCTGGTTTATCCGGAAGACTGAGATGTCCCCGATGATGACGATGGATGGGTACAGTCAGGTACCAGAGGGTCGGTAGTAAATTAAAACCTGTAGTAAACTAAGCGGCATCCTGGTTCTCTTAGAGCCAGTGCACCTTGTCTGTCACTAGCTGTGTTAAGCTCTTCGGTTGCAACTCAGTCCTAAGTGAAAGCACCTGGTGACGATCCAGCCTGGAAGCTGCGACAGCAGGATTAGGGACCTTAGCCCCGTTTGATAGGAGGGAAGACAGTACTGCCTTGAGCTCTACCATTGCTTTACAGTCCTGGCTCATAACTCTGTTTCCCTGTCCCTGGCCTTGTTTGGATGGGCTGTTGCCTTGGCTTTGAGATATAATTGGGTGGAAAAGGAAACTGAGATCATCAGATTAATTCCATTTGTGGCCGTGAAGAACTTTGATCCCAAATCTCAAGGGGAATTGGCCTGCTGTACTCCTGAGTTACCTCTGAGTACAATGAAATTAACTTTATGGGCTGAAGATCTCTTCCGCATAACTTCATCAAAAGAAAATACTTGTGTTTGAGCTATAATTTGTTTGTTTGTTGCAAATGCTCCCAGTGCTCAGACCCCTGTGACCCATCAGATGACGGCCATGAGCATATCCAGAGAAGAAAACAGCAGTGAGACAGAAGAATTCATCAAGACAGAAGAAGCCTCGTCAGCATCTTCCTCATCAGGTAGATGGTTTGGCCTTTGCACGAGTCTGAATGACACCGATCTCGCAAGTCGGTTTGAGCAGCAAGTACTGGCTGCTGACTCCAGGGGACAGTTGTTACCTCCCGGCAGGAAAGGTGCACCTAGCAAGAGAGCTAAGGAGAAAACAGTTTGCCTGTTTCAGAAACAGGGAGGAGAAAAAAATGCTGTGCCCGAGGGCAGGCCGATAGAGATTGCTTTGTGGGCTGAGGGCTGAGTGGCTGCCAGCCCTCGACTCGCTGGCAGGATAATCTTCCATGACGCCTATCCTAGTGAATGGCAGAAAGCCCGGAGCGTCCCACAGCCTGCTGCATGGCTGTTGTTGGCTGCAGTTCCCTGCCGTCTCTCCAGGGAGGAAAGGAGATGGATACTGTGTCATCTTGGGAGAGAGGAGACGTGTTTGTGGCGGTGCCCAGGGGCAGCTGCTGGCCTGGTTGTTGCCGTCCTGTGTGATGGGAGGCATACCTGCCCCTCCACAGGGAGCGTTACCGCTGTCGCTTTGTCTGCAAAGTGGGTTCCTTGAGGTGACAGAGGAGCACGGGTGTCACTGCCCAGTGGCGTATGTCCTCCAGCTGATGAGTAACAGGGTGAGCTGTTGTGTTGAGGCCGAGCCGTAACCAACTGACACTGTGTTGGAGACACCCTCCTTTAGTTCAACTGACAGTTTGCTTGCATTCAAAGCTAAAAAATACCCCGAGAGTTGTTGGTTGCTAAAAAAACAGACCCTAGTCACGCGAGTGTGCGTTTTGGATTTGGTAATCCCTGGCCTGCAAGCCCAGGAGACAACTTACAACAGGCAGGTGAGAGACTATTTGGGCTTGGAAGAGCCTGCCCCTTTCTTCTGATTGCGGGATTTTTAGAAAGTTGTTCAGGGTCCGATCCACAGAGCTATCTCTGCCTCTGACTGTCTGTCTCCTTAGCCTGGTTTTCAGAGTGGCGTGCACTGCGGGTGTGTATCTGCTAGCAGTTGGAGCTCCTCCCTCCTGTTGACTTCTGTAACCTGCTTAGGGACTGTAGGAAATCCTGCTAAGCATCTGTGACCTTTAACAATCTGGCTTTCAGAGCTTAGTTTTCCTTTTGGTAGATTAGAGACAGTGATGAGTATCTGTGTAAAGCATTCCGAGACCTACATACGAGGAACACTTATGTAAGAGTCAGCAAAAATAATTAGTAGTAGTTACAAGGGGTTAACTTTTTTTTTCCCCTGCGAAGATTAACTCTAGGCTCAGCTGCGCAGTTGAGTTACTGTACATCAGCTAAGCTGTAGTGACTATCCAGACGCATGCTTAACCTATGACAAGCACCAGGTGATTCTACTTAGTATTACCTTTTCTCAACAGGAGCTAAACGACATCACGTTACCTTACGTACGCCTTAGCTAAACTGTAATATCTCCTTGGTGTTTCTGAGCCTTGAACTTAAGGAATTTGAAACAGAGAGAATACATGAGGCTGCGTGAGGTGTAGATCTCTGTGGAACCAGGCAAATCTCACAGTTTGGGGTATGTCGGCCAGGGCAACATGCACACAGAGGTGCCTGGCACAGACGCACAATCGGTAGGGCCTCAAGCAGCTCCTGTAGTAAAACGACTGTGTTGCTTGGTTTATCAAGAAGGGTAGCAGAACTCTTGCCTCTGTTTCAGGTACCCTGCTTGAAATATCCCAGAACACAGCTGAGGGCAAGACAGCTTCAGAAAAACCGAAACAGAAGAAGAATCGCTGCTTCACTTGCCGGAAGAAGATAGGGCTAACTGGTAAGACCCTGGTTGTGGGGAAAACTTGCCTGTGGCCTAACTAGTCTGGTTTCGTAGCCCTGCGAACGGATCTCCTTGCGCTGTGATACTGCCTGGGTTTGGAGGGTCGGCGTGGGTCCCTGGTTGGAGGTACCCCTCCAGAAAGTACTTTACATCCGCAAGACGTGGTGCTGCAGGGGAGGTGGGAGGGGAGCTCCGACCCACAAACAGCGCTGTCGGAGCTGTTGCAGTAGCCTGGGGAATCTGCCGCTCACTGTCGGGGTCCCTGCCAACCCTTGGATGCAGGATTGCGGAACGGGATGGAGCCGTGCCTCTCGGGTTATTTTTGCCGCTTGGCAAAAGCTGCTTGTAGAAGCAAAAGGCAGCGCTCGCTGTGGATCTCATTCCGCTCCTATTCAAGTCAGCGGTAAAGCTTTCATAATAGTGACGTGAACTGAGTTAGACCCAAACTGAAAATCACACTCCAGGACTCATCCCATTTGTTAATGTTGCTTGACTTCTGCCGTTAGCTTCCCGAGAGCGGGATGGCTCTCCGTGTTCAGCCTGTAAAGCTGAAGAGAGAGAAGTGCTGAGATGGTGTCAGGTGACTGGTATCAATGGGAAAACTGCCCCTGGAAAGGCAATTCATGAAGCAATTAACTTGGCTGTGGTTTGTTAATAAAAACATCATTCCCCTGAATTGACTCTGGCATTTAGTGTTTCCCTGGGAAAAGTTAACTCTAGAGCCGTGCAGGTCACGCTGTTCCAGTGGAGTGCTCGCCTCTGTAGCCTCCTCGGTGCGTTCAGCAGCCAGGGACTGCACACACACTTCTGTTTTCATCCATGTAAGCTGCTTTGGCGTGCTCCGGCCTGGGAGGTTTGCCCAGCGCCTGACGCTGTGGAACCCAAGCTTGCCTGGATGTTTGAGGGCGCTGTCATAGAATAAACGTGGGTTTATAAGCCCAGGACTGGGCAGGGTACACTCTGCCTAGCCTTCAGATCTGCAGGGAGGGTTGTTTTCCTGGCTGAGTGTTTCCTTAAGAGCTTCAAACTGCAGGAAGTTTCCTCTCCTTTAGGAATGAACTTGCAGAGAACTCCTGTGAATTCAGGGCATTTAGGATAAAATGAGTTTTCTCAAATAGGAGTAAACTTGCACCTTGTAGCAAGGTGTTTGTGGTCTTTACAGCCTGTGATTGGAAAGACGTGAAAGGAAAGAGCGTGAGTCGCTGCCAGCGCGACGGGGAGCTGATCTGTCCGCAGCAAACCCCCTTCCTGCTCCGTGCCTCAGTTTCCCAGTGTGCTGTGACAACAGTAGCACTTCAGAACAGCATTATCCCCAAGTGAAGTGACTAAATTATGAATTTTGAAGCGTAAATAGCTCGAAAGTGATCCTAACGAGGTGAAGGTTTTGCTGCTTGCTGGCTTACTGCTGGTCAGTCCAGCTGCTGCTGGGTGACGCCTGGGGAGCCAAGCTGGCTCAGAGGGCTCGGCTCCAGCTCAGGCTGCCTCCTTGCAGCCTGGGGAGCCTGGTCTGGCTTAGCAATCTGGTACTCTGCAGTCCCCGGCATGTCCCTTGTCCCCGGGGAACGCGGAGAGCAGCTGCTCTGGGAGCGTTTCCCACCGCCGTGACAGCTGGGGCTGCCCAGAGCGTGCGTGCGCTCGCGGGAGCGCCTAAGCTAGAGGAAATCGAAGAGCAACCCGTGGTCTTCCTCCACACTGCGACTACCTTTCGCCTGTCAGGGACAGTGACCCCCCTCCCTCATCTGACCCTCTTTCTGCATTAGCGGAGCTTCCTGGCCTGGCAGGAAAGAGCGGGGGCCCCGCTGCCTTCCTGTCCGGCTGGACGGGGACTAACGCGGCTTCGTCTCTCTGCTCTTCCTCCCTTCAGGCTTCGACTGCCGCTGCGGGAACCTGTTCTGTGCCATTCACCGGTACTCCGACATGCACGCCTGCCCCTACAACTACAAGGCGGAAGCCGCTGAGAAGATCCGTAAGGAGAATCCCATCGTTATTGCTGAGAAGATCCAGAAGTTGTGAAGGGGGCTGAGCAGCTCCAACTGCAGCCAGGTGGCCTGGTGCTCCTCCCCTTCCTCTCAGCCTTCCTCTTCCTCCCAGCCCCATCGGTGGTGCGTTGGGGACTCCAGCAGCACGCACGAACATGGAGACTCCTCGCAACTCTTTGGCAGAAAGCTGGCATTCCTTGTCTCCCTTCCTGCCTGTACAACAGCCACGGCTCGGCTGATCCGTTCTCGACCAGCTTCCCAAGGGAAAAGGGACCGTCCTGCCCCACCACTCCAGTGCTGAGACCTTCGGACTTGTCTTCCGCCGGGGTGGTTTGCGTGGCGCGGGCAGCAGGGGTCTGCCAGGCAGCCGTTCCCTTCAGCCGGCAGCTCCGAGTCCTGTGAACCACCGGGGACTCGCGGCTGGAGGCCGTAAGCTGCCGCTGGACTTCGTTCCCTCTGCCCCACCGTCTCTTTGTGGCGGATGTAAAACCAGGAGCTGGGGAATCCCGGCAGCAAGGCTGCCTCCTGCTCCCCGCGAGGTGTTCGGTCTCGGATGCAGAAAAGAGGATTCCGTAGTTTCAATGCCCCAAACACCCCTCCCCTCCCTCTGAGACGCTGTTGTTGAAGCACTGGGATGGTTAAGCAGCAGAGTACCTGCACAGTAAAGTTATTTTGTGGCTTGAAGCAACGTAGACAAGCTCCAGCCGCAGGTCAGGACCTTTAGGAGAGCACTGCTCGCTACCTCGTGCCTCTCGCCACGGGGAGGGAGCCAGCTGCCAGGCTTGCTGCCTCCGGGGACGTGGCTGGGCTGCGGAACACCCCTGCGCCAGCCTCCTGTGCTTCAACGCCCCCTGAATAACCGCTGGCCGCTTCCCAAGCGACGTTTGTTGTAACACAGCGGCACCTGCGCCTCTCCGCTCCCTGCCTTCTGCCTTACACGGTTCTTTCTCATCAGGGTTGTGCACAAAGCTCAGATGGCCAAAACTCCACTTCCTTTCCCGTCCCTGCGCGCAGAGGGACGGCAGGGACCCTTCCTCCCCCGTGGGCCTCGCTGATGCTCGGTGAGAGCCTTTCTCCCCTATGAGCGCGTTGGCTTGGGAAGCCCACCCAACCCTTCCTGCTCTCCCGCCTCACTGCTTGTCCCCGTGGGATGAGGCAAGGCCAGATCCCCAGGAGATGCTCCGAAAGCCGGACAGAGGGATGTGGGGCACAGGGAAAGGCAGGCGGAGGGCTGCAGGGCACGTGAGAAGTCACGAGGAGGGTCCTGGGGTGCCTGGAAGCGCAGGTGGGGGCCGTCAGAAAAATCTGTGGAGAGCCCTGGGGAGCAGGGAGAGGCACTCAGAGGGCTCCAGGCCCACTGAAAGAGTTCTTGGGGGTGCTGGAAGGCTCAGGGAGGGCTCCGGGGTGCAAGGGAAGGCAGAAGGAGAGCTTTGGGGTACACTGAGCATGCTCAGAGGACTCGAGTGCCCCAAAAGGCACCTGGAAGGCTCTGGGGTGCAGGGAAAGCCAAATGCTGGGCTCGGTAGCACTCCAGAAAAAACACGTGGAGGGCTCTGGGGCTGTTAGAAAAGAAAATGCAGGGTTTGGGTACGCAGCAAAAGGCAGGCGGAGGCTTGTGGGGTGTGCTGAAAGCCACCTCCACACCACGCGGGGTCTGCGCCCACCCCAGAGCACCCTGGGTGGGGGCTCTCCTCCCTAGGAACACCGGGAGCGGGGCCGCAGCCACGGGGCTCCTGGCGGTCTCACAAGCAGCGAAATCCGGATGGGTCCCGGGGGGAAAAGCAGCAGCCTCTGCCCCACTTCTGGCTGGCCCACGCTTTGGGAGCGTTTCCCTCAGCATCAGCTCGTGCAAGGGCGTTGGAGAGCGGAGCCGCAGGGGCTGAACCGGCAGCCGGGGGAAATCATGGCAGCTCCTTCCAAGTGTCGGCTTCCTCCCCTGAGTGTGGCAATTCTGTCCCAGTGATTGCGGGGGGGATCGTTCCCAAGGTTTCGTTTTTCCTATCCGATTTCAGCCAAAGCGGCGTGCACTCAGCAGCAGCTACCATCGTACGGCGTTGCCGGGAGAATTCGGACTGCCAAAAATGACGCAAATCCCCCGCCAGCATGCAGCAGAGGCGAGGCTGCCTCTTCCCAGCCTTTTCCTCAGGTCTTTTGCTTCTGGGTAACGTTGGCGTCACGTCTGGAGCACGCGAGTGGTGGCACGTTTTAGTGCCGGGACGCAGCCGGGCCGTGAGCACAGTGCCAGGCGAGGCTGGGTTTCGCCATTGAGGTTTTGGTTGAGAATGAGCCATCGCTCTTGGGGGGAAGCTGTCAGAAATCACAACCACCCCTTGCCTTGTGTTCGCATGAAGGTCGTGAGCCCCCGGGGAGGGGAACCAGCTCCCGTGGATGCAACGGGAAACCCACGTGGCAAAAGGGCAGCCGCCTGCTTTTCCACCACCTACCTTTTCCCTTTTATTTCCTTCCTCTTCATCAGTGTAAATATTAATACAGTCTAGTTTGCTTGGATGCTGTGGATGGTTTGTTACAGGTATGGATGTGTCACACGCTGGTGCTGGCTCAGCTCCGGGCTCTTCCATGGGGCTCCGTGCCTCAGTTTCCCCATGGATCATAACCAGTGCTGGCGGGGGTTAGAAGCTCCTGGCACCCGGTTTTCTCTTCCCACCACCCCGGTACTTAGGCTGTGTCCTTGGTGGGGGAGCTGCTTTTTCCTCCACTCGCGTTTGCAGGGCTGGAGTGGGACCCACGGTGCTCATGACACGGGGCGGGGGATGCGGTTTGGGCCCAGGCCTAGGACCCGGGTGGGACCTTAGGTCCCACCCGGGTCCTAGGCCTGGGCCCAAACCGCGCCCGCCCCCCCCCCGTCCATTTTGGGGGAAGCCAGGCTGGGTTTAACATCTGGATTTGAGGGATATCGTGGCCACGAGTGGCCTCCGTGCGTGGGATCGTGTGTGTCCCCCCTCCCCCCCCCCCAACCGGCGCCCTCTCGGCAGCCATGAGGAGACGGCAGCCTCAGGCAAGGCCGCGCCGTTCCCTTGGCAACGAAGGCGGGGTGATGGCGTCACTTCCGGGAGAGGAGAGGGTGGGGCCAAACCGGCCCCTGTGCAGCGCCGCCCCCGCCTCGGAGGTCCCTTCCGTAGCCCCGGGTGCGGCGGGGGGGGGGCCGGGCCGCGGCGGAGCATGTCCAGGTACCGGGGGGGACCGGGGCTGGTCCGGCCGGGGAGTGGGTGGGAGGCACGGGTGGGTGCTGCGGGGGCCGCACGGCGGTCGGTGGATGGGTTTGGGGGGGCCCGCAGCGATCGTGGGGGGCCCACGCAGGTCAGTGGCGGGGGGGGCCCACACGAGTCAGTGTGGGGCCCGCGGGGATGGGGGGGGTCCCACCGGTCGGGGGGGGCCACGCAGGTCAGTGTGTGAGGTGGGGGGGTCCCGGGCCTGTCAGTGGGGGGGGGAGGCGACACGGGTCAGTGAGGCGGGGCACCCACTGGTGAGTGGGGGTCCCACAGGGGTCAGTGGGTGTCTGGGGGTGACCCGCAGCAGTCAGTGGGGGGGCCCACGCAGGTCAGTGTGTGTGGGATAGGGGGGTCCCAGGCTGTCAGCGGGATGGGAGGCCCACGCCGGTCAGTGGGGGGGTCCCACAGGGGTCAGGGCCGGGGGAGGCCCACGCAGGTCAGTGTGGGATGGGGGGTCCCAGGCCTGTCAGCAGGATGGGAGGCCTATGCTGGTCAGTGGGGGGTCCCACAGGGGTCAGTGGGGGCCTGGGGGTGGCCCGCAGCAGTCAGGGGCAGGGGGGGGCCCATGCAGGTCAGTGGGAGGGGGTAGGGGGGTCCCAGGCCTGTCAGCAGGGTGGGAGGCCCACGCTGGTCAGTGGGGGGGGTCCCACAGGGGTCAGTGTGTGTGTGGGGACCCCCCCACCAGCCAGTGGGGGGTGAGAGGCCCACGCAGGTCAGTGTGGGTGGGGTGGGGGGCTCCCACGCCTGTCAGCGGGGGGGGGGGGGAGGCCCACGCTGGTCACTGTGTGTATGGGGGCACCCACTGGTCAGTGGGGGGCTCCCACTCGGGGCAGTGTGAGGGTCCCACTCAGGGCAGTGAGCGGGTGCAGTGTGGATCCCCCCACGCTCGCTGTGGGGCGAGCGTTCGTGTGTGTCGAGGGGGTCAGCGCGTGCGTGCGGCGTGGATCTGGCCCCCGCGCCAGGCGTGGGGTGAGTGGGTGTGGGGTCAGGGTGGGTGCGCGGCCTGGATCCAGCCCCGGCGCGGGCAGCGGGGCAGGCAGGGCTGCCTGCCCACGGGGGTGCCTGCCCACGGGGGTGCCCGTCCCCAGCCGGTGCCGGGGTTCAACCCGGCGCGAGCGTGACACACGGCGCGAGCGTGACACACGGCGCCTGCGCCACCGGCAGCTGCCTGCCTCTGCCTGCGTGGACCCACGCCCCGACGTGCCCATGCAGGTGTGCGGCTGCCGGACACCCTCGTCCGCCGCCGGTACGCGTGGTTCTGCCGGCACGCAGGGTGCCAAACCCGGGGAGGGACGGGGCTGCTGGGTGCAACGCTGGCCCCGGCACTGCTGTGGATGGCCACCAGCCCGAGGGACACCCGAATTCAGCCCCGGCCCCCGAAGTGCAGGGCCTGCGGCGGAACCAGACCACGAGGCATCTCTTCATTCCGAATATTTCGGCGTATTTCGGCGCGGCCTCCTGGCTGGGCAGGAGGCCTCCCCCCTCCACCCTTTCCTCCCCTTTCCCAGCCCTTCGGAAGCAGATGGAGTGAATTCCTCGGGGTGTGGGCTGGTTTGACATTCCTCAGTGCGAGCCTGTGCCCAAACTTGCAGAAAATAGTTGCTTTTTTTTTTTTTTTTTCCCCTTTTGCTCCCCCTCCCCTTTTTCGTCAGGAGCTTGGCCCTCCCGCCGCACGCCTGTGCAGCCAGGCCTGTGCCGGGGTCCTGGAGAGGCTGTGGCCTTTGTACCACCGACCGTGCGGCTGTTGCGGAGCATGTGTGTGTGTGTATGTGTGCAATCCCGCACTCGCCGTGCTCGCCTCCCCAGCGTGGGCCTGTGCGTGGGGGCTGCGGCGCGTAGTGTGGGGGCGTGCGGGCTGGAAAGTGTTGAAGGAGGCTTGGTTTTGGGGGGGGTGCGTGGGTTCAGCGCGAGCGTGGGGGCTGTGAGCGGCGGGTGTGTGCTGCGTGTGTGTGTTGGAGCGGGGGACGGTGCGCCCCGCGGCTCAGGGGGGGTGCGGTGCGTGTGTTTGCCGGCGCGTGTGTGTAGGGGAGGTGCGTGTTTGTCCCCAGCCGTGGGTCACGCGTGTCTGGGGGGTGCCTGTTGCAGAGCCCTCACTGCTGCCTGACCTGCCCGCAGGCCACCGCTGCTGCCCGCAGACGGACGGATGGCGGCCCCGACCAGCGCCCCGGCCCGCGGTGGACTGCCGGCGGCAGCCGTGCCAAGGGCCGGCTGAGGACGGGGCCTCTCCGGGCTGTCGTTGTTCCCGGCTTCTCTCCGATTTGGATCCTCCCTCGCTCCGGGTGCGGCTGCCTTTCGCCTCGCTGCCGTCATGAACGGGCTGTCGATCAGCCAACTCTGCTGCCTCTTCTGCTGCCCTCCCTGCCCCAGCCGCATCGCCGCCAAACTGGCCTTCCTGCCCCCGGAGCCCACCTACGCCGTGGTTCCCGAGCCAGAGCCTGTGGGCAGCACCAGCACCGGCTCCCTGCGCGGCGGCACTGCCGGGCGGTGGAAGCTGCACTTGAAGGACCGGGCGGATTTCCAGTATTCCCAGCGGGAGCTGGACAACATCGAGGTGTTCGTCACCAAAAGCAGCCGAGGGAACCGCGTCGGCTGCATGTACGTCCGCTGCGTGCCAGGTGCCAGGTGAGTCTCCCGTGGACGTGCCGGCCCGGTGCTGCCGCCGGTGATTCGACCCCAGCCTGCTCAACATGGGGCTGGTGCGGTGCTGGTGGGCACGGTGCCATCCTGCCCCCTCCTCTCCTTCAGCTGAATGCCACCTCCTTGACCCGGCCTCACCTGGCGCCTTGCTGAAGGAGCTGGCCCTGCCACAGGGGTTTGGAGGCGTCCTGCAGGGCGCTGAGCTCAGCTCCCAGGACCGGTCTGGCTTGTGCCTGCAACTGGGAATGGGGTTAAACACGGAGCGGAGGCAAAGCTGGAGGCTATAGGGATCCCCCTTGATGTCACGCCGGTGACGTAACGCTCCAGTTGTGAGCCAAGCGTCTGTGCAAGGCTCTTGGTGAGCGCCGGGGGGGTCTGCGCCGGCCACTTGCCCTCTGTCCCCAGCCCCGCGGTGACCACAGGGTGGGCAAGAGCCTGTGCCAGCCAGGAGGTGCCTGCAGTGAACCAGGTCTGCGCATTCAGTCTAATTCACTGGCGCATTTGATTCCTGAAGGAGAAGAGCGATAGGAGCGAAAGCCAGCAGGGCTTTAGGCCCAACCTGCTACTGGTCACTCCCATGAGTCTGTAAACTGGGAAGCTGGAGAAGGGCAGGCAGTGGCCAGGCACGAGGGGATGGCGCAGGGATGGGAGGTGACTCCCCGATGCGGTGGCATGGCGTGGGCGTTCAGGTGCAGAGGGAAGTCAGGTCCCAAAGCCTGCAGTACCCTGGCTGACCCCACACACTGGTATCCTCCTGGGAGCAATGTGCCCTCCGAGGAAGGGCATCCGCAGAGATCTCTGTGTGGGGGAACGCAGCCAGGATCTGCCCTCGGCCTGCCAAGGGCTTCGAACCCACCGGGTGGGCTTGGGGCGAGGGGGGATGGCTCTCGCAGGGGTTGGAGAGCTGCGTTACGGGAGGCCTCCGCAGGCTGCCCGGTGGGGACGTCCGCTCCGTCCCTGTGTGCGTCGCAGGTCCCCGGAGAGAGGAAACCGTCGGTGGGATTGCTCTGCCTGCATCCGCCTGCCCGTGCCCAGCCGCGGTGAGGCTCGGCACTGGCCCTGCTCCCAGCCAGCCGGCGGGAGCGACCGTTTAGCACAGACTGCGCGGCTGGAGGGAAGGGCCCGGGCTGGGCAGGGATCCGGCCCTCCTAAACCTTGCGGGGCATCAGGTCTTGCTTGACGTCTGTCCTCCCCGCAGCTCGTCATGCCATCACCTTCCTGCTGGGGCTTTCTGGGGTGTCCAGGCTGGGACATGGAGGCTCAACCTGGCCACAGACCTCTTGGCCCAACTGCGGGGGCTCAGCAGGGAGCGGGTCCTGCTCCCTCCCTCTGGCAGAAGAGAGCCAAGCTTCCATTGATGCGCTATTAGTGTTAATTTTTATGATTAACATTGTTTTTCCCCTTATGGTGGAAATTTCTTGTGCCTTGTCACTCCCACAATTCACTTCTCTTCCAGCATCTGGTGTCTTGCCAGGCTCAGGGGAGAAAAAAATCCACTGTCAGAATTCTTACTTGAAATCCCCATTGGGCAAACGGCCCCAAATCCTGAGCTTTTTACCAAAAATAGACTCAAAAACTTGAAGAGAATCATCCTTCCTTCAGGCTGCCCGTTTCTGCTGGGAGCAAGCCCCTGGCCCTGGGCGGCGAGGAGGGTCTGGGTATCTCTGGGGTTGGACCAGGGGTGTTGCGAGGACCTTCCTTGGTGGCCGGAGGGGTGTTGGCTCTTTGTGTCCTGCGGTTTGGCTTTTGGCCTTCGAAGCAGACGTCCTGGCTGGGCAGCGCAGTGGCATCGCGGCAGAGTCCCCAGTTAACCTGCCATGCCCGTCTCTCCCCGGTGCTGCAGGTACACGGTGCTCTTCTCGCACGGCAACGCCGTGGACTTGGGGCAGATGAGCAGCTTCTACATCGGGCTGGGCACCCGCATCAACTGCAACATCTTCTCCTACGACTACTCGGGCTACGGCGTGAGCACGGGCAAGCCCTCGGAGAGGAACCTCTACTCCGACATCGATGCTGCATGGCAGGCGCTGCGGACGCGGTGAGCGGGGCGCCGGGCAGGGGGAAGGGAGGACATCCAGGAAAAACCCTGCGGGCCGGCAGTCTGGAAAACAGGAAATCTCCCAGAGAGGGAACCCGGGCCACTCGTAACGGGAAGGGGTGGCTGGAAAGCAGCTGCAGGGGGAGCGGGCCAGGGGACCCGGAGGGGCAGGGATGCTGGGGGGGTGCGACCTTGCTTGGGGGTGCTGGCGCAAGCTGTGCTCCCCGTCTGGCTGTTCCCAGGCTCTCCCCTGGCTGTGCTCAGCCCCGGTTCCCCAGCCGGGCTGAAGGTGCAGCCCCGTGATGGGCTCTGCCTGCTCTGCCCTGCCTGCAGCCGGGCCTGGCTCGCAGCGTGCCCCAGGAACTGGGGGCTGCCCCGTGTGGCTGCGGCCTGGGGTCCGCGAACCCGCCCGTAACCCTGCTCCTGGCACCCTCCACAGCTCCTCTGGCAGCTCAGCCCTGGCTGCTCCCTGGTCCTGCCGGGGGTGCAGGGCAGCTGCTTTGGGCCCAGCTGTGAGCAGCTGGGGCAGGGCGGAGGGGGACAGAGCCCCGTTGGCCCCCATCCCACCCTGGGAAGCCTTGCAGGGTGCTGTGGGCAGAGCAGGGTCTCTCTGCCCTGAGCTCTGTCTCCTGGCGATGTGACTCTGCTGCCTGGTGGTCGGGCACTGACCTGCCCTCTCCTCTCCCAGGTATGGAATCAGCCCGGAGAACATTATTTTATACGGACAAAGCATCGGCACAGTGCCCACGGTTGATCTGGCCTCCCGCTATGAGTGCGCTGCCATTGTGCTCCACTCCCCACTCACCTCTGGCATGAGAGTCGCCTTCCCCGAGACCAAGAAGACCTACTGGTTCGATGCCTTCCCCAAGTGAGTGGCCTGAGGAGAGGGGACAGGGGACAGGGGTCAGCTCTGGAGGGGCAGTGCCCAGACCAGCTCTGTCCGGGATGCCAGCCCTGGCCACGAAGAGGGGTTATGGTGAAAACCGTGGACCTGTTTCCCACAATAGGCTTAAACGCGCCCATCGCGATCCTCCTGCCTTGCTTTCGGTCCCCTGCAGGGATCGTAACCCTCTGTGGGGTCACCGTGCACCCCACGTACCCCGGTGGCATCACCTCCTGGCCATCCTGTCCCTGTGTCTTTGCCCAACAGCTCTGGGGCTGTCCCACCACCCCCTTGTTGGGTATCACGAGCCCTGGGGGTCCCTGGGACCCCTCTCTCCCCCAAGGGTAACTTCTTGGGCTTTTTTTCCCCCCTCGGCAGGGGCAGCGGCACGGAAAGGCAGCGCTGAGGTGGGATGAGCTCTTGAGCCTCTCCCTTGCAGCCAGGCCGGCGGGGCCCGAGGGATGGTCCCTGAGTCGGAAGCTGTGGCTGGGAGCCACCAGCCCACGCTCTGCATCCCGATGGCCTTGCGTGGCCTTTGGGGCCGGGCTGAGAACAGCTGCGCTCCTGCTCCTGAAAGCCCAGCACGGCTGATCCCGACACGGGGAGGGCCCAGGCTCACGCTGTCCTGCAGCGGTTTCCGTCAGCCCTGCCTAGGTCCCAGGGGGCTGTTGTCACCGCTGTCTGGTCCTTGTCTGTCACGCCGGGGGAGATCTTGTCCTCAGCCTTGGCAGAAGCTCCGTGTCTCCGTGCTCTGCCGTGATCAAAGAGCATTTCCTGGTCCCTTTTCCCAAGGGATGTGTTTTGGGGGGCAGGAGGAATGGGAGCGCCTCGATCCCTGTACTTACCCCCCTCTCTCATCTCTTCCCCGCCCACCTTCTTGGCAGCATCGAGAAGATCTCCAAAATCACCTCTCCCGTCCTCATCATCCACGGCACGGAGGACGAAGTCATCGACTTCTCCCACGGCCTGGCGCTCTTTGAACGCTGCCCCAAGGCTGTGGAGCCGCTGTGGGTGGATGGGGCCGGGCACAATGACATTGAACTCTACAGCCAGTACCTCGAGCGCCTTCGGAAATTCATCTCCCAGGAGCTGGCCAGCCAACGCAACTAGCCGCGGGGTGGGGCGACGGGCAGGGGGTTTCTGCCTGTTCCTCCAGTTCTCCCAGTGTCCCTCCCCAGTCCCTGCTGCTGGAGGTGCAATGAGTTTGTACAGCCTCAGCTCCAGGCTCAGGAGAGGGCAGGAGGCCCTGGAGCAGACGGTGCGTTGCCTCCTGGACACGAGCACAACTCTCCTCCCTCCCGGTGTCAGCCCCGGCGCTGCTGGCACCACCGGCCGGGTTGGCAAGAGACGGCAGCTCCCTCCTTCCCCCTTCCCCAGAAAGATGAGAGCCCACCCTCTTGATGGTGTATCTTTGGCTTCGGACATGTCCCCGTCCCCGCTCCTAAAACAGCGAACTCCTGAATTCCTCCTGGCTGCTCTGCTGCTCTGACTATAGCAATAAGGCGAGTTGGAGAGGGGCTGGGGGCCCAGCCCCTTCCCCGGCGTCGCTGCGGGGCGGAACGGAGGAGGTGGCAGTTCCTGCTCTCAACGGAGCTTTCCTGGGAGCTTTCCCGGGATCGGCGCTGGTGGCGGTGGAGTTTGGGGATGCGTGGAGGAGGTGCCCCCCTGCCCCACGCCCCCTCCAGTTCTGGCCCTGCTCTGCCTTCTCGGAGCGCTCCTCGTGTTCAGGTCACCCCTGGAAAACCTCCTCCGTACCGCTCACTCACGGCGCGCTCGGGGAGACGGGGCGAGGAAACCAGGCACCGAATAAAGAGCAGAGGTTTAACGTTTTACCCGTGTGTGCCCTTTCCCTGGGTACGCCTGGGGCTGCCTCCCTGTGACCCAGTGGGGGGGATCAGTCCCTGGGGGGTCCAGCCCCTCGGCTTTCCCTGCTGGCCGATGCCTCTGCTGCATTGTACTGGGCCGGATCCCCAGCGCTTGTCACCCTCCTTGGGGACCGGGCAGCCCCAAGGTGCCAGCAGATGGGGATGGAGCCGTTGGCCCCCCCCAGGACCGGGCGGCAAAGGTCTGGCTCTTCGAATCAGGCCGTGGGGACAACGGGGGCACGTTCCCCCGCCAGCCCCTGCCCTGTTTCCTTAGGGGATCCCTTGGGATCGTGGGGGCGGAGGTGGAGGATGGCCTCAGCCTCCTGGGAGCTGTGGCATGGGGGGCTCGGGTGCACCGCGGGGGAGGGGACCGTCCCCACAGCCTGCCAGTGTACCAGGGCCAGTGTGGCGAGGGACGCAGCGTGGTCCTGGGTGACCCTGGCGGGGAGCAGATCTTACTTTTGACCTGCTCCGTGCCCCCAGCCACACGGGGACCTCTGCCATTCCTGGTGCGCGCTGGCCACGGAGGTGGGCGCGTGGGGCGTCCCGCTGTGCCCTCCCACCAGCGGACGGGGTGTTTCACCCCACAGAAAGGCAGAGTGCTCGGGTTTGTGCTTTTTGGGTCAGAAAATTTGGGGGTTGTGCTTTTTTGCTCTGGAATCACCCCGGGAAGAGCTGTTCAAAGTGTCCGTGTGTTTTCCTGCCCCTGGGGCATCCCTTGCCCCAACCCAAACAGCAAAGCACCGCTCTGCCCCACACAGGGACCCTCGGTGGGCTCCCAGGCTCCGGTTCCCCTGTCCCTGTTCCCCTCGTGTCCCCTCCTCCCCGCTGCGAGGCCGTGGGGCCCGGCGGGCTCATGTGAGGAGCGATAATCTCCTTAGGCGGCTCTCGGAGGGGCTCAGGGGCCTTGCGGTGGGGCCGCAGCCCCGTGCTCGGAGCACTCAAATGCGCCTATTGTTTGGGGCTGGGAGCCGTGGGGCAGCCGAGGCGGGGGGCACGGGACCCCCTGCTGCCCCGGAGCAAGGCAGGGTGCTCCAGTGGAGGAGGGGGGTCCCTTCCTTGGCGCTGGGGCTCTGCAGGAGCTAGAAGAGGATTTGGATGTTGGGGCTTTGGGTGGTCTGCCCCCTTTTCCAGGGGGGTTTTGGGGTCCGGGAGCCGGGATGTCTGGCTTCGCTGCACGCAGCTGCTGGGTGATTTTAGAGCCTTTAGCTCACACGTGTGCTGGAAGCCGAAGCCACCGCGGTCGCCCAGCCCGGCTCGCCTCCGGCCCCGGCCCCGATTAGCAGGGCTGGAGCAGCCCAGGGCGCCCTAATCCTGACACAGAGACGTTTTGTTTGCACCAAGGGTATTTTTATCCTCTTATTGCTGCCTGCTTCCTGTTGAGCTGCGGATGCTTTAGAGCGGCTCTGCATTGTCTCAGAGCCGGCAGTTGGGTTTGGGGGATGTCAGGGTGGCTTAAGTTTGTATTTACTGTGTCTCAGTTTAAAAAAAAAAAGGGCAAAAGGACAGAAAAGTTCAGCCTGATCCCCAAAATTTAGACCCAGCTTGGGTATATGGGGTCCCGCTGAGCTGGACATCGCTCCACGATGGGGAGCCGCGGCTGTGATCCATCCTTGGTAGGGATCGGGGCTTTTTGGGTCTGGATCCTTCACTGCTCCTGGCCCGAGAGGGCTCAGGCTCCGTCCTCGCCCGGGCACGAGCAGCTGGAGCGAGGAGGCCAGACCTGTCCTGGGCACAGCGTCCCCCACCAGTGGGGCCAAACTGGGCCATGAGCCACCGGGACGGCACTTCTGTCCCCACTGCTGGTGCTGCGGTTTGGGAGCACCAGGAGGGGACGGGGAAGGAAAGGGGCTGGGTTGGGGCTGGACCTGGACGGGGTTTGGTGCCTGGAGGGGGCTCTGCCCAAAGCGTGGTCTCAGCAGGGCGTGGAAGAGGGGAAAGGCAGAGTCAGGCCTCAGCGTGTCCCCAAAGTCCCTCCCGCAGCCACAGCAGAGAGGGGACAGGGCAGGCATCGCCCCAGGTGGTTTTGAAGTCCCCAGCCAGAAGAACCGGGGCACAGGCGGCTCCTGCTGCCATTGCCGCAGTCACAGGCACGTGGCTGGGCTGCGTGGGCCTGTGCGTAATGGCTGTGAATGGGGACGAGGTCCTGGACGTCTCGAGGATCCCGCGGCGGAAAGGACGGGATACCTGCTGCGGTGAGCCCTCGGCAGAGGCGCGAGGCCGATGCGGACGGGGCTGTGACCGAGGCTGGGCCTGGGGGACATCGGGCTCACCGGGTGACCGGCCAAGAGGGGTTTAAGTTTCTTTTGGGGCATAAATGAGGCTTTTGATGGCCGGGGCCTGCGTGCCACAGTCATGAGACCAGTTCACAGGCCGAGCTCAGTCATGGGATCCAGGAAACTGAATTAAAGCGTCTTAAGGAGCTTTTTTCCGAGCTCTGCTCTGGTTTTTCACGTGCTTGTCATATGAACAAAGACGGTATAAAAGGGCAGAGGGGAAGGATCCCATCTGTGGTCGGGCTGGGGAGAGGGGAGGGCGCCGGAGGAGGGATGCCAGGGTGAGGGGCTCTGCGTGGCGCTGGCTAAGATGGAAGGAAGGGAACAGGAAAGGACAAGGAGAGGAGAGGATGCGCTGGCAGCAGCCCCTGGCTCTGCCCTGCCAGGTGAGTGAGGCAGTGACCTGGGCGGGCAGGGGACAGCTGGGGACAGGGACGGCAGCAGGTCTGGGGGAGCAGAGCCCGTCTGCCCGTGCTCGCCTGGCAGCACGGGCGCTGTGAGCATCCCGGCGTGCCCACGGCTGCGCCCGGACACCATCCGGCACTTCCCTGGCGAGAGACGGTGAGCATGGCATCGTGTCACGGGGAGGAGGGAGCGCGGGTTGCAGCAGGGGCACCCACCACCCTGCGCTGACGGTTGGGGGGGACGGGGTGCCCAGCGGTCCCCAGGGTTCCCCTTTGCCGGGTTGGGTCCCCGGAAGGGTGCTGGGATGGACCCACCCAGCTCTGCACTGCGCACACGCACGCGCACACAGATGCGTGTGCCTGCAGACGCGCACACACGCATTCACACAGCCGTCTGAGCGCACAGTGGCCTGCACACGCGCACGCCTGCGCAGGCTTGCACACGCATTCACATCCACACGCATGCGCATGCGTGCACAGACGTCCGCGCACACACGTGGATGTGCACACCCCCGCGTGGGCCCCCCCATGCTGCCCTGTCGCTGCCACACTCCTCACCCCCTCGGGTTTGCACACGCAAACCCACACGCACCTACATCCCCCCCCTGCAAAAGCCAGCGCTGCCCGAGCGCCCGCTCGCACCCTGCACGCCCGCCACGTCCCAGACTGTCCCCGGAGGGGGAGAAGCAGCAGCGGGGCCAGTGGGTCGCAGCGGGGAGATCCGTGGGCTGGTTTTCACCTCCCACCAATGCAGCGCAGGCTGGGGATCCCCCAGTTCCCCCCGGCTCCTGCCCCCTTCTCACATCTCTCCTCCGTCTGCAGGAGCGCTCGGCAGCCAGAGGATTGCGGGGCCGCGGCCCCCTGCCCCCTGTGAGCTTCCCTTTGTCATCCTATGCCTGAGCGATGCCTGGAGGCTGGGACGGTGAAGGGAGGCCCACGGGCTGCCACAGTCCTGCCGCGACGACGCCTGGACAGCACATGTGGGACCACACACCTGGTGCCTGAGTCCTGGGGGGAGCTGGGAGCACTTTTGGGGAGCTGAAGCGTCCCCTTTGGGGGCCAGAGCATCCCCTGGGGGGGCCAGGAGCACCCTGGGGGGCTGGGAACACTCTTGGGGGACCAGAGCATCCCCTGGGGGGGCCAGGAGGACCCCTGGAGAGCTGGAGCATCGTCCCCGGGCTGGCCGATACCCGGTGGGTTGGGGCTGGGCAGCATGGGACGCCATTGCCCCAGGATGTGGATGGGGTTTTGGGGTGTCCCGGAGCACCCCAGGTCATGGTTGGGCTGCAGGGGAGCGGGAGGCCGCAGCGGGGCCGGGGAGGAGTCTCCCATGGGAGACGTGGACCATGGCGGGATCCATGTGTGGCAGTACCGGGATGGGTACCAGGAGCACCGGGACGGGTATCACCCCGTGCACCGAACAGCCCAGCCCTGCGAAGAGACGCCCCCGCCTGAGGACGGTTCAGCAGCTCTGGGGAAGCCCCCGTTCTCCCACCACCCTGGTTCTTTCTCCAACTTCACAAACTCCTGGCTGGCGCCTCGTGCCGGGACAACAGAAAAGTTCCCGCATGGATGCAAAGAAAATCTGTAACCTCCACCGTGGGGAGCAGAAACTTGCCCCAGGAAGGCGCTTTTTTATGATGATGCAAAATAACAAGCAGGGAGCGGAGGTCTGCAAGGTGGGAGGCTTCTGCCACACAAGCATCTCCAGCTGGTTTCCTTTTTTTTTGTCTCTTTTCCCCCCAAAAACTGGACCCAATTCACCCAGCTTATCATGGGGTGGGGATCGGCTGTGGGGAGGCAGGGACGCGCTCCCCACAGGAGATGCTTTGCCTGCGGCTGGGCCCGGGCTGGTGGGTAACATTTTGGGGACACCCCCTTCCTCCTGGTCACCTCCAAGCCCCAATCACCCCAGGGGGGAGCAGGTCCCCGCTGTCACCCAGCAGCAATAACGGGCTGCGTTGGGGATGAGTTTGGCCCAGACGTGATGGCATCCCTCTGCCTGGCTCTCCCTGGGGAGGAGAGAGGCAAAAATGCGGAGGGACGTGTGCCAGCGCACGTCCCTCCACGCTGCCCCTTGTCGCACGCGGGGACCTGAGGTGCTGTGACAACCTTGTCGTGTGCCTGAAATCTGTCCCGAGGTTGTTCCCATCCTTAACTTAAATTGGGACATTTGGTCGTTGGATGTGAGCCGTGCCAGGCAGCAGAGCGAGCATCAGCTGGGCGTCCCGGGCACAAGCGTCTGGAGAAATCCCCTCGTTTCGGGAGATGAGGTTGGTCTTGGGGATCCATTAGTTGATCTGGGAGGCTGCGGTCAGGTTCAGGTCCTTGGCAGGGCTGGATCCACCAGGATGGGTGAATTTGGGGGTCCCTGTTCTCAGAGGGGCTGCCTCGGTGCGTGCAAGGACCCTTGGGACATTTTCCAGTGCTGCTAACTGGGAGCTGAGTGCACATCCCAGTTAACCAAGCTGCCCCTTTCCATGTGGGGAAGCAGAAGCGTAGCCAAGATCAGCCTGTACGGATTTTGGGCAGTTTTTCCATGTGGGGTCTTCCTGGTCTGGACAGAAATGAATGGTTTATTTTATATTATTTTATTTTTCCAGCTTGTGAGTTGCGCAAGCGTGGGGCAAGAATTATAAGGAAGGGAAATAACGTTATTCAGCGTGTCTGAGCGCATGGTATTTCTACAGTCCTCTCTATTACTGCTGAAGTTATATAAAATACATTTATCTATATCATAAAAATAAAAATGCCTTTTTTTCTGGGAAAGAATAGCTTGCTTTTCCAGCACTGGTGGGAGGCAAGGAGCTGGCTGGCAGGAGCGTGGGTGAGGGTGCTCAGCGTGCGCCCTCCCTGGCTATCTTGTAAAGCACCTTGTGTCGGTGCCGTGTTTCTGCCAGAGGGAAAGCCGGTGATCTCCTGGTGGTTCCTGTTTTTTAAAAGCTTTTTATCAATTATTCAGGTTTCCCGGGGCCAGCAGCTGCTTGCCCCCACACCTCGGCAGTGCTGGGGCATCGGTCTCCTGCCGATGGAGGGAGGAGGCAGGATCATTGCGTTGTTGTGGTGCCGTATTTGAAAATAAAGCGGTTTTGCGTTTTTTAGGACGACTATGAAACATGACTTTTGTGATCTTTCCCTTGTCCTCCCTTGGGACCAAGGGCTCCTCCTCATTGTGCACCTTTCTCTACACCTTCTAGCTGGCTCCCTGCACTGCCTCAGCGCTTTCCGCCCTCGCTCCCCTCTCCTTTCACAAGCGATAAGGCTTTCCTGGATCATCCCTTCTCTCTGGGCTGGGGCTTCTGGCTGCACTTAATGGGATTTCTCCTCAAAGGGCTTGGTCGCTCACTGTCACCCCAGAACGGCCTCACCTGCTGAAGGTGGAGACTCCCCCCTCTGAAAACTCAAGGTAGGGGCAGCGCCGGGTGATTCCCAGCAGCTGTGGACGCCTCTCGCCTGCTTGAACCCCCCCCAGGTCCCTGCTCCGGCACAGACAAATGGCCGTTACCACGTGCCTCAGTTTCCCTGCAGGTAAATACAGGTGTGACAATTGCCTGGGGAACGGAGGGAGGTCTGGGTCTTCATGGTGGGGGGCAGCACAGATGGAGTTTGCTCCTCTGCGTGGCCTCAGGTCCCTCTACCAAAACCTGGCTGATGTTCTGCTTTCCAGAAAGCCAAGGCCATGCCGGGGGCGGTGGGCCACGCTGGGGGCGGTGGGCCGCAGCACAGGGAGCCCAGGGCTATCGCTCTGGCTGCAGCGGGAGCCATCCGGCAGCGTTGGGGTGGAGCAGCGGTGGCCCAGCCCGGTGTGAGGCAGCAGGATGGGGCGGCCGCAGTGCAGGGGTCTGCACCCTCCTTCCCCAGCCTCCCCCCCTCGCTCCGCGGGGTTCTGGGGGAGCGGCTCCAGCAGCGTGCCCCAAACCTGCTGATATTCTTGACGGCATCTCCTACAAGCCGGCCATATGCCAGCTGTGGCTCTGGGCGGGTGATGGCCAATAGCACCCTGGCTTGTATCAGGAGCAGCGTGGCCAGCAGGAGCAGGGCAGGGATGGTCCCCCTGTGCTGGGCACTGGTGAGGCCGCCCCTCGAATGCTGTGCTCAGCGCTGGGCCCCTCACCCCAAGAAGGACACGGAGGGGCTGGAGCGTGGCCAGAGCAGGGCAGCGAGGCTGGGGCAGGGGCTGGAGCCCAAGGCTGGGGAGGAGCGGCTGGGGGAGCTGGGGGGGCTCAGCCTGGAGAAGAGGAGGCTGAGGGGAGCCCTCATCGCTCTCTGCAACGGCCTGAAAGGAGGCTGGAGCCGGGGGGGTCGGTCTCTTCTCCCCAGGAACAAGCGATGGGACGAGAGGGAACGGCCTCCAGCTGCGCCAGGGCAGCTTTGGGTTGGGTATTGGGAAAAACTTCTTCCCCAAAGGGCTGTCAGGCCCTGGCCCAGGCTGCCCAGGGCAGGGGCTGAGTCCCCATCCCTGGGGGGGGTTTAAAAGCGGGGCAGACGTGGTGCCTGGGGACATGGTTTGGTGGTGGCCTTGGCAGTGCTGGGTTAGCGGTTGGACTCGATGATCTTAAGGGTCTTTTCCAACCTTAATCATTCTATGGGCACTGACCTCCAGCCCCGGGGGTTTGTCCCCCTGCGGCCCGGGACGGCCCCAGGCCCCTTCCTGAGGGAAAGACCCGGCCTGCAGCCGCCGGACAGAGGCCGGGACGGCCCCGGCACCCCGAGGGAGGCGGAGGAGCGGGGGGGCGGCCGGGCTCCCCGCAGCGCGGGCGCCTCCCTCTGGCCGCCATTTTCCCACACTCCCGCCCTCTCCCTTAGCCCCGCCCCGGCCCCGCCCCGCGCTCGGCTCAGGCGCGGCGCGGGCAGCCTTGTGCGGGCAGCGGCGTCGCGGGGGCCTCGCCGCCGGGCCTGGCGGTTCCAAGATGGCGGTGGGGCCGGCGCCGGCGCTGTGAGGCGGGAGCGCGTCTCCGCCGCCGCCCGCCCGCGCCTCCTCTCCCTTCCCCGGGCCCCCGGCCCCGCAGCCGGCGGGATGTTGAGATCCACCGGTTACTTCCGCGGCATCGACTGCCCCTTCCTCAGCGCCGGGGGGCCGGGCGGGGGCCCGCCCTGCCGCCGGCCCTACTGCCACTTCCGGCACCCCCCGGTGGCGGCGGCGCGGTGCGGAGCCTCCGGCGGCCCCGGCGCAGGTACGGCCCCGGCCCGGCCCGCCGGGTCGCGGTCCCTCCTTCCCCTTCTCTCTCTCTCCTTCCCCGGGGTGTGGCTGTTCCCGGCCCTGCGCCGGCCTCGCCCCCCGGCCTTGCCGCCCTCCAGCCCGGCGCTGCCCCCGGGCAGCAGCATGGCCTCCCTCTGGCAAGGACAGGCCCGCGCCCTTCCTCCTCACGCCTCCCTACCCTTCAGGGCCTGAACCTGCCTCTGACTCCTCTAAATCCCCCCTGCTCCCAGGGCTCAGGTATTTCCCTCCCCCCCAAGCCCCTCTCGAGTGGGATTTCCCCACAGGGGTCTGTCAGCATCATCCAGGTGGGTCCCCCTCGCCCCTGAGCTCTTGTGTCTGCTTGTGCTCGGCCCTGCCCGGGCTCTGGGCCCTTGGTTGTCACCTCTTGTTGCCTCTGAAGGAGGGTTTGAAGGGCCTTTTCTGCCCTACCGGGTGGGAGAAAGATGGGCGTCTCCTCCTCATCGTCATCAGTCGGATCCCACAGTTGCTGCCTGACACAGGGGTGGTGGGGAGCAGCTTTGCAAAATGTCTGATTGCCTGAGGACAGCCTGGTTCTCGGCACCAGGACGCAGGGTGCAGAAGGGCAGCTCCGTTCTCATCCCTTTCTTTGTCCCTCCAGGCACCCCAGCTCACGCGGCAGTGAGGTGTCAGGGCAGTCTTTCAAACCTCTGCTAAGAGTTACTGGGCCGTCCCAACCCTTCAGGAGGTGCACAGGTTTTGGGAGCTGGAGGTGATGTGTTCTCTAGCCCAGTGCTGCAAGGCAGGTCCCGCTGGTGGGGTGTCGCGGGGCTGCGGTGAGCCGGGCCCCTTCCCCGCGAGGGACTTGAGGAAGACATGGAGTGCTGCCAGGTTTCTCAAATGAACCTTGGCTGCAAAAAAAGATAGTGAGCTATTGTTCTCCTCCGTTCTTCCAGCAAGAAGCTCCTCCATTCTCTTGCCGTTTTACTTACGCACATTATTTGCTGATCTGCTTATTTTATTTGGAGAGAAAAGCCTTCATTCTTCTCCCTAGTAGAATGCTGCTTGCTTTCTTTTCGTTAAAGCTTTGCTGTTTCAGTTAGGTATGCTTGCTAGAACGTATGGCCTCTAACCACCTGAGGCAGAAGTTGTCAAAATAAAGCACAACTTGTCATTTTTTATCTGTGCTTGCTTAACTTTGGGTTATTCACAAGTTTGGAAGATGATTAATTTTTTTGTGTCTCCTGGTTATCAGGTCAACTTACCACGACGGTGGTTTAATTTAAAATAAAGGAAGCATACTCAGAGCTGTCACAGGCAGACAGATACCGTATTAGAAAGACAAAAGTCTTTGCCTTTTTCAGTGTTCTTTTGAATTTGAAAAGCTCCCTAGAGCCCTTTAGGATGGTCCTCTGGATGCTTGATGTTATAATTATCTTTCAGTGTACTGTTGCTGTTTGTCTTTAAATATCTGTAGAGTGTCAGTTTTGGAACTAGATTTGCTCATTTTGTTCTGCGACCTGAAACAGATGCTACTGTGCTAAATAAATGCTGGTGCTGGTTTTGATTTTCGAAATGGGGAAATGAAGGTTGGTCTTTAGCAAAGCCTCCTGGTGCACCTGGAAAGTGTGTGCAGTTTCTAATACTGGCTGAAAAGTGTTAATGTAAGAGTGTGAATGACAAGAAAGAAATGATCCCAGTGCTAATTCTGTTAGGCCTGGCTTGGCTGTGTTAGTGACCCAGGAGAGAAAGCTTGTGTTTTGGGGAGTGAGAGTGGTTTACTTACTTTATTATGGCTCTTAGAGAAGCTCTGGCTTTTGTAAAATAAAAACTATAAGCATGAGTCTAGTTTTCGTAGGTGAAGTGTCTGCCACTTGCGAAAGATGCAGGATCCCGAGGCTTAACTTCCAGCCCGCTGCCTCCCACTCTCCTCAGCCGGCTCAGCGTGTGCTCCTGCCCTCTTTCCCAAACTCTTGGCATCTAATGCACGGCATGGCTGTCATAACCAAGGGTCTGTAAATTCTGCCTCAGCTTAGTGTTGGCCTTCAGGCATTTTTTCTATGTTGATTTTGATTGAGAAATGGAAAATGTGTGATGAACCTGCTGCCAAATGCTGTCTTTTAGAAAGGACTTCAGCGGGGTTGTGTGAGGTGCCTGATTTCTGTAGGAGCAGAAGATGCTTTTGCAGTTATTTTTTAAGCAGTGCTATGGCGTGGCTTCATCTGAAGGGTTCGGGTTGAAGTGCTCCTGTCTCTTCCTCTGTCTGACGCTTGTCTACCCTGGAAGGTTGTATTTAAGATTTACACTAGAGGGTGTACTAGTTTAGTTAGCAGCCAGGCAACCATCTTCTTGAAAGCAGGTTCTCAATCCAACATAAGTTGCTCCCTGTCAGTGAAACTGCCTGCCTTGTTTTGAAGTAGCCTTATAACAGTGCGCTTGGGCATCTTTGACCTATTTAATCACGTCACTCGATAAATAAGCTCTAAAAGCATAACTTTTTTGCCAAAGCAGGTGGGTACCTACACCAAGAGCTACCATGCAGATCTGTGTTTTCTGGGATAGTGCGTAGAAAAAAGGATAACATCTAAAGAACCAACCTGCTAAGCATATTGATTCGAGGCCGATGTTGACTTTGATGTTTGAGGATCACCGTAGGACTGGCAGTAACCCCAAAACTCTTACTAGATCTTCCGTAGCCTTGAAAGGAGCTTTTGAAAACAGGAGTGGAGCTGGCCTTGCCACGCCGCGGTGGGAGGAGGCTATGGACACGGGCCAGATGGGGCAGACAGGAGGTGAAAAGAGGAATTAGTGGGACGTAGCACTGTTCCCCTTTTCTTTGCCCTCCCCACTGTTCCAAACTTCCTGAGGAGCGTAGTGTTCAGATGTTCATAATACATGATCCTTATTTTTCATGCAGTGCTCTTATGGTCCCAGCCACTGGGTGACAGTGATGAAGAGACCTCCATGCCTGTTAGGAGATCAGCAGCAGCAGGAGGACTGAGTTTTCCCCCATCTGCTGCTGTTTGCATGTGGCGTTTGCATGTGGCAGGCGTTCCCTTTTCTTCCCTTCTGAAAGCAGCTTGGTAAATACAAACTTGTTGGGTGAGGAGGGAGCCAGCGTCATGCGTCTGGTCCGTAGGGCACATTTGAACTGGGTTCTGAAATGTAGGATGCTTCAGGTGGGAAATCTGTTCCAGTGTATTTACTGCAGGTATCTGCCTGCGTGGTAAAAGAGCGTGGCTACCTGGAGGCGTGTGGAAATTCAGGGCTGGCCGAAAGCTGAGGCGGCTGCTGGGGTGGTAGCGTGCACCGGTGTGGTATTTCCACAGGAGTGTTGGTGAGGTGAGAAATGGGATGTGAGCCTGTGCAGGACTGGGAATCTGCAGATTGCAAATTCTAATCCTGACTTGGCTGAAGTACTTTTTCCATCTACAAAATGACTAAAACCCACCTGCTTCAGAGCAGGATGAAAAGATTATTGAATGTGTGTGAAGTGCTTTGAAAGCATGCTGTGTAAGTAGGAGGGAAGAACTGCCTTCAGTCCTAAAAGCGTCTCTTCAAGAGCTGTAGGGGCAAAAAATAGGTCTCTTTAAAGTCTAAGTCCTGAGTATGCTGAAAGACATAAAAGAAGCATAATACATCTCTTCATAAATATCTTAAGGAAACCAGCTCTTTGGTTTACTGGGTTTCATAGTAGCTGTCAGGAGATGCTTAAGAGGAGGATGTTTTTTGAACCCAGAGCAGAAAGCTGCCTCCAGGTCTGGAGGGCTGAGTTCCTCTTTGTCTGCTCTGATCCTTGTGCTAGCCTGAGATGGGAAGAGCGAGGCTTTCAGCACCCTGCCTTCAGATGCTGTATTCTAGTGGTGCGTACCGACAATTGGTCGGCAGTTTTCTGGTACGGTCCAAAGCTTGTGGAGCAGTTTTCTTGCCGTGTGGATTTTCTATTTGGATGGGCAAAGCTTTGTAGATTAGATCTAGAATTGCATCTTTGAAAGGTGACTGGATGGGTTTGTGTGGTACCATCCAGCGACTGAGTTTTTCACCTCTGCGTGGTTTACGCTACCCAGCCCACAACTAAGCCGCTGTAACACCGTTTCGTTGCTGTTTGCCCGGGTCAGGTGCAGAGAGATCCTTGGGCTTATCTCCCCAGCTTTAACTCTGCTGAGTTAAACTCAAGGCATTTCACCTCCCCCTTCTTCAAAGTCTTCAGCCGAAAAGCAGCCGTGTGGGATGGCTGTGACTTGTATATAAAACGCTGTGCAAAATGATACTTGGTAAAACCTGAAATGGTTCTTTAAATGTTAAAACCCGACTTTAATCATCCTCAGCCCATGTGTCGCCGCAGGATCGAGGCTGTTGTCTTCTTCACCTGTCAGCACGTTGCTGAGGGGCCGCGCATTAACCGCAGCGGTGTTTGGTGGGAGCAGCCTCTCTGCCCTGTCTGGGATTGCCTTTGCGTTACTTAGAGTGCAGTGCAGGTTCACGCCATGTGTAGAACAGATGAAAAAAAGGTCTTTAACAGATGCGGTTTCCTTCCTGTAGTTGATGTTGTGCAAGATCAGCTTCTTGTAGGAAAGAGCTTTTATTACTGTATTTGCTACAGGGTAATTGAATGAGCAGAAATGAAGGCATTATGAACTGCCTTTGGTATTTCTTCACTGAGAGAGGAAACCACGTAGCTCGGTGTTGGGTGCTCTAGTCCATGAACTGCGTGGGGAGGGCATTGCTAAGGCTGCTTTTTTTTTCCCCCCCGCATTTGTGTTTAGGACGGTAATTACCAAAATGTCACCAGTGGATGTTTTTTTAACTGAGTTTTGAAATGAAGAATAGAAAACCCACTTGACGGTAAGGTCAGGACGTGTCTTTTCATGTAAATCAATGTCATGGCTTTCCAGCGGTTAGGGATTTCTTGTCATTTAACTAAATTGTCAGTTATGGCAGTTCTCCTGTGGGTGGGCAGGTGCAGCTGCTTCATGTGCCGGGATTTCACTGTGGGCTGGCAGAGCACTTCCCATTTTCGGTCTTTCTGCAAGTGTGTGGCTGTGGGGAGGCTCAGCCCTGAGCTTGCGTGCGGCTCTCCCGCACTCCAGTTACAGACATGTGAAAAGCAGGAGGTGGGAGCAAATCTTCTCTGTCAAGCCGGAAAGATTTTGAAGGCTAAAGGTGCAGCGACCTGCTCGGGTGTCAGAGGCACTAGCCTTGTGCTGGCGTTTGCGAGCTGCCTGGGCTCCCCTCTGCCCGCCATGGGAGCCCTTTGCTCTTACAGGATTTCTCTCCCCAGTGTGGAATATCTTACTTGGCATTTAAACACTTCCTCTGATTTTTTTTCCCCCCTCTATTCAAACACTGCAGTGCTGCGTTAGCGCTGGAGAAGCGGAAAGCACAATTCGCTAGTCCAGGGTTTCCCAGACCGTGTTCCCTGGGCTGCCCTGTGCTGGGCGAGGTGGGTCGGAGGCGGCGGGGCAGCTCATGAAATACGGGAGAGGCAGCAGCGCTGGGCTGCGGGCAGGCACGCACCGACAGGCAGGGCCGGGTTGTCTCCCTGCCCTGCAGCCTCCTTCCCCGCTGGGGCTCGGCGTGGGCTGTGGGGCTGGAGAAGTGGGGGGGCTTTGGGCTCCGGCTGGGGAGCGTGCTGCTGGGGGGGCCCGGCGGGACGAGGGGATCACTGCTGAGGAAACCGCTGTGCTTGCCAACTTGTGTTGCTCAAATCAAGTAAAAAGCAGCGTGTACAGCTGGGGAGTGGGGAAAGTACGATGTCAAAAAATTCCCCAAGATGATCATAGTAGCGCTAGGAAAGAAGACGTTCAAAAAGCTCCTGCAGACACTCGAGTAAAACTGAATCCGACTTGGGAGTAAATGAGGGTGAAGGCGGGACTTTGGGTTGGGAAGTCCTGCCCTAATTATCTCTGCAGCCCAGAAAGTGCTGTGTCAGCACATGGTCAGCGGTATTGTGCCATGAGCCTTTGCCGGAGTGTCTTAGCAGTACCAAGCAGATATTAAAAGCCTCAAGTACAGCATGAACAAATATCTGCAATATTTATTAACCGCGGGGAGCTCAGGTAATTCTTTGAAGTTTTTGACTTACTGTGGAGTTAACTTGTGTTTTCATGTGGGTTGCAGTGCGTGAAGAAGCAGCGGCGAGAGAAGTGTCTTCTCCAGAGAGGCTTTCACGTGTTAGCCATTCATTTAACGTGAGACTTTAGTCCTCAGGGTTGCATCTGTCTCTGAAATATATGGACTATGCAAAAAACTTAGCTCTGCTTTGGAGGGTTTAGTTACACAAAGATTTTAATTTCTCTGCGAGATCTAGCCTTTTTATTGAAGAGAGGATCCGTGCTGAGAACCGGGGAGTGTGTTGGGTTCACTGGTTAAGAGTCTGCGGAGCTGCAGGTGTCCGAGTCGTAAAGGAACTGCAAAGTATTAATTCCAGCTTTTGAGTTCACTTAAGCCAGATGGGTTTTAAAACCAGTTTAAGTTTTGGTTTTTGTCCTTCGTAAGTCACAGCTGAAGTTTTTAAATGTAATCTAGCTCGAAAGGTGCTTTACTGTAGTTTTTAACTTTGTTTTTCAAAGTGTCCAGTTGTGACTGTATTGAAATACTGTTGTGTTTTTTTCTTAAATGGGAATTCTTCACCTGAAATAGTTAAAGGAATAAGACAGGTGTTGAGAAGATAACTTATCTTGAGCAAGCCAGAGAAAGGCTGGAAAATTAAGGGACTGGTGCGTGAGGAGTAGTGTTACTGCTTTTGACCATGCTGCTCAAAGTAAGTTTTCAAGACAGAGTTGAATAGAGAGAAAAGAAGACACCAGAATACTTGAAGTATTTATTTTTTAATTTTTTTTTTCCTTCTGCTTCTTTGAAAAGAAGACTTGCTCTTCAAGTTTTGGAGTAGATCCTTAGTTTTATCTAGCCCTTGTACAGGAGATGTGGAAATGTTTTCTGGTCTGTATTTTTCTCAGAAACAGAAAAAATAAGTGTCTTTTTTTCTTTTTTTTTCCCCTTGTGTTTTTTTTTTTCCCCAAACAGAATTTCAACTTTTCTTGTATATTGAGGAATAACTTTAAGGCTAAAATGAGAGAGGGAATGGAAAGATCTCCAAAGAATCCAAACACTGAATATCCAGATTAATGTATCATCGATTTTAAAACGGTGAGACGCCTTCTAGCCCGTGTGATGAGAGGCTGTGGGGTCGGGGTAGCAGCCTGGGGAGGAATTGTGATATTTGGGGTGCCAGCCTTTGCTTTCTGCCCCTCCTGGCAAATACACCAGTTATGTTTCTCACCTTCCTTCCTAGGTTATGGGAGAAATGGTGTGATTTTTCCCTTTAGGAAAACATGACGTTTATCACAGCTCTTGACATGCCTCTGATGCTCTTTGCCTACCGCTGTTGTTTTAGCACCGGGGCGGATGGGGCTGTAAATCACTGTGGCAATAGAGGAATGTAAATGATGGCTTTTGCACGGGCCAGACCATCTTGTTCTGGCTTTTGCGTCCTTGCATTTAACTGGTGTTGCTGTCTGGAGCAGCAGCAGCCCCAGCTGTCCTCCAGGACTCTCTCTGAGGCTATCAGGAGGGTGAAGCTACCATATTTAGGAGGCCTGAGGAACTTTGAGAGGCCTCTTCTGCTGCGCCAGAGGTGAAACCGCACAAAATTGCGTTTTCTTGAATAAAATGAGGAGGTGTGTAGTGTTTCCCTGGACGTTGCTGTCTGAGCTGCTTTGAGGGGTGTGCCCTAATGTCCTCCTGTCAAAGGGAGCTTCCTACCCGAGTGAGTCAGTCGTTCCCTGTTAACGCTGCCTGCTCGGGAGTGACACGGCCCACGTTGGAGCTGCTCCCTTGCTGGGCTGAACCCACTCGGGCAGGTCCGTGTCTCCACTCCAGCCACAGCGTGTCAGCAGTCTCGGGCGGCTGAGCCGAGAAAATGGCTTATGGCTTGTACGAGGATGATGTCTGGCCGGTCTTGTCCCTTGGCGTGATCCCACCACTCCTTATGCTGGTTGTGAAACCCTCTGGTGAACCCCCCAGTCAACCAGTTCAACCCCCCGAGACGGTCCTTCGCTGGCACTGAGCACTTACGTTGGCTGACAACATCTGGTGAAACCATACCCCCAACTTAAACAGGCTTTGTCACAGCAGGTTTAAAAATACCTCAGTGTGATGGATGACTGTTCAAACTTTTTTCAGCCTTGCTAATATAAGACTTTCTTTTCTCATATTTGCTTCCTTTTTTCCACTAAAGAAATGACCGTGTTGGTTCATGATGTTCTCTGATGCTGCGGCATCAAATACCTCTCATCGAGTAACAAAGGCGCATAGGGACAGGCCAGCTTGGACTTGGCTGGCTTTAATACCTCTGAAACCTTGCTTCCCTTATGTTCTTAGACCAGCCCAAGCTTATCTATGCTTTTAATACTTGATTTTAATAGTTTAGTTTTTAAAAAGAGAAAGAAGGCACAAAAAAAGTCATGAGGACCAGGGTTATATTTAAAGTGGAAGAAACATTTCTCTTAGCTCCTCTTACCTACCCTCCTAACCCATTTGCTCTGGATAATTATTTGAAATGTACTATTTTAAATCTCAGTGTTAATTATTTCCAAGTGGTTGGATATTATTGTTAAATTAATTGTTGGAAATTTGCTTTGGGTACTCGCAAACAAGGTCTGCACCAAAACCTACCATTTCTTTTGCGCTGTTTAATTCTGGAGAGTAGCAAAACTCGGCCTGCTGGTAAAGCCTTTTTGAAACATTTTGTTCTTGGGAAACCACTGTCTCTTCTGTGAAGCATTAAATGAAAAGCTTAAAATAATTTTCCGATGGTGATAATTTTTGTGTAATCGCAAAGGTTGTCCATTTGCTAAGTACTGGCACTGTAAACACAGGCAAGCTGTTAAGCTAACAAAGCTGTTCTGATGGCGTTAAAATAAAAATGCCTTTGTTGTTTTCCCCTCCAAAGAGGTCTCCCAACAGCTTTCACCTTCCCCATCTCCCGCTGAATGCACCTTTTGTTGCCAGCTCCAGATGACCCAGGAAAATGGGTGACTTCAGCAGTGTGGGTCTTGAAAATATTTGCTGTCTTTTGGCCTCTGCTGGTCCCTCTGCAGCTTGGCCAGAAAACAGAAGGGCTTGGAGATCCAAATTGCCGTCAATTTGAAAGTTTCTAATTTTTGTCTCCCTTTTGTTTAGCAGCAGCTGCTGCTGCTTAGCAACTCTGTTGTAGCTGGAAGGAAGGTAGTTGTCATCCATGTCCCACGTGCGTGCAAGAGCTTGACTCCTCTTCCAAAACCTGCAGGTTTACAACCTCCATACAACCAACCTCATACGTTTGGGCTTTTCTGTATTTAAAGCATCTGAAGTATGTCTTCTGGTAGGGTGCTTGGAAAAAAAAAAAAAGACATCTTTTTCTCCAGAATGATTCATTGTAAAATATATTTTAACATCAAACAGGTGACTTTGTACTCCCATTATTCATTTCATGTCAGCTTTTGTTTACTGCCTTCGCCTGTTGCACAAACTAGAAGGACCAGTGTACAGCAAGGAGTTGCTAGCTCATAGAAGCTCTGTAATAAAACAGCTCCACCTCAGAACTGAGGCCTCGTTTCCCAGAACCAACGTGACTGTAACCAGGAAAAAAACAACCAACCTTGTTTTTTTGGAAGAATCTTGTTTTACGCTTCTGTATACTCTGTGCTGAAATGGCTGATTGAAGTGCAGTTCGTTTTGGTATATTCCAAAGTAGTTCTAGGTTAAATTGTTTGCTGAGGTCCTATGTAAATTATTAATAACTTGTTTTGTGTAGTGTTGATGTTAACTTCACCTTTTTGTGTCTCAGAAGGACTATTTTATGCGTCTGAGGTGCAAACTATTTTAAGAAATTAATGTATTTTGGAGTGTCCTGATAGCAGTTGAGTTCGCAATCCTATAAGGAGTTGTCATCTCAAGTCTCATTATCTCGTGGTTCTCAAAGGACAGCGTAGACTCTCAATTTTACATCCATCCAAAATGAGTTATTTCACTACCTGGTGCCTCTCACTCGTTTTGCTTCAGCAGAAATACTGCAGACATCTCGTGTATCAGAATAGCAAAACCAGCGGAGTTCATCTTGTAGTAATCTTTCTTTACGCCATGGGTATTCATGTTAGTGTTTGAAATGGAGAGGAATAAATGCAAGAGCTGAAGAAGACTCCTTTGAATCTCATATCCAGGTTGTAAGAAGGGACGTGTGGGTGTAGCTGGGTCCTTGCCTGCGTGGGACTGGGCTCATTCCCCCAGAGATCCTTTCCTCTCCCAAGTTCCTAGGAGTGTAATTAGGCATCTGAAAAGGTGGCCTGATTTTAGGTAGCGTATTTAATTTCTCTGACTTTGGGGACTTGTGGGTGTATGGCTCTTCATATATATGTGTGTGTGTGTATATATATATATATATATAAAAATAAAATCCCCATCTGCTTGTGTTTCCACTACATTATCTGCAAATGCATCATGGCTAAAGGTGACAGTCCTGATGAGTACCGTGGAGCCCACTTACACAAGTGTCTTTCATGGAAAAGGTAGCCTTTGATCAGCGGTGCTTGGGTAATCCATCAGGCCTCCTACACACCTACAAAAGAGCTCTTTCATGACGATATCTCAAAGCCTGCAGGCATTCTCAGAGATTATAATGTATTTTTACATCTGGTCATTCCATTGAAAGAAAATGTGCAAATTAGTTTTATACTGTAGATGAACAGCAGAGAAACAGACACCAGGTCTGTGCTTAGGTTGTCTTCGACTTTCTCTGTATCCTGGTATATTTAAAATAGTTTGCTTTTCTGCGTGGACGAGAAGTCTTTTGTGTAGTTTGGGGTTTTGGGGGTTTTTTTGGTGAGCTAGTGGCTTTTTTTTTTTTTTTTAATTTTGGCAAGTCTTTAGATCCAGACTCTGTGTTCTTGCCTCTGTTTGTTTATAGGCCACCTAATACTTATCTCTGCACAAATTACCAGGCTTTCAGCTGTTCCCTTAACAATGCTTGTGCTAAATTTTAGGTCTCCATCTTGAGTTAGAGGGTAATAGCTGGCTCCTCCAGACTTTACTGCGCTGGTCTTCTCTACCACTATGGAGCTGATGTTTCGCCAAGTGGTGAGAAATGAGGTGGTGGGTGTGGAGGGGTCTCTGTTCTTTATCAGCTGTTAGGCTAATAGTTATACCTAATTATCTTGATAATCTGTTTATATATACTAGCCTTGATGCTGCTGCTGTTTGCATCTAGCTTTGTTCCTGTTTTTTCCTAGTTACCTGCGCTTCTTCGTGGTTTCTTTTTCTAACGAGGCTCTGGATATCAGTCCGTCGGGTGTACACCATCCGCTGAGCTGCTGTGGTTTGCCACCTTCTCCCTCCCTCTCTCCGCCAGGGTGTGTGCGGTGCTGGGCGTCGTAACGGGGAAGCGCAGCCACTGGTTTTGGAAATGCTCTTTGTGTCTTGGTTGTAAAGCACTTTGCAGTAGATGGAGGGGGAGCTAGTTATAGAAATATATCACCTTGTTCCTTTTTCACCACGTTTGTGGTCCTGAGCACAGCTCAGACTGTTCTTTGGAAGATGGTGGCGTCATGCTGCGATTGCCTAAAGTCCCTGCTCAATCAGGAGCTAATTGGTTTGGAAAAAATCTTTGCAAACCCAAGGGGGTAAAAAGTGTTTTATGAAACCACTGCCTTTATTTTAACCCAGTCTCTATCACGCTGCTTGCTCGGAGGCTGGTTCTGCCAACTGCTAGACAGGTTCTTTTCTTATTACCAAAGGGAGCTGTGCAGTCATGGGTATGGATAGTCATTCATCTCAAAAAAAAAAAAAAAAAAAATCCAAGGAAAAACTCAGTCTTGTGGGAATGGTAGAAACGACTCCTGTAAACACTGTTACAAGAAGTTTTCTCATCCCTGTTAGACCTGAGAGGTTGGGTTTTTTTCCCCTGTCTTTTATCTCTCTGCTTATTGTTTTGTCCTTCTACATATTCATGTTGGAAAGCCAGTTTTACTACTATCCTTCTAGGAAAAAACAAAAAGTTCCTCTGGAATAGCAGCATCCAGAGAGACTATGGTAAAACAAGGATTGAAAACTGTTCAAAGTAAAAAAGCAGCCATTAATTTACCCGTAGCTTCTGTTAGCTTGCTAAATGCAGTCGTCTTTATTGCTGGGTTCCTCCATTACTAGTCTAATTTTTCAAGGTGAGGTTATTTTCCTGCCTGTTCTTTGGCAAGCAGGGTGCCTGTCACTCTGCACGCGTGCGTGAATGATGTCCTTTTCCCTCCCTTTTCACCAGGAGCTGGAAAGGTAGGTGGGAGAGTTTGGAACACCATGGCAGAAAATAGAGAGCGTTTATACTTGTGACAAGTGCTCCCCTGTCCTTTTCAAGACAAAGCTTACAAGATGAGCTTCAACAGACTCTTCAGTTGTAAGTTGTCCCTTGGACAGGTTGCTTTAGAATTTCCATGTTGTTCATAGGGTGGACCATCACTCACCAAAAGCTCTCCTGGAGAGCTGTGGTCGGAAGAGCCGTGCACCGTGGTCACAGCATATCCTCTGCTCGTAGCCCTAGAAATGCCTGCGCAAGAGAGGCCACCTAAGGGACTTGTCTGAAAAGACAAATGTCAGAAAAGAGAAATGTTGGGAGTGTTTATGTTCCTGTCTTGGTGGTTGTTCGGTGTGGCTGAGTCGTGTTGCCTTTGGACCTGTAGTTTTTTCCTATTAGCAGCACTCAGTTTGTCAGTCCAAATAAGACTGGTTTTCCTGCAGCTGACGTGAGAAATACTGAGCTTTGAGGAATATTGGAGGCTTTCAGTGTGCGGTAGGCATTGGCATCGATAAATGAGACCCTAATCCACAGTTTTTGTACTGGAATCCTCTTTCCTCCCTTGGTTGCTTCATTGAATTAAGCAGATAAGTCTGTGCATACTCAGCTCCTCTTGGTCCTAATACAGTGATTATTCTTTAGTGCCCCGAAGAATATTTAATTTATAGAGCTTTTCCATGAGTAGTAAAAGCACTTTGTTAACAGATCTTTAGTCCTTGAGGCCCAGGAATAGTTTGTAAAATCCAGTCTAGCCACATACCTGCCGACGAGAGCGTCACTGGTGGCTTTCGGTATCAAACGTCTGTTCTGTGGTGACGAGAGCATGGCTTTTGGTAGTGCCTTTCAGTGTTGGGTTTTGATGAGAGCAGACCTTAAACAGACCTTTTTAAAATTTTACTCTAAAGAAAATTTTACCTGAATTGCTGTCAGTAAATGATTTTTTCCTTCTCTTTTACAGAACGAGGCTATGATCCCTACAATCCAGAGCTTCCGAGGCCCTCGCTGGAGGGGGAGGATGGCGCACTGGCTGACATTACAGATGTGACACCCGGTATTCTGGAGCTGGAGCTGGTCAACAAGGCCATTGAGGCAGTCAAAAACGAAGTTGAGAGAGAGCAGAAAAAGTATGAGGAGCTGCTAGAAACGACAAAGGAGTTCAGTGCTTCAGAGGCCTCCTCGCTCATTTCGAATACGCCCGTGTCAACTGCTGGGACGCAAAATGAGTCATTTACCTCCTTAGAATATAATCCAGGTAGCTACAACTTTAATAATAACTCGGACTACAACCCTACTCCTCTCGCTGCTGCTAGCCGGTCAAGTAAATACACCTTGGATACTTCCCGATCTAAAGGTAGCTCACTGGAATATGTTCCCAAGGCTGTGGTACAGAATAAAAAATACAGTAGCACTGTCACTAACAATAAATATGTGATTGATGACTCTAAGCCTTCTACAGACTTGGAATATGACCCACTTTCAAATTACTCAGCCAGACTTTTGAGCAAAGCCACATCAAAGGAGCCAAAGGGGTCTAAAAGGGGTAGGGTGTCTAGTTACGAGGAATCTTATTCTCCCTCGCGAAAGAAGCTCTGTGAAGTACTCGATGACTATGAAGTGTGCGCCAGGTTCTCTTCCTCTGAAGATGAGGCTGATGTGGAATATAAGCCAACTTCTGTTAGTTCACAATCAAAAGCTGGTTCTGAAAGTGAATCAAATGATGGGTTATCCAACAAAGGGCAGAGCACCAAAGTGGATGACTTTGCTTCCCAGGACAGCAAAGAAGCAGCAGCACAATATGGTGTGGAAGACCTTCCAAGTTCACAGAAAAATCTTGCCAAAAGCTTATCAGACAAAAATGCAAAAGCAGCAAAATTGTGTTCTGGTAAGAATGACCAGGAAATTGAAAATAAAAACAAAGACTCAAAAGACAAAACAAAAAGGAAGAAATCAGATGTTAGTAAAACACCTGGCCTCAGTGAGGTTGGTAAGAAGGAGAAAAGTAAAATTGCAGAAAAAGACAAAGTGCTCAAGAAAGAAGAAAAATTAAAAACCAAGAACGAAGAGAAAAACTGCAAAGATAAAAGTGTCAAAGTGAAAACCGATGGGAATTCAAAGAAACCGGAAAAACAAAAGTCAGAAAAACTGGATGGGCTTAAGAAAGAAAAATCCAAGTCCACCAGCAGTAGTTCAGGGAAAAGTAAGAGTGAGGGTGTCATCAAAGGCTCTAGTATGGAGAAACTGGGGAGCAGCAAGAAGGACTCCAAGCTGAAAACAGCTGACGTGAAAAATGGTAAGGAAACCTGTGATCGTAAAAACAAAGAGAAAGGGACCAAGACTCCAGCCCTGGAGCGAAAGAAAGAAAAGGTCAGTTCTACAGAAAAAGGAGATCCAAAGAAGGGTCGGAAGCAGCGGAGTTTGAGTCATGTTGACCTGTTTGGCGATGAGAGTGGAGATGACGATGACAAAGGCCGGCCTTTGCCATCCACGTTACTTGATGTGAGCTCGGACTCGGATGGTGATGACTGTGGCTCAGACTCTGAGAGTGAAAATGAAGGGACAAAGAAAGTGAAGCGCTCTAAATTGTCAAAGTCATCGTCATCGTCTTCCTCAACATCTGATGACATTGATTATTCCATCCTTGAGAAAGACTTGGACTTTGAGTCAGATCCAATGGAAGAGTGTCTCAGGATTTTTAATGAATCTACAGATGTGAAAACAGAAGACAAGGGAAGGCTGGGGAAACAGGTAATGCTGGTTTGGGTTGGTTGGTTCTCTCACATCTAAATGTGAAAGGATTCTGGTTTAGTTTAGTGGTGTTGCTTATTTCAAGTAGCTGAAGAGGGCTACGGAGGGAGACTTCATCTGTTGGAAGAATCTCATCCTTGTCATGACTGGGTGCTTTGAAGAGTTTGCACCTGAATTTAGGTGCTGGATTGAAAGCTGCTGTGAAATGTAAGGGTTCGGTTACCTTTTGTGTGGAAGGGTTATCAGTCACTTCTGTCTCCATCTGGCCTAAGAACCATGGTGGCCTGGATGGCTGGAGAAAAGGCTTCAGAGAGTATGTTGTGGGTGTTCCAAAGCTAATCCAAGTTTGCTAATCTGGATGATGCTTTCTTGTTGCAGCATAGTTTAAGGAATGTAGTGGCAGGTAGAACCAAGACAACGTGTTGGTGCAAGTAAGTCAATGTAGTTGGCACTGGACACCTCAGAGACTCCCCAAATTATTGTTTTCTATTTTAAATGCACACTGCAGATATGTTATAAGGATCTCTGGATACCTTGTAGGTGGTGCAAATAAGAAACGGAAGGTAAAATTTCTTCAAAAGGTACAAGGAGTTTCAGAAAAAGGAAGTAAAAAGCATTTACATAAAAAGGCTTCTGCCAGTGACTGTGAGGTATCATAGAATCGTAGAATACCAGGTTGGAAGGGGCCTCAAGGATCATCTGGTCCAACCTTTCTAGCACAATCTAGACGAGATAGCACCATGTCCAGCTGAGTCTTAAACATGTTCAGTGTAGTGGAGTCAACCCCTTCCCTGGGGAGATTATTCCAATGATTGTTCTCACTGTGAAAAATTTACCTCTCGTGTCCAATCGGAATCTCCCTGGGAGTAACTTGTACCCATTACCCCTTGTCCTCACCATGGGACTCCTTGTAAAAAGGGAGTCTCCATCTTCTTTGTAGCTCCCCTTTAAGCACTGGTCCATGGTGATGAGATCACCTCTAAGCCTGCTTTTCTCAAGGCTGAACAAGCCCAGCTCTCTCAGCCTGTCCGCATACGGCAGGCTGCCCAGAGCCTGGATCATCTTGGTGGCCCTTCCCTGGACCCCCTCCAGCCTGCCCACGTCTTTTTTGTATAACGGGGACCAGAACTGCACACAGGTGTGGCCTGACAAGCGCTGAGTAGAGAGGGATAACGACTTCTTTATCTCTGCTGGTGATGCCCTTTTTGATGCAGCCCAGCATCCCACTGGCCTCCTTGGCCGCAGCAGCACACCGTTCACTCATATTGAGCTTCCTGCCCACCAGGACCCCCAGGTCCCTTTCCACAGAGCTGCTCTCCAGCCAGGTGGATCCCAGTCTGAGCTGCACTCCTGGATTATGTTTTTTCCAGGTGCAAGACCTTACACTTGTCTTTGTTAAACTTCATAAGGTTCTTGTTAGCCCACTCTTCCAGCCTATCCAGATCTTCCTGCAGGGTGGCTCTCCTTTCCAGAGTGTCTACTTCCCCACTCAATTTGGTGTCATCTGTGAACTTCATCAGGTTACACTTGATCCCGTTATCCAGATCACTTATGAAAATATTGAATAGCGTTGGGCCCAATATCGATCCCTGGGGCAGTCCCCAGAGGATGCAAGACCCTCGTTTTCCAAGATTAAAACAGGACGGAGCAAGTGTAAAAGGCTAGAAAGCAGCTGCTGGCAGTGATCCTCTGACAGCCTCTGAGGCAGGGAAGTAGGAGCAGACAAAACTCATCCTTCATCTTCACACATATGAGTTTGACTGGGCAGCAAGAGCAAACCCTCGATCCTGGGAGCGGCTGCCTGTGCATGGGCAGGATGGTTTGACTTGCTGTCCAACCCAGCACGCCCAGGTCTTCTGGTTGGGATGATGTTGCTTGCGTACAGAGCAGGCGTTCAGGGAATGGGATTGGAAAGAGGTTTAAAAAAAAGAAAAAGGTAACAAATTTGACAACATTGAGAAAACACCCCCAAACCTGTCTCTAGCATTATCCGTCTGGCACATCTGACTGCAGTGCGGAGGTATCGGGGTCTCTGTGTCAGCTGTATTACCTGGGCGGCTTAGGGGGGCAAGGTGACAAAATCAGGTGTCCTCTGGGGGGGGGGGTGCCAAAGGCTGAGTGTGTCTGTCCAAGGAATTACTGAGTGGCTTTGGCTGCAGCTATCCTGTGTCCAAAAGATAATAGAGGTACTGGGACTCCATCAGGGCTTCCAGTGTGTTCCAGTTTAGACCCCTTCAAACACAGCAAGGCTCCCTTTGGGATTATTGATCTGAAGGAGGGGCAGCAGGAACCACACGACTGCATGGTGGAAAGCAAATTTCTCCTGGTATGGTTGGTTGTTGACTTTTACTCTAAAAACGGCATCAGGAATTGGTGCTGGTTTTCAGGCTTTTGTTAGCTGGGTGGGTGAAGTGGCCGGGAACAAAATTCTTCTGTTCATGACCGTCTGTATGTGGAGGACAAAGTGAGCCAGGATCTGCAGCGTGGGGAGGAGAGCTCATCTTTTGAAAAGAACGGCTGGACTATTAAAGCTTTTTGCTGAACTCTCTGTCGCAAGAACGTCCCCGATCTGTTCGGAGAGAAGTCTGCCTTGCTGACAAGCGAAGACCTTTTTTACACTTGTATGAAATGCCTTGGTAGAAGAAACTATGTAATGCAGTCGCATGTAATGATTTTCTTCTGAACTATTAAGCATTACTTGATTTTGCTTTAAAATTCAGCTTGCTTTCTTTGGTGTTTAGTGTAATTCCCGGCTAGGAACGAGCGCTTTATTTTTGGCTGTGTTTCTTCAAATTGCCTGGTTTAAGTGAAAATAGTATAAGGGCACGCAATCTGTAGTGGGAAATACTAATCCATTTAGAGCTTTCTAAATACGGGGTGATTCAAAATGGACTGAATTCAATAAGTGCTGAACCAGGGGCTGCCACTCACTGCAAACAGTTAATTCTGGCATGGAACGGCAATGTTCAGCGGTCAGCAGCCACGTGTTTCCTTTGCACGTGCTTTACCTTATATCCCTGCACTAAAAATTTTAATTCCCCCCTGTTTTGGAAAGGGAGGAACAAGCATTGCAGCGCAGGGGTCCTTCTTTGCGAGATGGCTGTTTGTAAGTAGGTACCGGCTTCCCTGCTGCGTTTCTGGCAGGTGGGATTGGTCACAGGGAATTTTTTTTGTTTATGGAATAATTTTGTAGATGGAGCCTGTGTCGTTTGGCCTCAGTAAGTCCGGAGGGAAAGGTACACGTGGGCAGCGTGGTGCTTTTCCACCGGGAAGGATCACTTTGTGAGAGAGTTTATTAGGGATGTAACTGAATTAACAGACTTAGCGAGTTCCTAGAGAGCGAAGTGATTCAGTGTGAAGTGCTCACCCGGCGTGCCCTTGTGGTGCCGAACACAGCTCAGCCTGAGCGGAGTCTGAGCTCATTCCCAAATCCAGCCTTCAGCTCCGTCGCCGCATTTCCAAGAGATTGTCAGGCTCGGCTCTGCTCGGAGCTTCGCCAGAGGCTGTGTTGGAAAACTGAAAGCAAGATTAACTGGAGAGCAGCTAGATTTTAGAAAAATAAACTTGTGAAGTGTGTTTTGTAGAAATGAACAGCCGAGTCAAATTGAAAGAAGATTTTAAAGTGGTTTTCCCCCCCGAGGCAGCAAGTCTGAGATGTTAGCTCAGAAGCAGCTTTAGCTGGAGAGGTGCTGTTACTGCTCCTGGGTTTCTGGCTGTACAAGGGTGCTACCTGGGGGTTTCTCACCGCAGCCTTTCTGCAGATATGGCTGTGGATAAAACTGCGGAGAAACGTTTCCCTAAATGTGGAACGGGGGCACCGTGGTTTGGTGTCAAGCAGGTTTCCAGGACCTGCTCTGGCAGCACGTTATACAAGGGCAGACATGAGTCAGCTCCCAAGTTCTTACAAAAAAACCAACCAAACCCAAAACTCCCTGGATTTTAGGAATGCCGTGAAAGGTGAGGTTTCTCGTGGCAGGTAGGGGCTGTCCTGAATCACACCAACGCTGCCCGGTGCACAGCTCGTGAAGCGACTGCTTGGGTGGGACTGTAATGCTGCTGTTTGCTGGCTCCCTTGGTGGCTCTTGTGTTCAAATCAAGGTTTGTTTTAGTAGTTCAGCAGCTGACCACGTGTTGTTCTCACCTGCCACCTGCAAGGACTTTCTGTTAACCCAAAAGGGGACTTTGCAAGTCTCCACATTGAGAGGGATCTTCAAGTCTATTCGATTTTCGAAGCTTGTTCTTTTGTTTTTCAGCTATCCAAAGAGGAAGGAAATGAAGAAAAGACAGAAGATAATTTAACCACTTTGTTTCCTGGCCAAAAAAGAAGGATCTCTCATCTTGTCAAACAAGGAAATGTAAGTGCAGCTTTTAGAAGCAAAAGTTTAGGCTCTTTAAAGTGAGGATTTTCTGTCCTGTTACATCACTGGAAAACGATGCAGTCCCAGGTTCAGGCAGCAGCGTATGAGTTGTTTGCACTGGAATCCGTCTGTGTCAGATTTCTTCCCTCTCCTTTCTGATTTCTGAAAAACGTGGTTAGGCATCTGTTAGAAATGGCAGCAAAACTCTCATAAACTTTCGTAAAACCAAGGGTAAGCTGTGGTAGAGTAAATGGATTCTGCACCTTGTAACTCATGGGGGTAGATTGAGATGTTCATTTTTCTACAGTATAGCTTCCTTCAGTCACTTAGATAAAAATTAGCTGGACACAAGGTCAGTCTGTGTCAGACGGTACGTTGCTTTGTCTTGTGGACCTAAAAGATAGCTGTAGGAATTGTCAGATGTTTAAAACCATTACCTTATATCTGTTCTGAATCAACCAGGATATCAACAATATCTTGTTTGATACTCTTCTTTCCCAATTGTGAGGATACTTTAAATACAAAGGAGAAGAATAAAAAAAAGGCAAGGAAGACATCCTGATTTTTTTTATTTCTTTCTCACTGGGATTTTAATTCATGTTTTCTCTGAGGGTTTAATGTGTTTCCCTCCAGGTGCTGAGCAGAGATTAGTCAGTTTTATGTTCCAGCAGGATAAGAGTGGAGACTTACGCACTGATTTGAGCTGGGTAGTTCAAATTCATTGTTCTTCCTTTCCTCTCTGCCTGAAAAAGGTTTCTTTGCTTTTAATAATTTGAAGCCCTGAAGTCAAAGCAATGTGTTTTATTTAACTACATATCTTCAGCCAGTTCATGTGTTTTGATAAGGGCCCTTTCTTCCAAAGTGAAGAGATAAGAGACTGAAGCAAATGGGTTGGAAATTCATTAACTCAAATATTTATTGTAAATAGGTGCCTTTTAGACATGTACAAATCTTTAAATACATTTTCTTAATGTGACAGCTGATCCCAAAATGCTTTCCGAAGATGTGAGCCCCAGCCCAGCCATTGCATGGGCAAACAGAGCCGATCTGGTGTGCTCAGCAGCAGCTGCCGTGAGCACGCACCGGGCCATGCGTCCCCTGGAGTCCGTCAGCTCGGAGGTGGCGCAAGACCTGAGCTGCTGCTTTTACGTGCAGAATTGAAGCTCGTACTTTGCCGTGTCCCTCCGAGTTGAATATTTGCTCAGTCTTGCTTGTGATTTATAGCTCAAGGACTGAGCAAGCAGAAGGGGAGGGAGCTGAGTTCTAGTTTAGTTGCCAGGGGAAATGGTGGGCCAAAGGAATTGAAGGTGAGGCAGAAAATGAGTATCCTGTCCTGCTTGGAAGTCTGTAATTATAATTTAATGTCTGACTGCAGTCAGTTTGGTATCCAGAAGCTGGTGTCGGCATCAGAGACCAGGAATGCAGGAGGTGCCAGCTTGCCCCCAATTTGTGGTCTCAGAAATGCCATGTTACACATGGGCTGTGCGAGTGCACCCTTCTCTGAAGCAATTTCAGGAGGGAAGGCCTGTTTCTCAGATTTCAAAGGTTATTAAGTAGTGTGGAGAAGTTAGTACTACTGCTGCTTCTCTTGTACTTCTGCTGCTAGAAAACTTCTCTCTTTGCTGACGTAATTTCTGGCACCTTTCCTGCAACCTAAATTTGGACATCAAAGAAAATGCGTGTGTAACGTGTTTGTGCTAGTAACGGCTGAAGCAGTGAAATGCCTCCAGAAGCAGGCAGAGGCAGAGCCTGTTTAAAATTCAGACCTCAGTTTATGTAATGCTCAAATCCCATAAATACATATATGTGAGACTTTTAAGTAGTTACAGGAACAAGAGACCTGAAAGAAGGCTGCTGAGAGGCGGGGAGCTGCTGTCATGCAAGGGTAGATGGCACTGGTTCTTCAGCATGGGAAAGACAGAGAGGGAGAGAGCTGTAAAACTCAGCGTTGTGTAGCAAAGGGGAATGGAGAAGAGTTGGTCACTTTTTCATTGCAATATAAATTAAAGAAGCATGCAGTAGGCAGCACGGGGCTGGATTCATAGAATCGTTAAGGTTGGAAAAGACCCTTTTAAGATCATCGGGTCCAACCATTGACCCAGCACTGCCAAGGCCACCACTAAACCATGTCCCCAAGCACCACATCTTCCCGTCTTTTAAATACCTCCAGGGAGGGGGACTCAACCACTTCCCTGGGCAGCCTGGGCCAGGGCCTGACAGCCCTTTCAGTGAAGTTTTTCCTAATATCCAACCTAAACCTGCCCTGGCACAACAATTTCATTTTCTAGGGCAAGACTGTAGAGTTGAGTGTACTGACAGAATCCAGAAATGGGTTAGACACAGTGATGGGGGGCATCATGCCATTAAACACGCAGTTCAAATACCAGCTACCAATTTAGGAACATGCCAGAGTGCTGGGAAGCCTTGCCTGAGGGTGAATCATTAATACAATGTTTTTTAGTGGGTGACTCTAAATATTTTGTTCTGGGAGACGGTTGAGATCTTCTCCTCTCAAAAACCTGTATCTGCTAACAGAGAGGGGCTGAGGAAGAGAGACCTTGCGTGGGTGAGTGGGTGTTGAGCAGGTGAGCTTGCTGGCTCTAAAACTTTTTGTCTGTGCAGGCAGAGGTCCCGAGCAAGCCCGTGATCCGGCCGTACCGTCCCCCCACCGCTCAAGAGGTCTGTTACCAGAGGATCCAGCTGGCTCAGCAGCAGGCGGCACAGCTGGCTGTGGCCGTTCAAAAGGCCTCTCTTTCTTTGCCAGGGGAAAAGAAGAGGATTGCTCACGTGCCAAACGCAGCCCTTTCCGCAGCAGCCAAACAAAGTAAGCCAGCAGCATTATTTGTGATCGCTGTCCTGTCCTCCCCCCTGTTAAAAGACACCGCCTTCTGTTTAAACTTCTCCCGAGCAGATGTGAAACTGTCAGGAGATGTGTAGCATTGGCCAGGACTTGAATCTTTGCTGATAGTCACCAGTGGAAGGCCTTTCCACTGAGAAATTCCATCCTGTGCTGAAAAGCAAGACTAGATGTACAGCCCTGTTTCCCCGTCTGTCTCACCCAGCCTCTCTCACTTCAGCCTGTTCTTTTTCTGTTTCTTCCTTGGAGGGTGTTTGCTCCTCATTCGCTCTTCCATTCAAGCCTTCGGAGGTGGCACGAACAGGAGGGAAGTACTAATTAATGCTCATTGGTATCCGTTTGTAGTTGGAAGGACTCAGAGCTGACGTGATGGGCAGTTAGTGCATTGTAGCTGACAGGGTTACCTCTTTAAACTCTGCTGACTCAGTTACCCCAAACCAAACAGAAATGAGGGACGTTTCCTGGCAGAAGGTTCCTTCAGCCTTGCCTAGAAGGTGGTAAAATTACCCAATTTGTATCCCTTTGGAGGCTTCCATTCGAAAAAATCACAGCTTGCAGCATGGGCCTTTTATAGTTCTGACAACTTGAAGCCCAGTGGTAGGATTTCTACCTAAATATGTTTTCTGTTTCTTGCAGGCCTCGTGAGTAGTAAGACGACTGTTGCTGGCAGGAGTGTCACACCTTCCAATGACTCTGAAGCACCCACCCTTTCTCTGAAGACTTGCACCTTAGCTGGGATGGCTTCAAAGACCACCAGCACCATCGTGCCGAAAAGGGTAGCGCATGTTCCCTCCTTGCAGGTAAGAGAAATTTGAAATCTTTCTGGTCATTCTCCATTGAGGGTGGTATGTTTAACCATGCTGCTGCAAACTTAGCACTCTCTGAAGAGCGGTGTTTTGATTAGGTTGATTAAATGGGTTTGTTTCTTCCTGTGGTTTTCCTCGATAGCATTGTATAAAAAATTAAACACTTGAGGGGTAGGAGCTTAAAAAGATAGAAATACTTAAGTGCTGCTCTGATCTCTTTGAATATTGATCACTCATCTTCAGTTTGAGTCTTCTGTTGTGCTGTCTGGCTAGGTGTGTAGCTGTTTGTGTCAGGGACTTGGAGCCTCTCGTGTTCAAAAGGCATGGCTCGATGAATGCCCTTCCTGGGCTTTGCAGGCCATACTGAGGCAGGTGGTTATGAATAATGTCCCACAGTGACCTATAGAGGTAAAATGTGATCATTTAAACTTCATGCTGCTCTTGATATTTGGGGAAAAAACTCTCTCTTTTTTTCCTTCCCCCCCCTCCCAGGATACCTGCCCAGCCTTTGGGTACTTATAGTAACATATAACTTGAAGCCGATTAAAAAGAGAAGAAACAACTGAAGGGATAAAATATTTACGAGTGTTCCAGAGGTGCTTAAGGGTATCATATCAGAGGTTGAGAAAATACATACATGTAATGAAAAGGACCAAATCCCCTTGAACAGGGCGTCGAAGTGGAAGTCTCATGAGGAAAATGAGCACTCTTCCCATTGAGACAGGAGCAGTTGCTCCCCTTTGAGCGTGCTCATATCTTCTGTAGAGCTCTTTTCATTACAGATTGCAGCAGATGGTTTGGTTTATGGATATCTCTTAGGTGGGATGGAGAAAGATTGACAAAACAGTTGGGTGCTTTAGAGATGATCATATGGTTTTCTCTCCAAAAAAGAGGCAAATTGTGTTGATTTGGTGGATAATTGGTGTTAAATGGAAAACTGCAGTGGTAGGTCATAACTCGGTCCAACGTGCAGTTTTTATGCATGAAGAAGTCATTCAATTTAAGGGGGAAATCCTTTCAGGAGCATCATGATTGGCATTAAAAAAGGAAGAAAAAACCCCAATGCAGTAAAGTTACAGGAATCCCACAAGAAGTGTGATGATTTAGCTGGCTGCCAGCCTGGCAGGAGTGGGCCTCCCATTCTCTCTTCACAGCCAGAGTACTGAAAGGAAAACCATGTCTGTTGTGCACATAACTGGTGTCATGTGTTCACATCTCCAAGTCCAAGTGTGGTGCTCGGTATGGTGCTAATCTTGAATCTCTTAATGTAAATGTCATCGTTTTCATGGTCTGGAATGTTTCTGTGTGTAAATGGAGCGTTGTGACTAATGCCATGGGGAGTCCTTGGCTGCTGGATGAGTTGCATAATGAAACATGGTGGTTTTTTGAAGTAGTTCAAATACTGAAGGTAGCACAAAAGCTTCAAGTGGTATTTTTAGTACCAAAAATGATGCGTGTTATGTTTAGCTTTGGGCAGATTTTTAGAAAGGAAGTTATGCCACTATTAATAACGTAGCAGGAAACGTGAGATTCTCAAAGCAACATACTTCTTAAACCCTGAATAGCCTCTTTCTCTTTCTCTCTGTCTCATCTCTAGAGCACCAGCTTACAGAGGCCTGTTATTCCCACAGAATTTGGTGCTAAAGTCCCAACAAACATTCG